>NC_044040.1:152237684-152928853 GCF_901765095.1 Microcaecilia unicolor
TGCCCCTTTCCCCACCTATAACCACGCCCCTTTTTGTCTGCATGCATTAGAAGTTAGGCACAGTGCATTACAGAATATGTGTAGAGTTATGCGCATAAATTCAAATTATTGCCGATTAGTGCTCATTATTGCTTAAGTGCTGTTATCAACACTAATTAGCTTGTTAAGCCAATTAAGTTACGTACGTTGTTACAGAATCTATCTGGATTTCAGCACGGATCTTTAGGCGCATTATATAGAGTCTGAGGGCAAGCGCTATTCAGTAAAGGTTGTGTGCCCTTTACTGAATAGCGCTTGGCACCGATTTTTCCCGGCACCTAACTTTGGGCGTGATTTACTGAATCTAGCCCTATCCTATTTTAGAACTCTACTGGTTTTTAAAGACATGTCCATGTTCCACCCGTGCACTGCACATGTATATACCCCACCCTTGAGGTTACATGCTAATGCACTTACAGACTATTTTAAAGATGAGCGTGTAGTGCACATATGTACCTAAGTGTCATAGGGTTGCGCCCACACTACATGCTGAGGCACGTAACGTGATGCCTGTGCACTGACTGTCCTCCATGCTAAATGCAGGTCAGATACTGGGCATGCCCTCTGCATTTACCACATGAGCTTCACACTTACCACATCTTAACTTTTGCACTTAGGGTGTTGTAAGTGCAAAAACTTACTGTACTTTGATAGACGCCAAATACTTTGAGAAAAAAATCATCAATCTACGCAAAAGTCTCCCTCACAATACCTCCAAACTAGAAACCTTCTTAGATGAACTTGACCCACATCCAGGAGAAACACCAGCTGACCAAACCTGGACAAACTTCTCCCAACCCTCCTCTGAGACAGTGACCCAAACGATTACAAAGTTCTTTTCAGCCCACTGCCCACTAGATGCATGTCCTCACTATATTATGAAAACACCCCCTAACCAATACATTGAAGACCTCACATCCAGAGGCGTAGCTAGGTGGGGTGCCAGGGGAGCAACTGCTCCCCCAAACTGACTTCAGACAGCGACGGGGCCTATTTTTCAGGCAGTCCGTCGCAGCTACGCAGTGTGTGTGTGCGCCTATGCAGCGTACGTGTATGCCTCTCTGCTCCCCCTGGCGTCACAACCTAGCTACGCATCTGCTCACATCCCACTTTAACTTCATGTTTGGTGGAGGAATATTCCCAGAGAACAAGGGAAACATCCTACTCGCACCCATCCCAAAAGACCTCAAGAAAAAAAACAAAGATATCACAAACTATAGACCAGTTGCATCTATACCACTAACAACCAAGGTGATGGAAGGTTTAGTAGCCAAACAAATAACTGACTACATTCATCACTTCTCAGTACTACACGAATCTCAATCGGGATTCAGAGCCAACCACAGTACTAAAATGGTCCTAGTCACTTTACTAACCAAATTCAAACATGAAATAGCAAGAGGCAATAACATCCTATTGCTCCAGTTAGACATGTCGAGCGTATTTGACATGGTGGAACACCAAATTCTACTAAGAATACTTGACAAAGTAGGAATAAGAGGAAAAATACTCTCTTGGATTGAAGGATTCCTAACTACCAGATCATACTAAGTAAAGGCAAACTCAGAAATCCCCCCTCCCCTGGAAACCCGAATGTGGAGTTCCACAAAGATCACCACTCTCACCCATCTTATTCAACCTAATGATGACTCCACTAGCCAAATCCATTTCCACCCATGAACTTAATCCTTTCCTATACGCTGATGATGTCACAATCTTCATCCCTTTCAAAAATGATCCATCAGATATAGACCTCGAAATCACAACCAGCATGAGTATCACAGAAGCCTGGGCATCTGCCTTCAAGCTAAAACTCAACAGGGAAAAAACACACTGCCTGATTTTCTCGTCCTCATACAACACTACACAATTTAAATCAATCAATGCACTGGGCTCACTACTCCCAATCACAGACAACCTGAACATCCTAGGTATCACCATAGACCGAGGCTTATCCCTTGAAAAACAAGCAAAAGCCACCACAAAGAAAATGTTCCACTATATGTGGAAACTTAAACGCATAAAACAATACTTCCCACAACACATTTTTCGCAATCTGATTCAGACAATGATCCTGGCTCATGTGGACTACTGCAATGGAATCTACGCAGGGTGGAAAGATCAAATCCTAAAAAAACTTCAAACAGCACAAACACAGCAGCGAGACTCAAGATTTGACAGCGCCAAACCCCTCCTCTTGAAACTACACTGGTTACCGATCAAAGACCGAATAGCCTTGAAAATCTGCTTAATGGTATACAGAATAATATTTAGCCTATCACCAAGCTACATGACAAGCCTAGTAGACTTACCAATCTGGACACTAACAAATCAGCAAGATCATACCTCACCCTCCACTTCCCATCATTTAAAGACATCAAATATAAATCAACTCTTGCAGCTAGTTTCTCCTATATCAGTACCAAAATCTGGAACACACTTCCAAAGGACCTAAAATTGAAAGACAACTATTTAACCTTTCAAAAACACCTAAAGGCAAAAAACACATCGCCACTGAACCAACCTAAGCATTCAACTGAACCAATCATATCTACCCATAAATTTGACAGAACGAAAAAGACGCAAGCTCACAGCAACCAACCTGGACCCAAACACATCTTAACTCGCCAATCTTACATCCCTACTCACAACTACTGGCCAACCAATAAGTCAACCCAACTCAACTTTGCGATCCTATTTGACTCTCTTCGCAATTCTCCAACAATGAATCATGCAAACCAAACTGAATTTCCTAAGGCCGTTGCCTAACCCATTACTTCTAAGAGAGATCTACTACTACTACTACTGTTTAGCATTTCTATAGCACTACAAGATCTCTATAAACTCTCACTATACCTATCGAATTGTGAACCCCATCTGACAATTGTTAGCCCCACTTGTAATCTTGTAACCATCTCCATTGTTCCATGTACGCCACAATGAACCTACCAATAGGTGGAAAAATGCAGGATACAAATGTAATAAATAAATAAACAAACATGCCCTTAAATTTATGAAATGGAAGTTGTTTTTTTAAACATTGGGCTTCTTAAGGTTATAAACTGAAAGGCAGAGCTCCTAATGTGGGCTACCACATTAGTATCTGTTAATGCTGTTAATGTGCTTTTTAAAATTTTTTTAAACCATAGGTCTCATTTTATGAGATGGGACTTAAGGGGCAGATACTCAAAGCCCACAATGCAATAACATTGCCAAAAAATAGCTTGGGGATGCCTGAAAGAATCAGTTTGCAAAAATGTGCTCTTAATTTTTACTATTACACTGGATGTAGGGGGAGGAACATGCCTGGCACATGTGCACAAAGATTTTGCGGAAAACATGGTTACATGCACGTCCAGACAAACCAGAAGTGCCAGCACACATTGGCGCTGTTTTTCTGCGCCTTTAAACACGAGCCTTTCAAAAACTGTTTGCACTTAAAATTTTTGAATGGCTCATATTTAAGCGAAGAACACTATCTGCGCTTAAAACTTAGACAGGCTTCCTTCCACTTGAAAAAGACAAAACTCACAGTTTAATGTGACAAAGAGAAAGAAATCTTCTCCGGAAAACCTTTAGTGCTACCCCTGAACTGGAAGTAAGTTTTTGGCGTTAAAGACCATCATTTGCTTCTGGGCATTGACCACTTCTGTTTGAGCATGGGAAGGAATACTACTGACCTCATTTACATCCATTTAAATACAATTTCAATGCAATTTGTGGTTATCTTTGGCGCACACGCTAACAACGGCGTTTCAGCCCTCAGAGATTCTGGTGCTGTATAATGTGTGTGCAAACTAAAGAGCCACTACTCAAAACTACTGCCAGCATTAACATGCCGTTTTGAATTTCGGCCCCTTTGTTACTAATAACATGTTACTGGTGTTAGCACACATGAGCACTGAAGAATCAAACCTGAATAAGAACCTTAAAAAAAAATCTTGTTTTCTGCATTTTAGAGCCTGTCTCTAATCGCTTGATTGCAGTGCTACTCAACAAAGTATTTTTTTTACCTACTATATAATCATATGCCCCAACCTGATAAAATATGCAAGGCCTAGTGCACAAAACCATAACTTTCTGGGCTCCAGAATCCTAAGTCTTCTGAAGTTAACTGTAGATTCACTATTGTCAATGACAGACATGTATACTAAAAACGTCCTCACAATGCACTCAAAGAATAAGCATACAGTAAAGCTGTACAGGAAAGAGCTGTACCCATTTGAACCACTAATCTTCCATCTCTCAGCTGCAGAGTTCATGAACAATAGCACTTTGTAATCATACAAGGGAAGCCGCTCTAATGCCATCTGGTTCTGTGGTTAGACCAAGATTGTTTAGAACAGTCTATAAAAGTTCTACATCCTACTTAAATCTGAATAGTGCCAGCTGTGCTATAATGTCGCTTGTGTATTCGAGGAGAAAGACAGCTGTAAAAGACCCTTCTGAAGACTGAAGCAGGCCACCGTTGTCTACCAGAACTATGTGGATCATCCTGGACCCTGATCATACTGAAATCTTGACAGTTTAACAGGACTATCAGTATCTGGATGGGAGACTTCCAGTGAAAAAATGCTGCAGGAATCATGAAACTATGTTACTCTGTAAAGGGTGTTCATTCTCTGAGCTACCAATAGTTCTAAACCAATGAGTATGACATTCGGGGGCTTTCAGTAAAACAGGGATAGATTTTCAAATGGAGTTAAATAGGTAGATCCCTTGCCGTAAAACTTTTGACTTACCGAGTGGCAAAACCGTAGCCACTTACCCCAGATTCTGTATAGTTGTCCAAATTTGAGCATGGATCCCAGATTCGCGCATAAACTAATTAGGAGGAAATTCTACATGTGGTGCTGTAAAACCACTTGGTTAGCGTGATTCTACAAACTACGACTAAAGTTAGGCATAGTTTATAGAATACACTCACACGCCATTCCTGCAACTAAAATTTAGGCATACCCATTTAGGCCACCTAAAACCAGGCCCAGATACCGGCGCAAATCTGGTGTATTCTATAATAGTGCACATAGTTTTTTTGCAACTTCAACCTGCCCACTACACACCCATGGTCACTCTACCTTTTTGACTGTATGCATTAGAATTTATGCTCACCGTGTTATAGAATATACCTAGAAAGTTGTGCACGTAAATTCTAATTAAAGCCAATTAGTGCTGTTAATTGGTTGTTAAGTACCAATTAACAGTGCTGATTACCTTGCGGCTAAATTAGTGTGCACAACTTAAAATGCCGTATATAGAATTTGGGGGGGATAGTCAATTAGATGCTAACAATCAATTATTGGAGTTAAAAGCACTTAATTGGCAGTAATTAGATCTGCCCTATGCCCTATTCTATTACATGAGCGCCAAAATTTCATAGTGTGCAACTCCAAAGGAGGTGTGGCCATGGGAGGGGCACTGGCAGGTCAGGGGCATTCCATTAGCGAGGCATCAGCATTTACAGCAGCAATTGGCAGGCATTAAGTGCGCACACAAGTTAGGCGTGAAATGCACACTAAGCTAGTATTCTATCAAGGGTGATTCATGCAGAGCATCCGTTACAGAATACTAGCTTAGCATGGATCATCCTGGTGCCTATCCTTGGGCACTATTTCTTGTTTTCTTGCTTTCTTGTGTCTTTCTTTTCAGTTTGCATCCAAGGAGAAACATTTTCATCTCTTCAAAACTAAGAGAGTCTATTAAATCTTTATGTCGTACCTGAAATTGATCTGCTGGTAATATTGTTTTCAATTCAACCAGCTGGGAGTCCAACCACTTCTTCTCAATATTAACTACTTGTTTACTTTTGTTCCATAAATCAAAAGCATAAAAACCCGGGAACCTATAAAATTCCACCTTTCCACAACTTTGGAACTTCTGAAAAATGTCTGGGTTCTTTATTGAGTCTTTACCCTTTTCGGAATTCTTTCAACTTCGCAGTATTCCACTAAGACTTCCCCATGAAGTTCTAATAATAATAATAGATTTAAATGCCTTCTGTAAATCCATTCAATCAACATTGTTTTTGATGGTTTCACTTGATCTGAACAAAGTGGATTCCTGTAATAAAGATGTAGCTTGTTCTCGTGTAAAACTAAAAGTGTCAAGAATTCAAAGCCATATATCTGCTAGTTTGGATATGTGATATCTAAAGTGTGCCGAAGAATAATCAGGGGGTTGGTAACCAACCAAATTATAATCAAAAGCTGGACTGATTAGTAAATGAGTGTATCAGACCTGAATACTTTTTCTTTGAGGATAGTTCTTTAATACTAAATTTTCCTATGTTATCTTTAGGAGGTAAAGACTCTAAATTGAGACTACTGCACTAGGAGGCTTTTTCATACATCCACTACCTTTCTGAAAAAAAATATTTCTTTATATTACACCTAAGTCTACCTCCTTGTCCTCATCTCATGACTCCTCATCCAGAGCTTCCTTTATTGGGTTGCAGAAGGTAAAAATTGGGAATTGGGGCCTGGAGGATTTTTTTCTTTTTAAATGTATAAAAGCTTGGAAATGGGTTGCTGAGCTAGATTAAGGCTAGATCTGCCCAGCGAAACTAGGAAGTGAGAATCAACACTAGAACATTAACTTTAACCCTCCTCCCAACCATCAGCTATGGGGCCCTTTTACTAAGACACTTATGTGCCTATGCGCATACAACGCATGTCAAATTAAAACTACCACCCGGCTTCTGTGTGCCCTGGGCAGTAATTCTAATTTTGACATGTGTCCAAAATGCGCGGCAGAAAATAATTTATATTTTCTACCATGTGGCGCTAACAGGGCAGTAATCGCGTGAGACCTTACCACTAAGTCAATGGGTGGCAGTAAGGTCTCAGGCCCAAAATTGACACGCGTTGATTTTTATTTTGCCACACGTTCATTTTCGGCAAAAAAGGCCTTTTTTGCAGGAATGCTGAAAAATGGTCGAATACACGCACCTACACCAGCGTAGATCATTTATTGGTGTGCCTTAGTAAAAGGGCCCCTAAATTTGTGTGCATTGCACATTTAGGACCTAATTTATCAAGTACTTTCTCACATTCTGTGGGGCTCTTTTGCTAAGCTTTGTTAAAAAGTGGCCAGCGCTATCACTAGCTCGGGACTTCCCTGTGTGCTGAGGCCAGTTTAGTGCAGCTGTAAAATGGCCACATTTTCCATTTTCTCTTTTAATAACTACGTTCTAATTTTCCCATTAGTGTGTGGCCATTAGCACGTGAGCCCTTAGCGATAACTATTTTCTAGGCGGTAAGGGCGCCCGTGTTAACCACATGCTAACCGATTAGCGCTAGGCACGCAAAATCTCAGCCCTCCCATACCCACCCACCCCCCCAACACTAAAAAATATTTTCTATTTTTTAGCACGGGGATAGTGTGCGTTGAACCCACATCTACCGTGGGATGTCTGAGCGCACTCTGCAGTAGTGCCTTTTACCCTGTGGTAAACACGTTAGTTTTTACCGCATCTTCATAAAAGGCCCTGTGTTTGGGGAAAAAAGCTTAGTAATGCAGATCCTTAGTTCGCCACTCAGAGAGGAGCAATTAGAAATTTTAGGGCCCTGATTACTAAGGTGCACTAGTGTTTTTAGCACACGCTAAAAATTAGCATGCGCTAATGCTAGAGACATCCACAGGAATATATGAGTGTCTCTAGTGTTAATGTGCGCTAATTTTTAGAGTGCGTTAAAAACGCTAGCGCTCCTACAGCATGGTGTACAGCATGGTGTAATAGACGGGGCCCTTAGTTTGCTAACTCCAGAAGCTGGCTGATTAACCTTTTGAAAACTGACCCCTATAAGAACAATGCAAAGGAAACTGGCTATTATTAAAATAAAGTACAAATTTAGAGCTAGTTACTAAAAGATGGTTCTTCATCAGCACATGCTACACACATTAATGTGCACTATTTATCTCATGTCTCATTTTATGTACTAAGGGCTAGATTCTACATCTGGCGCCTGAAAAATCTGCGTGGAGAAACACCCATGCGTATTCTGTAAAGTACACCTAAATTTTATAGAATACGCTTACATTTCTGTGCGGTACATAGAATACGACTAATATTTCACCATGTGATTTACTTGATGTAAATCCCAATGCCTAAATTAGGTGCAGAGGGGATATATCTATAATAATGCACATACATTAAAGAAAGGCCTATGTCCCACCCATGGCCATGCCAACTTTCCAACTATGTGACTTAGGGCCCTGTTTACTAAGATGCGCTAGCGTTTTTAGCGTGTGCTAAATATTAGCATGTGCTAACCATGGAGATGCCCATAGGAATATTATGGGAATCTAAACGGTTAGCGAGCACTAATACTTAGCACGCTCTAAAAATGCTAATGCACCTCTAGCACAGCTTAGTAAACATGGCCATTAGAATTTAGATGCACCATTACAGAATACGCTTACTGAGTTCTGTGCATAAATCTTAATTAATGCCAATTAGTGCTGATAATTGCTTAACATTCAATTAACAGCACTGATTAGCTAGTTAACCAATTAACTTATGCACATTGTTATAGAATACACCGGTTGCCATGTGCAATTTCATGTGCCATATATAGAATGCAGGGGTAAGGGCCCAAGATTCAAAAAAAAAAAAGGAGAGGTATATTCCTAACTTAGGCTCCTAAAGCTTTAAAGATACACTTATAAATTTAATCCTACTATTCATTTGCTTAGATTTATGAGCCTATGCTGAAAATCAGTGCTAAGCTCCTATTTTCCCTGCCTCAAAATTTATTGTACTTATAGGCAAAAAGGAAAGTCCTCTTTTCATTTCTTTTGTTTTCCAATTTCATTTCAATTTTATTAAACTTCTAATTTGCCTATCTTCATTGCTCTAAACAAGAAACAATGCAGAATAATTAACATAAAATATGAACTCATAGTGCAACCAATAAACTTATAAATGGGGAGGCAATGAATGGGCAAGACTGTCACAGAATCTTTTAGCCTCTTTTACAGATTATAAATGGCACGTTTGGCCCCAGTGATCTTCAGTTGAGCCAAACAGAGCAAGACATATGACATTTTGCGGCACACTTGATCTCAGTGAAGCTCTATCTCTGGCACTGAACGAAAGCAGAAAAATCCTGGATGAAGTAAATTTTATTATTGTAGAAAAGAGCACAATATCCAGAATTCTGGACTTATCAATAAAATTACGTAACTTCATTATTTTCAGCTCTTGGCCTGCCATCATGCCCTGGTGAAGGTACCAGAGCCTTATGGGCATGATTAATTATAGTTCCATTTGCTCTGGTTTGAATGTCAAGCAGTGTAGGAATTCTGAGTCTTTGGAATACCAAAAATCCAAGAATATGAACATTGTGGCTCTCCATAAAAAAACAAAACAAAAATAATTAGAGGAGGCGTAACCTAATGGTTAGTACAGCTACCTGAGAACCTGAGGAACTGGATTAAATTCCCACTGCAGCTCCTTGTGACTTTGGGAAAGTCACTTAACCCTCCATTGTCCCAGGTGCAAAATGAGTACCTGTATATAATATGTAAACCACTTTGATTGTAACCACAGAAAGGCAGTATATCAAATGCCATCCCTTATCTTTCTGGCTCATCAAATTTTCTTTCACCAATGTCCAGGAGTTCTCATGTCTTGGCCTCACTGAGGTGAGCTGCATGGTCAAGGACCAAAGTGACCAAACTAGCTAACTTTCTGATAACCATCTCCAGCTTTGCATCCAGGCTGGTTGAAACTATCTCTGATAAACCAGCCACGCCTTTCTGAATAATTTCTGCAGTAGCATCAATGGGAGTCATGCTTGCAGTCCGATCTTTGCCACCTGACACTGAGTTGTAGTTTTCAGTCACGCATTTATCTTGAGAACACTTTGACCTAGTAGCCTATATTGAAAGAACAGACCTTTTGCTTCTCTAGCAATATTGTGCAGCATAAAAACAGGCAATACATTTAATTTAAAGGATAAAAATGTAAAAACTGGCAGGAACCTCACAAAGACGCTCTGCTTAATACATCATATGATTTCTCTAATTCCTAGCATTGATGCATTTGCTCACAGAGATGAAGGTAGTCCATGAATCAGGAACTCACCCGACACAAGACTGAGGCCTAACATCAGAAAGGCAGGCAGTTTTGAAACTGACAGACAGAAATTATTTACCCATAGCCTCACAGTAGAACAACAGTAATAATTTAACTGTATCAACAGATTTTTCATCAAAGCCCATCCATTCTAAAGTTCTGAACAGCGATGTTCACTCCACTGTATCAAATTCTCAATATCAAAGGAAAGAGACTGGAGTGGCCATAGAATAAGTTTACTGCTGAGCCAGTTCTAAAATTTGATATGTGAACACACTTACAGAACTTTACGTAGAGCAGAATGAAACTTTGTTTGGTCCACAGTTGTTGGTTATATGGCAAGGCAATGATACTCCTTCCAGCAAGTAATTTAAAAAAGATTTGGCTGAATCAAATTTTATATAAAGCTAGTCCCGTGAAGAGGCATCTGATTTTTGTATTTTTCACAAACTGGAAGAGACTGAGGTGGTGCAAAATAAAGCAGTTTTGGAAATTTCCCCATAAGAAAGTCATCAGAGAATTTCAAAAATGGCTGTGCTGATCCTCTCAAAAATTTATAGCTATTCATTGGGTATCATTAGGTTTAATCCAGATCACCAGAATGTCAGTTGCTCCTTCATTATCAACTGTTTAGATGAAAGAAATTGTTCTCTTTATCTTTCTTTCTTTCAATTTCAGTTTGTAATGATCCATACCCCTAATTAACACTGACCATGTGCAGTGGAAATTTGGAATAGTTTGACTGCCTAGAAGTGAACAGAAATATCATGGGATAGGTTGTTTATCAGAATGATCTGTTTTGTATCCCAGAATATACTTTAACATTGCTTTCATACTGAAAGTTTCAAATATGTCCTGAGAAATAAACATACATTTCTTTGTTTTCTCCTACTCTAACACTTTCCAGGCCCTCATCCCTCTGCTGATTCAATATCTGGGCTGCAGCCCCTACTGTTTTGCTAATAACTTACAAATTCTTTTCACTATCGGTCTCTTCTCTGCCAACATTACACTGCTACAGTCCTGTCTTAGGGAGGTCAGTAAGTGTTTGAGTGGCAACTTGCTATTTCTCAGTTCCACCAAAAGCAAGGCTATTCACTTTCCCTTTCAATGATCGCCAGTTCTAGCCTGTCCGGTAGTACTCCTTTGACACGCCAAAAGTCTGTCAGTGTTCTTGGGGTTACATTAGATTCCACCCTCTGCTTCAAGACCCAGAATGATGTCTTGGTTTGTTCTTCAGTGCTTGACCTTCCCTATGTTTAGTTCATTAAAACAAGTTTGTATATCAATTATGTATTGTGGCCCTCTTACTCATTATCTTGCCTCTAGACTATTGTAATGCTCTCTTCCACTAGTTTCTATAAAATTGGTGCTACCATTTATGTATGCATTACATGTGTAAATGTTTAGAATATTAGAATGTACTTGTGCACTATTCTGTATGAATGTGCAAATGTATTGGTACTATTGACACAGAAAGGGCAAATTCTATAACAGTCTGTCTATCTATAGGCACCTAGAGGGTGGCTGATAGAAGCATATTCTATAAAGGAATTAGGCATCTACTTTCCTTTTAAGCAGTGGTTCTCAATGTAATCCCCTGGGAAAATCAGTGATGGGGTTGAATCTGGGTGAGTTTCTCCCAGAGGATTACTGAATCGAATCTGGCTCCTGACCAGGGGTGGGGGAAGTGTTGGGAATGATTAATGGTTGAGGGGAGAGGTAAAGCCAGCCGACTGATATGTGGCGTCTGTGTAAGGATACAATTCTGGTACTGTATTGTGTGAGGAAATGTTAATGTGGAGATGTAATTGGCAGGGAGATGTAATTGGGGGGAGGGGTGAAGTGAAATAAGTGTCTGCCATTTGGTGCACGAGATCTTTCGTTTCCCGAAGGTATTGGTTGAGGGGAGGGGTATAGCCAGCCAATTGATATGTGGTGTCTGTGTAAGGGTACAATTTTGGTACAGTAATGTGTGAGGAAATGTTAATGTGGTGTCTGACAGGGAGATGTAATTGAGGGGAGGGCTGAAGTGAAATAAAAATGTCTGCCATTTTGTGCACAAGGTCCTTGTTTGCCCGAGCCTCCACCAGGACTCGTGGAGTGAGGGGGTAGCCTAACCGGCAAATAAACAGGGGCTGTTGTGAAAAGTAATCTCTGTTGAAAAAGACACAGGTTGAGGCAAGAAGATCTCTTAGTAAAAGTTCCAGAGTTTACAAAAAAAGCAACTCCTGGATTGAGAGTGGTTGACGGACAGACGCCACTGGTTAATGGAATTCGCTCGGATGAGGGAACGGTGAGTAGTAGAGTGCCTCAGGGATCGGTGCTGGGGCCGATTCTGTTCAATATATTTGAACAGAATCGGCCGAAGGGTTAGAAGGTAAAGTTAGCCTTTTTGCGGATGATTTGTAACAGAGTGGACACCCGGGAGGGAGTGGAAAACATTAAAAAAGATCTGCAGAAGCTAGAAAAATGGTCTAAGGTTTGGCAATTAAAATTCAATGCGAAGAAATGCAAAGTGATGCACTTAGGGAGTAGAAATCCACGGGAGACTATGTGTTAGGCGGTGAGAGTCTGATATGTATGGACGGGGAGAGGGATCTTGGGGTGATAGTATCTGAGGATCTGAAGGCGACGAAACAGTGTGACAAGTCGGTGGCCGTAGCTAGAAGGTTGCTAGGCTGTATAGAGAGAGGTGTGACCAACAGAAGAAAAGAGGTTTTAATGCCCCTGTATAAGTCGTTGGTGAGGCCCCACCTGGAATACTGTGTTCAGTTTTGGAGGCCTTATCTTGCTAAGGATGTAAAAAGAACTGATGCGGTGGAAAGAAAAGCTACAAGAATGGTATGGGATTTGCGTTTCAAGATGTATGAGGAGAGACTTGCTGACCTGAACATGTATACCCTGGAGGAAAGGAGAAACAGGGGTGATATGATACAGACGTTCAAATATTTGAAAGGTATTAATCCGCAAACGAACCTTTTCTGTAGATGGGAAGGCGGTAGAACTAGAGGACATGAAATGAGATTGAAGGGGGGCAGACTCAAGAAAAATGTCAGGAAGTATTTTTTCACGGAGAGAGTGGTAGATACTTGGAATGCCCTCCCGTGGGAGGTGGTGGAGATGAAAATGGTAACGGAATTCAAACATGTGTGGGATAAACATAAAGGAATCCTGTTCAGAAGGAATGGGTCCTCAGAAACTTAGCTGAGATTGGGTGGCAGAGCCGGTAGTGGGAGGCGTGGCTAGTGCTGGTCAGACTTCTACGGTCTGTGCCCTGAAAATGGCAGATACAAATCAAGGTCAGGTATACACAAAAAGTAGCACATATGAGTTTATCTTGTTGGGCAGACTGGATGGACCGTACAGGTCTTTCTCTGCTGTCATCTACTATGCTATTCCCAGGGTTGCCCAGGGCTGGAGATATTAGGTATACAATACTCCCAGTTTGACCATGATCCAAAATAGTTTCATGTTTCCAGTGAGGTTAGATAGCATGACACATACCCCATCTCCCCTCCTCATATATTGAACAGGTAAACACCAAGAAGGGATCACTCTCAGGCTGCAGCTCAAATTTTACATCTGATCTTGACCAAAAGGATGCTGAGAAATACAATATAATCAAACTCTAGCAGAAATAGACCAGCAGAGCACTGTGGAAACATTTTTTTTTAATCCTATCACTTTCACCTCACACTTAAAAGACAGGAACTGCAACATTACACATTTAAAGAGGATGACATGGTAGTTGCTCTTATTCAGCACCTTTTATCAAGCACTTTACACATATACAACACAATTATGTGGATTTGATTTGGCTCCAGTGCAGTAAAATAACAAGTTTTTTGCTTGCTTGACAACCTAATTAATTACTTTGTAATGTACAACCGGTGAAACTGCTGGCTTATGCAATTTATACATTGAAATGGTTTCCCAATGTCTTGATTTTCTTATCTTAATGGTCTGCCTGTGTTTGAGCTACCAACTGAACCTTATTCTTAGCAGGCAGGGCTCTTACACTTTATTTGACTAAAATTCCTTAAAGCAGCCTTCAACGTGCCATCAGGTATTAGCAGCCCGCAGAGATTCTGACTGAATATGTTTGTGGCTATATACATTCCATAAAAATTTTAAAGAGGAAAAATGGACTTTAGTGGAAAACTAACGAGAGACAGAGAGAGATGGTTTTCTATTAAAGAACAATGTGGTCCTTTTACTAAAGTGCGCTGAAAAATGGCCTGCAGTAGTGTAGGCATGGGTTTTGTGCGCAACTAGAATCATTTTTCAGCGCACCTGTAAAAAAGGCCTTTTTAAAATATTTGCCGAAAATGGACGCGTGGTAAAATGAAAATTGCCACGCATCCATTTTGGGTCTGAGACCTTACCATCAGCAATTGACCTAGCGGTAAAGACTCACACAGTAACCAGGCGGTAATTACCTGCGCATGTAGCTGAAACGTGCCAGAAAATAAAAAAAAATATTTTTCAGACGCTCATAGCGGACACACACCAAAAATGAAATTACCACAAGGGGCATGCGGTAGCCGGGTGATAACTCGGAATTGGCGTGCGTAGGTGCTTACATGGCTTAGTAAAAGGGCCCCAATATTGGGAAAAAAGATGACTGAGGTGCTCTCCCTATTCAATCTATCCTGGATCTAAGTGTCACACACTGGGTTTCTTTTAGTAAACCGCGGTAAAGCACTACTGTATGCTTACCGCAGATTAAAATGGCTTACATGCATGGGCATCCTGCGGTAAATCTGAAATCAGCATGCGCTGTGTGCAAGTAAAATAATTTAAATTTTTGAATGGAGGGGCCATGTCTGGAGGCGGAGAGTGGATATTTTTACACTAATCAGTTAGTGCAGCTACATTACCATGCGCTAATTAGTGCAGGATTAGCAAATGAGCTCTTCCTGCCTACAAAATAGGTGTAAGTGCTCATGTGCTAATTTCTTTCAATGGCTGCGCAACATTAGCACATGGCCATTAATAGGGAAAATGGAAAATTAGCCATTTTCCAGCTGTAATAAAAATGGCCTTAAACACAGGGGTTCTCAATCCAGTCCTCCGGACACATCCAGTCAGTCGGTTTTCAGGATACCCACAATAAATATGCATGAGATAGATTTGCATAAAAGTAAGGCACTGCATGCAAATCTACTTCATGCATATTCACAGGGATATCTTAAAAAACAGACTGACTAGGTGTGTTCCGAAGGCTGGGTTGAGAACCCCTGCTTTAGCATGCGGGAAAAAACCTGGGTAGGGGCGTGCTAAGGCCACTTTGTACCGCAGCTTAGTATAAGAACCTCACTGTAAGAAACCCCATGTCATTCTGAAAATGCTCCAGAAGGAGCCACATTAATACGAAGAATGTGTCTTTTATGAACTGTATTTTGATTTATATTTTTATGAATTGTAAGCATATTACTGTAAGCTGCTTTGGACAATCCATAAGAAATATAAAGCCAGGATATGAAATATAACTATATGAAAGAGTGCACATGGTATGAAAAATTGAGACATGCACTTAAGGTTGGAGATTCTAAAAATAGGACATGGTCACAGTTAGGATTTCTGTTCTTTAGTTTTCACATATTGAAAATGTGTTAATTTCTCAGGAAATTAGGGGTTATTTGAAGAAACAAAAAATCAGTAGGGTGATATTCAAAAGGGTTTAACTGAGCTGGAGAGGCTCCTGCCCAGTTAAATCCCACTGAGCTAAATTTAGTAACAGTTAACAGGTAGTGCCGCTGAATATCCCCTCTGACTGTTAATGCACTGATTAATTAGTGCGCAGAGCACGGATGAAGCCAATACTTAACCAGTTACTGTTGATTTTAAGTCTGCTAACCAGCTAAGTAAATAAATAATTTTAAGACAGCAATAAAGCTGCCCCAACTTTATCCACCAAGGGCCCCATTTACAAAGCGGCGTTACCCATACCTCTGCTCTGCTATGCACCAATCTGTCACTACCGCTGGAGCCCAGTGGTAGTGCTTGCCCTCAATGCGTGCCATTTCTGATGTTGAAAAAAAAACACTTTTTTTTTTTAGCAACAGGGTTTACCGGGCAGCCCCATGAGCTGCCCAGTTACTGCCAGGTTAGTACAGGAGCTAAATAGGTAGCAGTAAGAGTTTCATGGGAAAGGGCCATGCAGCAAGTGGTTCATTTACCACACGGCCATTTCCTTTTTCAAGAAATAAAAACGTAAAAGGCGGCCTCGATGCAAGGCAAATCCATGCACTGATGCTACCGCAGGGCCCTTTTTACTGTAGCTTTGTAAAAAGGGCCCCAAGTGAAGCAGGAACCAGTCTAACTATTGACTGGTGCCAGGTTAACTTCTGGGTGTTTGCAGGTACCCGGATATTCAATGCCAGAAGCCAGCTATGGCCCAGCATGGAATATTCAGGCTCAGTTCTGCCTGTGGTGGTCAACGGCTTAAAAACGGCTGACTACTACCGGCTCAACATTGACCCCAGTGTTTATTAGTGTCAAGGCCACAGGTACTATTGCTGGGTGCTTTTATCCCAGCGAGTCAAATATGTATGTTTGTGTCACTTAGAAGCTGGTGGGAAAAAAAGGCAAAAAAACCGAATGGAGGACACAAGACAATCCAGGGGACGGATTGAGAGAGAACTAAGAGAAGTAAGGGTTTTGGCTGTTTATCCAATAAACACCTGTTTTGATTGTCCCACAGGGGTTGTTTTATTGGTGTTTACTAGCTAAAACCTAAATCAGAAAACCTAGCAAGTTTTTTACTAAGGCGCGTAGCGTTTTTAACGCATACTAAAAATAGGTATGCGCCAAATGCTACAGATGCCCATAGGAATACACTGGCGTCTCTAGCGTTTAACACATGCCTTTTTTAGTGTGTGCTAAAAACGCTACGCGCCTTAGTAAAAGACCCTCCCTAGTCTTTTTTACTCCAGAAACTGTAAATTCTATCTGTCTATCTAAGTAAATAAATATTTGCTAGAACAAAAGAAAAAGAAGAAATCTAGTATTCTGAGCAAGCCATAAACCACTGTTCCTTTTGTTGCAAGTACGTACTCAATAGAACACGTCATCCTACCTGGCTTAGAGCCAAATGTACTAGAGGGCTTTTTCCAAGTTTGTGTGGACAGAAAAACATAATGGATAATGTGGCCTATTAACATCTCTGACCTTTTGATCCAGTTATGCTAATATGCCTCCTTTATTAAGCCAGTAGCTAGCCTACCTAGCTGCCTCTTTTTTTCAGGACTAGGAGGTCAAGGACTTATCAATCTAGGACTCAGCCTGTCAGTTCTGAACAACTTTACCCCCAAAATTAAACAAAACAAAATTAAAAACACTCTGCAAGTAACATGTTCACCTATGAATTAAGCCTTCTAAGTTGATCTGTGAAGGTTAAAGAGTTCTAACACTTAAAAATTCTATTAAAATACTCCATTCACTAGGTAAATCTCTCTTATCTGCACCCTTCTCCTCCACTGCTAACTCCAGACTCTGTTCCTTTTATCTTGCTGCACCATATGCCTGGAATAGACTTCAAGCTCCATCTCTGGCCGTCTTCAAATCTAAGCTAAAAGCCCACCTTTTTGATGCTGCTTTTAACTCCTAACCCTTATTTTATCATCCTCACTTTAATATTCCCTTATCTCTTGTTTGTCTTGTATGTCTGTCCTAATTAGATTGTAAGCTCTGTCGAGCAGGGACTGTCTCTTCATGTTCAAGTGTACAGCGCTGCGTACATCTAGTAGCGCTTTAGAAATGATAAGTAGTAGTAGTAGTAGTAGTTAAAATAAATGTATGAAATAAACCAAAAAAATCTGAAAATAAGGGATAAAGACCAAAAGTTCAAACTATTTTCCCTGTGCACATCCCTAACAGAGTGGAGGAGTGGCCTAGTGGTTAGGGTGGTGGACTTTGGTCCTGAGGAACTGAGTTCGATTCCCACTTCAGGCACAGGCAGCTCCTTGTGACTCTGGGCAAGTCACTTAACCCTCCATTGCCCCATGTAAGCTGCATTGAGCCTGCCATGAGTGGGAAAGCATGGGGTACAAATAAATAATGCACTTTTAATCACACAGAACGGGGTACATTTCAAAGGTCCATTTCTGCAGGTATAACATTGATTTATTCAAAGGAATGGCTTTAAAAATTGCCCTCTTTATGCAATGCTCTGGATACCTACACCTGGAAAGAAAACATCAGCAAGCTCTGAACTCTGAAAATCTATGGGCCAGACTGTGGGGACATTTTCAAAGCATTTGGACCATATATTTTCTTTCAGTACATTTCCAACTACTCACCCTGAGCCTACAAATACAATAGCGAGTCACCGTGACCCTACTACCAAAAGAGGAATGAACTGCTGCTATATTTCCTCTCATTCTATAATAAGTTGCCTAAGTTTAAGTGCCTTTTGCATGCTTCAATTTATAGAATACTGTCATCCATATAGGTAAGGATACACCTATATGCATCATTGGCAGCAACACGACTAAGCTATATTCTGTAATACCATTTGCAAATGGCATAACACCGAAATGCAAGAAGCATTCACATGGGAGGACCATGAGTGGAATTTTGGCCTTTAACTAATCCTTGAATTGGTGCAGCGTTCTTCACTTTCACTTGTTGTCTCCCATGACAAGAGGCCTATTTCAAACCCTGACTAGATCCAGTGTACAAAACTAAACCAGCAATAAGTCAAGTTCCAGAGAAGCATTAAGGTATAACAAACTTGATAGAAATGAAACTTCAGAAATGTGGAGAATAAAAACTCAATTTTAACAGCACCAATCCCTGAGGGTACGAAGAAAAGTCCTGAATATATCAAATTTCAATTGTTCATAAATGATTGTCTCCACTTTTAACTGCATAGAAGTGATTTTTGAAGACTGAAAAATTAATAAAAATTAAGGGATTTTGTAAGTCTGATGACTGAGAATTGGACCTGTTGGTGGAAAGCAGAAAATTTGATAAATGTTTCCTAGAGGTCTCAGAAGTCTTTTTCTCCCAAAGTAAAAAAGTAAAAATTGGTTAAAAATTGATGAAGAATTGATTGAATAATTGGATTATAAGAGTGCATCATTTCAATTTTCTCTGACATCTGGTACTCTTGGATGGTGTGTAGGAAAATGAGTTGGCCACAGATAGGTCTAAGAGTACTACAGTCAACTTACAGAATTACGTGTGCAAGTGTTCCATTTAGGTGCACCCAGCCAGACCTCGAGTAAATGTGTGGACCTACATTTTGGCACACCAATGCCGGATTTGCACTAATAATCTATAAGAATATTTATGCAGAAAAGGTGTTTACAACTACTCTCCTGATACTTGGGGGATTGGGAACCTGAGGAGGGTGGGGGTCAAATAGAATAGTTTCCATAGCACAAAAGAAGTTTATAATGTATGCTATTCTAATGGTGAAAAAGTTAAATAAATCAAGCTTGAGCAATAGGCAATTACAACAGTAAAAATATTCAAATAACAATACAAAGTATGGCATAGTACACTACTTACAATGTCAACACAATACGTAATAGAACATTTTAATTGACAGTGAAGGGTATAAGCAAAGATAGAGTAGATAGGTAAGAAAATAAGAAGAGTTAGAAAGTAAGACGACTAATTTAAAGAAAGTTGCACATGAGATCAGAGAGATGGTTAACATATAGATAGGTAAGAGATTAAGAGGAGTTAGAAAATAAGGTGTCTAATTTAAGGAAACGTGCATATGAGGTTAGAAAGATGGTTAAATTTTATATCAGCTAGGGTAGGAGTGGATAAACATGCCCTGCTGCAGTATGTGCAGACTGTGTCACTCCTTGTGTGTGTGAGTGAGACTAACAAGTTACCGTAGTTACTTCTTCCATTAAAGGCCTGGTTTGAATTGCAAGGGTATAAATCTCACTCTAAGGGTCTGCAAATACGTGACACTGTGGAAAAGGTTTCTGCAGGAATACCACCATATCTCTATGAGGAGGTTGCATAGGAGGAGGTTTCTCACTGAATTTGACTGATCCTACCTAAGCTTCAATCTGGCCACAGTCCTTGATGTGAATGGGGGGGGGGGGGTGTTTGATGATTTCAATATTCTATGGGTTCCGTCGGTGGTGGGGTATATCAATAATGATCGGCAAGATGACAGATGCCTGCAGTCCTCTGGATATGAGTCCACCAGAGGGTAATTTGCTCTTTTTCTCTTGCATTGTGTTCTAGTTTTCTTAGCCTGCACAGGTGTATAGAGAGTACATTGGGTAGATGTAGTCGATTGCTTCCACAAGTGTCTTTGTGATACAATGCAGTTTCGTCATCTATTTTGTATCTTGTTGATGGATAAATAAAACAATAATTAAAAAAAAAAATATTTATGTACATAAGTGTTCTTACTCACTACCGCCATTATTATGGCACACCAATGCAGTGGCTAGTTACAAAAGGGTATATATTCAACTGGCTGCACTCGGTGTTTTGTTATTCCCGGTTATTCAATACTAGGCCCTATCCGGGCTTCACTGAATCTCCCGTTTTGTAGAGTTGGCTAATTGCATAGCTGGTTAAGTGCGATATTCAGCACTTAACCAGCTATGGCTTACCACATAAAAATAATAGGACAGCCTGTTATGCGATCCACCTGGCCGTTTAAGTACTGAATATCGGCCCTTAACCAGCCAAGTGGACTCCGCCCCAGAACACCTCCAAAATAGCTGCTTTGTTGTTAGACACTAACTGGTTAAGTGCTGTTGAAAATGATCAGTTAGCCCTGAACAAGCAACTTAACCAGATTGTGTGCAACACCATTTACGGCAAGAAAACCAGCACAAAAAACAAAATTATGATTTTGTATTCCGACAGCTGCATATGCCTGCGCTATGCTGCCATGTTTCTATTTACATTTATAATTGACAGCTTGTTGGTTCTAAAGGCACCTAGGTGCTCCATCTACTATGAAGCCCACAGCATCAAGGAAGGTAAGACAGATGAATATTTGACACTAGCTGCTGTGTGTTTAGTGTGTGCCTGAAAGGAAGCTCACTATGCAGGGAACAGCAAACAAGCCAATTATAATAATGAAGGTACTCCATCAACACACTCCCTTCTGGCCCATCATTCCCCTCTGCAGGTGAGCTACTTTTTATTCACTGTACAATTTATCCCGTGCAGATAGGAGCTATTATTGGTAACACTTGCTCATTTCAAATTTATTTTGAAAAGCAACATTGCAACTTTGACAGCACTGATTCTAATGAATAATCAGTGAATGCGGAAAAATATCCTTGTTGTATGTGTTTCTTCCAGCACGGTTTCCTCTCACCCAACTCCACAAAAGTCCTCTCACGGAAAAGCCAGGCAGGGAGTTGCTGTACATGCATGTACTGCTGCTTTCTCAGGTTTCCCAACCTTTATGTGAATTTGAGAGACATTTCAGTACAGAACATTTCTGGAAAAGCAGAAGAACACGTGGAGGGGCATAATCGAACGCGAACGCCTATCTCCATGGGCGTCTATGTCCGAAAACGGGTACGTGAAGAGGCGGGACAGACCGTATTTTCGAAACAATGGACGTTTTTGAGCTGGGCGTTTGTTTTTTTTTAGCGATAATGGAAACTAAAAATGCCCAGCTCAAAAACGTCCTAATCCGAGCCATTTGGTCATGGGAGGGGCCAGGATTCGTAGTACACTCGCCCCCTTGCCATGCCAGGACACCAACTGCGCACCCTACAGGTCAGTGCGGTGGACTTCAGACAACGCTCCCACATGCATAGCTACCTTACCATGGGTGCTGAGCACCCAACCCCCCTCCTCCAAAACCCACTACCCTCAAATGTACAACACTACCATAGCTCTTAGGGGTGAAGGGGGCACCTACATGTGGGTACAGTGGGTTTTGGAGACCTCCCATTTACCAGCACAAGTGTTACAGGTAGGGGGGGATGGGCCTGGGTCCACCTGGCTGAAGTGCACTGCAGTACCCACTAAAAGTGCTCCAGGGCCCTGCATACACGCAGGCCTCTAGGACTTGTTGCTGCTAGATAACATTGGCACACCAGTTGACACCTGAAGACTAATCTCTCTGAAAACGTCCTTTATTGGAATAAGCACGCTTACTCACAGTAACTGCAGATCAGAGGTTGTGCCCCACTGACAAAGAGTGAGATTAGCAGTAGGTCAGAGCTGACATTGTACATTGCTGTACAATGCCCTCTTTCAGCCACATTCAAGGTAAGAACTAAGTTCTGTAGCGTGGCTAACATGTGAAAGGGATCTAAAACTGGCTTACAAAAATGGCCACTACCTCATGGACTACCGGAAACAAAACAGGGCACACTCTGACTCAGTAAGCAGGGGGAAAAGCACCATGGGAGTAGAGCCTACCAACTACCAACATCGTGAGCATTTGCCACAAGCTAGTGGAATCACGGAGCCCAATACCCTACACCCACCACAATGCATTGCTGATGTGACTCTGCAGTGCGCATAACAGAAAAGGTGTCACACTCACCCGAGAGCCACATCAGAATCAGGGAAAGGCTGTCACAGGATAGAACACATTTTGCTGTCATGGAGGTGGGTGCGGCATTTGAGGCTGGCATAGAGGCTGGAAAAAAAGTTTGTAAAGTGTTTTTTTTTTTGGTGGGAGGGGGTTAGTGACCACTGGGGGAGTCCGGGGAGGTCATCCCCGATTCCCTCCAGTGGTCATCTGGTCAGTTGGGGCACTTTTTTGGGACTTGTTCGTGAAAAAAAAGGGTCCACAAAAAGTGACCCAAAATCGCGGTAAAAACGCCTTTTTTTCGATTATCAGCTAAAGACGCCCATCTCTCCTCGGCCGATAACCACGTCCCAGTTCCGCCTTTACCACGGCTCCGACACGCCCCCGTCAACTTTACCCGTTTCCGCAATGGATTGCAGTTGGAAACGCCCAAAATCGGCTTTCGATTATACCGATTTGGGCGCCCATGGGAGAAAGACACCCATCTCCCGATTTGGGTCGCAATATAGGCGTTTTTCTCTTTCGATTATAAGCAGGATAACGTCATGCAGCCAGGTTTGCTGTTTTATACAAGCCTATGGCATCAGAGCTCTGTCATCTGCACTTTAAATCTAAGATTTATCAAGCATGCTGCTAAGACATCTGCAACTAAAGACTTTTCAAACAGCATCAGAGTAGGCTTAGATCTTCTGTCCAGATGTTAAATGAAAGCCTCCGAATATGGCTCACTGCTTTATAAAGTGGCTTCTTATTCCCTGCTCTTCCTGTTTTAGCTTCTCAACCTGAAACAAAAGCTGATGTTAAGTAAGCTTAGCACAGAAACTCATGAATGGCACAGCGCACGTGTATACATCATGCATATATGATAGTATTCTAAAGATTTACACGCATAATCACCATGTAAACTAGAGTTTTAACTCATATAGAGGATATTCATTGTGGGTATCTTGAAAACCTGAGTGCCCCCTCCCCCCCCAGCTAGTCAGGTTTTCAAGATATCCAAAATGAATATTCATGAGAGAGATTTGCATGCAGCAGAGGCAGTGCTTGCAGATCTCTCTCATGAATATTCATTGTGGATATCCTGAAAATCTGACTGACTGGGGAGCCTCCAGGACCAGGTTTGGGAACCATTGATGTAAACATTAGCACCTTCTTTACAGAATTATCCCCATAGCGGGACTAAATATACATATTAATTTAAGTGCCAGTGATTAAATTAATACAGTTTAAATGCTGATTCTAAATGCATCTTAATGTTACCTACTCAGAGCACTGGACTAACATCTTGTACTGACCATTCCAATGCCACACATCTCCATGGTAATTTACCACCCTCCTGAAATGCTGTTTATTCCCTCCAGTATTCAATAACTGGGATAAATTATAACCTGTGCAGAATTTTTAGATCTGGAATTTTTCCCTAGGACTTAATACAATCATAATGTTGGGTGTAATGTAAAATAATATGTCCAACAAGCCACATTCCAGTGAGAAATATGCCCGTTATTCGGTAAATGGCAGTGCAAACGCTACTCAGAGAAAGTCTTCAAGTTCACAATCAAAGCAGAGCAGTATAATTAAAACTTGCTGCCAGGTTCCTAATTGCCTTTGTAATTACAACCACAGCTTCACAGCTTTGGAAGAAAACCACTTAAGTAATCAAGGTAAGAGCTTTGCTCTCTTGAAGGGTGACAGCTCAGTCACTGTTCTGGGCTGGCAGAGAAGCTGAACTGTGGGGCTGCTTTTTTTTTTTTTTTGTTAAGTACATAAACTGGCAGTATTACAGACAGAGGAAGAGCAGAACGTGCTGTAGCTTAGGGACAGTAACAATAAAGAGGCAATCATACTTTTAACTTTGGTCCAGTTAAGAAAAGAGGCAAGTCAGGGCAAAAGACATCTACTTGTTTGTTTTCAAAGAAATCTCAATAATGATATTACAGTAAGTGCATGCACGGCTGGAAGCTAAGCTATCGTTACTTTCCCTCTTAGTCATGCTGAGGCAGTGATCAAAAAAATGTGACTTTTAGGAGTTTGGGACCCAAGTTTCAAAGTACAGTAACTCTAAAAAAATGTTTGAGATTTAGCTCTCTCTTCATTTGATGTACATGCCTGATATTTCAAAACCACTTATCCATTTAGGGCTCAATTCTATAACAGGGCATCACCATTTAGGTACCATATTATTGTGAGTAATGAGTGTATTCTATAAGGATATCTATATGTGTAAGTGTCCTTATAGAATACTAGCACATAAATGAAGCATCGCAGTGCTTAAATGTAGGTGCTAAAACCTATGTATATTTTCACACGCATAAAGCAGTATTCTCCGTTGTCCAGGTAAATGTCAGCCCCATCTATGGCCCACCAATGTGAATTCTCCCTAACAATTACACACTATACAAGTTGAGCACATAATTACAGAATAGAAAACATAGATAAAGACCATATGGCCTAGCCAGTCTATTCATCCATGCCATCTACTCTCCCTACTACTCCCTTAGAGATCCTATGTACTTGTCCTAAGCTCTCTTGAATTCAGATATTGCTTTCATCTCCACTTCCACCAGGAGGCCGTTCCACAAATTCACCACCCTTTCCGTGAAGAAGTATTTCCTCAGGTTACTTCTGAGTCATCCCCTTTCACATTCATCCTATGCCCCTCAGAGCTTCCTTTCAATTGAAAGAGACTTGCCTCCTATGCATTTATGCCGCATAGGTATTTAAATGTCTCTATCATATATCCCCTCTCCCGCCTTTCTTCCAAAGTATGCGTATTGAGATCTTTTAAGTCTGTCCTCATAAGCTTTATACATGAGAATATTAATATAACAAATGCTAAAAAAAAAGTACAATAGTTGCAATGTAAAAAATCAGGAATATAGCTGGAGTATGAGGGGTTAGTGGAGGGAGGGATAATATGTAATGAAAACTCCAAAAGTTATCAAAAGGTAACCATAATTTCTGGAAATGAGAAAAGTAACGGGATTTCCGTGCAGCTGGTTCCTCATATGGCACAAAGATGATTACACCACTCATGTATATTTAGGTTATTATTATGTTTCCAGTGAAACACAATAATATGAGAGGCCAGTGCCATCATTATATCAAAGAGTCCCCATAAGCTTTATGAAGAAGACCACTGATCATTTTAGTAACTGCCCTCTGGACCAACTCCATCCTGTTTATATCTTTTTGAAGGTGCGGTCTCCAGTACTGTACACAATATTCTACATGAGGTCTCACCAGAGCCTTATACAGGAGCATCATTGCCTCCTTATCCTGACTGGCCATTTCTCTCCCTATATACCTAAGCATCCTTCTAGCTTTTGCCGTCATCCTTTCTACCTCTTTGGACATCACATATGATCACACCCAAGTCCTGCTCCTCTTTCGTGCACAAAAGTTCTTCACCCCCAATAGGGTTTAGACATGATAGTGCCATTTATGTGGGTATGTGTACAAATAAGTTATATTTACCAGTATTCTAGATCCAGAACAAAAAATGTAAAGCCTAATATCAGTAGGAGTAGGAGTCAGCGTTGAAGTTTTGGTGTACCAACTCCACAGCTCTGATTCTTAGAGTATTCTATTATTTACATTATTTACCTTTCTTTGTTGAAGAATCAAGTCCTACTGTTTCCTATCTCTCAGCCAGTCACCACAATAGGACACTGCCGCCTATCCCATGACATTTTAATTTTCTGGGAAGTGGATCATGAGGGACTTCATCAAATGGCTTCATCAAATCTACTTAAACTTTTTAGAAACATATCCACATGTAAATTTGCAGTATACACATGTAAATACCAATTTCAGAAAGCTGCTATTTATAACTGAGATCCGCATCACACAGTGACTGAAGGAGCAGAATCTGGACATGGTTTGAGCAGGACTAAAATCTACATGTGTAGTCCTAATTTTACAAAAGGAATACATATGAATAGGGACATTTTTAAGGTTGGGTTTTGCACCAGCTACAGGGCACACATAGGTTTCAAAAAAGTGCTCACTTCTGCCAGGGCTTTACACGAGGGATTAAATGAGTCATTGTCCTTAATCGCATGTACTTTTGGACTACCACATTAAAACTGTAGTTTCACTACTTAATTAGGTTTACTAGATTCTTGAAATACCACCTTTCTGTGAAACCACCACTGCAGTTTACATATTACATACTAGGGATAAGTGCCCAAAAACATTTTGTGTTGGTGTTTTGAGGTTTTTTTTTTTTATTTTCAAACGAATGTCATCATGAGTGCACACTATGCACATATAGAGAGGAATTCTATACATGGTGCTCAGCAACCAGGTGTGCACGCAAATCCTAATCGGTGCCAACTGACATCAGTAATTAGTTGTTAGCATCCAATTATTGATGGTTTAACAGCTTGTTAGTCAATTAAGATGAGTGCATATGCCCAAAGCTGGGAGCCATATACAGAATCCGGGGAATACTGCACACTCTCCTTCAAGACTGTGTACTATTTGCACATAGGGTGAGATTCTATATGTGGTGCCTGGAAAACCCGCATGGAAATAATTTTCACCTAAGCATATTCTATAAGATTTAGGCACGATATACAGAATATTCTTAGTTGATAATCCCAGAGCCTAAAGCTACACACCTCCACTCACACCAATGAAAATGTGGCATAAATTCCTGCACATACATTTACGCGGACTGGGCCATATTCTATAACAGCATGCATAAATTTGGGAACATCCATGAATTGCCTATTTCCCCACCCATAGCCATGCCCTTTTGAGCTGCTCACTGATCAGAACCTAACCATAACACAAACTAGATGGACAGAAACACCATGGACCGACCATTATAAACTAAACCTATCCCTAAAATGGCAAAAAAGGGGTTCTCTCCACACACGAGAACCCACAACTCATACCACAAGAGGCCAAATAGACCCGGTTACTTTCTGGCAGCAAATATACAACAACGATTGGACAACACAAACGGAATCCATATATTACCTCTCAGAATGGGAAAGAAGATGCAGACATATCCTACACGAAATAGCACCATTACAAACAAGAACTTCACATAGACATAACTCGATACCGTGGTTCAATGAAGAATTGAAAAAACTAAAAACACAACCTAGGAAATTGGAACGCGCATGGAAAAAAATAAAAGATGAACACACTCTCAACGCATGGAAACAACTACAAAGGAAATACAAATGCGCAAAAAGACAGACCAAAAGGTCGTACTACAAAACTAAAATTGGGCCGGACTACAAAAACACGCAAAAACTATACCACTTCATTAACAAACTACTAGACACAACGCCGGTCACTACAACCAACACTGACATCCCTTCTGCAGATAACCTTGCTAAATATTTCAATTAAAAAATCATAAACCTACGCAGAACTCTACCTCAGAACAAAATGGACATAGAAAACTTCATTAATGGTCTAGACCCCACCCCTGGTGAATACCCTGCTGACCGTATATGGTCACATTTCGCTCTCCTCAGCACCGACACAGTTACTCAGACGATTAAAAAATACTCCAACAGCCACTGTCAACTGGACACCTCTCCCAGCTACCTAATACAATCTGCTCCCCACCGCTTCATAACAGATCTCACATCCCACCTAAACTTCATGCTTCAACAGGGTATCTACCCCAAAGAAAAAGGCAACATCCTGCTCACCCCAATACCAAAAGACACCAAGAAAAAAACAAACGACATTACTAACTACCGCCCAGTAGCATCTATCCCATTAGTAGTCAAACTAATGGAAGGACTGGTGACCAAACAACTCAATGACTACATAAACAAATTCACTATACTACATGAGTCACAATCAGGATTTTGACCCCTACACAGCACCAAAACAGTACTACTTACTCTCCTAACCAAATTCAAGCAGGAAATAGCATTAGGAAAGAGTATTCTCCTCCTTCAATTCGACACATCAAGTGTGTTCGACATGGTTAACCATAACATACTGCTAAGACTCCTAGAATACTTCGGAATCAGTGGTGGCACTCTCAATTGGATCAAGGGTTTCCTAACCACAAGAACATATCAACTGAAATCAAAAACAAACATATCGTCACCGTGGAAACCAGCCTGCAGAGTACCGCAAGGATCACCATTATCACCGATCCTTTTCAACCTCATGATGACTCCACTAGCCAAGACCTTATCTACCCATTTATCTACGCTGATGACATTACATTATACATCCCCTACAAACATGATCTGACAGAAATCTCCAACGAAATGAAGCTCAGCCTAAACATCATGAACTCATGGGCAAATGCATTCCAACTAAAACTCAATACAGAAAAAAAAAAACACTGTCTCTTCCCAATACAATACATACAAACCCACAAACATTAACACCCTAGGACACACTCTCCCTATCTCAGACAGCCTGAAAATTCTCGGAGTAACAATCGATCGTAGCCTATCACTTGAGACACAAGCAAAATCCACCATAAAGAAAATGTTTTTCTCAATGTGGAAACTCAAACGTCTGAAATCATTCTTCCCGAGGGAAATATTTTGTAACCTGATACAGTCAATGGTACTAAGCCACGCAGACTACTGCAATGGAATCTATGCGGGGTGCAAGGATCAAATCATAAAGAAACTTCAGACCGCCCAAAACACAGCAGCCAGGCTTATATTTGGAAAAACACGTTTTGACAGCGCCAAACCACTCTGAGAAAAACTGCATTGGCAACCAATCAAAGAACGGATCACTTTCAAAATCTGCACAACTGTTCATAAAATTATTTACGCCGAGACACCAGGATACATGACAGACCTCATCGACCTACCAACCAGAAACCCCACAAAATCTGCATGATCATACTTAAACCTCCACTTCCCAAGCAGTAAAGGACTCAAATACAAATCCACCTATGCATCCAGCTTTTCCTACTTAAGCGCACAACTATGGAACGCGTTACCAAAAGCAGTAAAAACTTTGCTCGACCACCTAAATTTCCGGAAAGCATTAAAGACAGACCTGTTCAGAAGAGCATACCCCACCGACCCAACATAAAATACCTGAACACTTGTGATACAATACTACCAAAGACTGTAATGGACATTACCTGACTCTTCCTCTCCTCTCCCTCTTTAAATTCCCCCCAATTACCTGTCATACCACAATATCACTTTGTATTCATTCACACCATGTATTTGTTCAGACCGGAATCGGCTAACGCCGTTAATGGTAAAATGTAAGCCACATTGAGCCTGCAAAAAGGTGGTAAAATGTGGGATACAAATGTAACAAATAAATAAATAAACTGATGTTCACAACAACTTTTGATAGCACAGAAGGAAAAGTAAAGAGATAAGTAGCCTGATGATGGATCATACCAACTGTCTTGTAAAATATTTAAAAATACAGTAGAGTCTCAATCATCCAACTTAAACAGGACCGACCCGTTATTAGATAACTGAAATGTTGGATAATACAGAAAATATGAATGATGCATAAATAAGAGGGAAATACTATTATTGTTTATTAACATTATTCAGTAACCAACAAACAACAGTATTGTACACGTGCTTGTACTGTAACAAAATATTTTAACAGAAATACTGTACAATGTACTTATAAACAAAACACAGCAGAGTACTACATTAGGCCAAACACAGTAGTGTACGAACAAAAGTTATTTAACATTTTTTGTGATTAAGTTTTATTTCCTGTTTTATCTTCCTGAATGAAAATGTGAAAGCAGGGAAAAACCTCTACGTCAAAAAGTCCAAACAAGAAAGAGTAGAGGCTGACCAAAAGACAAATCCAACACTGGAGATAGTGTGAGGAAATACTTTATTGTAGCTGATGCAAAGGGACCCGACACAGTCTGTGTTTTGGCATCACAAAATGCCTACATCAGGGGTCTAGGTGTTATTCCTCGAAGTATGCAGTGTAATTGAAACTCATCAAAGGTATCAGCTCAAGCAAATAGTAGTGCAATAAAACTAGCCGAAAGGTGTATGCTCGAGTGAGAAATAAATACTGCTTTCCCCGGTGGGGACTGCTCATAATGAGCTGATACCTTTGACTAGTTTCAAATACACTGCATAATTCAAGGAATAACAACTAGACCCCTGATGTAGGCATTTTGCATCAGCTACAATAAAGAATTTCCTCACACTATCTCCATTGTTGGATTCGTCTTTTGGTCAGTCTCTACACTTTCTTGTTTGGACTTGACTTCTTATTTATCTTCCTTGCGTGAAGGGCACACCAGTATCTCAACAACATAATATCAGGATCAGTCACTTCCTCTAGTTGTTCCATATAAGCCAGTGTGGCCTCAATAGCCTTCACTCCTTCACTATGACTGATTTTCCCAGTTTTATCTAGTCCATGTGCGGGCTCAGCGCAGTTGTCTTCATCACTATTGAAATTACATCACTGTTCTTTTTGTTAGTCTTTCTGCATCCATTCCTTTATATCATCTTCCCAAGCATTCTCACAGCCCAGTATTTCTTATAACAAAGTAAGGAGATTATCATCATCTTCCTCAGCAGCTTCGTGTTCAGTATCATCTCCTTGTCCATTTTCATCTTCAGAAAGTAACTTTCTCCATGATCTTGCTAGAGTTTGTGGTTCAATTTCATCCCGTGACTGGGCAATTCAGTAAATAACATCTTTAATGTTCACTTACTTTAGCATTTCCAACATTCCTTTTCCATCATCCAGTGCACAAACAAGCGTTGTTAGAAGCTTACGGCAATATTTTTTCTTTAATGTTTCAAGTACTCCCTGATCCATTGGCTGACACAATGATGTGACATTGGGAAAAAGAAAAATCACTCCAATTTCAGCACTTCTCATTTCGTCCTTGTCATTGAAAAGCCAGCTACAGAAAAGGCCTATGTCCATACAGGCATTCTTCTGGTTCTTAAAGGAGCCAGGTTTTTAAAAAGTCTTGGATTTTTCAACTTTCCAATACAAGTGAGTCATAATTTATGTTTACCATTTGCACTACTACAGGCTAGAATAGTCACGCTGGGGTCCTTTTACTAAGGTGCGCTGAAAAATGCCCTACGGTAGTGTAGGCACGGGTTTGGGCGCACACAGATCCATTTTTCAGCGAACCTGCAAAAAATGCTTTTTTAAAAATTTTGACGAACATGGACGTGCGGCAAAATAAAAATTGCTGTGCATCCATTTTAAGTCTTAGACCTTACCGTCAGCCATCGACTTAGTGGTAAGGTCTCTCGCGGTAATCGCCTACGTGTGTCAAGTCGGAATTACTGCCCGATTTTCACCGCGTGCAAGAAAATAAAATATATTTTCTGGCATGCATAGCAGGCACGCATAAAAATGAAATTACCGCACGGACCACGCAGTAGCTGGGCAGTAACTCTGAATTGGTGCACGTTGGGCACAGGTAGGCGCCAACGCGGCTTAGTAAAAGGGCCCCCCTTGCTGAAGCTTTGAGCTGTGATGCAAGAGCTGTTGCTAGTAACATTTTAAAATTTAACCCAGTTTCATCACAATTGTGTATCTGCTGCCTTGATACTCCTTCCTTTTCAATAAGACGATGAAATTTTATTTTGAATCCAATAAATTCCTGAGAATCTGCTGACAGTTTTCCCATAGATATATTGAGCTACCTTATTCCATATCTTTTTCCCAGTGATCAAGCCAACCCTCACTAGCAGTGAAATCAGGGGAACGTTCATTAAATTCCTTTCAAAAAAACAAATCTTTCTTTTCCAATATAGAACCTGATATTAGCATGCCCTTGTCTCTTTGCTGTGTGAACAATAGGAACAAAGCTTCACTCATCTTCTCATATTCACATTTTTTCATTGTTTTTCTAGTGTTCACTGCATAAGTAGAGGCACAACTGGAGCCCCATTTTTCCAGCTCACTTCGTTGCTTTTTCTAGTCAATAACTCAATTTTTTGGATGGATTCACCCTTGTCTTTTTCTTTTTATAGCTTCACGTTTCTGCTCTAAAGACAATACAACTTGCTTCCTCTTTTGACATGCCATTTCAGAGAAAGCAGGGTCACAGATGAATAGTGACAACAGATCTAGGAATAAGAATAATAGAAACACTGTAATTATAAAAGAAGAGACAGCAATACGATTATAAAAACAGTGCTGCCTTTCTGCTGAACTCAACGCCGGGAAAGGGAAACTGAAAGAGAAAACCATGCACATCTGAATGGGGACCCTGTGACATCAGCGAAGGCCCGTCGGATAATCCGGATGGACAAATAAGCGAGACTCTACTGAACATAGATAACAGATACAAGACTAATAAACAAATATATCTTGCACAATTTTTAATTTTTTGGGCACGTCATACAGAACATAATGGGTGGGGGGTTAATTTTATATGGAGTCACCAATATTTAGGACAGAAGAACACACATAGCTGCTGGTATTCAAGTCATCTACACACGTACGTTGATAGATGTATGCGTAAATGACCGTTTTCCAGCTACTTGCCATTTGCAAGTACATGCCAATATTCAATAGCACCTTCTTTGCGGTCTGAGCATTTACACCAGCTAGCTCTATGGCTAGGTCAAGTGACTGCTGGATTTTGGCTTATTAGACTAGCATTCTATATAAAAAAGTAGGTGTTTACTTTTCTTTAGAGAATTAGCTCCATATCGGTGTGGTTTTGGTGACTAAAACTCTTTACAGAATTACTCTCATAGAGAAGTCTATTATCTCAGTGTTTCCCAAGTCTGGTCCTGCAGTATACCTTGCCAGTCAGATTTTCAGGATATCCACAATGAATATGCATGAAAGAGATTTGCATATAATGGAGTTCATGTATATTCATTGTGGATATCCTGAAAACCTAACTGGCAAGGAGTACTCCAGGACCGGACTTGGGAAACATTACTCTATATGAACACAGGCTTCACTATAGACTTGTTACTAGATAGTGCTTCTCCAAAAGAAGATTTAACCTAAATGTCCAAGGTATCAATGGAGGAACACCCACCAAATGACACACTAAGGGGTCTTTTTAAGAAAGTGTATAAAGGTTTTGCACTTACTGCACTTTAACAGCAGAAACTAATGCCCAGTAAGTGCATGGACTGTGCGGTAACTATGGGGGGTGTTTCCAGTATGTCCCCTGCAGTTATGGCACAGAAATATTCCTTACCACCCATTAAGAGTATTACCAATTAGCATGGGTACACTTAACATCTCCTCTCCTGCACTAACTGCACAAGTGACAGCACACAGTAAATACAGTGCAGCAGCTGCAATGAGCAGTCCATGCCCATTCTCCACCCATAACCTGCCCAATTCTTACTCAGTTGATATGAAGTTAACGCATCAATTTGTATGCTCTGTCATGCCAGCACAGTAACATTCACTCTGCTCATGCACCAACAATGTGTGCTAATTCACGTATGAACTGCTTTAACTCACTTTAGTAAAAGGGTTCCTAACTGTCCAGCAAGAAGAATCCACTTCTTAAATAACCTGCTTCCCCATGCACATTAATTTATTTATTTACAAGTATTTGATCTACTGCTTTTAAAACCAAAAGGGCAAAGCAAAGTGGTTTACAAAGAGGAATAGATTACTATCAAAACATAAGGCACACAAAAGAGAGGAAAAGGAAAAGAAGGCAGCAGGGGGAAATTTAAAAGAAAGGCTCCTTTCAGGACATGTAATTAGGGAGAAATGCTAATTTTTTTTTAAATTTGAGAAGAGTGCCTCAAAGAGTAGGTGCTTTGGAAGAGAATTTCAAAGACAAGGTCCCAGATAAGAAAAGTCAGATTCTTGCATTATGTCACACTGAATCTACCCTGCTTGTTCCAGTGTTCCTGCCAGCCGCTCCTGCCCTGCTTTGTTTCTGTGTTCCTACCAGCCTGTTCCTGCCCAGCCTTACTCCAGTGCTCCTGCCAAGCCTGCTCCTGCCCTGTCTTGTTCCAGTGTTCTTGCCAGCCTTGTTCTAGTGTTCCTGCCTGCCTGTTCCTCAATTTGCTTGCTTGCAGCCTGCCTAGTCTTTGATCCATTCCAGACCTTGTCTGCTTGATGTTGGCTTGGCCTTCGTTACTACTAGCTTGGGTTTGCTCCAGAGTCTGCTACAGTGTTCTGGACTTTGTCAAATGTCTGTGTCAGCAGCTGTCAGCAAGGACCTGTGCTGCGCTTGCATCGCACAGGTGGAGCCAACCCTTACTACGGCCCAAAGGGCTCACTTCCCTCAAAACGTGATTCTCCTACAATTGTATATAGATGGGACTGTAATCTGGGATCAGGAGGTCTGCTTGTAGTAAGGAACTGAGGGATCAGGATGGGGGAGAAGGAACTCATGCTTGATGAAGAGCTGAAGATACAGAAGGGATAGGAATCTGCAGAGAGTGAGGAACTAAGGAAGCAGGAGCATATATGATATTTAATGGAAAGCACACTTTGGTGTCCTACTACACCATATACACCTACAACATGTATATATTCACTGTTAATATTCTGAAACCTCAACATGTTGTGGGGTTTCCAGGACAGGTGTGAGAAGCCCTGATAAAAGACACTAAAACTTTCACAGGATATTATGGTTATGACTCCATTCTAATTGTTTCTTACTCCAGTATAAGGATTTCTTCATTCTGATCCTCAACAATTTACTTGTGAAATCTATTTCAAATCTCACATGTTCATCTCATATATAAGAACATAAGAATAGCCATACTGGGGCGGATTGATGGTCCATCTAGACTAGTACCCTTTTTCCAATAGCAGCCAATCCAGGTCAAATGTACCTGGCAGAATACCAAATAGTAGCAAGATTCTATGCGACCAATCCCAAGGACAGTAGTGGCTTGTCCCATTTCTATCTCAATAGCAGGCTATGGACTTTCATCCAGGAACTTGTCCAAACCTTTTTAAAATCCAGATATGCTAACTGCTGTTATGACATCCTCCGGCAAAGAGTTCCACAGCTCAACTATTGGTTGAGTGAAAAAATATTTCCAACTATTTGTTTTAAAAGTATTACCATGTAACTTCATTGAGTGACTACTACTACTACTTATCATTTCTATAATGCTACTAGACATACGCAGCACTATACACTTGACCATGAAGAGACAGTCCCTGCTTGACAGAGCTTACAATCTAATTAGGCCAGACAAACAGGACAAACAAGAGATAAGGGAATATTAAAGTGAGGATGATAAAATAAGGGTTCTGAACAAGTGAATAAGGGTTAGGAGTTAAAAGCAGCATCAAAAAGGTGGGCTTTTAGCTTAGATTTGAAGACGGCCTTATTACTTTTCGAAAGAATAAACAATTAATTCACTCAGGATTTTGTAGACCACTATCATATCCCCACCCCCCAGCTGTCTCTTTGCTAAGCTAACGAGCCCTAACACTTTTCCTCATCTTTTTTGATATGTGGTGACCAGAATTGTGCACAGTACTCAAGATAAGGGTGCACAATGGAGCGATACAGAGGCATTATATTATTCTTTGTCTTATTTTCTATCCCTTCCCTAATAGTTCCTAGCATTCTGTTGAATCTTTTGGCTGCCGCCACACACTGGGTGGAAAATTTCAGCGTATTGTCCATGACGACACCTAGATTTTTTTCTTGGGTGCTGACTCCTAAGATAGAACCTAACATAAGGCAACTATGATTTTGATGATTTTTTTCAATGTGCATCACTTTGCATTTGTCCACATTAAATTTCATCTGTCATTTGGATGCCCAGTCTTCCAATTTCCTATGGTCTTCCTGCAATTTTTCACAGTCCACATGCATTTTAACAACTTTGAATAGTTTTGTGTCATCGGCAAACTTAATCACTTCACTCGTCATTCCCATTTCTAGATCATTTATAAATATGTTAAACAGCACCGATCCCAATACAGATCCCTGAAGTACTCCACTATTCACCCTCCTCCACTGAGAGAAATGGCCATTTAACCCTACCCTCTGTTTTCTGTCTAATAACCAATTCCTAATTCACAACAGATCATTGTCTCCTATCCCATGACTAATTTTCTAGGAGTCTCTCATGAGAAACTTTGCCAACAGCTTTCTGAAAATCTAGATACACTACATCAATCGGTTCACCTTTATCCACAATGTTTATTCAAGTCTTCAAAAAAATGAAGCAAATTGGTGAGGCAAGATTTCCATTGGCTGAATCCATGCTGACTCTGTCCCATTAAACCATGTTTGTCTATACATACATAGTAACATAGTAGATGACGGCAGAAAAAGACCTGCATGGTCCATCCAGTCTGCCCAACAAGATAAACTCATATGTGCTACTTTTGTGTATACCTTACCTTGACTTGTATCTGTCATTTTCAGGGCACAGACAGTATAAGTCTGCCCAGCACTATCCCTGCCTCCCAACCACCAGCCCCACTTCCCACCATCAGCTCTGGCACAGACCGTATAAGTCTGCCCAGCACTATCCCCGCCTCCCAAACACCAGCCCCGCCTCCCACCACCGGCTATGCCACCCAATCTCAGCTAAGCTTCTGAGGACCCATTCCCTCGGAACAGGATTCTTTATGTTTATCTCACACATGTTTGAATTCCATTACCGTTTTCCTCTTCACCACCTCCTGTGGGAGGGCATTCCAAGCATCCACCACTCTCCGTGAAAAAATACTTCCTGAAATTTTTCTTGAGTCTGCCCCCCTTTAATCTCATTTCATGCCCTCTAGTTCTACCTCCTTCCCATCTCCGGAAAAGGTTCATTTGCGGATTGATACCTTTCAAATATTTGAACGTCTGTATCATATCATCCCTGTTTCTACTTTTCTCCAGGGTATACATGTTCAGGTCAGCAAGTCTCTCTTCATACGTCTTGTAATGCAAATCCCATACCATTCTCGTAGCTTTTCTTTGCATCGCTTCAATTCTTTTTATATCCTTAGCAAGATACGGCCTCCAGAACTGAACACAATACTCCAGGTGGGGCCTCACCAACGACTTATTCAGGGGCATTAAAACCTCTTTTCTTCTGCTGGTCACCCCCTCTCTATACAGCCCAGCAACCTTCTATATAATCTCTCTCTGTAGGATGCAACACTCTCCATACATCTACCATATCCAGCAGCTCACAGAGCAATAGAATACCCAGAGTAAAATCAATGGGAGCTATGGCTTTTCCATGAGATCTATCCATATAAGGATATTATACCAAATTAAAATAAAATCCCCTCCCATCACTATAGGTATTTCTTCAAATCCCTGAAAATGTTGTATTAACTTCCTATAAAAGGTTTTATGATGAGTTAGGGGTTTAGGGCCCCTTTTACTAAGCGGAGGTAAGCCCAACGCGAGTTTACCACTTGCTAAACAGGAAGTACCACCAGGCTACCGCAGCAGCCCGGTGGTACGTCCCACCATTAGCACACCGTCATATCAGACTGTGTTTCTTAGTTTTATTCTTTATAATAGTGTCCACTATTTTGCCCAGCAATTAAAGTCAGGCTTACCAGTCCGTAATTTCCCCGATCTCCCCTGACAAGTCAAGTTACCATGTTTGAATCTACCTGAAAATTATTATTTGATGGGCAAAACATGGAAATGCCAAACAATTGAAATTCTTGGAATATCTACAACATATAGTCCTGTCACCTTTGACATATATTTAGTCCAAGAGGCATATCACTTAGCATAATTTGACAATTCTTAAAACAGGGTTGTCCTCTCAATACAATAACACTTATATTCTGCCAGGTACCTTACAGTTCACTGCAAGGTACAACATAAGATGCTAGTCAGCACTAGGAACCACGTACATATTTAAGATCAATATAAATTTAAAACACCATATATCTTGTAATCAGCAGCAAGACAGACTAACAGTAAGAAGAATCTAAATATTTTTCAAATAAAACAGAGTTCAATTTATGATCAAAAACATATAATTATTGCTCAATGTAATATCAAGTGGTAGAGCATTCCAAATTCTTGCTATCTGTAATGGGAAATGAAATTTTAAGGCAGTCCAAAGAGATCTACCATAATGCCACAGTAGAGGTAGCAACAGATGAAACATATAGAACTAAATTCAGGTGCCAAAAAATAAGCGTTAAGCGCTATTCTATAAATAATACTCTGAATTGGGTACAATTTATAGAATAGCAATTAGCACTGGGATTCATGTCCAATTTTGGATGCGAGGATTTACACCAACTGAAACCTGGTGTAAATCCTCATGCCTAAATTAGGAGCAGATCTCCTGTATTCTCCTGTAATAGTGTGCTCATCTCTAGTGAATGCCCTAGACCCACCCACATACTCTTTCAGTTGCGCACTGAGGGGTCCTTATACCAAGCTGTGGGAAAAAGGGCCCTGCACTAACAGCGGGGGCTGTTTTTCCTTCATGCCAGGGCCATTCTTTCTGTAGCCGGTAAAAGCCCACAAAAAAAAATGTCCACGCAGTGAGATAACTCTTACCGCATGGCCATGCAGCGGGGAGCCCTTACCGCCACCCACTGAGGTGGCAATAAGAGCTCTCGTGCTAACCCAGTGGTAACAAGGCAGCGTGAGGCGATGCCTGATTACCACTTGGTTATCACTGCACAAGCCATTTCCGGGGGTTTTCTTTTTCCCCCGGAAATGGCGCGCACTCAGGGTGGGGACTACCACTGGTGGCCGCGTTGGGCCAGCAGTAGTCCTGGAAGAGTGAGCAGTGAGTTCGCACTGGGCTTACCACCGCTCTGTAAAAGGGCCCCTAAAAAATTTAGTGTGCATCTTTATAGAATAGTGTGTAGTGTAAAGGGGGTCCGCTTCCTCCTCTTGGGTGGAGCCGGCAAGACTGCGGGGCTCCCAGGGACTCAGGGCCAAAGTATTTTATTGTCAAGGCAATTTCATACCAAAAATCATAATTAATTCTTCATAACAAAAGGTACAGCCCTCTTAATAAAGTCTTCAAAAGAAAAAGATACAGTCCTCATAAGATAATCTTCAAAAGAAAAAAAGGTGCAGTCCAGGTCCCAAAATCCCTCAGCAAACGCTCAGCTCCTCAAGACCTCAGGTCTTCTATTAGGGCATTAGCTTTCCCTTCCCCCTCCTTCAGAAGGGTTTAGTAAGAGTTCAGCACACTTCCAATATAGCACAACAGTTCAGAACAAATCTTCAAGGACAGTCTTTGCACATCAAATCAATACCACAAATCACCTGCCTTTTCACAGCACAGAGGGAACCCTGTAAGGAGCAGGGTTGGCAGTTTCTCCCACCTCTCAGCACCACGCCCAGTGTGGCCTCCTCCACTGCCTTCAAGTGCTGGGCAGGGCAATCTTTGAATTCTCTATGGTAGCTGGCTCCTCTCCCTTAGGCAGCTCTAGTGGCAGTCTACTTCCTTCCTCTACATACTCCATGGAATCTCTCTCTCCATTCGTCTCCCCTCTCTCCTGGTGACTGGAGCCTCCAGGAAATCTGCTCTCCCCTTCTCACAGCTGTGGGGAATTATATACTGATGGCGAAGCCAGGGAAACTGAGCTTCATCCTTCCCTCGCCCTCTAGTGGGGAAGGGAGTAACAGGCTCACCCTGTCTTGAGCCATTGCTCCCCCTGCTGGGACTGGGAATCCATTCCATCTTTTTAGGACTACTCTCCTCACTCATCCTTGCAAGGACTTCTGGGACTCGTAGTTCTGGGCTCAACTGCTTCACTGGGGAATCTCTGGGGCTTGCCTTGTCACTGTAGCAAGCTATGAACATAAATCCAAACTGGTGTCAATTAATGACAATAATTGATTGTTAGTGTTCCATTATTGGTGCTAATGGGCACATTAGCCAATTAAATTAAGTGCACGAATTGGATTCACCTGCAATTTTAAGCACCATTTATAGAATTCGGGGGATAATGTGGTGATTGATCATGTAAAAGTTTAAAAGTCATACCCCTGATATTTAGCGCTATTTAATTAGCCAGAAAGGCTACTGACCGGTTAAATAGCACTTAACCAGCTATCCGCCAATATTCAACAGGGCATAACCGGCTGTCCCCCGCTGAATATCCCCAGTTACTGGCAAGCCGGTTATATCGCGCGATATAACCCCAATTTTATAGTGAGTTTGGAGGCCATATCTGGTTGCTTGAAACCGTAGAATATCTTTGGACGGTTTCAAGACAACTGGCCAAGTCTGAATATCAACTTAGGCGGTTATCTCAAAACCACCCAAAAATAAACCAGATATTCAATGCCAGTCACCAGAAATGGCTTCACAGTACACAATTTAAAACAGGAAAGGGGGGAGGGGATCCTCCCAACTTTCACAAAAAAGTCAAGCAAACACAATAGGGGTGAAAGTGAGTGAAGTTCCAAATAACCAAGGCAAAAAAGAAGTAAGAGCATCCAAGGGTTTATTTGCCAAAGTGAGCTGACCCTAAATGCCTTTCTCAGGGGTCATAGTGGTTCAGAAAAGTCTGCTTCGCAGAACATATAACTGGAAAAACCATTAAAACACTGGAGCAATATAAGCTTAGAAAACTAAGTGCATGCCTACGTGGCATGGCAAACAGTCAATAGGAAGACCATGCAAAGCTTGGAGCAATATAGTCGTTTAGCAGAACACAGAAGACGAGCTATAGTGTTTTGAGGGTTTGTGATTTCTGTTCCAGAGAGCCCAAACATCCATTAAATATAATATTACAACAGTCTGAGTGTATTAAATAAATAAAGCTTTAACTAAGATTCTAAAATGATCAAACAGAAATAAATGTCTGAGTCCTCGAAGTTTCCGTAACGTGAGAAATTTTTTTTTAGTTGAGTTATTTCACCCAGGCCAACCTGAACAGATTGATCCATTCCCACTGCATGCATGAATACGTATTCCTGCTTTCTTTCGGCTACAACGCCATTCGTGCAATGGGGCAATGCTGGGACTGAATCAGCCCGTTCTGGGAGGGCCTCACTGAGGAGGCAACTTGACCTGAAAACCCACAGCAGAAGTTTGCTAACCCAGTGTGCTCTGAATCTTAAGATTCTCAGTAGAGGCCCTTACATATAACTGAAGAAAGCTAACCATGCTTATTCTTTATACTCTTGATAAATTAAATATCAGTGGCTCAAATTCACATCAGCACAGACTTGCCCATAACAACTCCTTCCCCTGGGAAATCCATTAAATCCTTTTCACTCTGTGCTGTATGCGGTCGCCCTGAGTGGTAACAATCATGGTAAGTAACAATGACATAATCTTTTGTTTTGTACCATAGGTAAAGCTATTGAATTGTGGAGCTCTTGCCTAGTACAGCAATAAAAAGGTCACAGTCTGTAGTCCCCAGAGTGCAGCATTACTTTTATTGCCTTTTGCTTAGGAGCAGCTGTGGATACATCTACCCCTCTCATGCTGGCTGCATGTCAATGCATAACATTCTACTGTGGAGAATTATCCAACCGAGCTCATGCACATAGCTGTATGTTTATTTACAGCAAAAGCAGTGCATCTTACCATTCTCTTCGATGAAGCAATGCCTTTTACATACAGAAAAATGTTATATCTCTGTAAGTACAAAGATACTAATATGGTAGAACTATTTTAGTTTAGGATAAGAAAGCTGAGAAAATGGCTATCAGATCCTCGGCCTCCCTCTTCTTCCTTTTTTACTCAGTGGAGGACAACTCTGTAAAGCGGAGCCCATATTTAGGCGCCTAACGGCCAATATTCAACACTATTTAACTTGCTGGGAACATCTCCAGGCCTGTTAAATAGCACTTAGCCGGCCAAACGTTAATATTCAGCGCGAGATAGCTGGTTATCTCCGCTGAATATTAGCGCTCAGCGCATAGGGCCTTATTCTATAAAGTTTATGCTCCTAAATTTATGCACCTAAATTACGAGCATACTCTATGTTCCAAAATAGACTGTGCTCATAAATTAGGAGCATAACCTTTATAGAATAAGGCCCATAGAGGGAGATTCTATATATGGTGCCTAAAAAGTCAGTGCTGAAATCAGTGCTAGCATATTCCATAATCAGTGCCTAGATTTAGGCGCCAATTATAGAATACGCTTAATTGATATTTCAGCGCCTAAATCTACGCATATCCATTTACACTAATGAAAATGTGGCATAAATCCAGCAAGAAGATTTAGGCACACTGGGCCATATTCTATAACTAAGTGTGTAAATTTCAGAACACCCATTCCCCACCCATAACCACGCCCCTTTTTGCCTGCACATGTTAGAAGTTCAGCGCACACTGTTACAGAATACGCTTAGCGAGTTGTGCGCCTAAATTCTAATCAGTAAGCGTATTCTGTAACGATGTGCACACAGGCAAAAAGGGGTGTGGTTAGGGGGTGGGGAAATCAGCAGTTTGTGGGCGTTGCAAAATTTAGGCGCCCAGTGCGCCTAAATCAATATACCAGAATTTATGCCATGTTTTAGTTGGTATAAACAGATGCGCACATATTTAGGCACTGAAATATCAACTAAGCTTATTCTATAATCGGTGGCTAAATCTAGGTGCTGATTATAGAATACACTTAGATGGCACTGATTTCAGGGCTGATTTTTTAGGCACCATATATAGAATCTTCTCCTTAACGCTACTCATTGAACTAACGGTAAGGGCTCACACGCTACATGCACGGTGACCTGTCAGCGTACACCAACTGCTAACATCGTAAACACCTCATGCGGTAGGAAATATAAAAATAATTTGTCCTGGCAGTATAGGCGCACACCAAACCTGAAATTACCACCAGTTGGTAAAAGCCCTCCCCCAAAAATGGCCATCTGGCGAGAGAACTCTTATCACGTGGACAAGCGGCAGGGAGCCCTTAACACTACCCATTAAGGTGGCGATAAGGGCTCCCACGCTAACTGAGCAGCGATGTCTCATTACCACCGGGTTATCGCCGTGCAAGCCATTTCCGGAGGGGGTTTCATTTTCCCCCGGAAAGGCATGCGCTCAGGGTGGGACTACCACCCTCTATACTGTTCAGTGCCAGTTTTTACTGCACTGAATTTTGAGCACCATTTACTGAATCCAGCCCACTGTGCATTTGTGCTACCAATTAGATCCAGATTTTTAGGACTGGTTAGTCCAGCCCTGGCTTTACCCCAGGGTGCATGATGACAAGCAGTTGAAATTTTCCTGTTGCTGTCTTTGAAAAAGAAGACTACAAATTTATGCATGCCCTGGGGTAAAGCCAGGACTGAATCAGCCTGTCCTGAACACCTGGAGCTAGTTGGAAACCCTATTTTGAAGCAGCATCCAGTTACTGACAGGACTCAGGGCAATTTCAAATGACAGAGTGAAATATAATCCCTGGCCATTTTCTGGCATCCCTTTATTAATTAGGTGAAATGAAATATTTTTCACTTGTGGGTTGCTTTAATTATAAGGCTCCCGGAGGTTCCTCCTCGCATAACTTGACTTGGTTGTCCACATACTCCTACATCTTTTTTTTTTCCACTTTCACAACAGGCATGAAATAGTGCTACTTTAGAACAGAAACAATAAAAGAGAGAAACTATCAGAAATATAGGGAAACGTGGGGAGATTTTAGTCCATTTCAGTGCTATTTTTGGAGATAAATCGCTGATGTTTAACTATTTTTCAAAAGTTTCTGAAAACCCATGTATTGTGTCTTCCATACTGAAAACATACATCTAAAAAGTAGCAATCATTTCATCTGTCTATATTCTGCAGTATCAATATATTTTATGTAGAATATTTGCTTTCACCTTTTCCCCCTGATTGTGAAATAAACATCCATCAATTATTGGGAAATGTGATAAAAACAAGACCTGATTTAATTATAATTTTTAAAAATCCTACTTATAAGGCACACAACCCATAGGTCACTTTTCTGTATAGATCCTTTTCAGCAGGATCCCTGGCCAGACATAAAAATCTAAGGCAAATATGAATGGGTCAATATTTTAAAGCCAGCAGTGAGCATATTTTTAAGCACTAGTTGTGGCAAACACTGTATACAGACAGGTAGTGGCACTGAAAATACTTGGAACGTGCTGGCTGCCAGCAGCTATATCTATACCATCACTATTCAGCAGCTATAGGTATAGCTGAGTGGTTTAATTTAAGGCAATCTTTTTGCTGGCCTAAATTAAACTATTTATCTATATACATAGCAAATGTATATCGCTCCTCTCAGACACATTCCAGATCATGTTAGAACGATTAGAAGGAAATTTTGGCAGCATTATCTACATAGCACTGCTGAACGTTCATAGATAGAGGGCAATTCCACAAACCAGATGCTCAAACATATACGTGTGTTAGGCGATTAGACTATGTGCATAAATGCCTAAGCACTATTCTGCAAATACCCACTTAAATTACATAGGGAGTATTTGCAAGGGGATGTACAAAGGGACAAAGCATGGGTATTCTCATAGTACTATCCTTAGAGTCCAGCCTTCCATATATGGGTAAAGTTAGGACAGCCTTTTGTGCTATCCTACCTGGTCTACGTGGGCATTGGTACTGAATATGATCATGCACACAAATTTCCCTTATATGGAAGGCTGACCCCTACTGGTAGTACTTCAAGACTACCGCCAGGGGTCAGCAGGCACCATTTTGCACCCAGAGCCAGATACGGCAAGAGCAGTGGGAGACCACCAGAGCTGGTCCCTAAGTAAATTCAAGGAGTTCTCGGGGGGAGGGGGATGGAAGAAGAATTGAGGGGTTGAAGTGAGTGGATGAAGCATCATCGGGTGCTGGGCTTGGGAGGACAAGCATCAAGGGTCAGCATGGGTGGAAATAGTATCAGGGGATGCTAGGTGTGAGTGGCGGGGTGGGGGGGAGGAGTGGATTGGGAGGTGCCAGAGTTGGCAGAAGGATCAGTACCTAGCTGCTACAAATTGGAAGTTATGTAGATGCAGACTGGTATTTAATAACAAACAAATCCCTAATCTTGCTGGTACTTTAATGAAATAAAGAAGACCAAAACCAGGAAACAAGTACTAATACAAAATCACCTAAAATGTGTTGAGAAAAGTACTCTCAGAGATACAGATACCCACGTGGTGATCGCTCAGGACCACTATCGGGTGAAGCATAGCATTTCATTCATTGGGTTTGCTGTCTCTCGGTGATTTTGTATGTGCTATAATGTGCTGGCATCAAGAGGACGGAGAGACAGCCCTAACCTAAGTCCCTGAAGAAAGCAGATATGGAACCTGCGGTGTTGGGTGCATCTTAATTGCGAGGAGACAGCAGTCATCTCTTCAGACCTGCTTAGCGTTTTCATTGTTGGAGCCCTTGGCGTCAGAAGTTCCAGAGCAGGGCTCATAAGTTGTTATGTTTTGTGTCTTGCAGTCCTATGTCCCGGAAACAGCCTTCCTGCATTGGTGCATCTTGCTCCATCAGTGACTTGAGTTCAAGTCTTTATTAAGGACACAGAGAGGTATATTTTCAAAGTACTTAGACTTACAAAGTTCCATGGAGGGGCATAATCGAAAGGGATGCCCAAGTTTTGTTCAGGACGTCCTCGCAAAACGTCCCAATGGAGGGGCAGGGAAACCTGTATTATCGAAACAAGATGGACATCCATCTTTCATTTCGATAATATGGTCGGGGACGCCCAAATCTTGAAATTTTGGTCGTCCTTAGAGATGGTCGTCCCTAGACTTGGTCGTTTCTGATTTTCGGCGATGTCCATCTCAGAAACGACCAAATGCAAGCACTTCGGTCATGGGAGGAGCCAGCATTTGTAGTGCACTGGTCTCCCTGACATGCCAGGACACCAACCGGGCACCCTAGGGGGCACTGCAGTGGACTTCATAAAATGCTCCCAGGAACATAGCTCCCTTACCTTGTGTGCTGAGCCCCTCCAAACCCCCCCTAAAACCCACTACCCACAACTGTACACCACTACCATAGCCCTTATGGGTGAAGGGGGCACCTAGATGTGGGTACAGGGGGTTTCTGGTGGGTTTTGGAGGGCTCGCTGTTTCCTCCACAAACGTAACAGGTAGGGAGGGGGATGGGCCTGGGTCCGCCTGCCTGAAGTACACTGCATCCACTAAAACTGCTCCAGGTACCTGCATACTGCTGTGATGGACCTGAGTATGACATCTGAGCCTGGCATAGAGGCTGGCAAAAAATATTTTGAAAGATGTTTTTTGAGGGTGGGAGGGGGTTAGTGACCACTGGCGGAGTAAGGGGAGGTCATCCCCAATTCTCTCCGGTGGTCATCTGGACATTTCGGCCACCTTTTTGTGCCTTGGACCAGGTAAAGTCGTCCAAGTGCTCGTCAGGGACGCCCTTTTTTTTCCATTATGGGTCGAGGACGTACATGTGTTAGGCATGCCCAAGTCCAGCCTTCGCTACACCTCCGATACGCCCCCTTCAATTTTGGCCGTCTCTGCGACGGAAAGCAGTTGGGGACATCCAAAATCTGCTTTCGATTATACCAATTTGGACAACCCTGGGAGAATGAGCCTGTAACCTATGGAACTTTGTAAGTTAAGTGCTTTAAAAATGAGCCCCAAAGTGTTTTCAAATCCAAAAATCCCTGACTTCCTGAATAACCTCTCATATTAAACATGTTTTAAGTGATTACCAGAAATGATTGATTTGTCTTTGTGTCTCAACTGTAAGCTCGATGTAGCAGGGACTGGCTCCGTCTGATGCCTTTGTACAGTACTGGCTGAGTCTACTAGCATGATAGAAATGTTTCACAGTCTAGACTTGAATGCAAGAATGCTTTGTGCCTGTCCTTCCCCATAGCAGCAGCATTCATTTGTGCTGAACATGAGAAGTCGGCAGGGCAAATATTTAAGTTCATTTTGCCTATGGGGCCTAAGCTAGTACAAAATAATCCTAGCACCAGAGGTCTGAGTGAAACTTTAGAGTTCCTTTTAATTGCTTCTGCTGTTGTGGTGCTACGCTAATACTTTGGTACTGATTTATCAAGAGTAGTTCCTAGTCTCAGAATGGAATAAAAAAAAAAAATAACCTCTTTGATGCACCAGGCCCTTAATGGTTTTACTCTGTGCTTTGAGCTTGAAGTAGACTGTTTCCTAGGGCATTGCCCTGGTAAATGGATTTTCCTACATAAAACATAAATCCCAGACACACTAGAAGGGTCAGAAATTTAACATCAAAGCTTCAAGACAGCAAATTCAACAGACCAAGACATCAGGGACGACATAAGGAGCTCTCCAATGAGTCTATTACAAATTAATAATTATAGGTTGACTCATATATACAGACCTTCAGTAATAAAGCAATGATATGTCAGCTTTACATTTAAATACATTTTAAAACACGCACATGAAGCAGTACATATCATCTGCAATTACAGTATGAGGTGTAGTTTTAAGGGAAAAGGAAATGTTCAGAACAAAAACTGATCCCCATGTCAGCATATAACAGTGGTTTCCAAACCTGGTCCTGGAGGCACCCCAGCCAGTCAGGTTTTCAAGATATCCACAAAGAATACTCATGAGAGAGATTTGCATGCACTGCCTTCACTGCATGCAAATCTCTCTCATGAATATTTATTGTGAATATTTATTGTGGATATCCTGAAAACCTGACTGGCTGGGGTGCCTCCAGGATCAGGTTTGGGAACCACTGGCATATAGCATTACTCTATCCCTCATGCAAACATGTCAAGAGAGCCCAACTGTACTTTTAACATAACTCACAAAAGTATATAGCGCTTAATATAGACAGTGTCCGCATGCTGATTCCTGAAAATAGATACAAAATTCAGAGGAACAAGTATTCTAACAAATAGGCCATTCTGATTAACACAACAGCATTTAAATGTTGTTCTTTGTACTGGAAGTAATACATTGAATGAATATTTGCCGTTCACTGGGTAACTCCTGGCTGCAACCAGATTCCACCACTGCATCATCCTGGCACTGCCTTGATTGGTCCAAGCAATCTAGCTGGATTTTAAACAGAACTTTCTGGGTAAATTATATCCAGATTAACCTGGTAAGTTAGACTCACCCAGGTAGGAGCCGCTCCTACTTAGGGAACCTTTTACTAAGGTGTGCTAAAAAATGGCCTGCAGTAGTGTAGACATGTTTTGGGTGCGCGTAGAATTATTTAAAAATTTTATTTTTAAGATTTTTGCCGAAAATGGACATGTGGCAAAATGAAAATTGCTGAACGTCCATTTTGGGTCTGAGACCTTACCACAAGTCATTGACCTAGCGGTAAGGTCTCACGTGGTCTATGCACGTAAAATACCACTTGACACGCGATAAAAATAAAAAATGTTTTTCGGACGCGCATAGCGGACATGCGTCAAAATTGAAATTACCGCAAGAGTAACGCAATAACCGGGCGGTAACTCCAATTTGACGTGCATTGGGCACGCATAGGCGCCTATGCAGCTTAGTAAAAGGGCCCCTTAGATAAGCTGCGCTGAATATCAGGCTGTAAGGGATAGATTCAGTAAATAGCTCCCAAAGTTAAGTACCAGGATGATGTCTGCTAAGTGCAAATTCTATAAAGGCACTTCCGTGCAGAATTGTCTTTATAGAAAACTGCTTAAGTCACTTCCATGCCTAACGACTCTAAAGGCCTTACGATGAGTGTTTCTTACTTATTACTTATCCAGTCCTATAATCCCTTATTCACTTAGCCGAGTGTTTCATTCTTTAAATGACCATTGTCGTGTTCTGCCTAGCCCTAAAGCTGTCAAGTTAAGAGTCTTCAAGGCACGGTGCATTCTATTTTCTTTCACCCCATAACTGGAACAAACTTCCCTTATCTATCCATAGTAACTTGTCTTTTAAGAGTTTTAAATCTGATTTAAAGACGTGAGGCCCTGTTTACAAAGGCACACTAGTGTTTTTATCATGTGCTAACCATGTAGATGCCCATAATATTCCTATGGGCGTCTACACTGTTAGCACATGCTAAAAACCACTAGTTTGCCTTTGTAAACAGGGCCCTTGGTTATTTAACCAGGCATACATAGTAACATAGTAAATGACGGCAGAAAAAGACCTGCATGGTCCATCCAGTCTGCCCAACAAGACAAACTCATATGTGCTACTTTTTGTGTATACCCTACTTTGATTTGTACCTGTCCTCGGCAACACAAGCTAACTAGGAGTGACTGACTGAGACCTTGCTGTACCTACTTTTTACCATATTTTGTTTCTCCTCCCTCTCCAATTTTTTTTTAATCAAAACCTTATACCCGCTACTTCCTGTCTTACTAATGGAGTTCCTTTCCGTTTTTCTTTTTCCAATTTATCCCATATACCGCCTTGCTCTGCAATGTCAGTTTCAGCATTATAGCCAGTTTTAATAAACTATAACTATAAATTATGGTACCGATATTCAGATCGTGGGAGATAGACGGGCTGTCTCCAGCGGTCCATGCTGAACTTGGATATTCAGTGCCGGGCCATTTCCAGTGACCGGCATAGAGTATCCGTATTTTTTTGGCCATTTTGAAGACAACTGGCTATGCCGATATTCAGACATAGCCAGTTATCCTTCAACCAATCAAAGATATACCAGGGTTTGACGTGGCCAAATATGACTGCCCAACCTGGTTTAAAAATCGGTGGATAGCCGGTTATATCATGTGATATAAACGGTTATCCCCCAGCCGCTAACTGCAGATATTCAGCGAAGGATAGCCAGTTACCCCGCTGACTATTGGCGGATAGCCGGTTAAAAGCTATTTAACAGGTCAACATCTATTCTGACCAGTTAAATAGCACTAAATATCGGGTAGTATAACATTAGGTGTGAGTATTTATGGCTGCCAAAGGCTGGTGTAAATGCTTGTGTCTAATTACTAGCCAAGCAAAAAAAAAAAAAAAAAAGGAGAAAATACCTCACGTGTTTTATTTTTTATGTAGATTTGCCTGACTCCTGAGGCAGGCCCTTGTGCTGAAACAGGGCCATGTCGGATCGTTTTTCTGCTGTTTACATTAAAGACTTCTTTGATATCCTCCTTGCATCTGCCTCACTTTTTTCTTCGCTGTGCCTAATTACTGTCAGTCAGGCATTGAAATGGAAGTATTCTATAACTCTGTGCCTAAATCCTGGGAGCACCCATGACCTGCCCATGCCCCTCCCCTGGCCACACCCCCTTTGGAGTTGTGCACAAGATGAATAATTAGGCATACAGGTTATAGAAAAGGGGTGCAGAGCAGATACTCACATAAGCAGTAATTAGTGCCAATTAGTGCATATTAAGGCCAACTATTCATTATCAATTTAGCCAATTAATTTGTGAATATCTGAGATCCACGCATAACTTTAGGACACCTATAAAGAATTTGAGAGTAAATGTGTAAATTGTGACTCCACCCACGCTCTGCACAAACTCTACCCCTGAGTATTCCTACCAAAATAAGTACCTGTAGGCATGCACAGCACATCAGGGGCATAGCCAGACCTCGAAGGGAGGGGGGACCAGAGCCCAAAGTGTGGGGGGCACATATTGGCTCGCCTCCCTTCTGCCGCTTCCCCCCTCCGCTGCCGCTTCTGTCCCCGCTGCATGAAGGTACCTTGGGTGGAGGGGGTCCCCAACCCTTGCCAGCTGACGCGTTTGTCCCGCATTAGACTCGCATTGCCTGTCTTGTTCTCAGTCACACCGTGCACACTCGTTTTAATGAAACTGAGCATGAACAAAGTGTCTCGCATGCTAAGCTTCACTAAAACGAGCGTGAACAGTGCGACTGAGAAGAGCAAAGTAGGCAATACAACAAGACCAGCGTGGGACAAATGCTTCGGCTGGTGGGGGTTGAGAACCCCTGCCAGCCAAACCAGGGGCCCCAGAGCCAATTTGGGGGGACCCAAGCCCCCCATAGCTACACCACTGCCGCACATACGCTAAGGTGTGGCCCAATTTTACAAAAGCTCATTTGCATGCATAACTCAGCAAAAATTGTTTATAAAATTACCTCCACAAGTGAAGGGAAGCTAGAAGGGTGAAGAGAGAGTGATGGCGCTAAACTGGATGGAGAGGGAAAGTGTAGTGGGGGTGGTCAGAGAAGGATACTCATTTAACACAAAGACTCTACACGTCTCTCCTAGTTTAAACACACATTACTCACCATCAAACATTTTATGCTGGGCGGTGAGGATCATTTGTACAGAGCGGCTGGTTTCCTTCAGTTTGGATTCAAATTCCAGTTTGCTTTTATTGGCAAAGTTCTCCTCCATCTCGCTGGTACAACAGGTATAGCCTTGGGGACAGATTCTCAGGTGTTCACCTAAATTGAAGAAAGACAAATATCATGCTTCAGGTTTCCCGTTATCGTCTCCTAACTATTGAGTACACAGCACAGTCATCTTTCAATTTTCTCTCGTATGCTTTCAAAACAGAAATGTGTTTCTGATGAGGAATTACAATGAGACTGAAATGCATCTGACCTGTGAAATTGACCTACAACAAATAAATGAATTACTGCAAATTTCAAATCACACACTACAGAGGATGAAGATGCAAATACATCAGATGTAGACCACACTTAAGGAACCTTTTACTAAGCTGTGTTAGGCGCTAACACGTGCCTAACAGGAAAAATGGCCTAACGTCAGGGATGCTAGAGTGTTTTGTGTTAGTTCTGCCTGGAGGGGGCTTGACAGGCACAGAAATGTGCTAATCAGCTGGCGCACTGATGTTAGCTCTTTAGCGCCTCCTACATAGGAGATGGTAAGTGCACCCACGGTAGGTTTTTTTAATGGTAGTTTTTGCACAGTGGCTTCACTGATATCTGCTCTTCTTTGCAGTGAAGAATTCAAAAGGAAAATATGTTGTATTTTCTACTGACCCTGACACAGGCATTCGTCAAAATACAGGCCATGGCAGGTCTTGAAACAAACATTGCATCCTCTGCAATTTGGCTCCATCTTGTGATTCCATCTGTGGCTGATCACACTTCCTATTGCACTTTACCCCTTTGTTTCACTTTTTCTTACCTCACCAAGAAGACCACCCAAGTACAAGCAGTCCTTCACGGCAGGTTTCAAGGAAGCCTCTTAAGACTCAAATCACCCCTCATTTATTGTTTTAAGCCAGCAGGGTTTACCCCTTGCAGCATCCACTGTTCTCCCATATCTAATTGGTTCTGGGAATATCAAAGGTAATTTTATGAAGTCGCACCTACTTAACTTTATAAAATACTTGCATAGGCATCAGCACTTACATCAACTTGAGGGCTGGTGTAAATATTAGCGCGTACGTTCTTCAAGGATGTGTGTAAATAAAAGAATAATTATAATCTACGCATGGACTCCACCCAAACTCATCTCTGTGCATACCCACAATGAAAGTGTGCATCATAAAATTTATGTGCTAGGCATTTATGTAACTATTAGGCTCATTTTCGAAAGAGAAGGATGCTCATCTTTCAACACAAATCGGAAGATGGGTGTCCTTCTCACAGGGTCGCCCAAATTGGCATACTCTTAAGCCAATTTTGGGCTTCCCCAACTGCTTTCCGTCGCAGGGACGACCAAAGTTCAAGGGGGCGTGTCGGAGGCATAGCGAAGGCGGGACTTGGGCGTGCCTAACACATGGGCATCCTCGACACATAATGGAAAAAAAGGGCGTCCCTGACGAGCACTTGGACGGCTATTATCTCTTTCTTGAAGGCCCAGTAGTGCTTTTTTGTCTGTGCTGTATATTTGTATGCTGTATTACCCTCTCTTTTGTTACTGCGTTTCTTACGACCAAGCCACTGGGGGAAAGCCTCCCATTTCCCCCAGTGGTCACTAACCCCCTCCCACCCTCAAAAAATATCTTTAAAAATATTTTGTGCCAGCCTCTATGCCAGCCTCAAATGTCATACTCGGGTCCATCACAGCAGTAAGCAGGTCCCTGGACCAGTTTTAGTGGGTGCAGTACACTTCAGACAGGCGGACCCAGGCCCATCCCCCCCTACCTGTTACACTTGTGGTGATACATGTGAGCCCTCCAAAACCCACCACAAACCCACTGTACCCACATGTAGGTGCCCCCTTCTCCCATAAGGGCTATGGTAGTGGTGTACAGTTGTGGATAGTGTTTTTTGGGGGTGTTGGGGGGGCTTAGCACACAAGGTAAGGGAGCTATGCCCTGGGCGCAATTTATGAAATCCACTCCAGTGCCCCCTAGTGTGCCCAGTTGGTGTCCTGGCATGTCAGGGGGACCAGTGCACTACAAACGCTGGCTCCTCCCATGACCAAAGGGCTTGCATTTGGTCATTTCTGAGATGGGCGTCCCTGGTTTCGATTATCACCGAAAATCAGAAACGACCAAGTCTAGGGACAACCATCTCTAAGGACAACCTAAATGTCAAGATTTGGGCGTCTCCGACCATATTATCGAAATGAAAGATGGAAGTCCATCTTGTTTCGATAATACGGGTTTCCCCGCCCCTCCATTGGAACGTTTTGCGAGGACGTCCTCAGCAAAACTTCAGCGTTCCTTTCGATTATGCCCCTCCACGTGGCCACTGATGTGCATAAGACTAAAATACTATTCCAATCAGAGATGGCTACTATACTTCATAGACCTCCGTATGTTCCAGTAATAATAGACAGTGTTACGGTGTGAGCCGATAAATCTCAGTAACAATGCACTGTGTTTAAATCGTTGAATGAGATTTTGTAAGATAATAATAGCACAGGATGGTGGTGGCCAGAAACCGGTGAGGACTGCAAACAAATAAGACACTGTGCATAGGATGCCTTAACACAGTGCATTGTTACTGAGGTTTACCAGCTCACACCATAACGTTGTCTATTATTACTGGAAGATATGGAGGTCTATGAAGTATAGTAGCCACCTCTGATTGGAATTGTATGAAATCCAGTACTTAACTACAAGTGCTTGGGCTATTGGTAAGACTAAAATACTGGCATATATGCATGTTCTTAACACCTAAAACTAGGCGGCCTCTTAAATAATTACTGTCAACATAACTACTACATGTGTAAACACTGCTAGCCCCAACAGGAAGGCCCCAAATGCTACTACGCACAGGACCAACACAGTGATGTTTAAACTCCTAGGTGGAGTTACAGTAGGGCCAGCTCTGGTATGGATAGCACCCTGGGCAAGAATGTCAATGGCCCTGCAGGAATGGCAGTGCCTTCCATCTCCCTTCCCCCCCCCCCCCCCCACTCCACCCCAGCCCCACTGATCCCTGCCCTACAGCTAACAGACTTTCTTGCAGAATTGTTCCCCTCTTTTGTGTTTTGTTTTGTGAGGGCAGTAGAGGCAGCCTGGAAGGGTCAGAGGCAGCAGTGGCAAGGTAGGCAAGAAAAACAATGGGCTATTTTAAGCCCTTTGTGCCAGGAAGGATGTTTGTGTTGTGGGTTTTAGGGGAAGGATGATGGTACAAGCTGGGGGATGGGTTGAGAGACAGAGAGAAAAGAAACTGGTGGCACAAGGTAAAGGAGGTTGAGAGAGATTCTGGTGGAGATATGTCATTTAACATACACCAGTCAGTAGTGCCACAGTCCCCTGTGAGAAGATATGTGTCGACTCTACTTTCACAACATGAAACCACTTAAAATTTAATGATGGTGACTGGGGTAGGGCATTCACTAGCAGTTAATGGTTGTCTTGAGAAGTTTGTCCTTTGAGTCACCAGTGTCATTTGTGGTATGTGGCAGCTAGGTATATGCCTACTATGGGGGTGTGTTTCAGTTCATTTCAGACATTTAAAAATCTTTTAATACACATTAGATGTTTTTATCAAATCAGATGTACACGTCATTTTGTAGATTTACACAGGTTAAGTTAATTTTACACATACTAATTTTTTAAAGATAGATTAACAAATTCACATCAGCAGTTTTCTCTGTGACTAATACTGCTTCTGAGATGATGTCTGCAGTGTGTTTAACTACAGAGTAAACATAAGGAACTGTAACTCACAATTATGGGATAAATGGCTATGCATATGCTGATGATCTTTTGTTGGTCATTAAATTATCTAGGTCTGCAATAAATATAACGCCTGTGCAAAAATGTATGTTGGCAGTTTTACAGTGGCTCAGAGCACATAAATTGGTCTTAAACATGTTAAAGATTACAGAATGATGGTTCACTAGATGTTCTCTGCAACTGCCTGTGACCTTGACACTTTTGGATACTCCAATGATGATTGTGGATAGTTTTCAAGGGTGATGATGAAGAGGAACTGAAAGAAATCTCGGTGAACCTGGAAGATGTACTGAGCCTAATCAACAAATTAAAGAGTAGTAAATCACCTGGACCAGATGGCATACATACAAGGGTAAAGCATGCAAGCAAGTAATTGCTGATCTGCTTAGTAATATGCAACCTGTCATTAAAATTGTCCATAGTACCTGAAGATTGGAGGGTGGCCAATGTAATGCCGATTTTTAAAAAGAGTTCCAGGGATGATCTGGGAAATTACAGACCGGTAAGCCTGACATCAGTGTTGGGTAAAATAGTGGACACTATCATAATGAATAAAATTATGGAACACATAAATAAACATGGTTTAAGGAAGACTTGTCCAACCTCTTTCTATCAAGGGCCACATTTTATATTTTGTAACATACGGAGGGCCAAAACACACACCATCATATTTTGCCACGTGTTTAGTCAAATAGCGGCAAACTACAACAATGCATTGACCCCTCTACAGCCTTCAACCAGTTTCTCTCTCCCTCTGATATACCCCCCAAGTCTTCACCCAGTTTCTCTCGATTTCTTTCGTACACCTCCATAGTCTTTACCCAGCTCTCTCATGTACTCTCTCTCCCAGTCGTTACTTAGTCTCTTTCCTCTGACTTGGCTTCACCTGCAGAAGAAATAGTGGGATTCTCACTTCCCCACCATGACATGGCTCTCTGCAATCTTGAGTAGCACGGTGCTAAAAGTTCGGGTTAGTCTCACGGTTTCAAGTCTCCTTGAAACTGTATTACCAATCTAAATGTCTGCCACTGCGCGGTTCAAGCTTACAGAGAGCTGAGTCGTGGTGGAGAAGCAGGAATCCCGTGGAAAGCACCACAAGATTTGCCAAGCTTCTGAGGGCTAGAAAAAAGTACTTGCTAGGCTGGATTCTGGCCTGTGGGCCATAGGTTGGACAAGCCTGATGTAATGGGCCAGAGTCAGCATGGGTTAAGCCAAGGGAAATCTTGCCTCACCAATTTGCTTCATTTCTTTGAAGGTGTGAATAAACATGTGGATAAAGGTGAGCCAATTGATGTAGTCTATCTAGATTTTCAATCAGCTTTTGACAAAGTTCCTCATGAAAGACTCCTCAGAAAACTAGAATCATGGGATAGGAGGCAATATTCTGGTGTGGATTAGGAATTGGTTATTGGGCAGAAAACAGAGTGTAGGGTTAAATGGTCATTTCTCTCAATGGAGTGCTGCAGGAATCAGTACTGAGACCGGTGCTATTTAATATATTTATGATATGGCAATCAGAATGATGAGTGAGGTGATTAAATTTGCAGATGACACAAAACTATTCAAGGTTGTTAAAACACATGCAGTCTGTGAAAAATTGCAGAAAGACCTTAGGATTGGAAGACTTAGCATCCAAATAGCAGATGAAATTTAATGTGGGCAAATGCAAAGTGATGCACATTGGAAAGAATAATCCAAATCATAGTTACCATATGATAGGGTCCACCTTGGGGTCAGCACCCAAGAAAAAGATCTAGGTATCGTTGTAGATATTCTATTGAAATCTTCTGCTCAGTGTGCAGCGGTGGTCACAAAAGTAAACAAGATGCTAGGAATTATAAGGAAAGGGATGGTGATTAAGACTGTAAATACTATAATGCCTCTGTATCGCTCCATGGTGCAACTTCGCCTTGAGTATTGCGTTCAGTTCTGGTTGCTGTATCTCAAAACAAATATAGAGGAATTAGAAAAGGTTCAAAGAACAGCGACCAAAATGATAAAGGGGATGAAACTCCTTTCATATGAGGAAAGGTTAAAGAGGTTAGGGCTCTTCAGCTTGGAAAAGAGACAGATGAGGGTTCACCTGCAAATAGGTGGGAAAATGTGGGATACAAATGCAACAAATAAATAAATAAATAAAGATATAATTGAGAACTACAAAATCCTGAGTTGTGTAGAACAAGTAGAAGTGAATCGATTTTTTATTCGCTCCAAAAGTACAAAGACTAGGGGCCATGAAAATACTTTTAAAACAAATAGGAGAAAATATTTTTTTCACTCAACAAATAGTTAAGCTCTGGAACTCTGCTATGGAGGATGTAGTAACAGTGGTTAGCATATCTGGGTTTAAAAAAGGTTTGGACAAGTTCCTGGAGGAAAAGTCCATAGTCTGCTACTGAGACAAACATGGGGAAACTACTGTTTGCGCTGGGATTGGTAGGATGGAATGTTGCCACTATTTGGGATTCTGTCACATTCTTATGACCTGAATTGGCCACTGTTGGAAACAGGATACTGAGCTAGATGGACCATTGGTCTGACCCAGTATAGCTACTCTTGTGTTCTTACGTTATGTTAAAATACTTAGAGGGGCATAATCGAAAGGGATGCCCAAGTTTTTCTGAGGACGTCCTCGCAGGACGTCCCCGTGAAGGGGCACGGAAATAAGTATTATCGAAACAAGATAGACGTCCATCTTTCGTTTCAATAAGATGGTAGGGGACGCCCAAATCTGGAAATTTAGGTTGACCTTAGAGATGGTCATCCTTAGACTTGGTCGTTTCTGATTTTCGGCAATCATGGAAACTGAGGACGCCCATCTCAGAAACGACCAAATCCAAGCCCTTTGGTCGTGGAAGGAACCAGCAATTGTAGTGCACTGGTCTCCCTGACATGCCAGGACACCAACCGGGCACCCTAGGGGGCACTGCAGTGAACTTCAGATATTGCTCCCAGGTGCATAGCTCCCTTACCGTGTGTGTTGAGCCCCCCAAAACCCACTACCCACAACTGTACACCAGTACCATAACCCTTATGGGTGAAGGGGGGCACCTACATGTGGGTACAGTGGATTTCTGGTCGGTTTTGGAGGACTCACATTTCCCACCACAAGTGTAACAGGTAAGGGGGGGATGGGCCTGGGTCCACCTGCCTGAAGTGCACTGCACCCACTAAAACTGGTCCAGGGATGGACCTGAGTATGACATTTGAGGCTGGCACAAAATATTTTTAAAGAATTTTTTTGAGGGTGGGAGGGGGTTATTGACTACTGGGGGAGTAAGGGGAGGTCACCCCGATTCCCTCCGGTGGTCATCTGATCAGTTCGGGCACCTTTTCATGGCTTGGTCGTAACAAGAAAAGGACCAAGTAAAGTCGTCCAAGTGCTCGTCAGGGACGCCCTTCTTTTTTCGATTATGGGTTGAGGACGCCCATGTGTTAGGCACGCCCAAGTCCCGCCTTCACTACGTTTCCGACACGCCCCTGGGAACTTTGGTCGTCCCCGCAACAGAAAGCAGTTGGGGACGCCCAAAATCAGCTTTCGATTATACCGATTTGGGCGACCCTGGGAGAAGGATGCCCATCTTGCGATTTGTGTCGAAAGATGGGCATCCTTCTCTTTCAAAAATAAGCCTGTTAGGGTCATAATTGTTTCTCATCTTAATTTTATTGAACAGGTGTCAGCTGTTGTCCCGAAGGGCTTTTTAGGTTTTTCTTTAATGAGGCTGCACGCCATACCCTAATCCATGCCTGATTGTTTTCTTGGTTGGATTATGGGAATGTAGTCTTTGTTGGATAACAGGGTTTAACTTGAAATGACTACAAAGTTGGCAGAATACTGTCACTTGTATGCTTGGGAGGGCATGTAGGTTTGACCATATCTTCCAACTGTGGAAGAAACTCTGTAAATGGCGCTCAAAATTCATTGCCAGAAAAAATTGGTGCTAAGTGCGATTCTATAAAGAGCACGTGCCCATTACAGGATTGCCACTTTTGTGCCAGTCTTACTCCTGCTAAAACCTGGTATAAACACTGATGCCCAAATTAGGAACACTGAGACAGCATTCCGTAAGAAAGCACACAGGAGTGGACTGTCAGGAATCTGTGCCTTCAGGCAATAAGAGAGTCCTTCCCCACCCCCATCCTGGGTCCCATATCCCTCCCCCTCTGCCCATGGGTCCCACATCTCTCCTCCCTCCCCAGATCCAACAGATTTTGTCTCTTCCTCCCAAGGTGCAACATCTCAACTTCTCTTTCTTTCCCCTCCCCTCAATGCACAATCTCTGCCCCTCCTCCACAGCTCTACAATCTCTGCCCTCTCTCTCCATTTCCCAGGTCCAACATCTCTCCCCCTCCAAAGGCCAACATCTCCCCCTCTCTCCTCTATCCCTGGATCTGGCTCTCTCCCCTTGCATTTACCTCAAAAATCCCTCTCTACAGAGCCCTGGCTGTCTGTCACTCACCGGAGCCTCTCTGCCACAGTCCACCCTTGCAGAAGCAGGAAGTTATGTCAGAAAGGGGTGGATCGCGAAAGAGAGGTTCCAATCAGTGCCAGACAGACAGGGCCATTTTGATGTAAATGAGGGGGGGGGGGGGGTGAGAGAGGGGGAATGCCAGACCCGGGTTCAGAGATGTTGGACATGTGGGGAGGAGGTACTGTGCCCCCTAACTGCACTGGGCCCTCAAGCACTGTCCGGTTCCCTGAATGCACGTAACTTTTTGAAATGCCCCTGACATGCCCATATATATGCTCCTATAGCCATGCCCCCTTTTGAACTACAAGCTATTAGAGTTAGGCATCATGCATTTTAGAACAGCATGTAGTCAGATGTACACACAAAATTTAATGGGTGCCAATTAAAATCAATAATTGGTTGTTAAGCACCCAATAATTGATACTAATTGGCTTGTTAGCCAATTAATTACGTACTTATATAATATTAAACTGTATATTTCTGCTCGTGAATTGCTGGAGAGGTTTTCGGGCTATGTCGGAATGGGTGCTGCTGAAGGAAATGTTATGATTCAACTTCTGTTTGGAAGCTATTAGTCTAATCACATTCTTTAAGCAGTAGAGAATAAAATAAGGAATTCCAAAAGCAGGGTCCTGTCTTGTACTATTGCCTTCCATACCTACCTATACAACTGTATCTCCTATAGACAAGAACACATACAGTTCCTCTTACTAAACGCGGCCATCGTGCCTCTCAAAGATTTTTTTTCTTCTGTATCTCATTTGGTGATCTGAAACTAACAAAACAGGCACTGCCCCCCTAAGCTCCTTCCAAAAGGAATGCAAAAGACTTAATTCAGATGTTTTTGTTCAGTGAGTCTAGTGACCAGGTCTTTTAAAATAAGAGATTAGGGGCCCTTGTTCAAAAAATAATATATGCAAAAGTAAGAAATGGTGAGAACTTGAAGCACAAGGAACTGTCCTCATCAATTCCCTAGGGCTTTGCCTGGCAACAGTTTTGACTGCACACCCTCCCCTCCTTCCGAAATAAGAAAAGGCTTCAGGGCATAAAGTAGGCGCCAAATAATAGCCCCTTTCACACTTAGCTGCCAAGCTGCAAGTATCAAAACTGAACATTCATTAGAGCTTAGGGTCAACTGGGTTTCCTAGAAGCAGTTAAAGGCCGCAGAGGAAGGAGAATAAAAACACGACATGCCAAAAAAAGAATACTGACTCCATTAGAGATGAAAACAGATTTGTACAGAGGAGCCAACCCAGAAAAGTGCAGTGAAAAGAACCAGCAAAATTTCAAGCTGACTAGTCAAACAGGACCTGATTACAATATTTTTTAAATCTTTTTGTTTTGTTCACGCTATATTGAGTGCTTTAGAAGGCATTTTCTGTAATTTGATACACCTTTATGTAGGATTAACTGGAGGTTTACACAATACCTGTGATCTCTACCTGAAAATATACTGTATTTGTTAACACTGAAACTGAAAACCTTCATCTTTTTAACTGCTGCTGTACTTAAATGCCTCCTTTTGTCACACCTTTCTCATTTTTATATTTCCTGGTCAGAGCTGATGATAGCCTAAATCACCCTAATTGTCTAGCTCTGGGAAGACTAAGGGGCCCTTTCACTAAGCTGCGCTAAGAAAGGGGCTTAGAGCATCCTTACGCAGGCCTTTCCAACACGTTAGGCCCATTTCTAGCACTGCAGTCAAAAAGGGATTGTTTAAAATTTGTTCCATTTATGACCTGATCTTGAGTAGTCTATATATAGCGCCTTAAGTTGTGTGTGCTAATTTGGCCACATGGCCAAATTGTGCGTACAACTTAATTGATTAACAAGCCAATCAGCGTTGATAATTGGTGCTTAACTAATTAGTGGCACTCATTGGCTTTAATTAGAATTTACACGCACAACATTCTAGATGTATTCTATAATGCAGTACGTGTAAATTCTAGTTCATACTGAGGGGAATAATCGAACGGTGCTGGCGAAATACATGGCCGGCGATGTATTTTGGTGGCGCCGCAAACAGCTGGCCAGACCCGTATTTTCGAAAAAGATGGCCGGCCATCTTTTGTTTCGATAATATGGTAAGAACTACATTCTCTAACGTGGGTAACACAGGAAAGGGATCTAAAACTGGCTTACAAAAATGGCCACTACCGCATGGACTACAACAGGAAACAAAACAGGGCACACTATGACCCAGTAAGCAAGGGGAAAGCACAAGGGGAGTAGAGTCTACCAACTACCAATACCTACACCCACCACAATGCATTGCTGATGTGACTCTGCAGTGTAAATAACAGAAAAGGTGTCACACTCACCCCAGAGCCACATCACAAGCAGGAAAAGGCTGCTGGAGGACAGAACACATTCTGCTGTCATGGAGGTGGGTACTGCATTTGAGGCTGGCATACAGGTTGGAAACAAAAGTGTTTAAAGTGGGGTGTTTTTGGTGGGAGGGGGTTAGTGACCACTGGGGGAGTACGGGGAGGTCATCTCTGCTTCCTTCCGGTGGTCATGTGGTCAGTTCGGGCACCTTTTTAAAGCTTGGACCTGAAAAACAAAGGGACCAAGTAAAAGCGGCCAAATGCTCTTCATTGCCGCCTTTTTTTTTTCCATTATGGGCTAAAGCCGGCCATTTCATAACCCCGCCCATGCCCTGCCTTCGCGTTGCTGCGAACACGCCCCCTTGAACTTTCGCCGGCTCTGCGACGGGAAAGCGGCGAAGGTGTCAAAATAGCAGCTTTCGATTATACCGATTTGGCCGCCGTTGCGAGATTGCCGGCCATCTCCCGATTTGTGTCGGAAGATGGCCGGCGATCACTTTCGAAAATGAGCTGGACTGTTGAAAAGAAGGCATGGCCACAGGTGTAGGATGGGCAGTTTTGGGTATTTCAAAAAACTATGCGCACTATTATGAAATACACCCAACCTGTGCCTAACTTAGGCGCAGGTATTTAGGTGTGCCTAATTTTAGTCGCAAGAACAGCACGTAGGCATATTCTATAAACTGCGCCTAACTTTGGGTGTAGTTTATAGAATCACGCTAACTGCATGGTTTTTCAGCGCCAATTTTTAAGCCACCATTTATAGAATCTGGCCCTATGTACTTAGAATCTTCTGGACTATCAAATTGTATTATCTTGATTGCCTGTTACTTGACAAATCAGTACCAGTTGCCACATTTGGACAACTGCTCCTCCACTTTCAAATCATTGAATTCAGGGGTTCCACAAGGCTCTACCTTATCAGCCCTGCTATTTAATCTTTCTTTGATACCTGTAAGCCAAAACTTTTATTAGCTGAACATTCCCTGTTGAAATTTGAGAGAATGATATTCAGCTTTAATTCTCCTTTGACAGTTCCATGACACATGCTATTGATAAACTTCAGTTTTGTTTGCACACAGACGTAGATTGGATGTCTGCCAATAGGTTTGTTTTGAACCTTTTTAAAACTGAGCTTATGGTGCTCAGTCACTCACCATCATCTGACACTCCTGCTCATCTTGTGCTTAACAACATACAGATTACTGTTTCACAAGAGGTTTGTAGTCTAGGTGTGATTATTGATTCTGCTTTAACAATGAAACCACAAATTAAGGCTGTTGTTTAATCAGCTTTCTTTAGATTATGACTTAAGCAGATGTAATAAATACATAAATAGATGACTACATAAGCACTGGCATACTGGCACAGACCAAAGATTTTTCAACAGTGGCCAATCCAGGTCATAAGTACCTGAGAAAATCCCAAACAGATTTTATGCTATTTATCCCAGGTATAAGCAGTGGATTTTCCCAAATCCACCTTAATAATGTTTTAAGGACTTTTCTTCTAGGAACTTGTCCAAACCTTTTTTAAATTCTGCAAAGCTAACTGCTTTTACCAATTTTCTGGTAATGAAGTCCAAAGCTTAATTATACATTGAGAGAAGAAATATTTTCTCTAATGTATTCTAAATATACTACTTGGGAATTTCAATGCATGTTCTCTAGTCCTTTTACTTTTGGAAAGAGTAAACAAGTGATTCACATCTGCCTGTTCTACTCCATTCATTATTTTATAGTCCTTAATCATATCTCCCCACAGCCATCTCATCTCCAAGCTGAAGAGCCCTAACCTCTTTAGCCTTTCCTCATTGGGAAATTGTTCTAGCCCATCTATAATTTTCATTGTCCTTCACTGTACCTTTTCTAATTCAACTATATCTTTTTTTGAGATACTGCGACCAAAGCTGCACACTATAATTGAGGAGTAGCCGTACCATGGAGCAATACAAAGGCATTATAATATTCTCAGTTTTGTTCTCCATTCCTTTCTTAATTCCTAGCATCTTATTTGCCTTCTTAGCCAACACTGCACACTGAGCAGAGGGTTTTAAATGACCACACCTAAATCCTTTTCCTTAGCAGTGACTCCTAATGTTGAATCTTGCATCCCATAGCTATAGTTTGGGTTCCTCTTCTCTACATGCATCACTTTGCTCTTGCTCACATTAAATATCATCTGCCATTTGGATGCACTTATATCACACATTAGTAAAGGGCCCCTTAAATTACATTAGTTTAGTCCACATTCCCCATTAGCGATGTTTGTCAACATGGACAAAACAGGAAATCTGAAAATACAAAAACACACACACACACACAAACAGTTTGGTTGCCTCCAAGTTTGTAAACTGATCTACTTAGATTGACTTGAACCCCTACATGGCAGTTGATTTGATTTGATATACCATGTTTAAATAATAAAATACTAAATAGTTTATATCATCAAAAACACAAAATTAAAGCAATAGATCCATCGATCTATATTACAATAAAACTCAATACTCAGCACTAATTTCGTCTCTAAGATCTTTCGATAACTCATTCCACCAGATGGGCCAATATAACTAAAGCTATCACTTCTCATCAAGGAAAGGTGAGCCTCAGCTTCTGGGGGAATCTGCGATAGTTCAAAACCAAAAACAGAAACTGTGGCTCCACATTACAATCAAATATGATTGAACCACTGTGATAAGTTATCAAACATGAATTTACTTATTGAATGGATACCTTTTGTCCTTGTCTCTTTCCTTTTTACAAATGGCATTCCATTCTTAACTTGTTTTTAGCCTGTGCATCACTTTGACCTACCCAGAAAAGGCGGTATAGAAAGTCTTTTAATAAACTATAAACTTGTTCACAAAATAGGTAAATAAGGTTTTGAGATGTCATGATTGATCATTTATCACAGTGGAACCTGCAAAGACTGAATTTAATTCTGACAGCCAAATAAGAAAGTTCACCCTTGTAAACAGTTCATTATACCATAAAAACAAGAACTTTGAACTATACTGTACTAGCAACTAGAGGCCAGTGTTCCAAGAAAGGTTGCATGATTTGAGTCTCCATTATAGCAATCCCTCTTGTTCTTTTCTTTCCTAAAACTATTCCATCCCATTTATTACTTGTACAGAACTCTACCAAAGCCAAGACCGATCACTGTAGTGCACAATCTAGTCAAACACAATAAAACATACAGTTATAAGAATACACTAAAACATCATAAATTCCCCCACGTGTTACTACATACCGTAGGTTGGTAAAAGGACCCCTAAATTAATAATTATGGATGATTTTAATTTCCAAGAAGATTGTAAAGGTCAAGATTTGACTGGTTTATTAATGGATGGAATGGCACTTTTGGGTTTTCCTCAGACAGTGGACTTCCCTACTCATTGTGTAGGACATATTCTTGCTTTGAATTTTATCATAGGATTAATGATCTGACTGATTAATTGAGGGGGCTTGGGAAATTCCTATAGCAAGGTCTAATCACAGTCTAGTGAAATTCTACTTGAAAAATTCACAGCTGCTCATAGCTCTATGCCTCAGTAAAATATTGTTTGGTTTCATGATTACCCTAGTCTAGTAGATTTACCTGAATTGTTGGGACCAGTTCCTTTGGAATTCTAGGATAAGGGGGTATCTAAAATGGTAAAATATTGGGAAGGTTTCTAATATTTTAGGTAGAGTTCCTCTGTAGAAGAAATGGATTTTAAGGCTGGACAAGAAACCTGCCCCTTGGTCTTATAATGAACTGAGAGCTATGAAGAGGGAGGTAAGGAAACTTTAGTATCAATAGCGGAAAAATAGAAGAGAGATTGTTAGATTACCTTGTAAAATATACATTGCAGGGTATTTTAAAACTATTATGAAAATAAAGTAATCCTTTTTTGCAAACTGACTACTCTATAAAGAGACCTAAGGCTATATTTGGAATAATGCAACGTTTACTGTCTCATCCCTTATCCAAACTTAGCATGAATTATTCTATTTTATTGCATGCTACCAATTTATATCTTATTTCTTTTAATAAAACACATTACTTATAAACACCCTTGATGTGGGCCCTAAAATAAATGAATGAAATAGAAACAGGTTGAGTGGGAAGCAACAGAGTGTAGTCGAAGATTGAGTTCATGCCGGTCTGATTTGCTATCAGGAAAAATTTGCCTCATTGTGGATAATTCCAAGATGTACAACAGGGTAAACATCCTAGAAAATTAGGATAGCATGAGGAGGGATCTAGCAAAGCTTAAGGAATGCTCTACAGTATGGCATGTGGTAAAGGCAGTTAGCTTAGTGGGGTTTAAAAAAGGTTTGGACAGCTTCCTAAAGGAAAAATCCATAGACCATTATTAAAATGGACTTGGGGGAAATCCACTGCTTTTTTCTGGGATAAGCAGCATAAATTGTTTTGTACTTTGTTGGGATCTTGCCAGGTATTTGTCACCTGGATTGGCCACTGTTGGAAACAGGATGCTGGGCTTGATTGATCTGTCCTAGTATAGCAATACTTATGTACTTAACTAAGATTCAGTGCAAAAAACTGCAGGTTCCCAAGGAAGCAGTACAGTATAGGGGTAAAGTTCTATGCATAGAAGAAAATGGGATATGAAGGTGATTGCATCTGATTATCATAAGACGGCCAAACAAGTAGAAAAGGCAACAGCAAAAGCAAGAAGGATGCTGGACTGCACAGAGAGAAGAACGGCCAACACGAGAAACGAGGTGATTTGCCTCTGTATAAGTCTTTGGTAAAACCTCAGTTGCAGTATTATATGCAGTTCTGGAGAATGCGTCTTCAAAAGAATATAAGCAGGATAAAGTCATTTCAGAGGGTGACTACTAAGAGGGTCAGCAGTCTTTTCCATAAAACATATGGGGACAGACTTAAAGATCCAAACATGTATACTTTGGAAGAAAAGAAGAACAGAGGAAAGCAACTTTCAAGCTAGAATTACACAGGAGTGGGCTTCTGGAAAGTAAACTCTGGAATGAAGAGACATTTGGTGAGGGTGAAAGAGGGTTAATTCTGGAGTAATCTAAGGAAATATGTCCTTAGATTCCTTACAAAGTGTGATGGATACATGGAACAGCATGGGATAAGCATAAACAGCCTCTGAAGGAGAGAAAGGGATTGTAGAGCTGAGCAGTTAGTGTGGATGGGAAAACTGGACAGAATATATGGTTTTTAGCTGCAATCCTTTTCTAGGTTTCTATAAGATTTTAAGTATTGGAAATGCATTTGTTTCTGGTCTCTGCAATGCCTGAGATGAGATGGGAAGTAATGATATTAGGATTAGTGATGAGCCAGTGCTTATTAGAGGTCATATGTAGGCTATATTGATGTAACAGTTAATGATGAGTAGTTGGTGTGAGATACTTTTTTTGTCCTCTTAATGCCTCCCCTTTGAAAAACTTATTAGGTTCCTTAAAGCTACTCATTCTGAACTCAGTGTTAGTCCTGAAGCCTTAATTAAGGGTGCAGATGGTGGCCTTCTGGAAAGGTTTATATTGATGGTGAATGCTTCCCTAGAGGACAGGATGCTTCCAGGATCTTTTAAGAAATCAATGGTGAGGCCTTTTCTTAAAAAGTCTAATTTGGATCCTTTTATCTATGAGAATCATCGCACAATGCTGAAATTGTGTTTAGTTGGTAAAGTGCTGGAAAAGGTTCTGCTCCACAACTAACTGATATTTCTGTCGTATAGTATCCAGAAAATCTTGATAAGTTTCAGTTAGGCCTTGTGAAAATTTCAGTACTGAAACCATGCTGGTTTCACTACTTATCACTGCAGTCACCTTAATAAAGGCACTGATGAAGTGATTCTATTTTGGGATTTTTCTGATGACACTGTCAAGCACAATATTTGTTTAAATGCTTGAAGGCAGCAGGTTGACATGGAAGAGTTTTACAATGGTTTAGCACCTACTCTAAAAACAGACCTCACTGCATATCTCTAGGTTACTGTTTGCGTTATTGGATTTTACCTGGGGGCAGTGTCTTCAATTGGGCTACTTTGTGCATACCATGACAGTAATGAACTTCATTCCTATGCCAGGATATGTGGAGTTGATGAGTCTTTTGCTTATAACAGTCATATTCCAACTAAGGACATGTTCCAAGATTCATAGTGACGTGACATAGTAGATGACGGCAGGAAAAGACCTGCACGGTCCATCCAGTCTGTTCACTATCCATTATCAAAAGATTTACTTCTCCCACTATACACATGCCCAGTTCAGTATCTTTGCTACTGTTCTTTTTGAAATTATGCTACTGTAATAGGTTAGAGTTAGAGTTCTTTTATAGTTTATTTTTATGATTCTTTGTTCCAATATTTGTTTTTAATATTGTCTCTTAGAATCAAGAGAGGGAAATATGTAACATGATGTCAGTTCAATTGTCAGAATTAAATATGCAGCAGAATTATTGAAATATGTAGAATTGCGCTGAATCAGGTACCAATATAAAAATGCAGCTTTTAAAAGACAAAAGGACTGCAGCAGAGAAACTGGTCTGGCTTTCATCTCCCCCCTTCCTCCCCCTTAACAAAAGACTACTGATCAAAACCATTGTGGGTGTAAATATCAACAAAACAAAGGATCAAAGATGAATAGCAGAAAACCAGACCTAGGAGTTACTGCAATAAACCATGTGCTAGGATGCTTTTGCAATAAAACCAACAGGAAGCCATAAAACCTTGTTGCCTGTGACCATTTGCTGGCTACAGACAAAAGACCCAGCACACATGTGCAGAAAATAAGGACTTATCATGTTACAACTACACACCAACCAATGAAACCAGGACCATAATGCTTTGCAAATACCCTGAGTCCAGTGCAAACCAGGAAGCAAATGCACACAGGACATGCACTCATATTTCCCTGAAAACAGACTGTATAAGAAAGCCTGGAAAAGCCCAGCTCTCCAGCTCTTGGGAATCATCTCTTGGGACCTGCCAGCTCTTGGGAATCTGCTCTGGAGATCTGTAACCCACCTGCCTGCTGTGAGGACCTGCCTCTGCCTCATGGCTCTTCTCTGGACTACAGCATGCTCTACAACAAAGACTGTTCTGTAAGTTATAACTTTTGATCTAGATTTGTTACCCTGCTTGTACAGATTCTCTGTAAGATCTCTTAAGACTCATCTCTCGCTGCAACATTAATTGCTAAAATTGTAACTTAATAAACCCTTTTGAATCTATATATGTAGTGTTCCTGTTCTTTCTTAAACCTGGTAATGCAGGTTAATGCAATCCAATAAATATACTTAATTTCTTTTATTCTTGCAATTGTAAATCATTCTTACCTTATAGGTAAGTGGTGGAGAAATATTAGCGAGTGCTCTAGAGCTCTTTCCCCCAAGATAAATCATTTCTTGTAACAGAGTATGATCTCAGTCTCTCAAGTTAATTGCTCAGTCTCGCAGTAGTACCTGCATCATGTCAAAGAGGGTTTCTTTCCGGAGTTCATAAGATATAAAATGTATAGGCGACCTATCATTGTGTGCTTGAAAATTCCTTTTATTCAAGCCTGTGGCATCCAAAACAATAAGAAATATTTTGTATCTTTCTGCCACATATAATTGGTCTCTTAATATTTGAAAATCTTCTCCTTCTCCACCCAATTTATAGAATAATTGCTTGGAATTGTCACTTCTATGATCAATGCCATTTTGGTGTTTTTCTCCTTTGCCACTATCTGGTTTTCTTGCATCAAGCTTTTTATAGGTTGGAACTGGAATGTCCTGATTAATCATAACCTCTTCTTTCTCCATAATTCTCTTAGGGTCATGATCCCAATACTTTTCTGGTACAGAGAAGATGTAGTGTTTATAAACTTTCCAGTAACTGAGATGTGCCTCCATATTGCACCCTTCTGTATAGACATTTTCTACCATCAGAAATACCCAGCCAACTACGAGGAGTAACCATTTCCAGCTCTTTCTTACAGAATCTACAGTGTATCTATGCTTGTCTGAACCATCTCCCCTATGATCCACTGTCATGGGTTGTTACTATCAATCGCTCATCCTTACATTTCAATTTATCACTCCTTCATGGGGGTTGCTCAAGGGTGCGATACTACCTTCTTTTTTTTTTTAATGTTTCCATGTTGCCTCTTTATAGAATTCTTTATGGGATGGATGGGATGGAGATTTGTTATCATTTGGTTTTGGATGATGTTCAAATTGTATTTACTGTAAGTACAGTAATAGAAGAATAAAGGAACAGAATATTATTAATGAGGGACTAACTACCATACCTACTGTCTTAAATGCAAGTCACCAGAACTAACGCTTAAAAAGAAAATCCAAATATGAATATTCTAGTGGTAAGAGGACTCTAGATTGAGATTGAATATTATGACTCAGTGAGGATGCTTAGGTCATCCAAAAAGGCTTTGCTGAGTACACATTCATTAGCAGAAAGCTGTCAATTATTCAGTGGTCAGCATTCAGTTGTTTTTGCACCAGGTTTGTTAAACAGGCTGCTCTTAGAACTGAGGTCTTTGATTCAGGAAAATGGTTAAAGAATGGCTTTTCATGTCAGCTTTCCTAATGGTTAGATCTGAGCTAATGAGTTTAATGATGTAGATTTGGATTGTGTTAATTCAGAATGTTAATGTGATTATTTACTTAGAGGCCCTTTTATTAAGCTGCAGTAAGCACTAGCGCGTGCTTACCACAGCAAAACACAGCTTACGCAGGGTGCGCTGAGGCATCCTGTAGTTATTTTTCGGAGTGTGTGCGCTACCCACACACTAAAAAAATAAGATGTATTTTTTGTGGTGGGTCAGAAAGTGGTCGTGTTCTGCGCTAATTGGTTAGTGCAGTTATATTGCCGCACATTAGCATGCTTAGTGGGTGAGCCCTTACTGCCTACATAATGGGTGGCAGTAGGGGCTCACACACTAATAGGAAAATTAGGATGTGGCCATTAATAGGGAAAATACAAAAATTGTCTATTTTACCCTGGCAGTAAAAATGGCCTTAGAGCACAGGAATGACCCACACCAGGATGCACTTTTTACCATAGTTTGGTAAAAAGGCTCTTTTTGATTTATGTATCTGTAATACTGAATGGCAATTTGTCCCAACACCAACAGTTCTCTGTGAAGGAGCCAATCACTGCTTGAGTGAGTTAAGGGGGGTATTCTATATATGGTGCCTAAAAATTCCGCACGGAAAACATGTCCACCTAAGCGTATTCTATAAGCCACACCTAGATTTAGGCACGATATATAGAATATGCTTACGTGTAAATCATAGCACCTAAATCTACGTGCCTCCATTTACACCAATGAAAACATGGTGTAAATCCCAGCACATAGATTTAGGCACAGAGGGCCATATTCAATAACAGCGCATGTAAATTTTGGATCGTTCATGAAACATCCATTTCCATGGCCATAACCATGCCCCCTTTTACCTGTGTGCGTCAGAAGTTCGGCGCACTGCATTACAGAATACGCTTAGCAAGTTATTTATTTATTTATTTGTATTTATATACTACATTTATATCCTGCCTTTATCCACGGCGGGTCACAATATCCACATACATAGTCTTGAACACATAACAATTGACAAGTATATTAGCAGCTTCCATGTACATAGTCTTGAACGTATAACAGTCGCTAGGTATATTAAGCTAAAGTGAGGTCATTTACCTGGTCTTAGCATACACACGACAAACAAAATGCAAAGCGATAGGATAGCGATGAAAAAAAACCCTGTAATAGTCAATCCAATACATTTTTATGTAGTCAAGAAGGCTTTGACAAACAGATGGGTAGAGCATTCCACATGGATGGGGCAGTGATGGAAAAGGCTCGCAGTTTTGTCTATACGCAATTGTATGATTTTGCGGGAGGTAAACAGAGCTGATGAGATGTCTCAGATCTTAGTGCTCATTTCGGTTTGTATGAGTGTAGGGTATTTTGAAAGTAGGGTGAAACATTCCCAAATATACGTTGATGAGTCAAAATAAAGGTCTTGAATTGAACTCTGCATGTCACAGGAAGCCAGTGTAATTTTATTAATGTTGGAGTAATGTGTTCCACCCTTGAGATTCCAGTTTTTAGTCATGCAGCTGTGTTTTAGATGACCTGCAGAGCTTGGATTTGGGCAGGGAAAGCTCTACCATATGATAATGGGTGAAAAATCACCATGAAATGCTAAGGCTTGGGAAACAAGCAGTAGGATACTGCCTCACCCTGGAGACAATGGTCTTCCAAAAAGCTGGCCCCTAACAGCTGCCTTCCTTTCCTTCAACAGAGCTATACAGGCAGGCAGCAGGCATTCAGTGGGAGGAGGGAAAAGTTTGCTTCTCCCAACATGCATAGGGCAGCCAAGAAAACCAAAAAGATTAACAAGGCACTAGAGGAACAGAGTACAGCTCAAAGAGGGCCCATCACCTTAGGACTACAGAAGTGCAGGGACCTGGTCCATACACATAGCTTAATAAACATACAGACATGAAATCTATTCTATACAGACAGCACAAGCTGCCCCGTGTAATGGGGGCAGAACAGAATGTGCATCAGATATATCTGAATACGATGGAGGCATTGATTGCAAATTTATCTCATGCATGTTCATTGTAAGTATCCTGAAAACCGACTGGATGAGTGTGTCCCAAGGAAAAGGCTGAGAACCACTGTTTTACTCTAATTTGGGATATGTATATTGACAGTACAGCCATAAATAAATAGAAATGTATACATCTGATTTTAATTACCATTGTAAAGTTTTGTGTTTATTTTATGATTTCAGTTGTATGTTAAGGATGTTAAAAGTTGTACATTGCTTTTTGCTACAGAGATAGGTAATTAATAAATACATGGCATATGCTTTTTGTTTTGTTTGGGGGGGGGGGGGGGTTGCCAGTGTTAAGTCATCTGAGATTAGGGGCCAGATGGTGAAATCTCTACAGTAGCAGCTAAGGTTATTCAACAATTTCTTTCATACATTTAGAGAAAGCGGCCCTATGTGTTCATGTCACATACTGATGTGTGTAATGACAGGCACTGGCAAAAGGACTGGGAAATATATAATCCAATAATAATGTAACAGGAAATAGCCACCAGAGATTTAAAAGAGCAGTTACCTGACCCACTATTCCCTGCTTCCCAAGGAGGTTGGACAGAAAGTTGATGAAGCCAATGTGTTCATAATTGAATTTAATGATTTATTTGGATTGAACAGAAGACTCTGATTAAAGTCAAAATGACAGGGCTAGTGATTGGTCGGCAGACTGCCTGGATCTAAAATGAAAAGGAACATGAGTGTGTATATGCTGTAGGGTGATATAATCACTAGCACTTCCCTGATTATTCATTTCAAGTCCAGGCATAGAAAGTACAGCCCCTTTTTCGTCTGATATATAGATTTGAATGCCACCATGCGACAGAACCCTAGATGAAGGGCACCTGTTTTAAGGTTTTAACTGATAACCATTAATAAAACTCCCTAAATACACAAAAAAATATATCCCAACCTCTGAATACTTTTTCTCCTGGCTGGACTCTGGCTAGAGACTAAAAGGCTATGATAAACTGCAGCAATCAAAGTTATAGTTCGACTTCAAGCCCAATTTAACCCTGCCAGACTGGCAGTTATCTTCAGGATAAGAGAGATCTTGCACGAGAAACAGCCAAATTGGACTGGTCAATATGTTTTTAAATGTTACGCATTTCTCCTCTGTGTAGATAAGTGTCAGTATGTGACCTGAATAAGGCTGGCTGAGTTACTGCTGGTTTAGAAAACATAAGACGAGTCTGTTATAACGGTGTAGCGAGTGAAGGGCGGGGGAGGATGGCCCCCAGGCATGAGCTTGCTTGAAGATTCCATGCTGAACCATATCACCAAAGCAAACCCAGTAATTCAGAATGCAGTTACACAAATGAAAGCAGAACTGTGAGAGGTTTCTCAGCCCATGTTCATGCCCAAAGTCTTGTTGCTTCTTGCCCTCTGTAACACAAAGTCTGTGTAAAGGAACAGGTGAGATGTGGTAAAACCTTGACTATGCACATGGGCTGGATTCAGAGGCTCTGCATGCTTCCTGTTTAATTGCTGCAGCCTGCAGGCCTGGGTTTGGAGCTGAGGAGATGCTGGGTGTGGGGCTGAGGACCTAAGAAGAGGCGGAAAGAGAAATGAGAATCTAGGGTGAAGGAGAAGCCTAGAGGGGGCTGACATGATATGGAGAAGCCGAGGGGAAATGGGGAGATAAGGAGGGAGGAAATGGAGAGATTCTAGATGGGAGAGAGAGAAAGAAGAGATGGGGAGATGCTAAGAGGAAAATAAAATTAACCCTTCTATCTTCTTGAAAGTACCCAGCCACAACCATTTCCAATTCCTAGTGCTGTCCACATTATTCTCAATTTCTTTAAGATATTATCTATATAAGGCCTTGTGTTTCCATGGGTTTCTAGTTGCTCAGTTCTGAATTTTTCTTCTCCTTCACCTTGATGATACAATCCCTGCAAACTTCAATTAACATATTCTTATTGCTGGTCTTGATGTAATCATTCAGTCCTCATTTTTTATCCTCTACTGTCTAATTTGGAGCAGACCCCAACCCCCAATTTATCATGGTAAATATAGCCAGTTGATGTCATTTTGGGGTGCAAAGCTAGGGTTACCATATGCCCGGTTTTACCCGGACATGTCCTCTTTTTGAGGACAAAGCTGGGCATTCAGGCAGGTTTTGCCAGCCTGCCCGTTTGTCTGGATTTATGGATGAATGGGCAGGCTGGCGGGCGGACGGGCAGGCAAGCCTCAGGGTGTCCGTTCCTCCCCTTCCCTCCTTTACTTTATTGTAGTGCCCGGTGGTATAATGACCTCTTCAGGGCAGGAAACAGCCTCTTCTTTCCTGCTTGGCGCGGCTGCAGACTGTCTTGCTCCCGGCGTCGCTTCAAAATGGCTGCTGAGGGTTCAAGCGGCGGCCTCGTGAGACTTCCGCAGAAGTCTTGCAAGGTCACTGCTTGAACTCTCGGCAGCCATTTTGAATCAGAGCTGGGAGCAAGACAGGTCTACAGCCACCCGGGCAGGAAAGAGGGGGCTCCTTCCTACCTTGAAGAGGCCACTAGTCCACTAGGGCACTACAAAAAGGTACAGGAGGGGAGGGGAGACGTAGTGAATGAATGGAGTCATGTGGGTGGAGGCTGGAAAATTGGGGAGGGGATATACGCAGGGGGGAGAGAGAAAGAATCTGGCTTTCTTTGGAGGAGTCAAATTGACATAGGGTGGGGTGGGAGTGTGACAGGGGGCAGAGTGGGGCATGTGTCCTCTTTTTTCTTAGGGCAAATATGGTAACCCTATGCAAAGTACTGTGCATTGTCATCAGTTTTGCGGCCTAGATGATCTAATTCTAGTTGGTTTTAGTCTACAGTTCCAATTGTGCATTTGACTACTGGAATGGCTCAGATGTTTATGGCCTTGATAGTGTTTCCACCATTTAGTTTTGAGTTCAAAACTTTCTGGACCCTCTTTAAGTATTATGATTTTATTTATCATTAACTGCTACCAGTAAGGTGTTAACCAAGTCTAAAATTCCTATATACTTGTAACTGCTGTCTTTGGATAAACACATTATCAGTTTTCCATTTTCAAACTGTACTTCTGCTTCCTCAATTTTGCTCTTCTTTACACTGATTATCACGCACTTGTCAAACCCAAAATCCATCTTTATGTCTTCACTGTAAATCCTTACTGTGTTCAGCAATGATTCAATTTCAACTCTAGACTTTCCATAAATTATTATTATTTGTGCATGAGTATTTTTTGCACAGGCCTCATAGCTCCTTTTCTGATAAGTTATCTATTTAATTTTACATATTTATTAAAATTGTTTGCAAATATGGTTCTCCATTTCTACTTTGTATGCTGATCACAAGGCAGAAGTAATTTACTATAATCTTTACCAAACAGAAATAACCAGTTCCTCCTCTCCTTCCTCGAGTTTCTCTCTGCTTTACCTTTCACACTGCATTGCATTAATTAGAACTGCTTCTCAACACAGAAGGATAAAAATATATCAACATTAAACATTTTCAGCCCCATTTTAGACAGGTCATGGATGCAGAAATTGAGATGGGAAGGTCAGTGCGCCTCATCAATAGTTTAGAACAGAATTTGCCAACATACAGAATGTTCTGAAATAGAGGAGAAATAGATGTTTATGCACTGGGTGCCTGAAGCATAAACACCCATTTTGGAAAAATAAACATATATAATACTGACGGGTTCAAAACTAACCGTTTGCATTGTACAATGGCACATAACCTGTTATCTTTGTGACCTTAAAAACATAACCAGATAGCATATCTGGTTTTATAAAAGGTTTGGACAAGTTCCTGGAGAAAAAGTTCATAGTCTGCTATTGAGATAGATAAGGGGAAAGCCACTGCTTACCCTGGGATTGGTAGCATCGAATGTTGCTACTATTTGGGTTTCTGCCAGGTATTTGTGAACTGGATTGGCCACTGCTGGAAGCAGGATACTGGGCTAGATGGACAATTAGTCTGATCCAGTATGGCTATTCCTCCATTATGGCTATTCCTGTGTTCTTATGTTCTTAACCAGACACTGTCACATTGACTGATTTCCTTTGCCAGATTGGTATTTGGGGGAACCAAAACCCCTTGGGGATTAAGGGGGCAACCCCCCTCTATCCCTCCAGTTGAGTACTGCTCAAGAGCAGCTGTTTATCACATCCTAAACATGCTTGGTAGCAGGTGTAACTCCTGTCATTGATCTTTTAGGACACAGACATTTACAGGCTGACGCTCAAAACTCTGGCGCTGTTCTGAAATCCTCTCTTCCAACACCCTTATGCCTGCTCCAGCCTGCTGTTATTTTTTTGGAGTGGTAAGGTAGTTTTGTTTTGGGCGCTCTTTTCTAAGCATTGGAGAGGAATACAAAATGACCTCATTTACATGTGCTTGAGTACATTAGCATGCTACTTGTGCTGTTCATCTGCACGCTCGTTTGTTTCCCCAATCCGGGCCTCTGAACATTCTGCGCAGGTAAATGTGGGCACCAGTATGGCACTAATGGCCTCTAGTGCTGTTTGGTTTTGAGTATTGGGGCCTTAGTAACCAAAACATGCCCAGACCACACCCCATTACCATTTGCAAGCACTTGGGTTTGATATGTGCAAAATACTTGATACTAAAACTTGGTTAGTCACCTTCCCTCAAGGAGATAGCAAAGAGATGTACAAAATTCAATAAAATAAACTGGAAAAGGAAAAGAACACCAAGAATATTTAAAAGAAAAGAGGGGAAAAAAACCCAAGAATAAGGGGAATAAAATGGATGGAAGAGGGAAGGGAATTACAAAGCGATGGAGCAAGCCAGAAAAAAGCACGGGCTCGGGTAGATTCATGACGGGCTTCTTTTAGAGGCGGGACTGCAGCTGGTTATCATCAAAAGCGTGAAGCGCTCTTGGCAGGGTATAAGGGATAAAGAGGGAAGATAGGTGAGGGGAAACCGGAGTAGTGAATCTTGTGGACAAGGAAAAGGATCTTGTAGTGAATGTGAAATGCAATGGCAAACCAGTGATGTTGAATAAGCAGAGGAGTAATACGGTCAAATCTGGAAGCACAGGTAAGGATCCGGGCCATAGTGTTTTGTATTGTTTGGAGACGACGACTAGAGTATTGTGGGAGACCTGAATAGTTACATTAATCAAGATGTGAAAACAGATGCCAGTTTATGCATGCATTAAATGTGAACAGGGCTTGTAAAATGAAACCTTCATTTATTTATTTATTTTTATATCTTATATATTGCCTACAAGCCCAAAAGCTATCAAAGTGGTGTACATTCAGGTACAATAAGTATTCCTCTATCCCTGGAGGGCTCACAAGCTAAGTTGGTACATGAAGGAATGGAGGGTTAAGTGACATGCCCAGGATCACAAGGAGCTGCAGCGGGATTTGAACTGGACCTCCTGGTTCTCAGCCCGCTGTTCTAATTATTAAGCTACTCCTCCACTCCTTTCACAATTTTCAGCACACAGCTCATATCAGTAGGCTCCATTTTTACAAAGTAAAGTAAGAACACCTAATAGGGAGAACATGAATGACTTTTCAGTGTGTCTGTGTCCCTGTTCCAGTGAACTGAGTTAAAACTGAGATGGCAAATTTCAGGTGACTGCTTAGGCAAGTGTCACAGATAGAGTGGAGTGGAGGACTGGAAGTAGCATTGGGCTGAGTAACAGGGGAGCCTGGCTCAAATCCTACTGTGGCTCCTTATGACCTTGAACAAGTCACTTAACCCTCCATTACCTCTGGTACAATCTTAGATTGTGAGCCCAATAGAGACAAGGAAATACTTACTGTACCAGAATGTAACTCACCTTTGAAAAAAGTATGAACTAAATGCTTATATAAACAAACGTGATAATGTTACAATCCTGTTTTTCCATAGTGGTAGGACCTGATGCTCAGAGGTAAGCATGGGTGCTAGAGGCCATTAGTGCCGGACTAGGCCTGGAGCACAGGAATGAACAAGCGAGCAGATGAACAGCACAAGTAGCATGCTAACGCATGCTGAAGAGCTCTTTTCATATTCCTGCCCTATGCACAGAAAACAGCAAGCAGAACAATGGCGCCCTTACCGCCGTAAACTCTATGCCAGCTCGGAGTTGGCATTAGGGTTTGTGAAGTAGAAAGGAAAACAGAGCCACTGTCTGTTCACATTCATTAAACCAGCTAGAAAGCACAAGCTTACTTCAGACACCATGCTTGTCCCTTTAGGCACCCACATGGGGCAGCAGGACCCCCATCACATGAGTTTCTGGAAGACTCCTGCACCCCAAAGAATTCTAATGTAGCATGTCCTGGATCACATGGGATCTTTCTTCATGCTGCTTGTGGTTTCCTCCTTCTCTTGGATATTTCTGGCTTCCTCTTGTTTGTGGAGAGCTCTGAACACCACCTCTATTGCCGCTGCCCGGTGAAGTCTGCCCAGGCAAGTGTGAGGGAGCTAGTGCCCTTAAACTTTGGAGCTGGGCAACCTGAACTTCCTTCCTCCTTTTCTCCTCCCCCTCTGACGTTCTGGGTATGTGCTCAAGAGCTGAGCTTAACGCACATCTCTTGGGCGCCTTCGCCAGGTGCCAACCTCCTGTGAACTCCCTAATGCTCAACACTATGAGTGCACCTAAATTTGCATCTCATTAGCATTCAGCATTAGGGAGTTCCCTCGCTGTGCTGATCTGGCAGTATTTTTCCAGCGCTGTTTGGAACAGCATCAGAGTTTTGAGCATCGGGACCTTAATATCAAGACGATCTGCTCAGCGGTAGTATTCACAAAATGTCTGCAAACCACACTGCATCAGTTTTGCTTATCACACAGTATCTGTCATACAATCTCAGTAGTGGAGGTGGGAATATACAACCATTATTTGTTAACAAGCTCTTTGTTACTTGCTCTATCACACCTTATTCCAGACTGAGGCAAATTGAAGGTTGATCATTTCCCTGCCAAGTGGTGCTTAATCAAGACTTCTATTCAGTACAAATAAATTATTAAAATCAATTATATATGCATAGGCTTCATCAACCTTGTGCGTAACATTTTTGACATATGAGACAGATTGAGAGAGAAACTAGAGCTGGAAAAGTCAATACAGGCTTTGACCCTATTGACAAGCATTCAGAATATGAAGGTCTTATAATTAGTCTTGATCTGTTTGCTATGGCTATCTGGCTAAACAGAGGCCTATTTATTATAGCGAGGTAAGAGTTTGCTCATTTCCCTCCCATAACCATGCCCCTTTTTGCCTGTGTACGTTACAAGTTAAGCGCACTGCATTACAGAATGCGCTCAGCAAGTTGTGTGCATAAATTCTAATTGTTATCAATTAGTGCTCATTATTGCTTGTTAAGAGCTCTTATCAACGCTGATTAGCTTGTTAAACCAATTAAGTTATGTGCATTGTTGTTGAATGGACTTGGATTTCAGCGTGAATCTCTAGGCGCGCTATATAGAATCCAGGGGCAAATGTGAAAGTAAAGTGAAAGGCTTTTTAAAATGTCTTATATACTGCCTGCAAGCTCAAAAGCTAACAAAGTGGTGCTACAACCAGTGGAAGATAAGAAATGAGACCTGGTTGCCTACATTAACAATAGTTTAGAGGACCTGGCTGCCTACATTAATACTAAAACTAGCCTAAGCAGCAGAGAAGAAGCCTCGTACGCTGGGCTGAGAACCTGGGGAACTGGGTTCAATTCCCACTGCAGCTCCTTGAGACTCTGGGGATAGGATGAGTAGAAGCGAATCAAGTTTTCACGCGTTCCAGAAGTATACAGACTAGGAGACACTCAAGGAAGTTACATGGAAATACTTTTTGTCACAAACCCAGAGTCTGACGCGTGGAGTTGGACGCACGTGCCCATGGCGTTCCTGAGTTAGAATATCGTGCATGACGCGTCATTTTCAGCAAGCTCTCAGACTGCCCGCATCATTCCCACACGCACTCTGGCTGCCCGTGTCATCCCTACGCACCTTCCGGTACAGTGCATACCTGTGGGCACGGCCCTCCTTGATGTCAGATGCCATCAGTTCTTAAGCAGAATTCTGCCACTGTTTCTCTGCCTCAGCTACGACTCTCTGTTGATTAGTGCTGGTGCATTCTTTACTTTTTATTTTTATTTTTTTTATTTGTAGTTACATTTGTACTCCGCGCTTTCCCACTCATAGCAGGTTCAATGCAGCTTACATATTGTATACAGGTACTTATTTGTACCTGGGGCAATGGAAGGTTAAGTGACTTGCCCAGAGTCACAAGGAGCTGCCTGTGCCTGCAGTGGGAATGGAACCCAGTTCCCCAGGACCAAAGTCCACCACTCTAACCACTAGGCCACTCCTCCATCTTCTGATTGCCGCCTTCCTGGACCTCTGCTTGAACCTGACCTTGTCTTCTGATTGCTGCCTGCCTGGACCTCTGGTCTTCTGAATGCCACCTGCCTGGACCTTTGCTTGAACTTGACCTTGCCTACAGACAGTTGCCTGCCTGAATCTGACTCCACCTACAGCTGGAGTGGACCTCCTCTCCCTGCACCCGCTGCCTGCACCCCTGCTAACTGGACTGGTACCTTCCTAGTGGTCTTTGCCCATATTTCCCTGAAGTCCTGCTGGCCGCTCAAACCCAGGGGCTCAACTACTGGGGAATGGCGGTCATTGCAGGTGACGCACTAGGCTTTCTGACTGCCTGTCCTAGAACTGGTCCCTCATCTCTGGGCCTGGTACCTCTACACTAGGATCCGCACAGGGGCTCACCACCCAAGGCTGCCCTTAGGACACCACTGATAGATCAGGGCAGACCGTGACACTTTTAAAACAAATAGGAGGAAATATTTTCACTCAACAAATAATTAAGCTCTCATTGCCGGAGGACGTAGCATCAGCGGTTAGCGTATCTGGGTTTCAAAAAGGATTTGGACAAGTACAAGGAGGAAAAGTCCACAGTCTGCTATTGAGATATACTTGGGGAAGCTACTGCTTGCCCTGGGATTGGTAACATGGAATGTTGCCGCTATTTGGATTTCTGCCAGGTACTTGTGACCAGGATTGGCCACTGTTGGAAACAGGATATTTGGCTAGATGGACCATTGGTCTGAGCCAGTATAGCTATTTTTATGATCTTATGGGCAAGTCACTTCACCCTCCTTTGCCCCAGGTACAAAAAAAGTTAGATTATGATCCAACTAGGGACAGAGAAAGTACCTCCATATAATACATGTAAACCGCTTTGGTACCACAGAAAGGTGGCATATCAGATCCATGACCAAAGAAGCCAAGCAGGTCTACAGACAAGAACTAGTAACAAATTGAAGAGAAAAGTGGCACAATGAACCACTCCATGGACAGTATATAAAAGACAATGGAGGGAAAGTTGACAAATTCAAAATGTGGCTGTAGCTGAAGAAAGGAACCCTGATGAAAGAAATTGAAAGACTTATCATAGAAGCACAGGAACAAGGGCTTCAAACAAATGCAACAATGGCTAAAATTGATAAAATATCCAATGAAAGAAAGTGTCACCTATGCAAAGAAGCCAAAGAGATTGTGACCACCTAGTTACTAGCTGCAAAAAGAACACTAACTACAAAGAAAAACACAGCAAAATAGCAGCCTTAAAACACTGGAAAATCTACCAAAAGTATAATTTGATCATAACCACAATTTGGTGGGACCATAAAACTTGAACCCATGGTAGAAAAATGAATAAGCCAAAATTCTCCGGGGTTTCAGGATATTTGCCACATAATACACCCAATATCACTGTAGTTAAGAGTAGGTGTGAATCATAGATGTGGCAATACTAGGAGACAGCCGTATGAAAGACAAGAGGTTGGAAAAGATCACCAAATATCAAGACTTGAAAACTGAAGTTCAGCAACTCTGATGAAAACTTTAAGTTATGGTCCCAGTAGTAACTGGCATCCTTGGAGCAATATCGAAAGACTTGGAACAACATCTGAGCACTCTGGGTATTGACAAAATCACCATCTGCAAGATTAGCACTAGAGATCGCAGCCACCATTTTAAGGCTGAATATGGTATGGGCAGGAGTGACGGGGATTTGCTTATGCCCCGATGATCCCCCCCCCCTCCAAGACCACCAGCTTCAGTTATACCCAGGGGAAAATACATATGAGAGGGTGAAAGAGGGTCTTCAGGAGCAGGGGCTGCTCTTATGGATTTTGGAAGGGGTCTGCTCTTTAGAGGGGGGGGGGGGTCAGCTGTTGGGAAAGTTGGGGAGGGTGAAGCTCTGATCGTAACCCAATATTCAGCCCCCTGCAAACTGAATTTCACACCTGGCTACAGACATTCAGGCCATAGTCAGAGGCCTATGGTATTCGCATAGGTGCTGGCATTGAATATTGGGGCATGATTCAGCTGAACAGTGATCTGATTGAATCGTGTGCCACAAGACTGAGGGCATCTCCTCATGCTCTCTCCAGCTGATGTAATTCTAAAACCTGGCAATAAAAAAACAAACAATACTAGCATAATGAACAGTTTATTATCAGTCCTCGACACAAGGGAAAGGTGTTAATGCACAGTAACCAGGAAAGGTCTATGCGCAGTACTTGTAGGACAACTAATAGAGTGCGAATTAACAAGATAAGATAAAATTCCCATTCTACAGAATTCTCTCTGTAGTCTATATCAACGAATACCCAACACAAGGGCAGATGCAGCAAGCCTTACAGTGGAGCTGAAGCTCTATTACAAAATAATACATAAATAATAGTTTTTAAAAAAATACTGCAGCATGCTATAATCAGTGAGCACGCACATTACTGAAGCGTTAAAACTGAGGCAGTAATCCGCAGCTCACCAGGCAGCTTTTTTTTTTTTTACTTAGGGAAAGGGGGTTGGTTTTGAGGGAAGGAAGAGAAGAGGGCCACTGGACTGCCAGGGCTAACACTTGAAGGATGGGTAGATGGGTGGGCCACTAAACTACCATGGTGTTTTTAACCGTGGATGGAGGGGCACTGTTTGTTGGGTTCTTTCATCAGGGAGAGGAGGGAAGAGGTCACTCAACCATCAGGAGGGCCAATGTCAGCTACCCAGGATAGGGTGATTGAGCTGGGGTGAAAGAGGGTGTGCTGGTAGACACTCCTGAAACCAACTCTTCCTCACTACCCTGGAACCTAGCATAATTTTTCCTATACTGGTTGCACGGACAAAGCTTTTTTTTATTTTATTTTTTATTTTGCATGCCACAGGATAGCAAATGCACCGTGCAGTTCGGGTTTCCGCGTGAGTTAACACCTAAGCTGTAACCCCTTCTGCACTGTTATCCCATGGTAAAACTGTGTTAAACCTGTGAGAAGCTCTCAGTATTGGTCCCAGAGTGATACATAACCTGAATAACCTCTCTCCTCTATGCAGTGTCTGAAGACACCCATTTGCCCTATCCGTAATATCCTGAAAAGCTATGAAAAACAGATCATTGTACTGTCCTCATAATATGAGTAGACTTGTTTTCTTAATTTTCCAACTGTTTTATTGCAAATAAGCAAATAAGGAATTTATTGTAGATAACTGAATCTAAGGAGCATATTTATCAACATGGGATACCATTAAAAGCCGTGTTATTTCACTACTAGCTCAAGCTATTTTAGGATAGGTCCCATTTTATACAATGAGACCTAGTAACTAATAACTGGGATTAACAGTACAACAAAACGCCTCAATGGTAGCCCACACTGACAACTCCCCATTCAGAATGCTGCACTGATTCATGTTCAATACAAGCATGTTGAACCTTTCTGTAGATATTTCAGTTGAAAAATTGTTGGTTGAATGAATGAATGATTGATTGAATAATTGGTAAAAAGACAATGCAGTTTACAGGGGCAAAGAGGGGAGGAAAGGCTGTGGTGATGGCTTGGTGTTTGAGATCTTTCTTAGAGAGAGAAGTACAACAGAATACCCACAAAGACTAAAGGTCCCTAGAGATACCTAATAGGTTCAAAGATTACATACTGAGCTAGGGAATGAAAACAGGGACACTGCAATGAAACTGGAGGGAATCAGTCACATGCAGCATTCAACCTGTAAGAGTGAAGATTATATGGGCCATGCAGGAAGCTGCTTTGCTCTGAACAGCACAGCTCGCAGGACTGTAATGGCCCTTATTTTAGAAGCATTCCCACATGTCAATGGCAGCATTGAAATGACCGGAGAGGTCCAGATATTTATATGCCATTTCAAAATAGGAGCCAGTCCCATGTCTAGAATAGATGTCAAGAGGGTTGGGAGAAGTGGTGTCCTGGGCAGGCCTACAGTGCAGATGTGTGAAACCCTGCCTAATAGGAAGGGTTTGGGAGATAGAAGAATTCTCTAAGATAAACTGGGATAGAATGGGAGCTTTTGATACTGACATGGAGGGGCATTTTTGATATGACATCCAAAATCCAAATAGTAAAGAAGGTCATTTTCGAAAAAGGAAAATGTCGTTTTGTTTTTTTTTTCAAAAGTACTGTTTCAAACAACATTTTGTGCTTTGGATGTTTGCTTTTTAGTCCATTTTTGAAAAAAAAAAAAATGAACAATTGCAAAACGTAGAGGTTCATGCCATTGGGATGTAGTTGGAGCCAAAATTTTTAGTAGACTGGTCCCCCAGACATACTACTACTACTATTTAACATTTCTAAAGCGCTTCCAGGGTTGCGCAGTGCTGTACAATTAACAAAGAAGGACAGTCCCTGCTCAAAGGAGCTTACAATCCCAGGAGAGCAATGGGGCACCTTAGAGGGAATGTCTATGCACTTCATAAAAATAATCCCAAGTACACATCTCACCTTTGCTCTCTTATCTTGTCCCCTGAGCTCTCCAAAACACACTACCCCCCCCCCCCCCCCCCCCCCCACTGTACACCACTACAAAAGCCCTTATGGGTGAAGGGAGCACCTATATGTGGGTACAGTAGGGTTCTGGTGACCTTGGAGGGGTCGCCGTTTCCACCACAAGTGTGACAGGTAGATGGAGATAGGGACCTGAGTCCCCCACTCCGCAGTGTACTGCATTGACCACTACACTACTCCAGGGACCTGCATGCTGCTCTAACAGACCTGACTTTAACATCTGTAGCTGTCATAGAGGCTGGCAAGTCATATTTTTATTCACATTTTTAGGGGTAGGAGGGGGTCAGTGACCACTGGGGGGGATTGGGGAGTCACTCCTGATTCCCTCCAGTGGTCATGTAGGGCACCTTTTTGTGCCTTATTCATTATAAAAACAGGTTTAGACCGAAACGTTGAAGTTTCAGCCCTAGACATTTTGGTTTTGTTCCATTATGACTGAAAAACGTCCAAGTCTTAGGAAACAGCCACATCCTGCCCTTAACACACCCCAACACGCCCCAGAAGAACAACATAGAAAAATGTCTGAAAAATAGGTTTTGAAAATACTGATTTGGATGTTTTTGTGAGGAAAAACATTCAAATGCTGCTTTATGCCACTTTTTAGACATTTTTCTCTTTCGAAAATTAGCCCCTGATGTGCTCTGCTAGCAGTAGCACCATATAGTATCAAAGTGTAAATTGATACATCAGTGAGAATCTAGGGGAAAGGGAATGGCAAGAGATGATAAAAGCAAATTGCTACTAAAGTTGGTGGATAAGAGTATGTGTAGTGAAGCACACACATATACAGAGCTGACAGGAATATGTAAGGAGGTCAATGCTAACCCCTCACCACACAACTAACCAAGGAGGGGATTTTTGGGACCCCAGAGCTTCTGGCAGGTTAAGGGGAAGATTCCATGATAGAGAATAGGATTGCTGTCTGTTTCTTGGCCTCTTGGCTGAGAGGTGAGGGTTTCTTCCAGATAGGAAAGCCTGAACTCCAGGCCAGACACTAGAGGGCTGAAATCAAAAAGAGCTATATTCACAAAAGAGCTTAAGAACTGTGGATGTGGCAGTGAGGTGACATTGGGACGGAAGCTCTTCTGAAGAAGACAAGGACAGGCCCACTCAAAGGAAGAAGGGGAAAGTCAAGTGGAAGGCAGGCAGGCCCAGGCAGCAGCAGTGAGGTTGCAGGGCCTAGCAGTAGCTAGAGGCACATGACTCTGGCCAGCCCAGAAAAGGCTGCAGCGTCCAGTGGAAAGAGGTCCCAGGCAGCACAGACAAAGGTGTGATGCCTCAGGCAGCTAGAAGCAGACAACTCCAGGCAACCCCGGAAGGCTGCAGGGTTTAGCAAAAGGGGGATAGCCTTAGGTGGCTCATGAGCATCTGCAGGATCCAGAACAGCAAGGAGGCCCCTTTTGGTAGGAAGCTAAGCCACAGGACCCATAGATCAAAAGGAGGAGGAGCTCTGGGCAGGTTGATCTTGAGATACTACAGTGGAGCAGCAACAAAGACTGGCCAGGACAGACACCACCAGACCCTTTTAGGATTCACAGCAGCCACCAGTCCAGCTAATCAGCAATACATGGGTGAGATCTGGGACCTGGGGGAGAAACCTTAGTGGGAGATCCACTGAACCCAAGTGAGATATAGTTAAAACTGTCTCAAATCAGGTAAAGGTACTAGGCATGGAATAGTCCCTAACTTAGTTAAAGGAGTATAGAGTACAGGTTAAGAATTGTTTAGTAGCATGCATACCAAACATGTTTCATGAAGTTAATACTGTACTGTTCAAAAATACTATAAGCTTTATCACTTGAACAAATTGTTTAATATGTTAGCTAGTCTTGTTCACAGTGGTGTTTTGGGATTTTCTTGGGGAGAAGGGAAAAGAGACCAACAGAGCATGAACAAAGGAAACTCCTGCCAGGCTGGCCCCAAATACAGGGACACACATGAGGGAGTGCATCATGTGCATGCCTCATTTCACATAGGGAATCTATGTTTGTATTATAAAAGACAGATAGTATTTAAATCTGCCCCCCCAAGACAGATGTCTCCACTGAAAACTCTCTCTCCCATGGGATTCCCACAGTTCAGCTCCCCCAACACCCATGTGGTGGGCAAGCACCCACCATGTAGTACCAACCCAGAAATCCAAAGCCCTCCTCCCTAGGGCACAAGGCTTTGAGTCTCCCCTTTGCTGACCCTCTACTTCCTACCTTTAACCCATTCCCCACGCATATCAGGGAGTCACTAGGGTCTACTGGAATGGAAGTGATGCCCACTTACTCCCACCTCAGTGGCGCCAGCCCTCAAAGTGGCCACCGTGCCCTCTAATGGTGATATAGCATTATTACCGATAGGGGTCAGGCTTCCACTTTGGCAGCCATTTGGAGGATCAAGGGAAGCTAAATTAAGAGGAGTCTCACAGGGGTGTCCTCTGATGGGAGACAGTCCTGTTGTGGGGGGGGGGGGAGAGTCCCCTGAGGAGGACTCCTATCAGGGGGGGTTGTTGCCTTAGGACAGATGATGTGGCAGTGGAAGGAAGGGGAAAGAATGCCATGAGGGTCTCCTACGGGGGGGGGGGGGGGTAATATTGCTGCTGTGGGAGTTGCTGCATATGGGGGTCTCCTGCTGTATGGCAGAGTTTGATGCCAAGAGGGGGTTGATGCTGCATGGGATGGTTAACTGGGGTTAGGAGAACAGATTCTGCAAAGGGCGGCTTCCACAGGAGCAGTGATTTTACAAAGCATTCAACTTTGTAAAACTGCTGCTCCCTCTGTACAAGGAGGGATTTTAACCTGCAGTCCTTCACATATTTTTCAAGAAGCTCTAGGTTTGGCAGAGCCTCTTGTAAAATATTATAAGGGATTCTCCACATCTTGACTTGAACACATGAATTCTCCTCTCCACATTCTACCTAAAATCTGTCTTAATATAAACATACTCACAAAACCTGTGTGGGCTGAACATTGCTTTGCATAGCTCCTCTACTGACATTTCTGCTTTTGCTATAAATGAAGGTAGACATTATTGGAATAAAATGTGTATGATCTGAAATCTCTTTTTGCACAGCCTAAAAAGCAGATTTAAGCTCTTTTTGCAAACTGTAGGCTATCACCTCTTACTGGCCACATGTTACATAAATGTTCAGATTTGTGACAGATATATTTATTTAAATAAAACCGCAAGTGTATTCCAACATCTTGGGATTCATGGTTCAAAGGAAGAATGGATATAATAGACCAGAGGGTTCCAAAATGCTATGCCATGAAAATATGGCCACCTACTGAAGGAAGATATGTGGTGGCTCATAGCCACCACAGCAGATGGCAGTCCTGTTATCCCTTCCCTATCCGCACCTCTATTCCATTACTATGGTCTCTTGCCAGTATAGTGAGTCATCAACCAGAGAGCCTCCTCTTCTGCTACTTTTACTCCTGAAGTCAGAGCTGTGGAGGGTCATTGGTACTGGTACTCATACTATTATAGGGTCCCACACGGCTCTAACTTAAGAAGTAAGTTGGCGGAGGAGGAAGCAGCAACATCAGGTAAGAAGCACTGCTTGCCTGTTTCCTCCTGAAGCAGACACCATCGAGTTGCTGGAGGGAAGGAAAGATGTTGTTGCTGGGAACCAGGAAGATGGGAAGATGATGCCCATGCCGCATTGCATGGGAAAAGAAAGAAAGATGGTGCTGATGCCAGGACTGGAGCAGAAAGGAAATCATTGATGCAGGGTGGGGGGAAAGGAAATAAAGATTGTGCTGACAAAGGAGCAGAAAGGAAGGCGACACCAATATTTCCAGGGTGGGAAGGGAGGAAAGGGTAGGGTTATCATACGTCCGGATTCCTCTAGACATGTCCTGTTTTTTCAGGGGACTGTCAGGAGTCCGGGCGTTTTTTTTACCAGCTTGCCCCGGCCTCAGGGTACCCTCCCATCACATACCTTAATGCGCCCTGGTAGTCTAGTGGCCTCTTTGGGGCAGGAAATAATCCCCCTCTTTCCTGCCCGGCACTACACCTGACCCGCTCACTGCTGGGCCGCTTCTTCAAGCGGCAGCTTCGCGAGACTTCCAAAGTCTTGCAAGGCCACCACTTGAAGTCTTGTCAGCCATTTTGAAGTGGTAGCAGCAGCAGTGAGTAGGTCACCGGCAGCGCCAGGCAGGAAAGAGTGGGGTTCCTTCATGCACCAAAGAGACCACTAGACCACCAGGGTGCGATAAGTTACATGCGGTAAGGTGAGGTGTGGGGAGGTGGATGACATTGTGTGAGAGTAGAGGGAGAGAGGAAGGGAGGAGGCTATAAAAAATGGTGGGTGGAGGCAGGCTGGAAAAAAGATTGGGGAGGGGGACATACATGTGGAGGGGGGAGTGAAAAGGGGGAAATACACCATATGGCTAGAAGGGGATGGAGAGAAGATGGGGATATGCTTCTCATGGACGGGAGTAAAAGGAAAGGGGGACAAGCTCATGGATGTTTGCTTTTTTGGAAATGTACATCTTTTCATTATGTATTTAGCAGAGTATGGAAGAAAATGCATTTATGTTACTTTACCAGAATTTTCACTGCTTATAGCATCTGGCTATCTTGGGGGGGAGGGTCAAAGTGACTCTGGAGAGCATGGGCGTGGCAGGGCAGGTTGGTGCATTTTATTTTGTGTCCTCTTTTTGGTCGTTGCAAATATGGTAACCCTAGGAAAGGGACGGTTGTAATAGCCAGAGGTTGGAGTTGGGGGAAGGGGGAAGATGATGGTGTGCCAAGACAATGTTAACCCAGGACTCCAGCACACTCCCAGGATGCAAACAAGTAAAAAAGAATCAAAGTGGACTCATGAGTTTTATAGAAAAACGCTCCTTGAAAGACATCTCCCATGAGGAGTGTGTGCGATACCACAAACTCCTTCCCTGATCACATAAAGTCAACGTCATGAGACACATTTGTGGCACCTTTAACCATTCATAAAAATTGTTTCAATTCCTATCTTGCAAAATTAAATTTTTTCACGTCTAATCAGTCTGCTTGAAGGTTCTCCTTCCTTGAAATGTGAATTGTCAAAATAGTGACTGCTTCTAACAGTAGCATCTTGTACAACTCTGACCTCAGCTTGACTCCTCATTCCTACTTATCTGTTTACATATACTCCTATTAGAAGACTGTCTGACCTGAACTTCACATTCTTTCCCACCCCTTTACATTTCAACAAAAACTGACTACTGCTCTCATCTTTAGAACAGTCAAAGGGAAAAAAATTGCATTTCTTGGAGCAGGCTCTTGGACCTGAGAACTCTTTCAGACACCTGTGGTGATAAGAATGCACTGAAACAACTCCATTTGCCCAGAGTTGTCTCAGATCACTAAGGTTGCAATTCTATACCAGGGTGCCCTGTTTTAGGTGCTCCAATGCAATGCAGGCAGTGCCTATTTTTTTTTTTTTTCTTTTTAACACAGGGTGAGCAACCACAGTCCTCGAAGCACACAGTTCAGTCAGATTTTCAAGATTTCCACGAAGAATATACACGAGATCTATTTGATACAATGGAAGAAGTACATGCAAATCAATCTCATTCAGATTCATTGAGGGAATCTTGAAATTCTGGGTGGGTTGTGGCCCTTGAAGACCATGGTTGCCCACCCCTGCTATAACAGTATCTGGACAATAGTCACTTACACAAGCCCAGGTTACTTAAATCATGTGATGGAGTTCACTAGATCACATTAAAATGGATCCCAGCATATATAATCAAACTGAAAGTGCTCAAAACTAATTTATATTGCCCACTGTGTATATAAAGAAACTGTTGTAAAAATACACCTAGATAAATATACTAAGAAATCAGTTGCACATTTTAATTTTTATTTTGGACCAGAGGTGGATTATACATTATTCCTACTCAATTTATCGGGAATAAAGGCACGCCGTTGTTGTCATAGGTCTATTTTTAATATATTTTGGCTTAAACTGAAGCCTTAACATGAAGGCAGAAGACCAATTACCTCTGAAACAGGCTTGTGATAGTGTGGCTAGGGGACAGGCTGGGAGCCCTCATAGATGTAGTCAGGGTGTAGTATAAATCAAAAGGAAACTTTATTGCTGAACAACCAAATAGCAGTTTGTTTCTGTCACAGACTTAAGGCTTAGTATAGCAGCAGTTACATTAAGAGTATTCTCCTCTCTTCAGCAGTCCTCTCTGATTAAACCTCTATAGCATAGTTGAAGTCACTCATGCTTAAATCTGGGCCAGGCTCTAGTTACAACATTCAGGTCTGAGTCTTCACAAATAAAGAAAAGCATGGAGTTCGCTCGGAGGAGGGAAAGGTGAGTAGTGGAGTGCCTCAGGGATCGGTGCTGGGGCCCATTCTGTTCAATATATTTGTGAGTGACATTGCCGAAGGGTTACAAAGTAAAGTTTGCCTTTTTGCGGATGACACCAAGATTTCCAACAGAGTGGACACCCCGGAGGGAGTGGAAAACATGAAAAAAGATCTGAAGAAGCTAGAAGAATGGTCTAACGTTTGGCAATTAAAATTCAATGCGAAGAAATGCAAAGGAATGCGAAGAAATGCACTTAGGGAGTAGAAATCCAAGGGAGACGTATGTGTTAGGCGGGGAGAGTCTGATAGGCACGGACGGGGAGAGGGATCTTGGGGTGATAGTATCTGAGGACCTGAAGGCGACGAAACAGTGCGACAAGGCGGTGGCCGTAGCTAGAAGATTGCTAGGCTGTATAGAGAGAGGAGTGACCAGCAGAAGAAAGGAGGTTTTAATGCCCCTGTATAAGACGTTGGTGAGGCCCCACCTGGAGTATTGTGTTCAGTTTTGGAGGCCGTATCTTGCGAAGGATGTTAAAAAAATGGAAGCGGTGCAAAGAAAAGCTACGAGGATGGTATGGGATTTACGTTCCAAGACGTATGAAGAGAGGCTTGCTGACCTGAACATGTACACCCTGGAGGAAAGGAGGAACAGGGGTGATATGATACAGACGTTCAAATATTTGAAAGGTATTAATCCGCAAACAAATCTTTTCCAGAGATGGGAAGGCGGTAGAATGAGAGGACATGAAATGAGATTGAAGGGGGGCAGACTCAGGAAAGATGTCAGGAAGTATTTTTTCACGGAGAGGGTGGTAGACGCTTGGAATGCCCTCCCGCGGGAGGTGGTGGAGATGAAAAGGTAACGGAGTTCAAACATGCGTGGGATATGCATAGAGGAATCCTGTGCAGAAGGAATGGATCCTCAGAAGCTTAGCTGAAATTGGGTGGCGGAGCAGGTGGGGGGAAGAGGGGGTGGTGGTTGGGAGGCGAGGATAGGGGAGGGCAGACATATATGGTCTGTACCAGAGCCGGTGATGGGAGGCGGGACTGGTGGTTGGGAGGCGGGAAATACTGCTGGGCAGACTTATATGGTCTGTGCCCTGAAAAGGACAGGTACAAATTCAAGGTAAGGTATACACATATGAGTTTGTCTTGGGCAGACTGGATGGACCATGCAGGTCTTTTTCTGCCATCATCTACTATGTTACTATGTTACTATGTTACCTTGTCAGCCTTCTGTTTCTTCTTCTTCTGTAACCCCCAGGTGGGTACTCTTTACCCTGGGTGCAAACCTTGAAACAGGGCCACTGCTTGCTTCCCTGGGTCTCCCCCACAAGTACTGCAGCCCAGCCCACACCTTGGGAGGATTCTTTCACTCCCAGTCCTCCTCCAGGAGACCTCTGTACTCAGGGTCTTGCTGCTGGAGACCCCTTGCCTCAGGGCTTCTCTGATCAACTCTGCTCCAGGGCATCTAACCACCTCCCGGCCTGAGCCCCACCCCTTTGACTAAGCCTCTGACATGGCAGGTTTGCGCCACCTGTTGTAAGGTAGCTAAACTGCAGCCTCAGTGAGGGCATGTTCTTAGGGACATCTGCCACTATAGCACTCAGTCACTCACATAGGCAAATGAAACATGATTCACGTTGGCAGGTCTTCCGGAGCATTTTTCTAAAGATAGGTGTATTCATTATGCTTGATCACGAGATGCTTAAAGGTTGAAAAAGTTAAAAATGTGCTGTTCCAGCTCAAGTCAAAAGGAGTTTTAGCTTACATCAAAAGATGTTAAAAATGGACCTATAGTGCTAAGCTTTTTTCCCAATAGATAGTGTGGGAATATAAGCCACCTCTGATTGCTCCCCCCCAAAATTAAACTGTACAGTTATGCCTGAATTCTATATATGACGTCTGGAGTTACACGTGTTAATTTGGGTACGTGCCCAATTTAACACATGCAACTTAATTGAATAACGAGCCAATCAGCAGCACTAATTGGCCCTAATTAGGATTTACATGCATATCGTATTCTATAATGCTCTGCGCATAAATCCTAACACACATAAATATTTGGTGTCACGATTGTGCCCATGTTTCATGCTCTCCTGCATCTCGCCACCTGGTGGTTAGACCTGGTGGCTGCAAGGGACTGTCTGTTTGCTGTTTCCCATGTTCCAGAAGCCATGTGGGACCGGTCCGGATCTTCCAGCCTTCCAGACTGTCTTGGGATTTTTGGAATTTAGCAGCACCCTTACCTGGTGAACTCCCTTGTATGTTGCCTTTATTAAGCACCTGGGAACTTTCAGGCTTTGCCTTGGCAACAGAGGTCTTCAGTTGTGTTCTTGTCTTTGTTGGTCTGTTGCGGTTCCTGCCCTGAAAGCTTGCTTTGCCTGTCTTAGACTCTGCTTGTTTCCTGGTTTATTCTATTGTCTGCTGCCTGCCCAAGACTCTGCTTGTTTCCTGGTTTATTCTACTATCTGCGGCCTGCCCAAGACCCTGCTTGATTCCTGGTTTACTTCTGGTTGCCGCCAGCCTATAGACTCTGTTGGGTTCCTGGTTTCCCTTCTGCTTTGCTGCCTGCCGGTAAGACTCATACTTGATTCTTGGACTATTCGCCTGCTGCTGCTTAGTGCTTCTGTTCCAGTCCAGCTGCTCCAGTCCGGTCTGTGCCCGGCTGTCTGTGGTCTGCCTTGCCTCCTGTTTGGGTGATTTGCCTGCCGCTGCCGCTCCTCGGCAGTAGCCCAAGGGCTCACTTTTCCTCACCAGCGTGACATTTGGGGACATGGCTAGGGGTGCTCCGGGAGCGTTCCTAAGTTTTATGCCTCCACATATAGAATCGCATCTAACTGTAGGTGCCTACAACGAAGCCCCCTTGCTATAGTTATAACACTTGTAACCTCCTTTACGGATAACTTTATTGCATATGCCCAGTTATACAATTGACCCTCACATCAGTAACACAATCTCTTTGAGCGATGGTAAAAAGTTAAAAGACTCATACTTTGAACAATCCTATTCTCAAGCAACAGGCTTTGTAGGGGCTTCTTTCATAATCTGATCTCTATTACTAAATACAGGTATGACTGTAGCCACCTTATTAAGCAGACTAGATGGACTATGCTGGTCTTTATCTATCACCTGTTACAATGTTATTATGCTATTCTTCTTCCGGTTGAAAGAGGCATCCATGGTCTTTCAAGGAACTTTATTCGCTTGTCTCTGAACGAAGAAATTGGACAAAGCTATGACTAAAAGATAATCAATATGAGGTCAATGAGCCTTTCTGGGAATCAGAAGCCTGGTAAACACCCTAGTTACCTACACCAGCCCAGTGTTTTGTATAGAACAGCAAATTATTAACATCTGTAATATAATTCAGGGTTTTTTGTTTTGTTTTTACCAAGCTGTGGTAAAAGTTGGTCTTAGTGCGCCCTTACGTGGATTTTCCCTGCACACTAAAGCCATTTTTACTGCATCTAGAAAATGGTCAATTTTCTATTTTTTTCAATTAATGACCATATGCCAATGACCATTAAAATACCACCACGGGAGCACTTACTGACACCTATTTTTTAGGCAGTAGAGACTCACATGGTAATCCTGCACTAATCAGTTCGAATGTGGTAATGTGAATATGCTGATTAGTGCTGGAATGCCCATTCTCTGCCCCACACACACGCCCATCTGTACAAAAATAAAAAATAGTTTTAGCATACAGGTAGCACATGCCGATTGGGAACTTACCGCAGGACACCTGCGCACATCCTGCAGTAAGTCTTTTTAAGCTGTGGTAAGCACATACAAGAACCTACCCTACCTTAGTAAAAGGACCCCTAAGTCAAGCTTGGAAAAGCCCTGAACCTCTCTCCTTTCCGGCTTGGAAGTGCTGTTTGCAATAGATCTGTACTATGGGCAAGCTTAGAGCTAAGCGTTTGAAGTATTTGGGGAAATGGGGACAGTTGTGGGGTCCCCTAGCTCAATTATTTTGTAAGATAGTGCTCCCAATGTAATCTTATTATTCTTGGGGCATGGAGAGAGCAGTTTGTACATCCTGGAGTCTGGCTGTGCTAGTGGTTGTGGGTGGGGGGGGGGGGGGGAACAGGGGATTTTACATAAAACTTATATAAAGTGAGGTTAAACTGAGCTTTATTTTTATGACTACATTGTTTGCTATGTTATAATTGTACTGTATTTCTTGGATCTGTGTGATATAAGAGATATATTCATGACTGTTATTTGCCTGCTGGTTCTTAATATTGTGCTGGGTCTTAATATTGTAATATTCGTCCTGCTGTCATTTCAATAAAAGATCTTGTTAATTTTTTTAATGCATAAATAATAATCTTAACAAATCCAGGGAGCATTAAAGATTGCCCAGGTATGCAAACTAAAGTGTTATCAACAATGACTCTAGCTTAAAATGCCTTTTTTTTTCTTTTTACATGTATTTCAGTCAATACTAGACAAAAATACCATTTTCATGACTATAATGCAATTAGACTAAACCCCAAAGAATTTCTCCTGGGCAGAGCAAAATGATTGACATATCTGAATTAGGCCACAGAGTTTATGGTGTTAAACTGAACTCCCGGAAGGACAAGATACTGATGGCGGTTCCTGAAACATGGCCCACTATCATCCTTAAATAATATTCAATAAAATATGTATGTCAAGTTCATTGATATTATGCTGATACTGTACCATATCTATGTTATTTGAATGCTTGTTTTGCTGTCTATTACGGTATCATTTGTATCATATTTCTGTTATATGATTGCTCTACAGCACTGTTAAATGTGTACATTTCTGATACTGTACCATGTTAGTCCTATTAGCAGGTTTCAGTTTGGCATTTCCAAGTTTACCTCATTGAGGGCCCTGTTTACTAAGCTGCATTATAGGCGCATTAACATTTTTTAACACGCGTTAACTATGTATGTGCGTTAATTGTGTACGTGCCTACAATATCCCTATAGGTGCCTACACGGTTAGCATGCGTGCTAATCGTGAGCGCGTTAAAAATGCTAACGCACCTTAGTAAACAGGGCCCTGATTGTATTTATAACTATTGTTAACAAAATTGAAAGTTTTATGTCAAGCAATACACCCTCTTGGGTGAATCTCTTCATAAAGCAGGTTAATAAATCTCAATTAATGAAATACATACATGTGATTCCATCAACACCCCCCCCCACCACCACCACCACCACCACCACCCAAAAAATTATTCAGCTTTTCTCCTAGACATAACTATCTGGTTGCTTCTTGCAATGTTTTGCTTGGCATAGTTGTTTCTTAGCTTTTTTCTGAAAAAGCACAAGACAAAAGGTATGAGCTGAGTTAAACCACATTCTCTATTTAACTCTAAAATAACTGTTTTCTTTAGTTTCCCATAATCATTTATACGATTTTTCATTTATTTATTTTTCATGGTGATGATTGCCAGTAGTGTGCTCTGTCTTGCAACAGTGTGCACTATTTGAGCAAATGGGTGCCCTATTTCACAACAATGCACACTATTTTGCAACAGAAAATAGTGCTCACCTGTAAAAGTGTTTATTATTGCGAAATAGTGCACTCTTTTGCTCAAATAGGGCTAGATTCAGTAAATGGCACCTACAAAATCAGCACAGAAAAAAACCAGCTTAAGTGGTATTCTATAAGCCTCACCTAAAGTTCAGCGGGGTTTATAGAATAGCACTGAAGCGTTATGGTCAGGCATACATTTAGGCACAACCATTTGCATCAATGAAAACGTGGTACAATGCCCATACCTAAATTTATGTGCAGAGCACCCTTATTCTGTAATTACATATGTAACTCAAAACCATGCCCCCATTCCGCCCTGAAATGCCTATGACCATCCTGTTTCCATGCCACCTTTTTCAGGGCACACATACATTTTAGGCATGGATCCTACGCCTAATTTTAGGCTCATAACACACAATTAAATCTAATTAGTTGCTTGTTAAAAATACAATTATTTTGCTACCAACTGGCTTATTATTCAACTAAATTTTTGGCGAGCTTTATAGAATCAGGGCATAATGTGCTCTATTGATGACATAGAATAAAACCTGAAATGTTGCTGACACTTCCCATGTTGTTTCAAACGAATGCACATCCCTACTGTATTCTGCAGCAACCGACGGAAGAGTTATTGCAATTAATCATACCACCTTTGTGACTTGCTGTACAATTGCAAATACAAAGGTCATTAACGTACAAATTCAGTTTCAACCCCTTTAGGCCTGGCAGACATGATTTCCTAACTCCCAAAACTCATTAGTGCTTGTGACGGAAGCTCTAAACCTACAGGCCATGAACAGTGAAAATGCTGCGATAAAGAGGAAAAGCTGCTTAAGAATCAAATAGAAACAAAACAGCAGCTATCCTGCATTTGTCTGCTGCACATCAGCATATGATCAAGGAATGCTGCCAGTGATGGTTTTTAGAAAGATTAATGTTTTGTTTGTGGCATGCTATTTATAGCTCTGATGAACAAGCTGGCGGCAGTTAATCATAGATGTTTGTGCAATTCTCTTCAGAGCAATGTGAAAACTATGCAAACAAAATCTGAACCCAAGGCAGACCACATAAACATCTGCTCTAAACCGCCAAAAACCCCAAAGCACACACACTGACTGTATGCACCACTAGAACCACAATGAAATAAAAATTCAGTTCCCGTTGATATATGGTAATATTATATACCAGACAAACTTTTCTCTGAATGTGGAACTTCAAACAAGGAAATCCCTGAACCCTCCCCAGTGGCGCACCATGACACTGCTCCTGTAACCAATCTTGAACAACGCCAACACATATGGGAATGCCCACCTGGCAGGACAATTCATTTTAGATCCTCATTGGTCATGTGCCACCTTACTTAAGAGGAACACCTATTGAAAGTGCTATATATTGATTACCAATAAGAGGCAATAAAATATCTTTCAATATCTGTTTGGTCAAGCCCCATCATATATGAATAATCTTCTTGAATTACCCCCTCGTAATGCTGCTTCATCATCTAGAGAATATCTTGTCTTACATTTTCCTATCTGTAAGAATGTGATATATAAAACAATTCACTCTGCTAATAACAGTGCTTCACAGGGCATATTTCTTCCCTTTAGGGCATACAGAACGGGTTGTATTTTGTACATTTTAACATGGTGGATTAGGATTCCTTGGGGTAGTAGAAGTCAGCTATTGTTGGAATTGGAAGGGTGGAGGTGGTGGTGGGAGGGTTTATTATAGCTGCTCATTGTTATTATTGTTTTCTATTTGTAATTTATACACAACAGTTGCACAGCATATTGTTCCTTTTTATACTTAAAAAGATTTAAATATAAAATCATAAGTGTTCCAGACTTCTGCATATGAGAACAGAGCCTACGGGGAGGGGACGGGGACAGAACCTGCGAGGACGGGATGGGGACAGAGATGAGGCCTGCTGGGACAGGATGGGGATGGAGACGGGGCCTGCGGGGATGGGATGGGATGGGGACGGAGACAGAATCCACGGAGACAGGTTGGGGACAAATTTTATCCCCAAGTCATTCTCTACTCTGAACTTCAAGTCATGTAAGTCCACCTTCACCAGCAAATAACAGAGCAGCAAGAGCAGTAGACTTGGATCCCTATGTGAAAATGAGTTTACATGGAGCTCTTTGTCTTTTTCTATGTTTTTTTTAATGAGGAAAGTAGTTTATATATCAACACTGTAAGGAGACAAGTTTGTCAGCATCTGAATAATGTGCTAACACTATTAACCTAGATCCTAGGCTAACTAAAGCAAAGACAATACAACTATACATTCTTTAAACTATAGTACTTTGATTTATTTATAAAAAGTTATGGAAATAACATGAAGATGAAACATACAGTAAAAATAATCTTATTATGGCTTATGTGGAAATGAAAATCACAAGGGAGCAGCAAATAATAGTTCATTTTCAGTTTTGCCGGTACTACTTCAGCTGCTCTATCAGATGAAGCTGAAGATGGACAAGGAGATAAAGTGTTACCATTTCCTCTTCAAGCTGCCTGATTTATATTCCTCCAATGCCATTACATTCATAAAACTCCACTCCTCAGTTCACTACATTGGCTCCCCATCCATGCAGTTTGGGGGATTTCTATAAAGTATATGCTACGTGCCGAATTCACAAGTAAATGATTATAATGGCATATACTGTATGCATGTATCTTTGCACAAAATTCCATCTTAATGCAAGGCCGTTAATAAATACCAATAAATAAATATTCTGTACGTAGGAGCATATTTATAGTTTTCTTGCCTAAGAGTGGAATTTACAAGCTACAGTAATCCTTAAAATCCATCAACAGTCTTTTTAAAGACCAGTTACGATCATACTTTAAAGAGACACTGCCAAATATATTTACAATACTTGTACCAAGACTCCTGAAGCAGGCACGTATGTGCCGAAACATGGTACCGTGTAGAGTCACTATCCTTGGTCTGTTTCAAAGAGTCTGATCCAGTTCCCACTAATTGTTTGGCTGAGCTTTCTACATGGGACTCTGGTGTTCTTTCCACTTCTGTGGTTCTTTTACATATTTTAAATAGCACATATATGACAGATAGGCATGCGCATAGGTAAAGTCTGGGCAGAGCATGGATGGGACTTGCATGTAACTTATAGAATAAGTTACAAGTGAACCTCAAGCATTGAGACATGAGCATTTACATGAGCTTTATGGTTGGCGTAAGTACTCAGACCTAAATTATTAGCCTACTTTCCTTTATAGAATAGGCACTAGGGCCAGCCCAAGGGTATCTGATACCCTAGGTCAGCCTTCAGGTATGCTCTCCACTCCTCCCCACTCCCAAACAGACAGATGATAGCCCAAGGCCTTCCTGTTTTGGAGGGGACTGGAGCCAGCAGGCCTTTATCATATACGGATGCTCAAGGACCCACGAATGTCACCACGTATTTTCTATAGCTGCCAACTGCCATGCTGGAGGTAAAGCCTGAACACCTCAGGGTGGAGGCATGGAGGTAAGGAAAAATGAGGGAATCTGGAGACCAAATGCCAATGCTGCCCCTAATTTGTGCCACCCTAGGTGGTTGCCTAGTGGACAAGCCAGCACTGTTATCGAATTGTCCTCTTGATGTTTCTCCTACTAACCTTACAGAGGTACAGCACTTAGCAGAGAGTATTACAGTGTGTGTATGTGTGTATACTTTTTTTTTTTTATTTTATTATTTATTCATTTTCATCAAACATTCAAGAAAACATCTTGGTCGGAAAAGAACATAAAAAGTAAAAAAAAACCATATAACAATAAAGATTAACAATCTATAAAGAAATCATTACTACTCAAGTCCATAAACTGAGAATCCAAGATTCAGGAATACAAGGAGAATCTAGTTAAATTTTGAAAATTAACAGGATTAAGCAAGTGCCATTGAGGTGTATTACTTATTTATTAAGCGTTATCCTTTTTTCTCGAAGTTATAAGAGCTGATGCATGCGTAGGCTCTGTAAACACATATTTCTTTCCATCAAGTCTAACTATACACTTGCAGGGGTATCTTAAAAAATAGGTACCCCCCAACTGCACTATTCCAGACTTAAGGAGCAAAAATTGTTTCCTCCGTTTCCTTGTCTCCTTAGAGACATCAGGAAATAATAATATCTTATAACCCAAAAAGGGTTTTTCTCTATTACGAAAGAAAAGACGGAAGATCCAACCCTTATCCGGCAGCAAAGCAACGGTAGCAACCAAAGTTGCGGCCGTTGCTAATTCAGAATCAGAAGTCTCAAGCAAAAGAGATACATCTATTGGAGTTTCAGGAATTTGATTCAGTTCTTTTCCTGGGACATAATAAACGGAAGTAAATGGTGGCAAATTCTGGTCTGTTACATTCAAGACATCTCGGAAGTATCTCTTTAACATATCAAGAGGAGGTATTGTCTGTATCTTAGGAAAGTTTACAAATCTTAGGTTATGACTTTTAGTATAATTATCAAATGTTTCCATTTTTTTTCGAAGATTAGCCAAGTCATTTATCATCAAAGGTTGTAATGTTTCCAATTTTGCAATTCTTTGCTCAGCCTTTTCGGCTTTATTGTCCATTTCTTTAGTTTTTCCCTCCAGCTGTCTCAAGTCTTTCTCTAATAAGTTTACTTTTGGGGCAATTTCATTTGCCTGTTTCAGAAAAGTTTGTCCCAAGGCAGAAACCAAATCCCATAGTTTGTCTAAAGTTACCTCTTTTGGTTTAACAATTAATTCTTTAGGCATTTCAAACCTCTCAGATGCCGTCGCATGGATCTCTCTCTGTTCCTCGGTACCTCTCCCCGCATTCCACGGTGGTAGCGTTTCTCCAACTTGAGATGAAAGCGAGTCCTCCACTCGATATTCTTCCGGGTCCCTCTCATCTTCGTTGGGAGACCCGATCGAGTCAACAAGAAAGGAGCTTGCTGCAACCGGTTGGGGAGGCGGAATCCGCATAGCGGGACTAAGGGTGGTTTCCAAACCAGGGGAGACCGAATCTCCTAACATGCCGGACATCCCAGCTGGTAACGTCCCGCTTTCAAAAGCAACACTCTGTGGTCGAACGAAGCGGTCAATAGGACCAGGTAAGGAGGGAGTAGATAGCGGGGCTCTGGCTGCTACTCGCCCTCGTCGTTTAGGCATTTTGGAAACAAAAGTAAAGCGCGACTCACAGCGCCTCAATAGACTGCGGCCATCTTGGATCCTCCTGTATGTGTGTATACTTGTATATCCCTCTGGGTCAGAGTAGGTATGTGTGTGATTAATAATAGAACTACCACCCAGGAACGCAAAACAATCTTCTCGCACATTCCTTAATCTTCATCCTCCCAAGTGTAATGGTCTGAAATACAAATTAATGCACGCATCCACCCTTTCCTATACGAGCACGCAACTCTGGAACGCGTTGCCACGTAACCTGAAAACGGTCTATGAACTGACCAATTTCCGTAAACTACTGAAAACCTATCTCTTCGACAAGATATATCACAAAGATCAACATGTGTAACTGTATAATCTTTAAAACTTATAATGTCTTTTGCTTTAACACTATCATGTATTTCACCACCATGTAACACATAACCCTCTGTAAAACCAAATGTTTATTCTCTTCCATTTCCAGTACCCATGTTGAATTGTAAGCCACATTGAGCCTGCAAAGAGGTGGGATAATGTGGGATACAAATGCAATAAATAAATAAATCCTAATAAATAAATAAAAGAATATTTAAACCTACAAGTGCATTAACCCTGCAGCTCCTTACAACTTTTTTCTTGCCTGTTCCATGAACCCTTCTTTATGATCTCCTTTATCTTCCTCTGGCAAATTACTCTTCCCTGTCTTCTTTTCCTCCACCACCAAATCACAACTCCGTACTGTTCACAGGACCCGTGCAAGGATATCAGGCACCCTAAGCAAACCTACTATCTTGTGCTCCTCGATTAACTTTCAGACCTTCTTGACCTGCCACCTGAGATTATGATAATTATATTTAACACAGTCATTATCAAACATCATCACTCTCAGCAAAATCCTAATCGGACATCATTTTTTTAAAATTTGGTTAAATATTTTATTTAAAATTACCCACCCTTTCAGTGAATAAGCTGTCAGGATCTATTAATTTGTTTTGACTGTCAATGCTCTTTGACATCCCCCGAAGTTGCCATTCTAGGCAGATGTCAAGTCTGCCTAATAGTTAAGCAGGCACTGACTTTCTATTTTGCCATGCCATATGCCCATAACAACTTTGCTGAGGTGGTGCACCATGCCCCCTCTCTAGCCATATGCAAGCCCCACCTATAAAATAATTACCAGTTTAAGGCTGCTTTTAAATCATTAACCATGGACTTTTAATGCCCAACAGGAAACTTTTTCTTTCAAAAGTGAATGTCAGATGCAATCTGTGTATTTCTTTCTCAGATATAAATGTCCCCTTCTCTTGAACACAGAACTTCTCTTTCTACCCCAAAAACCTAATTGTGCCAGTTTGAGATCTTATGATGTAAATAGATCCGACCCCCCCCCCCAAAAAAAAAAAAAAATGCCTCTGCTGCAGGCAGAAGGTGGGAGGATTTTCTGGGGTCACTATGGCAACGGGGGCTAGTAAAGCTGGCTAAGTGGATAGAAATAGGGGGAGCTCTGCCTCTGGAGGTGGGGCAAAGTGATAAAAGGGATTGTGAAAAGTGGATCTAGGTCTTTGGTTGCCTTACCCCCACTGAGACCCTTAGTACTGAGGGGGAGTCCTGGAGCTGAACAGGAATGGCTGGTTGCTGGAAACCTCTACCGGGAGGGCAGAGGGAGTTTTGAGTAGGGTCACTGTCAAGGGGAACTGAGAGAAGGAAGGAGTGCCTGGAGGAAAGAGACCCCCCAGGTGGAAAGAACATGGGTGTGGAGGAGCCACAATCCCAGAGGATCCCTAATCCGGGATGGGACATATCATGAACATTTATTGGATGTGACTTTGGCCTCTTATGCACTTAAACTGAAGAAATGAGGGTTGAGTTATGGAGTGGAGAAGTGGCCTAGTGGTTAGGGTGGTGGACTTTGGTCCTGAGGAACTGAGTTCAATTCCCACTTCAGGCACAGGCAGCTCCTTGTGACTCTGGGCAAGTCACTTAACCCTCCATTGCCCCATGTAAGCTGCATTGAGACTGCCATGAGTGGGAAAGCACAGGGTACAAATGTAACAAAAAAAACTGTTGTTGGTTTGATGTCAATCAAGTAAAAGAAGTTACTTTTTGAGACTAATGGTCATTATTTGAGAAAAGGTGTCTTTTGCATCCCCCAGGGTGAGAATACCCTTTGGCTTACTGGGATTTAAACTGGCCCCGGCCTGCACACAGATCAATTGAAGCACAATCTGCCTTATGGACCCTGGTCCTGGAGCTTAGCTAGGGTAAACCAGGGTTGCATAAATAATATAATTTAATCGTTGTCTTAATATATGCAACCAAATCTATGGCAAATGCTGGCTGCTCTAGTGAAACCTCTAGCCATAACAGCACATATAGATGAACTAGGCCTCACTAGTGTCAGACATATTAATAGAAGCATGTATGCCACACAGTATCTTCAGAATTTTCTGTTGTTCAGAGATTCTGACTATTGGATGAATTCATTTTACTTCCCTTCATTACTGAGCACTTGGTACTACACAAAGTAGTGTTTCATATTCATAGAATAGTTAGCAGTAAATGAACAGCATAATATGAAAAACAAACTCAAAAAGCCCCCATGAAATGTCAGTTTCAGATGACTGTGATCACTTTGCAATCCATCTGACCTGAATATCTCGCACAGTGTATTCTATAAGGGGTCATTTTGTCATGATTAAACTACACCAAAGTGGGCACATTCTCTACTGCTTACAGGATGTGACCCTGCAAAGAATTACTCTCTGCAAATGTAATGAAAAGAAACAGGTTTCAACACTGAAAAAAAATGTTGAAGCCTGTACTAATAATCTGGCCAATACCAAACTTAACATAGTTAACCAAGAGATACACTGAAATGGTGATGACGGAGTACAAGTAGGGTTGAAAAACTTTCACCATAAATGTTGCAAATGGGTCTGATTTTTACTGCAATTAGAATAAATTCATAAAAGCCATGACCTGCTGAAAATTCACAGTTAGTAGCTAGTCGCTAGCCAGTTATATCATGTGATAAAACCAGCTATCTGCTGACTTTCAGTGCAAGTTTGGTGGCCATATTTGGCCTCGTGAATACCAGGCCTATCTTTAGCTAGTTCAAACTTAACTGGTCAGCACTGAATATTGGCTTGGCCGGTTAAGTTTGAACCAGCCAAAAATGAACCAGATACTGAATGCTGATCACCGGAAACAAATATCCGGGCTCAGCGCTGACTGCAGGAGTTAGCCGTGCTAACTTCCGTGGTTTGAATATCGGGCCCCAATTCTCGTTAGAAATTGAGCAGCAGTGTATTTCTTCTTGTCTCAATGAGGGGCTGATGCAGAAAGCTTCCGTTAAAGACCGGTGCATAAGCAGACCTGAATCTTGGGGGGGTCTGAACCCAAAGTGGGGGTCACATTTTGCCCCGCCTCTGGCCTGCTCTCCACCTCCACCACAAACCCATATACCTGGGCTTGTGGGGATCTCCGCTAGCAGAAGCCTTCCTCCAGCGCAGTTCACTACCACGTCACCTGCTTTGTTTCCCCCGCAGCAGTAATGAGCACTTGCTAATGGGGAAATTAAAAGGTGGCCATTATTTTTTTAAAAACCCCAAAACAACTGCAGCCATTTTACTGATGCGCTAAAAGTGGCCGCAGCACCGGCCACGTTTTGCGCGCTTAGTAAAGGACCCCAAAGTTTTCTTCTCAGACCTATGTGCAGCTGTAGCTGCTGTGAGCACAGAACCATCATCCCCCCACCCCCATTCAGTCTAATTTTTAACTAAGCTCTTTATGGAGGTCATAAAAAAGTTGGTGGGTCCTCTATGCTCATAGGAAAAGAGCAGACACTAAATCTTCACAGACGCTACTGCAGAAGAATGAGCTAAGTTATCTACGCCTTCTCTGATACAGTGTTATAGTTCTTACATTGTGCTCAGCCTTAAATGCTCACCTCTGTATTGGCGCAAAATAGATAATAGCTTCATTGACATTGATTTTAATACGCTGTGCACTGGTGTCGTGTCTAACGCACGGCATTGCACAGGGTTAGCTTCTGCACAAAACCCTTTTTTGCTTGCACACACATAGCGCTAACCCTGTGTCAATATCTACACACTTTTGCTACATCAGCCCCTCAGTGAAATAATGTGGGTCAATATTCAAAGTGATTTAACGGGCCAGAAATGGCTCAGGGCTGGTTAAGTTGCTTGTTTGATGCTAACTAGTCGTTTTTAGCAGCACTTAACTGGTTAGTGCCACTGAAAATGACCGGTTAGTGCCTAACACAAAACTTGCTATTTTTAGAGTGTTGTGGGGACAGTCAGTGACCTTGGCTGGTTAAGTGCCAATATATTCAGTAGTTAACCAGACAAGCTCACTGCATAAATAAGACACATAAGTCAGTCCTATATTTACGTGGTGCCCCATAGCCGAATAAATGCTGAATATCGCACTTAACCAGATATGGTACAGCCGGCTTTACAAACCCATAAATTCAATGGGGTCCAAGAACCGACAAGAAGGGGAGCTATTTTAGATCTAGTCCTTAGTGGAATGCAGGGCATGGTACAAGAAGTAATGGTGTTGAACCCGCCCTGGAGACAAAAACGTATAGAAACACCTTTTTCAAGTATATCACAAGCAGAAAGCCTGTGAGGGAATCCGTGGGACCATCAGATCATCAAGGAGCAAAAGGAGAACTCAGGGAGGACAAGGCCATAGCGGAGAGATTGACTTAATTCTTTGCTTTAGTCTTTAGGGAACAAGATGTGCCAGAAAGGGTTTCAAGGCTAACAATATGGAGGAACTGAAAGAAATCTTGGTGAACCTGAAAGATGTACTGAGCCAAACTGACAAGTTAAAGAATGATAAATCACCTGGACCGGATGGTATAAACCCCAGGGTACTGAAACAACTCAAACATGGAATTGCTAATCTGTTGTTAGTGATCTGTATGTAACCTGTCGTTAAAATTCTCCGTAGTACCTGAAAATTGGAGGGTGGCCAATGTAACGCCGATTTTTAAAAAGGTTCCAGGGGTGATCCGGGAAATTACAGACCAGTAAGCCTGACTTCAGTGCCAGGCAAAATAGTGGAAACTATTATAAAGAATAAAATTCTGGAACACGTAGACAAACATGGTTTATTGGGACAGAGTCAGCATGGTTTCTGCAAAGGGAAATCTTGCTTCACTGATTTGCTACATTTCTTTGAAGGCATAAATAAACATGTGGATAAAGGTGAGCCTGTCGTTGTAGTGTATCTGGCTTTTCAGAAAGCTTTTGACACATATTTATAAATGATCTGGAAAACAGAACGACGAGTGAGGTGATTAAATTTTTAAATGACACAAAACTATTCAAAGTTGTCAAAACACATGCATATTGTGAAAAACTGCAGGAAGACCTTAGGAAACAGATGAAATTTACTATGAATAAATGCAAAGTGATGCAAATTGAGAAGAATAATCCAAATCATAGTTACCTGATGCTAGGGTCCACACCTTAGGAGTCAACATTCAAGAAAAAGATCTAGGTGTCATTGTAGACAATACACTGAAATATTCTGCCCAGTGTGCAGCAGTGACCAAAAAAGCAAACAGGATGCTAGGAATTATTAGGAAAGGGATGCAAAATAAGACTAAGAATATTATAATGCATCTGCATTGCTCCATGGTGCAACCTCACCTTGAGTATTGCATTCAATTCCGGTTGCCATATCTCAAAAAAAGATATAGCAGGATTAGAAACAGTTCAAAGAAGAATGACCAAAATGAAAAACGGGATGGAACTCCTCCCATATGAGGAAAGGCTAAAGAAGTTATGGCTCTTCAGCTTGGAAAAGAGATGGATGAGGGGGGATATGATTGAGGTCTATAAAATCTTGAGTGGTGTAGAACGGGGAACGGGTAGAAGTAAATAGATTTTTCACTCTTTCAGAAAGTACAAAGACCAGGGGACACTTTATGAAACTACATGGAAATACTTTCAAAACAAATAAGAGGGAATTTTTTTTTTCAGTCAAAGAATAGTTAAGCTATGGAACTCGCTGCCTGAGGATCTGGTAACAGCGGTTAGCGTATCTGGGTTTAAAAAAAGGTTTGGACAAGTTCCTGGACAAAAAGTCCATAGTCTGTTATAGAGATGGGCATGGGGGAAGCCACTGCTTGTCCGGGGATTGGTAGCATGGAATGTTGCTACAGATTGGGTTTCTGCCAGGTACCTGTGATCTAGATTGACCAGTGTTGGAAGCAGGATACTGAGCTAGATGGACCATTGGTCTGACCCAGTATGGCTATTCTTATGTAATGCTGAAGCCTGGGCATGGCTTGGCATTGAATTTCCAGGCATAAAGCCGGTGGCAGTCAGTGAATATGCCGGATCTGAATTTATATACATCAAGACTAAGAGCTGAATTTATATATGCACATTTATCCCATTCATATTTATAGAGATATCCTGAAAATGCAGATTGGCTTGGTGGAGGGGTAAGGGGGATGGGGGCCAAAGACCTGTTCGAGCACTGCTGTGTTAGTTCAATTAAATACATAGACATAAAGGCTAGCAAACAAGCTGCAGATGATACCTTTCATCATCAAGCTCATGAAGGGATTATAAATCCCAAAAGCTAATCAAAAGCTGAGTCGGTTCAATAAAAAAACACTTGCAGCTTGTTTGCCGACCTTTATGGTCTGCCTTTCTGAATGTTATCACAAAAGAAGCATTCTGTCTGCACCAAGGGTCTATCAGGATCAATGTAAGAATACAGAAAATGTATTATCTTGTCCCCCACCCTTTTTCAGCTGTTTCAGTGACAGTGAGCACATTATTCACATTTTTTTTCCAAAGCAGTGGAACTGCAGGATCCCAATATAAAGGTATTTCACAGCAGAAGTCTCTCTTTCTCTTTGTTTTTTTTTATTTTTAATTTCTGTCCTTAAGTTAGAAAAGGGGAATAAGGTGACCCTAGAGCTTAGGCAAACAGAAACAAAAACAAAAGACTTAAAAATTTAATCTATGAAAAAAACCTCAAGCAAGTCTTTTAATTGAATTCCATTGCAAAAAATCATAAATGCCAGAGAGAAAGAGAGAGGGGATAAGATCATAGCAGCTCTTCTAAACTCAGAAAGAAAGAGGGGGCATAGGAGACAAATCTGTTGTTCAGGAATTTCAAAACAGAAAAGGAATGCCTCTTCTTTACAGAGCTGAGATTATATATTGAACTGAGACGAGCCACGTAACCTAGTCTTTAGATGATAAAAAATGTATTCTAACACTGATATCCTATAATATTTTGTATTAATATAGTATGCCTTTCATCTGCACCCCAGATGCTTTCCAACTTCAAAAATTAATGAAAATTACATGAAGCCACTTCGGAGGCAGGTCCCTTGGTACCCCAGTTATGTCATCCTGCTTATGCAAAAAATACTTCCAAAAGGTGAAATCCTGGATTCTGAAACTGAATGATGTAAATGCAGGCAAATGTGTTTTGAGAGAAAACTTCATGGACATTGTTGCTGAGGGCTTGTTCAGCTGGACATTCACAGATTTTCTTTACTTCCCAGTCTCTGACCACCCTATTTTGGTTGTTGAGCTTATTTAAAAATAAAAGATTCCAAATGTGTGAAAAGAGAAAGAGCTCTGTTATTGTGGTTAACCAGTATTCTTCAACAGAGGCACAGCAAGTTCATGACATGCCTAAGATTACATGCAGGTCACCAATGGGAGGGGGGGGGGGGGCTTTCACTGGTGACCCAAGAATTCTGACAGATCACATCTATTGTCTCCAGCTTCTATGTGTTATACAGGGCGTTCCAGCTCTGCACTGGTCTAAAGTGAGAGCTTTTCATCAGGGGCAGACTGACCATTTGGGCAACCGGGTAGTGCCCGGGGGCCCAGAGGATCTGCCCGGATGCTCAGCACACCACTGGTGATCTAGTGGCCTCAGTGGGGGGCAAACATGTTCTTTCCTGCCTGGCCCAATGGCACCACTGTATTTTAAAAATGGCAGCCAAAACCCCTTGAAGAAGTCTTGCGAGAATGTCGAGACCCGCAAGACTAACGTGGGAAGTCTCGGTCGCCATTCTGAAAAGACGGCAGCGCCGGCAGGTGAGGGAATACCAGCAGTGCAGTAGGCAGGAAACATGCCTTGCAGAGGCCACCAGACAACTGGGACCTCTTAGGTAGAACCAGGGCAGCGGGGGGTCCAGACCAACCTCAGTGCCCAGGGGCCCAGACCTCCCTCAGTCTGCCCTGCTTTTCATTATGAATTTCCATTTGAAGGCATTACAAGGGCAGATCTAAAATAGGGAGCCTACATTTACACACCACTAAGCGCGTAAGCATAAGCTTAAGTGACAGCAAAATAACTAAGCACTATTCTGTAAGGGCACATAAATGGGTGAAAATCCAGTGCCAGACAAAAATCAGTGCTATGTGCAGTTCTATAAAGGGCAAGTGCCCCTTATAAAATCATGCTTAGTGCGATTCCTGCACCTCACATTTGGTGCCAGACTTATGCCAGCTGAAACCTGGTGTAAATGCTGGCACCCTGCTGAGACAGTATTCTGTTACAACACACGTAACTTTTTGGAATACATTTTAATGGGTGCCAAATAATGTCAGAAATTCAGTGGCCTCCAATGCAGGGAGGCTCCTCCGGTTGAATTTTCAAACTGAAGTGATCACAAATGAAGTTTTACCAGCAGTGGTTTAGTCTCCTGATGACGTATATTTTGCGAAACACGCAGACTAATGAAATCTGCTGTAGAATATTCAAAGCACCAACTGAAACCCAGCAGGAGGGATTTTTGCCAGCAGAGAAGACATCCAAGACATCAAAGCTTTAAAACTTTCTCCCCTCTTTGAAGTGGAATGTTGGTCAGAGGAGGAGCAGCAAGACAATAATAGCAAAACAATAACAGCACATCTTGGAGAGGCAGTGATTGAGGTCATTTCAATAGAACTTACAGTAACTCTGCCACTGAATTTCTGGTGCTCCTTAAGAATTATAGCTTAAATGGACAATCAACTGTAGATAAGGACATTATGGTTGGAGAATCAGAGAGGTTAGGGTTGATTTAAAGGGTAAAGTACTACATAGTAAAATAGTAAATGAGGGCATTGGGCAATTTGAACTCAGCTCAAGCATCTGGTGGGCTTGTTTTAAATGTATGTCTTTTGTAAGATTTTCTATTAAAGTTAATAAAGGTATTTTCATAAATAATTTATAGCTGATGTGCATTACTGTATGAGAAGCTTAAGTATGGTTTTTCTTCCTTTTTTGACATTTTGAAGAATTTATGAAATATTTGGCAATTTATGTCTTGAAAACTTGAAATTGAAACTTGAATTTGTGGACATTGCACAGGTTGAATGAAGTTTTTCTGACCTGTGATGTTTTTCCTGATTAGCTGGATTTCTATGTAAATGTTGTGGCATCAGGGCTCACTAAGGTCTTTTCTCCATTTTTCTTTTTTACTGCTGTTTCTTCTTTGTTATTGAAGTTTCTGAATGTTGGTTGTAGTTATGACTTTACATTCAGTTCCTTAAATTTCCTGACTATATCCATTTAGTTATCACAGGATTTGACTACTATACAAATGCAGAGGCTGTAAAATTCTTTCCCAGCATGTCTGTCTCATACAGAGCCTATGCTGCCTATAATCCAGAGCTGCTGCCAACTCTAGCTCAAAAGTAACATGACAAACTACTCCTCATTTTAATCTCATTGTAAGTGTTTACATTGAAAAAGGAGAAAAGTCTCAAACCATTTAGAGAAGGGAGATTATAACAAAAACATGGCTGTCTCAACATGTCAGGCATGATTTGGAGCTAGTTGGCAGATCTGATAATCACACACACAAATTCACTTGTTTTGCCATGGCACTCCCCTCTCAGCTTTCTTATGGTTTTAGTAACACACCAACTTCACCTTCCCTCCTTTATCACTCGAGTTCCTCTCTATCTCTCCAGCATGATTTTATGCATCAGAAATTCTCACAACAAATTTTAGGAGGTGCCTCGCAGTATAGTCACCAAATCTTGCTGGTGGCCATATACACAATTATCCAAAACTACATCCTCCCCTCATGCCCCTCCTTCTCTCCCATCCCCTCGCGCCTTTTCTCATTGGGCTTACAAGTGGGGAGGCTAGTCTTCTTCTGTGCATGTCACACATCCTGTCATGGATCTGCCACTGCTTCCCTCTTTTCTTCCATCTCTCAGTCCCTGCATTCGCTACTCCTCCCATCCGTTCTCTCTTTTCCACCATCTCCTCCTTTCTTGCAACTGTCTCTTGTTCTCTCCTCACTACCCTGCCCCTTATTTCTCTTCTCCTTCTTCTGGATCTCTCTCTCTCTTTCTCGCTCTCTCTCTCACCTTCCTCCTTTGCTCCCCTGCCCTCTTCCTCTCTCTGCCATGACTCTCCACCCCCTTGCTCCATTTGCCTTTCTATCTCCTTCCCCTTAGGCCTTTCCCCCTCTGTACCCCTCAGTTTGTTTTCTCCTTCTTTCCTTCTTCCCCCTTAAATCTCTCTCATTTTCTCTTTAACTACCTCACGCTCCTCTAGCCAACTTGCAAGAGTGTCGTATTCTTGAGGTTCAAGCCACAAGACACTTATAGTACCGGTTGGCTAGACAAGAGTCTGTGGTTCCCTGTGCAATTTAGCAGCATCATTGCTCTCTGCCCACCTGAAACTGCTCCTTGCAGCAGTGGATCTTCTCCTTCTGGCACATACAAATCAGCCATTCAACACAAGTATTTCCCCTTCCAGCTCTGCTGGCAGTGCTCTCCGCCTTGTGTAAGCTGACTTCTTATAGCAAACCACTTTCTGTTCCCAGCCCTTGTAGGCCTGCTCATCACTGCTGCTCTTCTTGATAGGGAAGTGATACCCTCTACCATTATCAGAATGCAGCCACTGTGGACACAAGGAATGACACTGGTGGTTGCATTTATGAAACAATTTTGATGCTATTAATATAAGAAACTGTATTACAAACAGGCAAAAGACCCTAATGTTCCATCAAGGTCACAACAATCAGCCATGATCATCTGAACAAGAGAAAGACAGAGCCACCAAACTTCTGGATTTTACTAGGAGAAAAAAGAAGGCAACAATGAAGTTCTGTCTCTTGTCACACTGCTGCAGAACGGTAAGAGAAAAGCCCTTTAGTTTTCAAAGAAATGCTCTATGACGGACAAGGTATTTAACTAACAATGACCAACTGTGGCAAAATAAAACTAGAAATAAAGGGGAAATGGTGCTGAAAAATCGTCACTGCAATAAATCGATGCTAAGTACTATTCTATAAAGAATAGCGCTTACAGTTGATTCCCCGGTCAAAAGTTGAGCGCCAGTGTTTATGCCAGCTTAAACCTGGTTTAAATGCCGGTGCCCGAATCATGGCATTTAGGCACAGAAATGGTGTTATAACACCATTTCCATGTATACCCTGGAGGAAAGGAGAAACAGGGGTGATATGATACAGACGTTCAAATATTTGAAAAGTATTAATCCGCAAACGAACCTTTACCGGAGACGGGAAGGCGGTAGAACTAGAGGACATGAAATGAAGTTGAAGGGGGGCAGACTCAAGAAAAATGTCAGGAAGTATTTTTTCACAGAGAGAGTGGTGGATACTTGGAATGCCCTCCCGAGAGAGGTGGTGGAGATGAAAACGGTAACGGAATTCAAAAAAGCGTGGGATAAACATAAAAGAATCCTGTTCAGAAGAAACGGATCCTCAGAAGCTTAGCAGAGATTGGGTGGCAGCACCGATGGTTAGGAGGCAGGGCTAGTGCTGGGCAGACTTCTACGGTCTGTGCCCTGAAAATGGCAGATACAAATCAAGAAAACAAAAACCAACAAAGAGTGGAGAAACAGAATCCGCTTCGTGGATAAAAATAGAAGAACAGCAAAAAAGTAGCGAGATCAACACGACGCTCCCAAGACACCATGGGTACGAGTAATAAAATGTTTAATTAAATGAGAATTAAAAAAGACTCGACATGGAGCCAAACACCTGCGTCAGGAGTCTGTTTGTTGTGTAAACCAATGAATGGAACACCATAAATGAGGTAGTCAAATCAAGCCTTTAAAAAGGCTAACGACAGATGAATGCGCTTAAAAAACAATCATTCAAAACTGGAGCTGAAGACAGCAAGGACGTCCAAATCGCAAGGACGTTTTGCAAGGACGTCCAAATCGCAACTTGGACGCCCCTTTCGAAAATGCCCCCTATGTAAAATCACGTGCAACTTTTTGGAACGCCCCTGTACTCTCCTAAGCATACCCCATTATGACTTGCGTGCAAGTGGATTTAGGCGTCCAGTCATATAGAATAGCACACAGGCAGATGTGTGCACAAATCCCAATTACTGCAAATTAACCACAATAATTGATTGCCTACATCAAGTAATTGCTAGTTAATGGTTCATTAAAGAATTTATTTGCACAGACATCTTTGATCCGCACCAAAAGTTTGACACTCAAATTTGGGTTCCATGTATAGAACCTGGAGGAAAATGTCTTTATTAGAAAGGAAATAATGGGTAAAATAAGCATATTATTTGTATAACATGTAATTTTTAGGTATGTTCATGGGAAACTTGGGGGGCGGGTCAATTTTTTTTTTCAGTTTGTTTCAAATATTCATATTGTTTTTAAACAATTTTAACAGAGGCTAATTGACTTTACTACATATGTTAATATGGAAATTAATACACACTAAATTCATTACGGTGCACTAATGTACCCAAACCAATGCACATCCCTCATAATTTTTTGTTTTGGTCATCCATGTAAATCAACCTACATTCTGTAACCTTGATAGGAGCTTTTCACCTCCTATTCACTAAGGCTCAAGGCCTTGCTTTTGCAAAAATGTTCTCAACTTTCATGTAAACAAATGGAAAGAACTTGGCAGTGCATGGTCTTGTTCTGTGCTGCTGGCAGCAAAGGGGTGATGTGCAGAGCCTGAATGCCCTGCAAGTCCCAGCATGCCATGTTCTAATAACAGCCCTGTCTTTGATCTCTGCCTGACAACAAGCGGCTGACAGATTTTTTTTTCTTGCTGTCTGCCACTCTCACAGCTGATGTGGGAAAGGGAGGTGCACATGGTTTCAGATAGGGAACAGGGGCTGATGAGTCTGGAGGGCAGAAGACCTGCAGAAGGATTACAGCGGCCCATTTCATTTTGAGTAGGAGGGGCAGAATGCACGCATGAGTCATTTACAATTTCATCTCAAGATGTATGATAAAAAAAATAAAATTTAAACAAACAAGCTATTCTTTCATAAGCCATTTCTGAAAATAACAGAGGCATGTAAGCATTCCTTTGCTGATGAAAAGTCACAGTGTAAAAATGCAAGTGCTGAGCATCCCCGATACAGCTGCTCTGTCTCTTCTTGCTCCTGTCTGCTTGTTTTCCTTTACTGCCTGCTCAGTTTCTACAGAATGAAAATTGAATAAGAAGCTCCAGACGGATATTGTAGCATTTCTGCAGTTTTGTTAAATTAGACAATAGTTTAGCCTTTTAAGTCTCTGTTAGAGTTTTAATAAATAGATATAAATAGAGTCTAGTTTAGTATTTTAGGTTGCATTTTAGAGCTTGGAATAACATCAGTTTAGAGCACATAAACCAGCTGAAGGAAGCCTCTATTTAGTGTTTATTACTGGTTTGGAATACAGCTTAGTCACTGGAAAAAAAATAGCAATCTCTTAATGAAAGCAAAGTAGGGTCATATTTGTGCTTATCTGTTTGAAATTATTTGCTAGAGAAAGTAACCTTACAGAATATTTTGCAAGGGTCTTCCTGTTAGGAAGGAAGAAAGAAACTGATACATTGTTCAGTTATATTTCAGTTAAACAACAGGAGGTGTTAGCTGACATCAATATAGAAGCACAGCTACATAAAATTAACCAGAACTCAGCTGCTCCTAGTCTGAAGAGGTGATGAGAGAGGACCTACTGAGGGGAGGAACATTACACTGGTCTATGTTTCCTGCTGAAAATTGCATTCAAACTTAGGAAAAGGTAAACTTGTGGTTGAATAGGTAATTTCATTCCTTCTGATATGTAGCCAGCAACGGTCAGCATTTTTTTAAAAAATGCTAACCGTTGCCAGCTAAATTAGCCCCCAATATTCAATGCCAGGCCATCTCCAGGCACTGGCACTGAATATTGGGGGGCTACATCTGGGTGGACTGGGCAGCGATGCTTTTGCGAGCCCAGCAAATATCCAGCCAGGTCCTACACAAGACTTATGCAGGACCTGGCTGAATATTGGGCTGGGACCTGCAGAAGCATTTTTTTAAAAAATTGAAACCCCTCTGAGCCCCTGATACATCCCACTCCCCCAGTCCACGGTCACAAGCCATTCCCTCTCCCCCCAAAATGCCACTGCCCCCAACTCACAACATCTCAGTAGTTCAGGTAGGCCCCCCCTGGGCCCACCTTGATCCCTGGTGGTCCAGTGGTGGTCGTTGGAGGCAGAAGCAGAGCCCCTCATTCCTGCCTTTTGCTGCACCATTGCAAAATGGCTGCCATGAGAGCTCGTGGCAGCCATTTTGGGAAGGTCACAAGGGGCAGGAGCAAGGGGACTGTGCTCCTGCCCCCAACAACTACCACTGGACCACCAGGGATCAATGTAGGCCTAGAGGGGGCTACCTGAACTACTGATGTGTTAAGGGTTGGGGGCAGGGGACATGGCTTATAGCTGCGGGTTGGGGGGAAGCAACAGATCAAGCCAAGAGCTGGTGAGAGACCGCCCATCCACCTGCTGGAGATAAAGAATACTGACTGGCCAAGGAGCATACTATCCTGTATCACAGAGCTCAGTTCAGCACCCTCTATCTCCACCTGCTGAAACATGGTCATAACCCACAAGTCTGGATTCATTTGCTGCTGATGACAGCTGATGACCCATTGTCCTTGAAGACTTCAAAGGCTAAAATAAACAACTGGAAATCACTCATTGCCTTTACTGGTAAACAATAAAACTCATAAAGTAAAGGTGCAGCTGTCTCTCCCCTCACAATCTGCCTAGAAACATTTGTGCTGCCACATTTTGCACAAGCTCTAACTTTTCTGTAAGTCTGAATGACAAACATTCATGCAATGAGTTGAAATAATTTAAGAGACTTATATACTAAACTGTGGTAGTGCAGCTGTTGTTTCCAATACAGGTCATCCTGCCTCAGAAAGAATGATTACCCTTAAATGGCAGGCTGACCCTTGCAGTAGAACTGTGAGATTGCTGCTAGGGGCACAGGCATCATTTGGAACCAAGATCAGCACTAGGATGGGAGCAGAGAGGGACCGCTCCTGCCCTGGCCCACTAGACAACCAGGAAAGCTCCTGGATGAGTTCCTAGAGGGTCAAGGATGTGGGGAGATGGTACTAGGAAGGTACAGTACCTGTTTGGGAGGTTGTCTGTTTGGAGGGGCTTGGATTGTGGTGTGCAGGGCAGATGCTAGTCATGTCCCCTACATTTTCCAACAGGCAGAACTTGCCCAAGGGTATTCAATGACCTAGGTAAATGTTCAGCTGCGCAGTCCCTAATGGGGCAGCTCAAGGGCCTACCTCCACCCCTCCCCATAATTCAGCATCTCCCATTCCCCTCTCTACCCCTCCAGGTTGCCAGTGTCCCCTTTCCCTTTCTATCTTCCCCCTAAGGTGTCCAGCATCTTTTCCCCCTCCCCCCTCTATCACCCCTAATAGTCAGCATCTCTCCTTCCTCCCCCCAGGTGGTCAACATCTCCCCTTCTCCTCTCTATCCCCTGGGGTTGCCAACATCTTTCCTTCTCCTTATCTCTTTGCTCCCACTCCCAGTGACCAGCATCTGATCCCCCCATTCCCTCCCAATTTATGGACCACTGGCAACATCAATCTACCTCCTCCCTTAATGTAGAGGACTGAACACTACATGGGCCCTGTACATCCAGGAAGTCTGCCTCAGATAAGGGCGGGACATGGCAGTGCTTAGTCTTGTTGAAGCTTCAGGCTGGCCTGGGAGAAGGTAAAGAGCCAGTCATGGCAAGACTGGCAGGAGGATGGGAAACTGGGAATGGCTCACTCTTGTTCGGCAGTTGCACTCCCCCCCCCCCCCCCCCCAAAAAAAAAAAAAAAACTTCTGCCACCGTGAGTGGACACAGTCAACCTAGTAGCAAGACTGGCTCTGCATAAAGACTTTGCGCTTACCATACCTTACATTTTGCAATTAAGGCGAGATAATTGCTGTAGTTTGGTAAACAAATCCCTAAGTGTAAGATCATGCAACAAGCACCATCCACAAAGTCACATGCTCCAGGAATGGACAAATGTATCTTACTATCTTGAGCTTAATGAAAGCCTTACTGGTGACCTCCAGTACATGATTTCATTCCAAAACTAGAATCAAAAATTACCACGAAGATTCAAATTTTAGCTGTCAGTGAAATCCAAAAGAAGAAGAGTGGAGGAGACATCCAAGGATTAGGGATTAACTATTATCCTTTAGAGCGCCATTTTATCATTGCTTCTTTGAAATTTATCAGCTAAAAACACTGAAATTTTAGATAAGCAGGAATTTGATAAATTAACCAAGGATGTCTCATATGTTCCTAAAAAAATGTAATGCTAATTTTATTAATAATGTAGCATGGGGGAACTATATAAATATTAAATAAAAACAGCAACAATGACAGCGCAGGTAAGCTAAATAGGGTTGGAAAGCCTATTTCCCACTTCAATCATCTAACAGCAATAATTTACAACAGAAGTGATGTGAACTCATCCATCTTCTTCAACAGAAGGATGAAAGCATATGATAATAAGCAAAACAGCCGTTTCAGCTCTGAACACCTTGCTACACTGATTTGGTAGACCATTTTGCTCTTTTTATACCACTTTTTACTATATTAATTTGTAGCTTGAACTAAGGTCCTGTGTCCTCCTTCATTGCTAAAAGTCTGCAAGATTTGAGACAGAAGTAAATATTGTTGGTAAATTTCAAGATCTAACCAGAGAAGGTATGTCTGAAGGCGGTAGGCTTATATAATAACTCTTTATGCCTTTATCGCACGCACTCATTGCTCAGTGACTTAAAATTAAAGTGCAAGATACATACACAGTTACCAATAAATATTTAAAGCAAGGAAATCATCAGCTTTCAAAGGGCCTGTGTGCAGAAGATTATTCATATCCCAAAATAAACATCGGTATGAAGAGAGCTGCTATTTTTAAAGATAGCAAGCAAGAAAATTAACAATTTTAATTTTATGGTGTAGGGCATTTCAAGGACATGAATGAAATGTGGTCTAAGTAACCAGACTGCCTAGCATAGGTGCCCTGTATAAGGTGCTTGGGGAGGCTAAGCCTCCCCAGCACCAAGCACTAACTTCCCCTCCCTGCCCAAGTCTGTGGCAGCAAAACCAAATAAGAATGGTGATAATTTCTTCCCTTCCCTGCCACTGTCTCCCTGACTCAGGCTGCAAAGAAAATTAAACCATGCACAGGGTTGGAGCCCTGTGTATCGCTGCTGGCTCTGTTCGTCTATCGCCTCCTCTTTCCTCCCGAAACAGGAAGTTACATCAAGGAGTATATCCTTATTTTATATTTTAGTTTTGTTATTATGTATAAATTTTTAATTTAGTGAGTGGAATGCGTATGTTTTTAAATTTATATCTGCTATCTTTGTATTTCTGTGTTACCGATGTAGGCAGAGTCCAGCTTTTTGGTGTTTCAGTTTAATTTTTATGTACATATTTCTATTTTCAGTTTGTAGTTATTTATCCCATACTTGATGAGGTTGTATCTTTGTTATGCATTTTCAAAGAGGCCAGTTATTCTGATAGCATTGAATGTCTGTGCAGAATCGATCTGTACTAATTCAGTTTGTTTAGTAGGTATATTATTATTCTTGAGTCCTCTGATACATTTACAGCATTACCTTTTCCTAGGTAGGCCCTTGTTGTGTGACTTCTGAAAGTAAGTCTTATTATAGTATGGTAGATTTGCTTTATTCGTCCTGAGTGACTTTAAGGTTTTATATTACTTCACATTATACCTAACATTAGATTTTGGATTTGGATTTCGTTCATGTCACTCTCAATTGTAGCTCAATGTAGCTCACTGTTCCCATGGCCAAGACAAGGATGCTAAACTTGGGAGCTAGGTCTAACTGGAAGCCAAGTGTTTGCAGAATATAGTTATTAGATGGAGGGGGGAGGTAGTTGTGTTCAAAAATGCCCCCATTGTCTCTTTACTGCTAGAGAGCTGAATGTGTCGCACCCCAAGGATTTTTTGGACCACCACACCCCATATTGCTACACCCTAGCCCCAGCCCAGCCCCACCTTAGCCTCCCAAAACCTGAGTTATCAACCATCTATGTTGCCTGGGCTTTAAACTAAATATACCGCTTTGTGCATAAGTAATATTCTCTGGTTGACAGGATATTTCCTAGAAGCAACTGCAATGCCTAATGTGAATTTTTCCTGTTTTAAGCTTAAACCTTGCTTAAGGTATTTTTAAGGAATAAAATATAAATTTTCAAAGAGTCTTTCACTGCATGAAAAGTGGGAAAATAATGAGGTATTCCAAATTCTCAGGAGACGTGAAATTTATATAATCACTACAAAAAGTACCCAATTCCACTGTAACACAACAATAATTATGTGCCCATCTTTGATAGCCAATAAGAAGCATGTCTGAAATCTGTGCTCTGAAATTTTCCTGGAAGACAGGGCTGGAGCTTGAAGGCAGGGCTAGAACTGGAAGGCAGGAAGCAGGGCAGGAGCAGAACTGGACACAAGGCAAGAACAAGCTAAGGCAAGGTTGGAGCCAACAGGAACAAACAAAGGCAGGGCTGAAGACAAGGCAGGAACTGAGGCAGGGCTGGAGTGCAACACACACATTAGACACCACTAGGAGAAGACCTGTATTGCAAAAGCAAAGTATGAGGGTCCCATGGTTCCTTATAAGGACCCTCACTAACGATGTCACAATCTCTGGTTCCCTGGAATGAGGCTTGGAACACACTGAAATAGGAGGTAGGAGCCCCAGAATGAGGCTAGAATACTGGAACATCAGTGTAAGCCTTGGATAATCTCGGGAATGAGTCTTGAAGCATAGTCAAACAGGAAAACTGGAAGCACAGGCATTAGTGCAGGATGGATGCAGTGCTGGGGAGGCGGTCCGTAGAGGCCACAGAGCCCTACCACTGGAAGGAAAGGTGAGTCAGGAAGCGGGGGCACAGCCATAGCTATAACACCCTGATGCAGCTTTTTTAAGCAAAACGTCCACTGTTGGTGGGACCATTCACTTGAAGTGCCTATCACAGATAAGTGCTTTTGAATTTTGCATGTTGTTATTCGGAAGGGTTTTGGCCTATGAAGTTACATTGTCCCTTGAAAGTCACTGATTTGTGCTGAAATGTGCTATATCTGCATTGACTGGGACTCTGAGGTCTTTTCCTCCCATTAAGATAATACAGTAACAAAATAATTGAAATTTATATGAGAAAATTTTGAGTGCATTATTATTGTTGTGTGACAGTGGAATTGGCTATGGTTTGTTTTAAACTAATGGTGTATTCCCATAGATCTTTATTACATGAAAGGGGCATTTTTACAGGGTGATCAATGGAGATACAGAGAGGTTCTCAACAAATAAAGCAGCCAGACACTGATGCAGGAGACCAGTGCTTGAGTCTAGTTGGGCTCATCATGGAGGTGATATGATCAGGCTTGGGTGGGGGGAGGGGAGAGGGAAAACTATTGGCAGTTTGACAATACCAGAAAGGTTAGAAGCAACAATGATAGATTCAGTCTTGGCTAACATGGGGATCCTCTCTTGCTCAAGCAGTCATCTTTTGTCAGATAAAAAGCAAAAAATAAACACCAGTCACCAACCCAACCCCATATTCCCTTTCCTCACCCACAAACAGAAGACAAATATTCTAAACAGTCAATCTGAAAATGGGGGCATTGTTATAAGATGATTTCCTTGTATTACAACCAATCAAAATTTTAAGAATCAAACTGAACATCCCACTTTGTTTATAATTAGTTATGAAACAGTGGCGTAGCCAAGGGTGGGCCAGGCCCACCCACTTTGGGCTCAGGCCCACCCAGTAGCAGCAGCACACCTATGCTGATTCCCTAGCCCCACCAGCTGAAATCTCCCAACTACTGTCCCTCCTGCATACCTTGTAAATAGCAGACGGCATGCAGGTGAGACAAGGAGAGACCAAATCACCTGTGGGGCAGGGAGGGGTTCTTCTGCCCACCCATCTTGAGTCCAGGCCCATCCAAAGTTTGATGTCTGGCTACGCCCCTGTTATGAAATATAACAATGGCTCGTAACTATGATTACTAAGGGTTTTGCTATAGGCATGAAACCGAAGAATGCCCTTACTGAGTAGGGTCCTTATAGGAGAGTACAAAAAGTGGCCTTATTCTACCAGACAGAAAGCTGTTATTTAGTCTCCTTATGAACTCTGATACTTCATAAGAATGATTCTGGAGCATCAGATGCTTCTTAAGACTCTGTTTTGTCAAAAGAAATCTGTCACATATCAGAAAACCCAGTGGTTATGGGCTGCAAGGTGCTATTTCTGCCCACGTTCAACAGATGACTACTGCCGAGAAAGGGAAGCTGTTATAGAGAAATAAGATCATGCATAGCAGAGACCTGTCAATCCAATCTAATGCCAACAAAAATATCTATGAGTTTCTTGCTACACTTTGGAGGCAATATTCAAACTGACTGCATTACTGGAAATTCCATGGGTGCTATTTACCCATAAAGTTGCCACCATCAATCCAAGCAAAATTAAGTGGGTATTTAATAAGCCTGAAAAAGTTACCTACAAAGATCTGTGGCTACTTTCTCTGTAGGTACTTTTTAAAGTGAAAAAAATGCAGTTTTTAAAATCCCAATTTAGGCACATTCCCCCCAATATTTAAACACCGTGGTCAGTGTTGACTTCAAACCTTGAGGGGGTCTTTTACAAAGGTGCACTTTAGTGCACGCAAATGATTAGCATGCGCTAAACACTAAAGATACCAATAGGAACACATGGGCATCTCTAGCATTTAGCGCACACTTATTTTAACGCGAGGTAAAAACGCCAGCGTGCCTTTGTACAAGGACCCCTGATGTCGGCATCTAAATTTATTCCCGGATATTCAGCATTAGTCATACTCAGATACCAGTGCTAAATATCTGGGTGTAAGGTAGCTGTCAGAAGTTATCTGGGTACCGTCAACATTCAGTGTCGGTAATGCTGGTAGCCTGTGGTACCTGGATAACAATACAGGTAAATTAGGATTAATCTCAAAATACTGAACTATACTGTCTACGTAATAAATAGAAGCATGCATCTAAAAAATGCAATACCCTCTAAATAAAGATACCAGAACGTGTAGGCTGGAAGGAAAAAGCCTCAAAGAGCTCCAGGTCCATAGACCTACAGTGCTAGAGTACATAACATACTCCAGGTTAAATAAACCTATACAGCCTTGCTCTTCATCGTTGGCAAAAAACCTTCCTTTACCCAGTGTTTTTAGTGTCCATCAAAACTAGTGAAAAAAATCACTGCTTCACAAAGCTCAAATATAGTGCACTTATCTTATATGTAGTTTCTCTGAGCCCTTCTTTCTACATAGAGATCCCTGGACCAACGGTGGTCAGCGTTTCGCTTTACTTCTTCAGGATCCAAAAATATTAGGGTTCTCAAAGCAGTGCCATACTGCTTAGCTGCTGGAAGTATGGAGCTGTTTTGAGAACCCTAATATTTTCGGACCCTGAAGAAGTAAAGCAAAACGCTGGCCACCAGTTAACTCAAGATTACAAATTTTAATCCCAAAATGAATCACAATTAAAATTTTTAATCGTTCAACAGCCCCTGCAGTAAACTGTACTCACATGGTAAACAATCCAGAGGAGAATTCCCAAATATGGATTTTAACTCAGTCTCTTTACTGTACACTGTCTTGAGTGAATTCCTTCACAAAGGCGGTAAATAAATCCTAATAAATAAATAATCAAACTACTAAAACATTGTCTTGAAAAAAAAAAGCGTACTGTTAAACCAGTGCAGCCATTCTATTATAACGAATTATTGGTCTTATGCAATGACAATTGTGCTCTAATTCAATTTAACATCTGAGTGTTTATATGCAGAAATCTTCATTGATAAAAATCTGCAGCAGTACCAGCCAATTTTTATTTTGCTATGAAAATAAGACTTTCACAGCATAACCGAGGGAATAAAATTGAGAAGTGGATTAAGGAGGAGGTGGAGAATCAAAACTACTACAGAACAGGGGGGCATAGTCACAGGTGGGTCTGTCCACTTTTGCCTCAGACCCACTCAACAGTGATGCACTCTCGGTGTAACTGGCTGGGATCCCCAAGCACTGCCAGATGGAGTCATCCTCAGCCAGCCATAACTCCCCTCAGTCAATCTCAGCAGTCAATAGCAGCACACCTGAGCCACCAATACTGGCACCTTGCACATGCTCAGTTAATGTGCGAGTGGCAGAATCAGCATCTGAGAGTAATGCCACTCACTGCTTCACTTGTCTGAGGGGAGTTGTGGTAGGCTGCGGACATCTTCAGCTAGTGGGGCTTGGGGATCCCTGCCACCTCAAGTATTTGAGCTTTGGGAGCACGGGGGGAGGGGCAGTGGGGAGGGGCAGGGGTGAAGAGCAAATGAATCAAACCCAACCATTCTACCTGTTGGCCCATCCAAAATTTGCCTTCTGGCTACACCACTGCTACAGAAGTACAGGAAATTAAAAATTGGAGGCCAAACTACTGGAGAATTCACTGAGGTAGGTCTGTAGAAGATGCATAGCTTGCCCTCAAAACCATTTTGAAAATATGATTTAACCTTCTGTACTTCCTAAAACTGAGAGCATGGAGTCTCTGTATATGAAGACAGAACTGAGCCCAATACCGAACAGACTGCTATAGTCTGTGTCCCGCAAATGGCAAAAGCCAGGTGAATCTTCAGCAACTCCAGTGTTGTAAATCACTTTACTGTCATGAGCTGCCAGTAAGGGTGCTGTGCAGCTCAGGGGAGAGAGGAAGACATCTTGCCTGGTAAGCTAAACACTGTCAGCAATACTTGGGGATGATGTGTGGTTATATCCAAGACTCCATCATGTTTGGCAGTCTATATGGTTGACATGGTGGGGACTTGACAACCAGTGTTTAAGCCTGGGTGACCGGAGCCCGTAAAGAGTGGCAGGCACTGCTCTGGTCACCTTGTTGAGCAGACCGGACAATGCAGGTCTTTATCTACCATCATTTACTGTGTTACTGTGAAAAGTAAAGAGGAAGAGATAAGGGAATGGTGATATAATCTGAAGGGAGAAACTCAGAACAAAGAGACCGGTTAGTACAAAACTATTTCAGAAAGGCACTTTCCAAGTGTAATCCCTTCTGTACGAGTCTGAGCCAGCCTTCATACCAGCGCTCAAAGTTTGGCATTTCTCCCATCTTCTTTCATTTATTCATTTGTATGCAATTGACACAGATAATATGATTCCTAGTCTTTTGATCTAGGTCTTTAAATGCAAGTAATTGGTTTCAAACTAAATTACCTCAAATGACCCAAGCTCATTAATTTATATTATATACAAAAACTGTAGTGGCCGGAAAGTAGCAAATCTTGTAAAAAAAAAAAAAAAAACACTGTGGTGGAAAAGACTTCAGCTTGTTATAAAAAATTGGTGTTTGTCTTAAAGAGTGGAACTAACACACTAAAATATACTTTGGGTCATGTCCCAATTTGCTTAATGCTGACAAACATTTTTGGCACTAATTATCAAGCCAAGAAAAGGATTTCAGATCACACCTAAGCATAGGCGGTCGGTGGCCCAACTGTTTGGGGAGGCTAAAGGGGGCGGGGTTAGGGGTGGGGCCAGGGGCGGAGTTTGCATCCATAATTGTCTGACAACACACAGAAAAAAAATAAGTAAAAATAAAATAATCACAATTAATACCTTTTATTAAATTTAGATATTAGATATGTATCATATGTCAAAGAATAAAGTGGTTGCTCAAAGCATATACTAACCACAATTGCTCAACTGCAAAACACTTTGCACAACTGTGTGCAAAAACACACTCATAACCTTACTGTACCATAAATATTACACTGGGCAGAACCTAATACACCAATATACCACCCATACGGAAAATGCAGACCGTCAACAATATGAAACATGGGATCATAATACCACAATTCTCATGTAGAGTCACAAAACACCCTTTTAGGGTGGATAGTGTTCACAATGAGCTCCTTTTATTAACGACCAAAATTAGCAAATAAAACCAAAAAATAAGCTGATATCTTCTTATTTGACTTTTTGGCTAGTTTTCAGAGGCCAAAAACTCCTTTAAGTCAGAACGAGCATACTGTCCTGACCTGGAGAATTAGGTTTTGATCTCCGAAAGCTAGTCACAACAATGTATTTAATCCAATACAAAGGTGTCACCTTATTTTTTTTTTATTTTTGTAACTATTTATTAACTTTTAAAGTGGACTAACATGGCTGCCACATTACTTCATCCTAAATTAAAAATAAAATTCTTTTTTCTACCTTTGCTGTCTGCCCGTTCTAATTGTGTTGGTCCTGGTCTCTGGATACTGCTTCTCTGTTTTCTTTTAACTCTCTTTCCATGGGTCTCCTGTCCAAGTGTCATTTTTTTCTCTTCTGTCTTCTTCACCTCTTCCATAACAACTAACATCAACACTAATTTGTTCCTTTCAGCTTTCTTCCATTTTTTGTTACCTAGCAATTCAGATTTCACTCATATTATCCTGTCTTCCATCTCCCTTTTTTTTTTTTACTGCACCTACCTACAGGTTTTCATCTCTTTTCCTCACTCTGGCCCTACCATTCTCCTTTCTCTTATTCCTCAGTCTTTCACTAGCTTCTTCATCTCTCCCACTGCCATTCAGCGTCGCCTCTCTCCTTACCTCTGCCATCCAGCATCTCCTCCTTTTCTGTTTCTATCACCTGCCATCCAGCATGTTTCCTGTCTCTCTTTCTCCCACCACCATCCAGCATTGAATCTCCCCTCTCTACCCCTGCCATCCAGCATCTCCTCGTTTCTATTTCTATCACCTGCATTCCAGTATCTTCTCTCAGTCACTCTCCCACCACCATCCAGCATTACCTCTCTTCTTTCTCTCACACCTGCCATCCTGCATCCCCTCTCTTGTCTCTCTTTCTCACCCCTACCACCATAGAGTATCTCATCTCTGTCTCTTTCCCTTACCCCCAACATCCAGCATTGCCCCTTCTCCCCCCCCCCCCATGCAGTTTTACTTCTGCCTCTCACCTCCTCTCTGTCTCTCCCTGCAACCAATATCTCCTCTGTTTCTCCACATACCTCATACCCCTATCATCCAGCAGTGCCTGTCTGTCTCTCTCCCCCAGCATGCAGCAATGCCCATTGTCTCTCTCTCTCTCCTCTACTCTCCATCACTATTCAGTCCCTCCCAGCCGTTAGCTATCGCCTTCCGTTTTTCCAACACCACCTCCGCCGGTTTTCTGCTTGGATTTGATCGCCTGTACGTTCGCTGTATTGGCGGTGCCTTGGCTTCGGCGACTGGATCGCAGATCGGGGATTGTGTCTGCGCCGGTCAGCTGGCTCCTGTCGGGCCTGAGGGGGTGGCGGTAACCATTGCCCTGCGCATCTCGGTTTGTTGCCCCCATCTTGTGTGGAGTCGGCTGCAGTTCCTGTTTCTCCCCAACTATTCACTGCCACCTGCAACTGCAGCACTTCAGTCTTCCTTCTTCTTGTATCTCTGCCACCGGTCCCGCGCTAATAAGCAATGATAGAAGAGAGCGGGACCTGACTCTACAGCGTCGCTAGCGCTTCCTGTGATGGTTCTGCCTCTTCCGATGTAAACTTCCTGGACCGGCATAAGAAACGCTAGCGGCGCTGCAGAGAGCCGGGTCCTGCGCTCTTCTATCATTGTTTATGAGCGTGGTTCCGGTAGCAGCAGTGCAACGGGAGGGAGCCAAACTTTTGCAGATCATTGGTGGATGGGAGAAAAGAGGCAGTGGGTTCGGCAGGCAGGTAAGTTCGTGGTTCAAGCTGGGGAGGCTTAGCCTCCCCAAGCCTCTCATACGCCTATGCACCTAAGAGAAAACCACCTCTACCTTTAAAGCAAGCCTCCTCTCGTGAGTTACTCACCTCTCTGGGATGCTTAATCCCCTGGACCCAGCTTTTCTGGGGGTACCCCATCATTGGGGCCTAATGCCAAGCGGAAGACACATGGCCCAATGACAAAATGGCCACGGATCCCACCAGTGGAAAAAACTCAGGAGCTGCAACTACTGAAATCCTAGATCCTTGGAGCTTGAGCCACACTCTGGCATGCTGGCTGATTAAGCCCCACGACGTCTCTATCCCAGGTAGAGCAGAAGGATCTCGCAGTGCCGCTGAGCTATCACATGCTGCAAACTCCACACCTTGGCCTTGCTTAGGTATGTATGTATATGTATGTATTTTTAAAAAAACATACCATGCCTGACTCTGTCCGGCAAGCAACAACAACAGGCTCCCATCAGCAAATTACTACCTCCCACTGAGAGGGGATTACCCACACTTCCTCAACATGACCTGCCTTGGAAATTGCCTACAACTCCCTATACCTCCCTACTTCAGCCTTTCATTTTTTAATTTCAAATTTCAGGCCCAGAACAATGCTATCGGGGGAATAAAGCAGTGGCTTCACTGCCCTTTAGTTACCAACCCCAAAGGCAGAGGCCCCAAAGGAACATACCACTACCACTGTCAGCCCAGCAGGAGAGACCAAAGCTCAATCAATTGAAATAACCATGACCTGATCCCCAAGAGCTATTGCCAGGTACTGGGCTTAACCTAAGGGGCCTGGGCCATCCTAGCCTGACAGAAGTCAGACTCCAATATTTTCTGCTGCATTAATCCAGACTGTAACCATCAGCTGGAGGCAGAGAATACTGGCAAGTTCCAGGACTTCCTCAATCCTTGTACTGTGATGATATCGCTGAAAGTCAGTGTTATCTGCCTCCACCTGCTGGTTGGGGAGCATAACCACTTCTCTGGACTGGTCTAGCAGGAGGATAAGGAGAATTTGGTTTCCTTGTAGTATATTTCCGTGGTAAACACTATCCTGAAACACAGCCAAATAATGGAGACCACTATACCATAATACCCACACCATTTTGAGTAAACGTTTTTACTCTGCTAATGTCCCTGCTGACCTGCAAGTAGGTGCCTATACTAAGGATGCAGAAAAGGCAACATTTTTGTTTTGCTAATTTATTTTTTACAAACATTCCATAAATTTTGCCAAAATATCCACTGTGGGTTCTAACAGAAAAATGTCTTAAGGGCATACAGAAATTGGCAAAACCTGCCAATTCTGAAGTGTTTTGCCAAGTTTAAAAAATTCTTGTCTAGCCATGAATAAAGCCTTTGGCTAGATCTGGGTTTCATTTTGGAGATGGCATTTGGCCACCTTCATTCATTTTCATGTTTAATACCCACAGAAGCATTTTCTCCACTAAGATAGTGTTACTATAAAAAAAACAATGATGTAAAGGCCCTGGCAATAAGTAAACGCCCCCACCCAAGATACCAAGATCTATGTGTAAAGCAGCTGTCAGCTTGGACACCCACCATAATTCCAAGATGATTGCTCTACACGATGAAACTCAACTTCAAGGCGCTATGAGCAGATCAGTGACATGTAGCATCAGCTCTGATATTCAGAGTTAAAAGGAGACAAATGTGTCAGTAATATTTACTCTGCAAATAAATTCTAGCTGTCATAACAAACAAAATAATTTCTAATTTCTACAACGGTACTTGTAAAATTGAATGGCAACAGGAGGGTAGGAATAAAAACAGTCTGGGGATCGAAATCCCCGTTTAGATGCAGGATGCTAATTCAGATCTCTGCCCGAGAGCAAAAAATTAAAGGTCAAATATAGATTTGAAATCTTGTTTAAGCTTCTTTACAACTTTAATAACACAGAACTGCTGAAGCGTTATTTCCTGTATGCCTGCTACTAGACCAATCCATTTTTGATGCTGGTATTTAGAATAAATAGGAGGAAAACAAATGTGATAAAATACTGAGAAGTATGCATGCAGTCATAATTGTCAATTGAATGAGACTCACTATTTCATCACAGAGTACTTTGATAATGCCAGCGGCAGATTTAACCCTTCAGCTAACCCTAGGTTTGGGGATGTGGAAGTGCTCTTTGAAAACGTTATTAATTTAATATTTTTTTTAATTTGAAAGCATTTATGAATCACTTCTATTCCCCATTCCCAGGTAACCATCCATCCTATTTCCCTCCACTCTCCTAAAATAACCTAATCCCATCCTCCTGTAACAAAATACACCCCATATCTGCTCATTCCAAATCACCTTTTCTGCAAACATGCAAGCTTTAAACCAGTTTATGAAACCGTAAAGTAATTTAGTTGAAGTCTAACTACCTAATGTGCAGATCATCAAAAGTCCTGTGCTGTTCCAAACAGCGCTCTAAAATTAGCATTGGAACAGCGCTGGGCAATAACGCCCCTATGATCAAATCTAATAGCATGCAAATTTATGCTCGCTAGTACCTCTGATTATTGGGGTACTTCTACGGGAGGATTGTACCACAATCCTCCCGCAGTTGTTTGACAGCTCCGGCCTGTCAAAAAAAAGCCTAGACCTGTCAAACATTCCAAGGGAATGGAGGTCTGGTGGACTTCTAGACCCCCCCCCCCTACAGAAGAGTCTGACACGATGTGGTACAACCCTCCCCGAACAGAACAGCCCAACAGAATAGAGGGCTAGACCTCCAGCCCTCCCCTGGTGGTCTAGCAATTTCCCAACCCCCCTCCCCCATACCTTCAAATGAGGGAGGAAGGAGTTGCACTCCCTCCTTCCAGTGTTGCTGCCTCCAAAACAGTGGTGCCCTGCCCTGCCCAGTGTATCCTAGAATGCAATGGGCAGGGTTTTCCTACCATATAAGGGAGAAACTTATATCATAACTTTCCAGCAAACAAAAGAAAATTTAGTGCAACCTCTTTCCACTAGAAAGACCTGCCACCGCTGACTAGAACCTTCTCTCTGTCACGGCCCGCCCCTTTCTGATGTAAATTCCTGGGCCACAGCAGAGAGAGAATGTTCCAGTCAGAAGCAGACAGCCTATGCCAGGAACCTGTACAGAGAAAGGAACTTTAGAGGTAAACGGGGGGGGGGGGGGGGGGGGGGGGGGAGGGGTAGCTGAATCTGGGGACAGAGGAAAGGGGGGAGTTGTTGGCCATGGGAGGGAGGGAGATGTTGGAGCTGGGAAATGGTGGGAGGGAGGTAGAGATGTTGGATCCAGTTATAGGGGAGTGGGAAGAGATGGTAGAGCTGTAGAGAGAGGAGGCAGAGATGGTGCACCTGGGAGAGGGGAAAAGAATGAACAGGAGAGATGTTGCATCCTTGAGGGAGTGGGAGGGGAAGAAAGATGTTCAGTCTGGAGGGGGATGGGGAGAAAGATGTTGGATCTGGGGAGGAGAACATATGTGGGAACCGGGTGTACCCATGACCCTTATTGCCCAGGGGCCCAGATCCCTGTCAGTCCACCCCTGATACACAAAGACAATCTGTATTTTGTTTAAGAAGTTAAATGTTGTTTCTCATTTTATATGCTGATCATAGACAATTTATGATTCACTGTGGAGGACAACACTGGCTGATATTTAAAACTATTTAACCAGCCAGGAACAGCTCCTGGCCAGTTAAGTAGCCTTAAGCTGGCTAAGCACTAATATTCAATATGAAATAACTGGGTATTTGGGCTGAATATTACTACATAGTGGCTAGCCTGGTTACCGGTTATGCCATGCAACATAGCTGGTTAGTGCCAATATTCACTGGCTTTTTGGCTAAGTTTAGTGGCCAGATCGACTTGTTATTTATGTGGGTCTATCTTTGGCCGCTATAACTTAGCCAGGCAGCCAATGAATATTGGCTTAACCGGCAGGAAAACCCAGAAATTCAATGGATATGGCCCTGGCACTAAATTTCTGGGCTCGCCACGGACCACAGGAGTTAGCCGGACTCCCTCCCGCGGTCTCAATATCAGCCCCAGTATAGGTGATATTATGAGGCAAATATAGGATTAGATGTATGATTGTAGATTGAATTTAAATATTTGTTAAAAACGAGTGATGGTGCTCTCCCAGTCAATAACTTTTGACCATTTGGGGGTTTTGAAAACTGAGCATTATGAATTGCAGTTTGTCCCTATGTTGATCAAACAAAATATTGATAACCTTAAGAGTGGACTAACACGGCTACCACACTCCTGTTACCTATGTTGAGAAATTTGGGGATTCAAACTGATTCACAGCTGTCATTGAAAAATCACAGGTTAAATTAATAGTTCACAAACATTTTTATAAACAGAAGATTTTACATAGATTGAAACCTTTTTTGGATTATGATAATTATCAATGAATAATTCAGGCTCTGGGAAGGTGGTAGCCTAGTGGTTAGAACAGTGGACTTTGACATTCAGGAGTGGCTGGTTCAAATCCCACCACTGCCCATGGCTAGCTTAACCATTGGACCAGCTGAGGCTCTGGCTCTGGGCAGCAGCAATTAACAACATCAAAATACCCAGCCACTGACCTCACCTGGTCTACAGATTGAGCTTTGTCTTCTCCTTCCCATTCCAGTCTCTCCCCTTCTCTCTTCTCCTTCCCTGCAGGCCCACCACTGCTCCCTCACCTCTCTCACTCCCCCACAGTCCTGTACAGTTTACATTGGTCTTCCCTCTGCCATGTCCAGCCTCCTCTGATACAACTTCCTGTGGGTGGGACATGGCAGAGGGAAAGCCCAGGGGCTGGCTGGAGGCAGACTATCATGCTGCTGCTGCCACCATAAACTTTACAGGACCACAGGGGAGTAAGAAAAGTGATGGAGCAGTGCTGGACCGTGGGAAACAGAACAGAAGAGGGGGAAAGAGAGACTGGACCGGGGTAGGGAGAGATGCCAAACCCACAGTGCAGGGAGGGAAGGGGTGCCAGAAGCAATAGGGGGGGGGGGGGGGCACAGAAAAGCAAATCTGTCATCTTGAGCTATTCATTTCAGGAATGGAGGAGTAGCCTAATGATTAGTGCAACAAACTGTGATCCTGGGGAACTAGATTCAATTCCCACTGCAGCTCCTTGGGACCCTGGGCAAGTCACTTAACCCTCTATTGCCCCAGGTACAAAAATTTAGATTTGTGCCCACTAGGGACATAGAATGTACCTGCATATAATTTCTACAGCCCTGCACACATATAGTACTATAGAAATGATTAGTAGTACTGTGTTACTTGGAAAACTGCAATAGTATTTATTTGGGTGTGCCAAATTGTCTTCTTCAAGCACTACAATTAATACCAAAAGTGGCAGCATGCGGTCTGACTGTGGTACAGAGTGACGATCAAGTCTCCCCTACTCTGAGTACACTATTTGTTTTCCAATGATGTGGAGAGTAAAGTTTAAGACACAGTGATTTATAATGTTTTTCACACAGAAGTTCCCTCATGTGTGGTAAGTATGATAGCACAGTATCAACCTACTAGTGCATTAAGATCTGAGGGTCAGGGGCACTTACAACTGCCCACTGTTAAATTGGTCCAGTCATCTATGATGTGTGAATATATGTTTACAGTTGCTGGACCAATTTTTTGTGGAATGTCTTACCTACTGAATTGCATACATACAATCGTGACCTTTCAGAGGAAAAGTAAGGAATATTTGTTATTTTGCCTTATAGCTTCCAATGGTAGAGAAAAGGATGAGGTTATGAAGCTTCACTAATGGCACAGTTGGGTATTGTTGTTTTGTAATGTATGAATATTTCATTATTTAATTGTATACTTTTATTATTTTATGTTTTCAATCACGTATGTTTTATTGCAATCTGTAGAGATTTTATTTTTCAACATTTTTTATTGATGACTGGGCAAAGCGAAATACAAGTACAAACCATTTGAAAAGTTATAAAAAATCTCCATTAACAACACTGAATAAGGAGTACAAACGTAGTGCCAAGTCATCTATTATTTAATAAATGGAAACCCTTCCTACCTCCAACAGTGGGTTTGATAGGAATTCCTAGCCCTTAAAAATTACAAAACACTATCCCACAGGACATTTAATACCAGCTGTCCAAGAATTGTCTCTCATGAAGAAATCGATTTTAAGATATGCATGCTATAAATATTGTTGTATAAATAAACAGGTGTGTGTGTAATCAGGGAAGAGAGGAGGAACATTCACCTACGACACCCAATATCCCTGCATCAACCTTGAATTACTCAGAGAAATCTTAATCTTTGAATTTTTCCTCCCGCCACTGTACAAATCCGTTCAGCTATATCTGGGTGGCACTTGGAGCTCTTTGGGGGGGTCTGGTTTTAGTTATCTGGGTACCACTGAAAATAAGTACTAGGCAAGTATATTCAGCAGATATGTCTCTTAAATATCCAGTCAAACTTAACTGATAACTTATCCAGAGAACTTTAATCAGGTGTTGGACTGTGAATATCAGCCTTTTATTTTTTTTTCACCACCGAACTGTACCTCTGTAGCCACCCACATTTTAGGAATGTACATTTAGGTGCTTAATGAAAACACTCTCCTAAATTTAAGGACTTGGCCCTAGCCAGTTTTCAAAGAGGTTGATTTAGGTGCCTAACTTCCAAAGTTAGACATCTAAACCCTTTGAAAATTGACACATGTGTATACAGGTCTTTGCATGTTATACTGTTTCATTCACACTTCCTCTTTCTTCTTTCCTTGCTGTACTAAAGGGTATAAAACGTGAAACAATAAGATAGTATAAAACGTGAAACAATAACATACTCTAAAATTGTGTGGAAAACAAGGAGGCAAAATTGAAGAATGGCACATTTTAGGATTACTTTGCTGTTGCAAGGATCCAAATCGAAAAGTCTGCAATGGAAATGAAATCTCAGAACTTTGCTGGTTTCAAAGCCAGGCTGCTTCTGCTTTGAAGTTGCTCGCAAGTAAAAGCCAGTGCGAAGTAGCAAAATGGCAACAAGCGACTTCAAAGAACCAATATCTGTGCTTTGAACCTGACAAGAACAAGATTGGTTTGATTTCCCTCTCAGATAAGATCCTTAGGAAGTTTTATTTCTCCTCTACGAAATCCACAAAAATGAGTCATGTATTGTAATATCTTTCAGTATTTCCTCCCATAGGCAGTAAATATAAAAGCGTGCATTTTCTCTTTTTTTCCAGGCACAATGAATTAATATATAAATAACTTAACAGAGCTACAGCAGTCCCTCTTAATAAGAAATAGGCTAGGGACCAAGAAATATGTTATAAAGGGCTTGTTGTAGCAGAATTGGATGACTTTAGAAATGTACGACAACTAAAGGCTTTTCAAAGGAGTGTAAGGGAACACAATTTCAGTTTGTTACAACCAAAGCTTGTTAAAAGAAGTAAAGCCCATGTTACAGTATTTTGAGGGAAGGCTGGCCATCTTGTACAACTAGCCGAAATTAACAAATCCTAAGGGAGACCCTTTCACTTCTTCCCCTGACAGTTTTTTTCATGGAGACTGTAAGGGATGAGTGCCAGAAAGGAGGAACAAAGGAGGGAAAGGGAGCAAATGACAAGTACAGTGATCTAGTTTGAATCCTGCACTTGTTGACTAAAAAAAGAGAGCTACAAGGCATGGATTTGGGGGCAGATTAGATATGGGTTTGGCAGAGCAAGGCCTCAGACCACATTCGTGTCTGCCTCCTGGCAAGATTTCCACACACCCACCCCTTGATAGCATGTAGAATGATGTGTTGTTTTGCATTGTTTGAAAAGTTATATTGCAGGTAGACATGAATCGCTTGTTTACTCTTTCCAAAAATACTAGGACTAGGCGGCATGCAATGAAGCTACAAAGTAGTAAATTTAAAATGAATCAGAGAGGGATGGGGGGTCATCAGAGCACAGGCTCCCCATCTTGAACCCCAGGAAGGGGGGCTAACCCGACCATCTGGGGACTGCAGGTCCAGTGTTGGATAAAATAAATCATGACTCTTGCAGCAGCAGAAGGGGAGTGGTCTCTGGTATGTTTCCGATAAGAGGTTATTCTTCAATTGGTTGTTTCTCCTTTATCTGTATGGTGAAGACGTGGGGGGAGGGAGGGAATGGGGGGGGGAGTTGGGAAGGTTACTACACAATGTAAAAATTTGATGACAGATAATGCTGTATCGTTTATTTGTATCAGATGTTCAGAACTTGAATTGTCTCACAAGTCATGTACATTATGGGTGTCATCAATAAAACTGTTGAAACATAAAATGAATCAGAGAAAATATTTCTTCACTCAACATGTAATTAAACTCCGGAATTCGTTGCCAGAGAATGTAGTAAAAGCAGTTAGCTTAGCGGGGTTTTAAAAAGTTTGAATAGCTTCCTTAAAGAAAAGTCCATAAGCCTTCATTAAAATGGACTTGGGAAAATCCACTGCTTATTTCTAGGATAAGCAGCATAAAATGTATTGTACTGTTTTGGGATCTTGCCAGGTACTTGTGACCTGGATTGGCCACTGTTGAAACAGGATACTGGGCTTGACGGACCTTTGGTCTGACCCAGTAAGTCAACACATATATACTTATATGTACTTATGGGTAAATGTTCTCCCATCGTTTACATATATCTGTGCAACTTAGCAAATTGGAAAGAAGTGAGAAATCTGCTCAAGTGAGATAGAGGGAAAGCACAGGACCAACATTCAATGGTTTTAAGTCCATCAAATGCTATTGCATTTCATTTTCAAAGCATTAGTAGGGGAAAATAGATTTGTAAGAGCAGAACTGTAGAAAGGACCTCCAACTCAGAATATGGACACCAATGTCTCATGTATTTTAGAAAAGAAACTGCTGACAAACAGCCTGTTCTAAAATACCTGACAAGGAATGTCTAAATTGTGGCTACGTCCAGCGTAAACATGTATTTTACAACCTGAAACATCCAAACTATGAACAGGGCAAAATAAGGGACATGGGTAGATGTGTGGCAACAAGAACATCCATATTCTAAAATGACCCCACACATCCACGTGAAGGAATAACTTAATAATCAGAACAGCCAGCTGAGAACCAGGGCAGTAATCTAGAAGAGGTTGGTTCAAGTCCCACTACAACTTTTTGTAACTTTTGTTTCTTTACCTTTTTTTTTTGTTTTTTAATTTTGAGCCCTCCAGGAACAGGAAGTTATCTACTGTGATTTTTCCCTCACTTCATTCAGTAGAGAAATTTTTCTCAGTCAGCTCACCTTTCTGTAACCTGGATGTGCCAATTACCAAGTCTAAATATAGACATCAATTTTTTTTAAACAAACACATATCCCTTTCCTTTCTACAATCAAAGTAGAATGTCCATCTTTTGACTCCCCCCCCCCCCCCCATCCTACCCAAAACATATCCAAACCATGTTCCCTTGAAATTTAAATGTGCAGCTGTTTTAGACATCCATATTTCTGGCTTTATAAAATTGGGATTTGAAAGTCTATGCAATAAAGATTCTAAAATAAGTACCATAGAGAATTCTATACTTCATAAGCCTAGATTTTCCATTATATCAGAGGTTCCGTGAAATGTTGGCCTCTTGTAGAGAGAAGGTAGAAGCAGGTTAAAACGGTCGTGCTCTCTCTTTCCTCCCCTTCCTAGCCCCTGCTCTATGCCTTACCACCAGCAGGAGGAGTCAGAAAGCTGTTCACTGTTTGCTGTTGCTTGCTCCTCTGCCAACTTCCTGAAGTTGGAACCATGCAAAGTCATAGGCTCATGCAAGAGCACAGAGCCCAAAGCGATTCTGACTTCAGGAGGAAGTCAGCAGTAGAGCAAGCAGCAGCAGCAGGTTAGGAGTGCTGTTTGAGTGAGTCCTTTTGCTTGTGGATGGGCATCCATTGGGTAGGAAGGAAAATGGTATTAATGGGGGGGAGGTAGAGGGATCACAGAGAGGAATATAGTGCTGAGTCCAGGAGGAAGATGAAAGAAAGGGAAGACACTGGTAATGCCAGAGGCTAAGCACTGAAAGAAGAGAAGATATTGTTGAAACTGGGAGCGGGGGGGGGGGGGGGGGGAGTAGAGGGAAGGAATTCAAAGATGATGGTACAGATGCCAGGGGGGTGTGGTGGGGGATGGAAAGAGAAGGTGATAGTGTGCCACAACAAAGTGAACTAGTAGTGGGCATGCTGCAACATAACAAAAGCTGTGGAAACCACCATATTAAGCTATGCCTAGGAGTGTCAATCTGATCAGGGTGCCTCCTTTCTGTCTTGATGGCATTCTTTAGAGCAGGGACAGACCATCCCTCATCCCCTTAAAAGCATATGGCTGGCACTGGCAGCATTAGGATTATAAATGCAATTTTCTCTGTCTGCCCTTGCAGCTTTAAGGATAGTATCACGTGGAGGAGGCAAGCAGTGCTCCATTCGTGACTGTGTGAAAAAGCCTCTTCTTTTACAAACTTACACTGCATTATCATCCAGCCTGTGCATCTTCTGAAGTGGAAGGTCTCCCACTTGTGAACATAGAGATATCTGTACTGTAAATTTAGCCTTGACATTGGGTCTGCTTGGCAAAGTGGATTTGTTTGAAAGTGAAAGCCAATACTGTAGTGCAATAAAACTTCAAGGTGGATTGCCACCTCATGATTGGGGTCACACTCTAAAAACCTGTCCAATAGTCAGTTATTTTCTATATTGGTAGGAGGGGGAGGGGCAGGATGAATAAATGGTTTAGTGATTCAATATCCTAGCTCACTTAAAGCTAACCACAAAATATTAAGGCATAATTAAGAAAGACCCCAGTTGAACTCATTTTATCTTAATTAAACTGCAACAATTTTGTCCACTTAAGCATAGCAGTGAGCAGTAGCCCCTTAAGGGGGAAGTTATCAATGTGGGTTACCATTAACACAGGTTGTTTTACCACAACTCATGTTATTTTGCACATGTCCCATTTTGTGCATTGAGATCTAGTTACTAATAACCCGGGTTAACTCCTCCTCAAATCACAAGTCAGGAACCTTGGAATACAGTTAGATTCAACACTTACTCTGATTCCCCAAATCCAAGCTACCTTCAAGAGCTGCTTCTACTATTTGCGACAGCTACGCTGCCTCTCTCCTTACATCGAGAAGGTAAATCTTATCCCAGTTGTGCATGCCATGGTAACATCAAGACTGGTTTACTGCAATGCACTATACAATGGTCTGACTACAAAGGGCCTGCACCAGCTCCAGTTGATTCAGAATGCAGCAGCAAGACTCATAGAAGGTTGCAAGCGACGAGACCACACCACACCATTTTTGCAAAAACTTCATTGGCCACCACTATAATACAGGGCTAAATTTAAAACTCTATGTCTGATCTTCAAGGCCCTGAAAGGAAATGCCTCGAGTATGTGAAGAATAGGATGATCCTCCGCACACCGCCAAGGACACTAAGGTCCTCCCAAGGACTTTAACTAACTACACCCTCTCCAAAAGACATTACACGATGTGATACCCGAAAGTGAGCCTTCTCCGGAGTAGCCCCCACACTCTGGAATGCATTGCCTGAATGGCTCCGCTTAACACAAGACTACCTCTACTTCAGGAAGTAGGTGAAAGCTTGCCTCTTCAACCAAGCCTTTAATGGAAGAAGTTAGTCTCACTCACACACACAAGGATTGACTCGGGCTGCACATACTGCTGCGGGACATGTTTATCCACTCCTACCCTAGCTGAGATAATATTTAACCATCTCTCTGACCTCACGTGCAACTTTCTTCAAATCAGTCACCTTACTTTCTAATTCTTCCTACTTTCTTACTCATCTATATGTTACAACTTTGCCTTACCCCTCACTACCAATTATAATGTTCTAGTACATATTGTGTTGTCATTGCAAGCAGTACACCATGCCATACTTTGTATTGTTGTTCGAATATTTTTACTGCTCTAATTGCCTACTGCTCATGTTTGATCTATTCTTACTGTACACCGCCTTGAGTGAATTCCTTCAAAAAGGCGGTAAATAAATCTTAATAAATAAATAAATAAATAAATAAAATATGCATGAGAGTTGTGCACGCTTCCTCCTTCCACTGTATGCATATTCATTCGGGACATCCTGAAAACCTGGTAGCCCTTGAGAACTGGGAGTAAAGACCAAGGACATGGTGGTTCAATGGTTATCAAAATTATTTTTCTCCATTTCAGTGCCTGTTTAGGGTAATTGCTAATCTATCTCTGATTCATAAACAGAGCAAATTAACTGAGTGTATATTGAGACACTCTTAATGTGTTTGTATAGTGTTTCCAGGGCTGCAGACCAAAATAGGCACAGGTAACAACAAAGTCTCAGCCAAGCAAATTCCCAAAGGGAGAGAAGGAAAGCTTGGCAGCTGAAAGCATCTCAGCCAGAACAGGAGGCTGAGCTGCTTTAATTGTTCATCAATCAATTAACAGGAATCTCAGACATTTAATTAAGCACACAACTGGAATCAGACAAAGGGCATCTTCCAAAGGCCAACTCTCTTGATAAACGTGACTCCTGCGCTGGAGTGAGCGCTCGATGAAGGTATACTCACTTGGCAAGGTGAATACAAACACGTTGCTGCTTGATTAGTACGTGCCTTGTATGGGCAGATGAAAAATCAGCCCTCAGTGGAAGAAAGTAACATTCACAGCCATAGTTCAGCACTCAAACATAAACTGTGAAATAGAAAGTGAAATCACCCTTCTCCATCTACAGCCATGTCACTAGTCTGGGTCCTCAGCCAGTGCTAAGCTGTTTATGCCAAGATAAGAACAGTGAAGCAATGTCTGATGAGAACCTTAAAAAGACACAGGCGGCAATGGAAACAAACAAAATGCAAGCTTCTCTTTTTTTCATTCTCAGTTGTGTTTTGTTGCCGGGGAGATAATTATGGAAAGGATTTTGAGGGCTAATCTTCCTCTTTCTTTACCAGGCAGAATAAATATGTTCAAAATGATAGCAGTTCCTAAACTACTACATTTATATATAATATCATTATTGTTATTCCCTATGAGATTTTGCACTGTTTAGATAACAAGGGACCGATGTGCTAGAAGTCACACTGAATATTGTTCAGTGTGTGAACACAAAAAGACTCTAACATGCAAACTAAAAAGGCATTTAACATGCATTAAATTTATCCTCAACTGCAAGTGCACAATACCTGGACAAGTAGAGGATTCAGTAACTGAATTCTGAGCACTACATATATACTAAACCAGAGGTTCTCAACCCAGTTCTCAGGACTCAGCTGAGCAGTCTGGTTTTCAACATATCCACAATAAATATACATGAGATAAAATTGCATGCACTGCCTCCATTGCAAATCTATCTCATGCATATTCATTGTGGGTATCCTGAAAACCAGACTGGGTTGCGTGTCCGCAGTGAAGGCAGAAGCAAGAGAGTACCTGGATGCAAGGTAAAGAATGTGAAAGATGAGATTTCTGTGAGAAGCAAAAGTCAGATGACAAGCTTGTGCTAAGGATCTCAGCCAATGGTCTTCACTAAATTTTAAGTTGGGTCCAAAACGATTGAAGGAAAGCTGATAAATATCTTCCCAGGCAAGGGCAATCCCCATCCCCTTCCGCCAGGTCAGCCATCACAACCATAGCACTGATTCAAGCAAGGCCTTCCTCTACAGAGCTGCAGGGGCAGGATGCAGAAGGGGCCAGGTAAACATCACATCTCTAAATATTGGCGTACTCCTGCCACTCTTAGCTGGCTTACCACGTTCTACTGGGCCTGTGCCTGGATACCGGTGAACTTTATATAACTTATTATGAACCTTACTATGACAATTTTTGGAATCAGAACCACTTTGGCTTTGATAAGATAAAGGAGGTATTTCTTTAACTCGTTGATGTCTTGATGTCATGCGCTGAATGCCAATTCTTTAATGGCATCTGTGCACCAAGATGCCATTAAAGAATACTAGAATAAATCTGAATTCACATGCCTAAATGTAGGCATGACCATTTACACCAGAACAATGGCAGGTATAAGTAGGTAAGCCTAAGTGCGCTATACAAATCGCTGGATTCTATAAACGACGTGGATCCCAGATCGGCACCCAAAATAATTAGCTAAGAGGCTCCAATGATTTCGGTTTTGGAGTTAACAAACACCTAATTGGCACTAATTATGACTTAGGCACCAATGTAGATGTTAGCTATTCTGTAACAATGGGCGCCTAGGGGTCAGGGGCATTCACAAAAGATATGTGAAGTATTACAGAATAGCAGGGATCCATGCCCAACTTGCGCACCAGGATTTACAGTAGCTTTCAGCAGGCACAAGCCCTCCTGCCCAAACTTGAGCACAGAATTCAGCACTCAACAGTATTCTATAAAGAGCACTCATTCAAGAGCACCGGTGCCTAATTTTTAGTGCCATTTATAGGATTTTCCCCAAAGCATGTAACTTATAGTATTCTATAAGTTGTGCATGTGTGTTGGAGACACGCCCATCGCCCCTCCCATGCTCTACCCACATGTACAACCCCTTGCGGTTACATGCTATCTTATCAAACAGCACAACTGCACATACTCAGTTACCGAATTACCTTTTACTATGCTGTGGAAAAAAGTGGCCTACATCAGTGTGAGTGCTTCTTTTGGGCCTGGAAAAAGGGCCTTTTTAAAAGGGGTTGGAAAATGTATGTGCGGCAAAATAAAGACCAGCACAAATCCATTTTTGGCCTGAGACCTTACCACCACCCATTAACTTAGTTGTAAGGTCTCACGCGGTACCCGGAATGCAGCGTGCGTCCATTGCTGTAAGAGCCACGTGGTAGAAAACAGAAAATATTTTCTACCGTGTGTTTTCAACGTGCACCAAATTCTGAATTACCGCCCAAGGCGCACGGTAGCCGGGCAGTAATGCTGATTTGGCACGTACTGGACGCGTGTAGGCCCTTCCATACCTTTGTAAAAGGGCCCCTAGCTGAATTATCACTAATAAAGCTGTGTTGCTCTTTTTCTGTAATTCACAACTATTGGTAAATCTACATCAACATAGTATGTGAATAAATCTAGGAATCTGCTAGACCATTGGGTTCAGTACTAGAAATAAGAACTTCCCTTGTTTCCTATTTACCATGATATAGCTGCCTGAATAATGATGTCTAATGCATCTGTTACTCATTGCTGAAAATCTCAGTACTTGTGATAATAATGACAAAAGTGGAACGCCAGGTCCCTGGTCCTCCATCTCTCCATCCTGATCTCCCTCTGTGCGGTACACAGGCCTTCACCAATGATTTAATAACCACTACTTATCTCAGTGCCATTAGGCGTATTTAACCAATACAATTTGCTCAGCTGTACAATTTACTAAGGTCAGGCTACTGGAGCTGGAACCTTTCACAATACACAGTACTGTATGTGTTTAATGCCGGTTCAACAGGGCACGCAGGAAACTGATAGAAGAGTATAACTCATTAACCGAGGGGCAGAAGTTCAAAATTCAATGCCGCTGGTCACATCCATCAAATCTAGAAGAATGATTACGGGGCAGATGCTAATGCAGATGAGCCATCCGGGATTATTTCAGAGTAAAAAGTAAAATAAAATAGAATAGCTCCATAGATAGATAGGAGAGACCTAAGAAGAACTTCTACAAACAAAAAGTTGATGCCAATTGTGTTTTATGATTTGATAAAGGATGGATTTATAATAGACAAGGGGGGAAAGGGAAATGGGACGATATACCACTTTTCTGAGGTTTTTGCAACTACATTCAAAGCGGTTTACATAGAGGCATATTTTCAAAGCACTTAGCCTTCCAAAGTTCCATAGGTTTCTATGGAACTTTGGAAGGCTAAGTGCTTTGAAAATATGCCTCATAGTATATTCAGGTACTTATTTTGTACCAGGGGCAATGGAGGGTTAAGTGACTTGCCCAGAGTCGCAAGGAGCTGCAGTGGGAATTGAACTCAGTTCCCCAGAATCAAAGTCCACAGCACTAACCACTAGGCTACTCCTCCACTCCACGCTGAAGGATGGAAGAAGCCACACTGCCGATGTGATCCTAACGCTTTTTTCCTTCTTGGTGAAAAAAGAAAGACACAAGACAAAAGAGATATTCCAAGTTTAACAGTGCTATTTTTCCACTGCATGGCATTTTGCAAGGAGGTTCTGAATATACTGGCCAATGTTATTAAGACAGTTCTCTGGCCTGACTTTTACTAAACCATGTTAAGCTCTAAGGTGTGGTAATCATACTATGCATAAAAACAGCAACTGTAAAATCATAGGAGTACATAAAAAAAAATTATCAGTAACAGTATGAAAATTGAATAAAAACATCACTACTAACTTTACTGAAAACACATTCCGGCCTATATTCAATGCTGGGCCATGTCCGGGCACCAGCATTGAAAATCCAGTTGTATGTTGGCTGCTAAGATATATATGGTTAAGGGGTCGTTTTACTACGCCGTGTAAGCGCTTATGCGTGCCCAATGCACATCAATTCTGAGTTACTGCTTAGCTACCGCATGGCCCAGGTGGTAATTTGTATTTTCTGGCATGCGGGCGGTAATTGGCATTTTGATGCGTATTGACCATTACTGCCCAGTTAACGCGTGACACCACTAAGTCAATGACTGGTGGTAAGGTCTTGGACCCAAAATGGACATGCGCCAATTTTCATTTTGCCACATGTCCATTTTCAGCCGTCCCAAAAAAGGCATTTTTTACAGGTGCGCTGAAAAATGATCCTGCGTGCGGCCAAAACCCGCACCTACACTACCGCAGGCCATTTTTCAGTGCACCTTAGTAAAAGGACCCCTAAGTGCAATATTCAGCCCTTAACTGCATAAGATGAACCGCATAAGATAGGACTGCTTCTTATGTGGCCCAATGGATGTGGTTATATTATGTAGTTAGAAGCTGAATATTGGTACTTAACTGCATGAGTGCCAGCTCCACTCCTTGAATGCCCCCCAGTTACTCAAAACATACCTTAAAGATTGGCAGTAAGAAGAGTTCAGATATAGGATTGTTTCAGTCTCTTTCCTCCATTATTTCCATTTTGGTACATCATAAGTATATCAAGTAGTGCCAACAACCAAAACATCATCGCAAGTGATTCCCAGACTCCTGTTATGAAAATCTGCTTTTGACCACGGACTAGATGGGAGATTTACAACCGATATACTCATATCACCCCTCTTCTCAGGTCACTTCACTGGCTTCCAATCAGATACCGCATACAGTTCAAGCTTCTCCTTCTTACCTACAAATGCACTCAGTCTGCAGCCCCTCACTACCTCTCTACCCTCATTTCCCCTTACGTTCCCGCCCGTAACCTCCGCTCACAGTGTTACCACCCCTCTCGGCTGGACTGTAGTGATGTGCTCCCAGATACCTGATGGCGAATATCCAGGGAACACACACTCACAGCCGAGGGAGTGGAACAAATAAACTAACCTCGTCCTTTACTCTCAAAGAATAAAGGAGGAAAAGAATCTAAATTTATGATTTGTTCCTGAAATGGAAGGACCAAACTTTCAGATTTGCAAATTATCTCTTTCTTTATTGAATACAAATGCAAGCAAATTTTCATTCAAATAAACTCAAATTCACAATTAGTGTGAAGCTTAATAGAACTGCAATAACATATTCAACATTCAAATGTAGAACTACATGTATACCCTTAACTTTGTCTGTTTCACCTAAAAAGGCGGAAAAGAACCTTTTCAGATAAGTATTTAAATTGTCTTTTATCAAAATCAGATATTTGTGGTTATTCTCTTTCCTGATGTAGAAATTGGTCTCTTTGTGTGCACTATTGGTGTTTTTGCAGGGATCTCATGGATTTTTAATATCTGATGGTCTGTTCCTTTGTTTTCCCTTAAAATGTTGTGAAAAAATAATATATTTCTTTCAACACCCTTGGCAATGTCACTTAGCTGTGGTTGAATTTATTTAGGTGATGTCTTTCTTGCGTTGGAGCTCATCTGCAACCCTTCAGAGGATGACTCCCCCAGATTTCTTCTCCCTAAACCTCACTTATAAAGAAAATAAATGGCGGCAAGACCCTTGAACTCCCTCTGTTCTTGTTCAGGCTCTGGTGACTATTAACCAATTCTCAATACTGTGGCCAAACTCTCTAATTGAAATAAAATAAGTTAAAGGTTTTCTCACTACAAAACCTATTTCTCACTGTTGTTTCCCTAGTCTAAAATCATCCAGCAGGCTTCAACATTCCATCTCACAGACTTCACATAAAAGCATAACTTTTCCCTTCACAGCTATCAGATCAATCTGGAGAATACAGCACACTCAGACAACAGCAGTGCTGGATTTTCTTTATTCTGAAGTCAGATTCCAAACCTTGCTTGCACTGAACTCAGAACTCTCACAAACAACACACCTTCCCCCCAGACACAGCTTAATGGCTCCTTTCTTCAAATCACAGATCCACCTCTCAGTCCTTCCCCTGTGTCAGAGTTAAAATCCTTACACACTTTTCCTGACACCCTTATTATAGTTTCTTTCACTTAGTATAACTACCAGCAGAAATCACAGTCTCTCAGAACCTGAGTCTCAACTGTTTTCCCCTATTCTAAAAAGAGTAGGCAACCATGTGTCCACTTAATACCTGAGCCTACAGACTCTCATTCCACCTTCCATGACCTTAAATTCCCTTAGAACTTAACCATTCCATTCACTGCATGCTGGGACATACATACCTCTGTTTCACTCCAAACCAAACTAAATTTGGTTTAAAACGTCTCACAGCTTTCTATTAGTACAGCTCTCTCCCACCCAAAATACATCAGTTTTTCCCCACATGTATTCAGCAACACAATCATGAAAAAGGCAGTCTGTTTATTGAAGTACTCACTTTTAAGATCAAATCATCTCATTCTCAGCACCAAAGCTCACCTTCACTCACTTTCAATATTAAAGTACCCTTTTCCAATATCACATTTCACTTTAAACTCACAAAATCCATACTTTTATTCTTACTTTTACACAGACACACACTATACGTTTTTTCTTTCTCAATCCATCTTCACAGCCCTGGTCTCTCTGCTCACTACAGTCCAGGGTTGCCAGGTGGAAAAATTTTTTCCCACCCAATCGAGCCCAAATCCAGCCCAAAACCCGCCCAAAGTCAAACCCCGCCCCTGACACCCCCACCCCCACGTCATGACCCCCGCCCCCGCCGTCATCGGCCCCGCCTCCCCCGTCATCAGCCCCACCCAAAACGTCACTAACCCCGCCCCCCACGGCCGAAAAAAACGCTTTTAAAACCGCCCAAAAGAACCAAAAGGAGCCCGAAAAACCGCAACCCGCCGCGGGCAAAATTTCCCGCGGCGGGTCGCGGAAAACCGCCCAATTGGGCGGTAAAACCGCCCACCTGGCAACACTGCTCCAGTCTCCCTGGCAACTCAGCCCCCCCCCTAGAGGAACACCTGACGTCACTCAACCAATCAGCTTATCAGCTAAAGACTGTTTTTTTTTTTCTGATCTGTTAAGAATCTCCCTCCCCCATAGAAGTAAATGCAAAACTTCCTATACAGAGAATTTCAGTCAATTTTAACCTGACTTGTACCCAAAACAGAAAGGAACATTTTAAAGTACAATCCCCACTTAATCATGGTTTATTTCTTGAAAAATAAAACCACATTTAAGAAACATCTCACACTTTCTTCAGCTAACTCCATTAACAATTCCCAAACTAAACTTTAAACCTTTTCCAGCCAGCAGCCTCCACCAAAACCCTGGAACAGCCCCCCCAGAGCCCCAGGAAAAAAACATTTTATATATGTTACCATATATTACAACAGGACAAATCCCTCCTCTCAGTACCCTTCTCCACCACCGCCAACTCCAGGCTCCTCTCATTCTGCCTCGCCTCACCCTATGCTTGGAATAAACTTCCTGAGCCCTTACGCCAAGCCCCCTCCCTACCCATCTTCAAATCCTTGCTCAAAGACCACCTCTTCAATGTTGCTTTCGGCACCTAACCTTTATACCTTTCAGGAAATCTAGACTGCCCCTATTTGACTGACTGTACATTTGTCCTTTAGATTGTAAGCTCCTTTGAGCAGGGACTGTCCTTCTATGTTAAATTGTACAGCGCTGCGTAACCCTAGTAGCGCTTTAGAAAAGTCAAGTAGTAGTAGTAGTAGTAGTAGTTTTTGTGTCCATGTGGTTTTCGTTTTAGAGGCATTAGTTGATATACTTCCAATCAAAATGCACATGGATGAGGGTACCTTTACAGTATGTTTTGAGTTAATGGGAGTATAAAGGATTAAATTCTATAAATGGTGCCTAAAAAATTGGCACTGAAAAAAAGCACTTAGCGCTATTCTATAAAGTTAGGCGCTATTCTTAAAGTTAGGTGCCATTTAAAGAATAGCAGTTAGCTCCGGGAACCGTGACTACATTTACGTGAGATAATTTACATCAATGAAACCTTGGTGTAAATTCCCGTGCTTACCCTGTATTCTATACATGCATAGATTGTGGGAACACCTCCGATCCACCCGTGACCCTCCCATGGCCGCGCCCCCTTTTTGGACCCAATTTATGCTCGGATCCCACACCTAAATTTATGCACATAAATGTCAATTAAATCCAATTAGCACCAATATTTGCTTAAGAAGTCAATTATCAGCACTAATTGGCTGGTTATTCAATTAAATTGCACACACAAATTGGGCCAGTGCCCAAATTTGCATGTACAATTTTTAGCGACTTTTATAGAATTTGGGAGGAAGTGTTTTCACTAAAGGTAGTAGTGGTGTTTGTTTTGTTCAATTTTCATGCTGTTATTATCACTAATTAATCTTTTAATGTATTTTAATGTCATTACAAGCCAGGGGCGTAGCTACGGGTGGGCCTGGGTGGGCCCAGGCCCACCCAATTCCAGCCCAGGCCCGCCCAGCGCCAGCGCCAGCTCCCATTGCCAGCCACTGCTGCTTTTCCTGATGAGCAGCAGGGCCGGCGCCCGGCGCTACAAAAAGAAGAAGCGCTCAGCTGACTGAGCTGAGTGCCAACGCGTCGCTAAGGACAAGAAAAAATGTTTTTAAAAAAATGCGGCACCGCAGGCAGCCTCGAAGCATTGGCTGCTGGCTCTGTGCAGGCTCCTTCCGTCTCTTACATCACTGCCCCTGTAGCGAAGCAGGGGCAGTGACGTAAGAGACGGAAGGAGCCTGCAGAGCCAGCAGCCAATGCTTCGAGGCTGCCTGCAGTGCCGCGTTTTTTTTTAAACATTTTTTCTCATCGGGTTAGCGACGCGTTGGCGCTCAGCTCAGTTAGCGACGCGTTGGCGCTCAGCTCAGTCAGCTGAGCGCTTCTTCTTTTTGTAGCGCCGGCCCTGCTGCTCATCAGGAAAAGCAGCAGTGGCCGGCAATGGGAGCTGGGGCTGGTGGGCCTGAATGGGAGAGGGAAAATGGATGGCAGGATGGGGAGAAAGAGGAAAAATGGAAGGATGGGGAGAGAAAGAGGGAAAATGGAAGGATGGGGAGAGAAAGAGGGAAAACAGATGGGAGGATGGCAGAGAAAGAGGGAAAATGGAAGGATGGGGAGAGAAAGAGGGAAAATGGAAGGATGGGGAGAGAAAGAGGGAAAACAGATGGGAGGATGGCAGAGAAAGAGGGAAAATGGAAGGATGGGGAGAGAAAGAGGGAAAACAGATGGGAGGATGGCAGAGGAAGAGGGAAAACGGAAGGATGGGGAGAGAAAGAGGGAAAACAGATGGGAGGATGGCAGAGAGAAGGAAAATGGAAGGATGGGGAGAGAAAGAGGGAAAACAGATGGGAGGATGGCAGAGAAAGAGGGAAAACGGAAGGGTGGGGAGAGAAAGAGGGAAAACAGATGGGAGGATGGCAGAGAAAGAGGGAAAACGGAAGGGTGGGGAGAGAAAGAGGGAAAACAGATGGCAGGATGGGGAGAAAGAGGGAAAATGGAAGGATGGGGAGAGAAAGAGGGAAAACAGATGGGAGGATGGCAGAGAAAGAGGGAAAATGGAAGGATGGGGAGAGAAAGAGGGAAAACAGATGGCAGGATGGGGAGAGAAAGAGGGAAAATGGAAGGATGGGGAGAGAAAGAGGGAAAACAGATGGCAGGATGGCAGAGAAAGAGGGAAAATGGAAGGATGGGGAGAGAAAGAGGGAAAATGGAAGGATGGGGAGAGAAAGAGGGAAAACAGATGGGAGGATGGCAGAGAAAGAGGGAAAATGGAAGGATGTGGAGAGAAAGAGGGAAAACAGATGGGAGGATGGCAGAGAAAGAGGGAAAACGGAGGATGGGGAGAGAAGGAGGGAAAACAGATGGGAGGATGGCAGAGAAAGAGGGAAAATGGAAGGATGTGGAGAGAAAGAGGGAAAACAGATGGGAGGATGGCAGAGAAAGAGGGAAAACGGAGGATGGGGAGAGAAAGAGGGAAAACAGATGGGAGGATGGCAGAGAAAGAGGGGAGATGGATGAAAGGATGCAGAGAAAAAGGGGAGAGTGGAAGGATGTGGAGAGAGAAGGGACACTGAACAGAAAAGGGTAGAGATAGACACTGGTTAGAAGGAGGGAGAGAGACATTAGATGGAAGGATCAGGAGAGAGGGTAGATGGGTAGAAGGATGGGGAGAGAAAGAGGGAAGACGCTGGATGGAAGGGTAGGGAGAAAGAGGTGACACGATGGAAGGATGCAGAAAGAAAGAGGGGAGACACTGGAAGGATGGGGAGAGAAAGAGGAGAGCTGCTGCATGGAAAGGGGGAGTAGTGAAAGATTGGAGAATAAGAGGAAGGGGCATGGGGAGAACAAGGGTGAGAAAAAGATGAAAAGCCATAAGTAGATGAAGGAAATTAAAGAATGGATAGTAAGAATGAATTAAATCTGGACACAGAGAGAGGCAGAAAAATATTGAAGAAAGCAAAGAAAAAGGAGAGAAAAATGACAAATGGCCAGGAAACCCTGGCAGAAGAGTCAAGCGAAAACGAAGGAAAGCAGAATCTAGAGACTGGGAGCAACACAATGAGAAAAAGTAAATGGCCATACAACAAAGGTAAAGAAAATAATTTTATTTTTAATTTAGGATAAAGTAATATGGTGTTAATAAAGTTTCAGAGACCAATACTTCCTTCCTTAGGTCAGGAGAGGATACCGTAACAGCATTATACTGACCTGAGGCAGGAGGTTTTGGTCTCTGAAAGCTCATTGAAAAGGGTGTTAGGCTATTAAATAAATTGTCTGAAATCTGATGCACTGAAAAGCAGCACTTTACCCTGTGTGACAAATGCATCTGAGTGTGACTACATTTTGCTGGGGGGGGGGGGGGTAGAGAGAAAATTTTGTGCCCACCCACTTTGGGTTCAGGCCCACCCAAAATTGGCAGTCTGGCTACGCCACTGTTACATGCATTTCCTGCTAATTTGTTACAGTTAAGTAAACCTCCAGACATACGTGACCGGTGACTTACTTGTGTGGGGAGGTGGATGCAGAGGAGTGGCGATGTTACACTGAGCTGGACAGATTTTTTCTTTTACCTTAACACCTGCCCTCCACCCTGGGAATTACTTTCCACTTAACTAATATTCCCTATTAGACAACAAATTAGTTTCCACCCTATGCAGTTTCTGGTTGATTTTATAGCCCAGCATCTTTTCCTCTCATTCTCTGCTCATCTCTATTCCTTGGTTTTGTATTCTGTTATTTTATACTATCAATCAAGCACATCTAAGAGCTTGCTAGTCCTAAAAACTTGAAACAAGGTAGAAGAATTTAGGGCATTTCCACAAGAGGCCTCATGTTGCCTAAGGCTGTGTTATTAACTGAACAGCTGCCTTCCCTAACAGTGAACACAGAGGCTTCGCACTTAAGGTGTCTTTTACTTTCTATGCTATCACTTGGTAACTGTAAAAGTCCAAGTCAAGAAATAATACCCTAGGTAACTTGAGTACTCAAGAAATGCTATTATGGCAAGAAATTTGTTTGGAGTATCTTAGTACTGTTATGAAGGACCATTTTATTAATCTTTTAGATTTTACTTAAAAGTAGGTTAAGCATATTCCATCGGATTCTGTTTAGGTTCTCCAAAGTTGGGCGTGTAATTTGGGCATGAATCGCAGATCTGTAACTAAACTAATTAGCTAATTAGGCAATAATTATTGGCATTAATTAGGAGTACATACATACAGATCTGTCCTATACTCTATTCTATAACGCTGCCATTACCAACCCAGTCCTCAGGGCACACTTAGTCCCATCAGGTTTTCAATGTATCCACAATAAATATATATGAGATAGATCTGCATGCACTGCCTCAACATCATGCAAATCTAACTCATGAATATTCATTGTGGATATCCTGAAAACTCGATGGAACTAGGTGTGTCCTGAGGACTGGGTTGGGAATGACTGCTATAACATGTGCCTAAATTTCATAGTGCACCACTCCAAAGGGGGGGTGTCCATGGAAGGGGAATAGGCAGGTCAGAGGTAGGGAGGGGGATGGGCCTGGGTCCGCCTGCCTGAAGTGCACTGCACCCACTAAAACTGCTCCAGGGACCTGCATACTGCTGGCAATCAATATTTTTAAAGATGTTTTTTTGAGGGTGGGAGGGGGTTAGTGACCACTGGGGGAGTAAGGGGAGGTCATCCCCGATTCTCTCCGGCGGTCATCTGGTCATTTCGGGCACCTTTTTGTGCCTTGGTCGTAAGAAAAATATGACCAGGTAAAGTTGTCCAAGTGTTCGTCAGGGACGTCCTTGTTTCTTTCGATTATGGGTTGAGGATGTCCTAGTGTTAGGCACGCCCAAGTCCCGTCTTTGCTATACCTCCGATACGCTCCCTTGAACTTTGGCTGTCCCTGCGACGGAAAGCAGTTGGGGCCGTCCAAAATTGGCTTTCGATTAAACTGATTTGGACGACCCTGTGAGAAGGACGCCCATCTTCCGATTTATGTCGAAAGATGGGTGTCCTTCTCTTTCGAAAATGAGCCCACTGGTGCATTGGTACTACTACTACTATTTAGCATTTCTATAGCGCTACAAGGTGTACGCAGCGCTGCACAAACATAGAAGAAAGACAGTCCCTGCTCAAAGAGCTTACAATCTAATAGACAAAAAAATAAATAAAGTAAGCAAATCAAATCAATTAATGTGAACGGAAAGGAAGAGAGGAGGGTAGGTGGAGGCGAGTGGTTACAAGTGGTTACGAGTCAAAAGCAATGTTAAAGAGGTGGGCTTTCAGTCTAGATTTAAAGGTGGCCAAGGATGGGGCAAGACGTAGGGGCTCAGGAAGTTTATTCCAGGCGTAGGGTGCAGCGAGACAGAAGGCGCGAAGTCTGGAGTTGGCAGTAGTGGAGAAGGGAACAGATAAGAAGGATTTATCCATGGAGCGGAGTGCACGGGAAGGGGTGTAGGGAAGGACGAGTGTGGAGAGATACTGGGGAGCAGCAGAGTGAGTACATTTATAGGTTAGTAGAAGAAGTTTGAACAGGATGTGAAAACGGATAGGGAGCCAGTGAAGGGTCTTGAGGAGAGGGGTAGTATGAGTAAAGCGACCCTGGCGGAAGACGAGACGGGCAGCAGAGTTTTGAACCGACTGGAGAGGGGAGAGGTGACTAAGTGGGAGGCCAGCAAGAAGCAGATTGCAGTAGTCTAAACGAGAGGTGACAAGGGTGTGAATGAGGGTTTTGGTAGAGTGCTCGGAAAGAAAGGGGCGGATTTTACGGATGTTGTAAAGAAAGAAACGACAGGTCTTGGCAATCTGCTGGATATGAGCAGAGAAGGAGAGAGAAGAGTCAAAGATGATCCCAAGGTGCATCTACATCTACAGGTTTTTGACACGTTTTCGTTGGTGTAAATGGATGCGCGTAGATTTCGGCACTGAAATATCAACTAAGCATATTCTATAATCGTCGCCTAAATCTAGGCACCGATTATAGAATACGCTTAGTCAGCATTAACGTTTTAGGCGTCATATATAGAATCTCCTCCATAGCGGACTTTACAGAATACTAGTTTAGCACGGATAATCCCAGCGACTAACTTTGGTCACCATTTACTGAATTCTTCTCATTATGGTAATACAACATCGTAAACCCAGCTTCACTATTTTCATCTGTGAGAATTCAACACCATATTGACATCTGCACAGAAATATTCAAAAGCTGCTGGCCCAACAATGCAAGACCAATGTTTACATTATATGCAATTATGGAATTTTGCAAGGACATTTTCAACAAATTGTGCTTGTAAATCAATTCATCTAGCACATTGATTTGCTGTTCCTTGCTTTTTTTTTTGCCAGTTGCAATATTACAGCCTGCCAGTATTTCATCTGAGCAAATGATGGCAGATCTTTTGAGTCCTGTTTTGAATGAAAACAACAAACCCCACTTGAATGCTAGTTACACATAGTCCTGGCTTACAGATGCATAGCAAAGTCTGATTCATGTTAGAAAATGGGAGTCCTCGAGAGAAAAGAAAATATAAGTACACAATGGCTACCTTTTCAAGGTTATAGAAATCAGAAATAGAGGCCTCTGTGCCTGGCACATATCTCAAGAGGACAGCTTCCCTGCGAATACAGAAAATGACATTATTGCTCCTGCCATGTATGAATGCAGAGCTAGTACACATTAAGTTCTCCATAAATGGACTTAGATGTAATCCACCTAGAAAAATTTCAAATTAGTTATATGTAGTTTTTTGTTTAATTTCACACTGCAATTTTAAATTTGTAGTTAGAGTCTCCTGGCAGGATCTCAGCTACAATGGGATACAAATTAACAAAATTAACTTACCTAAAAATCTACCTACCCTATGAAGCGTGCATCCAATTGGCCTCCTCACCTCGCCCTTAATTCTAGGTCCACGGACTTGAGGACCGTAAGTCCTGAGACCATAGGCACCAACATTTCAAAATGTTTGGGGTGCCAAAAACAATACTATTGCCCCTCCCTAGACACACTGAAGGTGATGGATCAATATTGAAGGTAATCGACACCCACAAAGGGGGAGATTTTATATATGGCGCCTAAAATTGGCGCTGAAATCAGTGCTGATTAAGCATACTCTATAATTAGCACCTAGATTTAGCGTCGATTATAGATTAAACTTAGTTGATATTTCAGTGCCTAAAGCTAGGCAAATCCATTTACACCAACAAAAATGTGATGTAAATCCTGGCAGGTAGGTTTACACAGACTGGGCCATATTCTATAATATTCACGTAAATTTCGGAATGCCAATTTCCTTGTCCATAACTACGCCCCTTTTTGCCTGCATGCATTAGAAGTTCGGCACACTTCGTTACAGAATATGCTTAGCGAGTTACGTGTGTAAATTCAAGTCAGTGCAAATTAGTGCTCATTATTGCTTGTTAAGTGCTGTTATCAGCGCTCATAAGCTTGTTAAGTTACGCGTATTGTTACTGAATCCATGCCAATTTCAGCGTGGATCTCTAGGCGCATTATATAGAATCTGGGGGAAAGTGGGTTCCTGTGCCACAGACCAGAAAATTTTCACATAACACACACATCTAGACTGTCCAAGACAGTGCTGCAGGATACTGGGCTAGAAGGACCATTGGTCAGATCCAGTAAGGCTATTCTTATGTTCTTATACCACTACTACAATTACTGTTCAATTAGATCAAAAGCATTCCTCCTTCCACCTAAAAATGCACAAAGTGCTCTGTTGAGCTGCAAAGGTTTTAATTTCTCAGTTGGTTTTGCTTCCTTTATAAATTGCTCTTTCTTGGACTCATTAATGAAGACCGAGTCACTTATGCACAGGGGAAGTTGCAGAGGAAAATGTTTCCATTTCAGTTAAGCAGTTTACAAATAAATTCCATGTTGGGAGATTTGCACAAGCTCAGCTAAGTACTAGAAACAAAGACAGACATTTGTAAAGTGATGAACAGGACCAAAAATAATTAGAAAATCCTGTTCCAGAGAGCAGGTTCTGTCAAGTGCTGCTAAGCACAGCCTCATACCTCATTCCAATCTAATTGGAATGTTGGCAATGGGACCTTGATACAATTGGAATAAAGTATAGAACCACACTGAATTTTTTAAAATGTACCCATTCTTTTTTTTTAAGAATCTAAGGGGCCCTTTTACTAAGCCGCATAAGCGTCTATGCACACCCAACACGAGCCGAAATGGAATTACCGCCCAGTTACCACGTTGCTCTTGCGGTAATTTCATTTTTGGCACATGTCCAATACGCGTGGCCGAAAAAAAATTTTTTCGGACACCCACATCGGACGCACACCAAGGGGCATTTGACGTACGTATATCATTACTGCCCGGTTACCGCATGAGACTTTACTGCTAGGTCAATGGCTAACAGTAAGGTTGCAGACCAAAAATGGACTTATGGCAATTTTGATTTTGCCGCACATCCGTTTTCAGCAAAAAGGGCCTTTTTTAAAGGCGCGCTGAAAATGGATCAGCGCACAAACCCGCACCTACACTACCGCAAGCCATTTTTCACCGCACCTTAGTAAAAGGATCCCTACACAATGAAATGGGTCTTTTTATTTTATTGAGGGGAAAATGTAGAATTTCAACACAGACTGACAATAGCTATCCATGACCAAGACCCAATGAACAGATATAGAGGTAAAGAACTCCAATTCTAAAGGCATAAAAGGGACACGTAACATTCCCCAAAATGATCTACAAATCACAGTTAGACAAAACATATACTGTGAATTGCTAGCGGGGAGCTTTACAGATCATAAATTATGCATCTGGCTCATCTTTAATTATTGCATTGATAACACCTTATAAACAAATTATATTGCTCAAAGCAACATATGGTATAGTCCGGGTCATCAATCACTAATTTCACAAGTTCTAAAACCACTAATTACTGATGGCATCTTTCAACATATTTTAAAAGTTTGGCCTAAACAGCTCAGATGCCTGCTGGAAGTATGAAGCTAATGAAATAGGAACAGGACCTGCACTGAACACTCCCCACCAAACCATCTGCTTTCCATTACTCCACCATGAAGTTGTCCTTTGAAGGATTTCTTTATTAGCATGTTGGAACATGGAGCCTGCTGAATAGGAAATCATTTGATGACTGTTGGAAGCCTGGGGTGAGCAGGCGTATCATTTGGAATGTCAACGTGATTGTTGATGAGGCGGAGGAGAACGGACACTTTTTTAAATTCACCTCAGAGCTATGGAATTTTTTTCCATATCTTAGCTGGCTTCACAGCGTTACAGAGTAAACAGAATGAACCATAGACGCAGGGCTCCACCTTCCAGCATTAAATAATGGTCCCGGCAAGACTGTTTTGGACTACAGTTATACAGGGGTTCTCAACCTAGTCCTAGGGACACACCTAGCCAGTCAAGGATATCCACAATGAATATGTATAGGAGGAGATTTGCATACAATGGAGGCAGTGCATGCAAATTATCTCATGCATATTCATTGTGGATATCCTGAAAACTTGACTGGCTAAATGCATCCCCAGGACTGGGATGAGAACCACTCTTTTAGATTAAAATGAACCTGTGGGACACTTAACAGAGCAGTGATTTTCAACCTTTTTCATCTCACGGCACACTGACAAGGTGCAAAAATTGTCAGAGCACACCATCAGGTTTTTAAGGATATTTTTAATCATTTAACAAACAAGTATTAAGATTGTGCTCAATAATTAAAATTTTAATCATTGTGCTATCTTTATAGCTGAATTTATTTTTTTAATTTAAGACAAGTTGGGAAAAGAGCAACAATACACTTCTAAGATAACGAAATTAGCTGCAAATAACATGCATTCAAAAACAACAATTTTATAGCGAATACCCCCCCCCACACACACACACACACATCCACCACACTGCGGTTGGTGATCACATCACTTCACTGCATCCAATCTATAGGTTCGTAGGCCCAAATTCCTTTATCCCACCAGGCACACATTTATGGAACTACCCCAGTAATAAAGTAATGAGATCATATCAAATGGACACAATATGAATGTCAACACAATTTTCACTAAGTAATAATCTGATTTGTGATGAGAACTACCAAACTGCCACAGGAACACACTCATCAAACCCAAGGACTCACTGTAATTGAACCAGTTAACAATGTATAGCCAAGTTAAAGTGGATTTAGCATGATGGGTCCATCAACTTCCTCATAGTATCTGGGTACACAAACTGGGGAATTTAGCCCGTCTGTGTTTTCCTTACCTTTTTTTCAGACAGCTCACACCAACCTGAACCTTTTCTCCGATGCTTCCCACGTATGCAGAAGTGGGAAGTTACATCAGAGAGAAGACTCGGGGGTTGGCACAAGAAGGCTATCTGAATCGCTGCTGCTAACCACTACAGAAGAAATCTTATAATGCTGGCTCACTGGATGGGGATGGGACAGGAGTGACAGAAAGCTCCAGCAGCACACCAATGTGCTGAAAAACACTGTAATAGAGAGTCTTCCAAAATCCTACTTTGGCACAAGGTAATGGATTGTTCTACTGCATGAAACAGGGATGTTTTACTCACTAACGTAAACTCCTGTTCTCCTCTCTGACAGGCAGATGATCAAAAGCCCCGCGCTGTTCCAAACTGCTCTAAAATAGCGCTGGAACAGCGCAGGGCACTATTAGACCTATGATCAGAGAAAATGCATCAAATTTAAGCAGCGCAATTATCTCTGATCATGGGGTAGAAGTGCGAGCGAATTGTGCCATTTTGCGTTGACGGCAACCCAAGGAAGAGGAGGGAGGCCGGCTACCTCCCTCCTCCAACTAAGGTAGGGGGGCCAGGAGGGGGTTCTTTTTGCGACTGGACCACCAGGGATTTGGCAGACAATGCTGGAGGGGGGGGAGTTGGGGTGGGCTGGAGGTCACTGGACCACCAGGGACCATTTTCTGGTGGTTTGGGGGGGCTGGAGACCCACCAGATCTACAGCCCTCCCTGAACCTGGGGGGGGGATCGTCGGGGGGGACTGGAGGTCCATCGGACCTCCAGCCCCCTTTTGGCAGGTTTGCTTTGGGAGGGGAATGGGGGCCTGCCAGCATGCAACTGCATGCTGGACAGGGCTCACCATTCCTCCCCAATGATCTGCAAACCCTAATGTCAGTTCGGAGCTGGTGTAGGGTTTGCCGCGGCCAGCAACCCAAATTTTGACGCGCTGACCACTGATAATTGGCGATGAATGTGCTAAGCCCTGTTTAGCATGCATTAGCATGCTATTTGCGCAAAAAGCCCTCGAGCGCATTGTTTCACACACTCGAGGGCTCCGATCATGGGGCAGTAGCAAACGCCGGCGCTAGTATGGCGCTAACAGCCTCTAGCGCCGGCGTTTGCTTTTGATCATCTGCCTGTGATTATCATTTGTTGCATTTGCTTGCTTACAGTTTTATTGATTTATACCAATGGTGCTCACTTCCAGTCCTTGAGGCTGCCACTGGGTCAGGATTTCAGGATATCCCTCATAAATATGTATCATATCAACTATCAAGTAACTACCTCACACTATATTAAATAATTCCAACGGCTTCTTTATTGAAAACTCTCCATTATACAGTTATATAAAAGGCACAGAGAAGGGCGACAAAAATGATAAAGAGGATGGGACGACTTCCCTATGAGGAAAGGCTAAAGCGGCTAGGGCTCTTCAGCTTGGAGAAGAGATAGCTGAGGGGAGATAAAATAAGGAGTGGAATGGAACAGGTAGATGTGAATCGACTGTTTACTCTTTCCAAAAATACTAGGACTAGAGGATCATGCAATGAAGCTACAAAGTCGTAAATTTAAAATGAATCAGAGAAAATATTTCTTCACTCAACGTGTAATTAAACTTTGGAATTCATTGCCAGAGAATGTAGTAAAAGCAGTTAGCTTAGCGGGGTTTAAAAAAAAGGTTTGGATAGCTTCCTAAAAGCAGTCCATAAGCCATTATTAAATGGACTTGGGGAAAATTGTCGCGTTCTCGAGGGCCTTTGGATTCTGTCAGGTCCTCGAGGCAGAACCGAGAGCCCTTGGACCCTTGCCGAGGAGCAGCAGAGGCAGGCAAGACCACCCTGGAACTGGAAATACGGAAGGACAGGACTGGAACTCTGGACTGGAAGCAGGCAACTGGAACCGGCAGAACAGGAACTGCTTCACCTGCACTTAGCCACCGTTCCGCTGGAGTTGAGCTCCAGCGTGCGGGTGGCCGGCAGGGCTTGCAGGACAAGGCCGGAACTGGAGATCCAGAGGACCCACCCTGGGTCTAGGAAACACGAGGAAGCAATACTAAATACTAGACTGCACTGAGCGCTGCACGCAGCCGCTAAGCCAGAAACACAAGACAGACTATGAAGACAAGACGTACCGAAGCTTAGCAGGAGCAAGGACTAGGGCATACATGCAAGCTAGGCAGAATGGGGATCAGGGAATACCCACAGGGTAAACCCACTAGCTAGGTAGAGGCAGGATACAGGATAATCACCCAGGAAATACACACTAGCTAGACAGAGAGAGGATTCAGGATATACACTCAGGATATACAAGCAGGGTTCAGGATAGACACCCAGGATATACGTTAGCTAGGCAGAGCGGGAAACCACATAACACTAGCTAGGCAGAAACAGGATTCAGGATAGACACTCAGGATATACAAGCAGGGATCAGGATATACACTCAGGAGATACGTTAACTAGGCAGAGCGGGAAAACGGGTAAACACTAGCTAAGCAGAAACAGGATTCAGGATAGACACTCAGGATATACGCTAGCTAGGCAGAGCGGGAAACCGGATAACACTAGCTAAGCAGAAACAGGCTTAAGGGTTGACACACAAGCTGGGCAAAGCAGGGCTCAGGGTAAACATAGAAGCTGGGCAAAGCAGGGCTCAGGGTAACAGAGAAAACCAGGAACAACAGGCCAAGGGTCTTGGGCTGAAGCTACAGCAGCTCCACACACAGCCAGAGAAATAACCCCAGGCTGTAGCTGAGTATCTCGAAACCCAGGCTGAGAACAAACAAAGACGGAGGCTACAAACACTGAGGAAAGCACTAGAAAGACTAGCAGTCCCCAGACACGCAAACAGAGAGGCAGAGCCCACCCGGAAGGACTAGCAGTCCACAGGTACAGACAGCAGATGGGTAGGAACCCAGAGACAGGCTTAGTAGCAGCGCAACAGAACTCTCACTAACCTGCTGACCTTTAGGCATGACACCATGCAAAGGCCCTGAATGCAAGCACAGCACTTCCTTATGAAGGCTCTCACTTATGAGTCACCACCAGCAGGACAGAAGCAGGAAGTACACTGACCCCAACGAGAGGCTTGACACACATAGGAAGTGAGCCCACAGGAAGGACAAGCAGGAGCCATCTTGGAAGCTGGCATAGGTGGCAGCCATCTTAGATGCTGGCTCCCTAGAGAGGCAAAGCCCACACAGGTGAGGTCTAGTGGAGTAATCAGCACACAAAGCCAGAGCCAAAACTAACACAAAGACAGACAGAAGCCAGCAGAGCTGACTGAGGGTGGTCACGGCCACAGACGTGACAAAAATCCACTGCTTATGTCTAGGATAAGCAGCATAAAATGTATTGTACTTTTTTGGAATCTTGCCATGTACTTGTAACCTGGATTGGCCACTGTTGGAAACAAGGTGTTGGACTTGATGAACCTTCGGTTTGTCCCAGTATGGCAATACTCATGTACTTATGTAATTAATATTAATCCAGAACTCTATCTCATTCTCACCATTTATTCCACATTCCCACTAAAAATACTAACAATCATGTGGGATCAAACAAACATTGGGCAGTTTAAACTTCTAATGTCTCAGTTCTTCACTCCATGTGAATTATATCTTCACTCAAATGCAGAATATTCACTTTTTTACATGGAAACTATTTCAATAAATAGTTCCTCAAGATTTGTCTATCATTTCTCAAATGTTTTAACCTCAATGTTGGGATATTCAGCAGGAGATAACCAGTTTTAGTCCTGGACGTGCTATTTTGTTCCATTATAACTGAAAAATGTCCAGGTCTTACAACCGTCCAAATCCTGCCTTTAACACGCCCCTGACACATCCTCTTGAGATTTGAATGTACTGCAGGTGAACAGCATAGAAAAATATGGAAAATGGGTTTCAAAAATACTGATTTGGATGTTTTTGTGAAAAAAAACATCCAAATGCTGCCTTATGCCACTTTTTAGATGTTTTTGTCTTTCAAAAATGAGCCCCATAGTAACCTATGTTTAACTACACAATACTATGTCACTAAGAATTTGTGACTTTTATGTTTGTTCCTTTTATTTAACTCCGTATGTACATACGTTTATCATTTATCATGCATGTGTATTAATTTTGTATCTCACATGTATTCAGAAGCATAGCCAGGTTTTAGAATTAGAGAAGTGGACAAAGTTAAAAAATCAGCACCAGCAGAAGCAGGTTTATAAAACCGCACAGGCGTCATTTTCATTGGAAATCCATTTTGGGGAGCAGCTGCTCCCCTTGTGCCCACCTAGCTATGCCTCAGCATGTACTATGATTGTTTAATTTGTTTAGGTTTGTGTATTCATATATGCTGCCGGTATCTTCCATGTTATCTCTCGTGTCACTGCAGGGGGTGGCTGAACTATCTGTAAACATTTTTTGTCAGTTTTAAATTTAGCAAGTGAAGTCTGAAGATGGAAAGATGCAGGAAGTGAGTTCTAAAGATAAGGTCCTTGCATATTAAAAATAGCATGCCTTGTGTGCTCATGTGTTATGTCATGATTTGGTATAACTAATTGGTTTTGCTGTGCAGACCTAAGTGCACGCGCAGGGCTGTAAGGAATAAGAAGACAGTAAAGATAAAGTGGTCGCTCCCTCGTACAGGACTTTTTAAAACAAGCAGGATCGGTTTGTAGTTAATACGAAGAGCAATGGGGAGCTAGTGAGCTTCCCTAAAGACTAACATGGTCATATTTACGTGAGGCAAATAGATGTGTTTTGGATAACCTGTAGGCAATGAAGGTCTTTAACATGAAGGCCTTTGTACAAAGCATTGCAATAATCTAATTTGGAAATACCCAGTGAATGAACTAATATAATGAGTGCTGATGGAAGAAGTAGAGAAGAAACAGAACGAATGAGACGTAGTTTGTAAAAGTAACGCTTAATTTGCATTGGAAATTTGGGGAAGGAATGAGAGGTCTGAATCAAAAAGCACCCCAAGAGTATCATCTGTGCTTTCTACCATGCTGAATACTACCTCCTCAGTGCCCTCAACCATAACCAGGCTAAGAAGCAGAAGCAGACTCAGGGTAGGAACCCAGATTTCCTGTCTGACAGCTCACAGCTTTGCTACAGAACCAAGACTTATGGTCTTTCTTGAGCAGATTTTATGTATGTCATTATTTGTTTAGGTTTCTGCTCTTGTTTAGCTTTCTAATTGGCCATTTTATCTCTTCAGCTGGCTCACTGGAGTGTAATAAATGAAATCACAAGATAAAGTTAATTTACAGAGCCCTACTGCTGCAGTTTTCCATCTGTCCTAGAATATTATAGACACCAAAATTTACTACAGCTTGTTGCAAGGAAGTGTTTATATAAACCTTTCAAGGACTACTTCAAATCATTTATCAAATCACAGAATTACCTACTGCCACATAAGGACCCTTTTACTAAAGTGTGCTAAGCAGTTAGGACCAGATTCAATATATGGCGCCTAAAAAAATCGGCACAAAAAACCTGCGCTTAGCGCTGTTCTATAACCCGCACCTAAAGTTAGGCACTGTTTATAGAATACGCATAACGCCCTGTCACCATGACTAAAATATAGGCACCACCACTGACACCAACTAAGGAGTCCTTTTACTAAAGTGCACTGAAAAATGGCCCGCAGTAGTGTAGGCACGTGTTTTGGCCGCGCACAGAATCATTTTTCAGCACACATGTATAAAATTACCTTTTGAGGAGGGCCAAAAATGGACGTGTGGCAAAATTAAAATTGGTGTGCGCCTATTTGGGGTCCAAGACTTTACCACCAGCCACTGACTTAGCAGTAAAGTCTCATGCGTTAATCAGGGGGAAATGGTCAACGCATATTCAAATGCCGATTACAACCCACGCACCAGAAAATAAAAATATTTTCTGATGTGCATAGTGGATGCGCGTAAAAAATGAAATTACTGCCCGGGCCACGCGATAGCCGGGCAGTAACTCAGAATTGATGCATGTTGGGCATGCGTAGGCACTTACGCGGCTTAGTAAAATGGCCCCTAACTTAGCTGCAGAAGGGGCATATTTTATAACAGTGCACATCATTTTTAAGAATACCCACAATCCGCCCTTGCCCCTCTCATGGCCAAGCCCCCTTTTGTGATCTGCGCATTAAAATTTACAGAATACGCATAAAAAGATCCGAGCGTAAATTCTCATTAGTGCCAATTAGTGCTGATAATTTCTTGCTAGTGGCCAATTATCGGTGCTGATTTTCTTGTTAAACAATTACGTTGTGCACACAAATTGGCTGTTTGCGTGCGCAACTTTAATCGCCATATATAGAATTCCCCTGTAAATGCATAAATTAGTGCATGGTAGCTCTTAAAACACAGCTACGGTAACTTACCATGCCAGCATGACATCATATGCTAATTTAAGCACTAAGGGAGTAGGTAATTTTATAAAGGGGAGCCTAATTTTAGGTGTCAAGAAAGTAACTATCTTGAGCCTATTCTATAAAGGAAAGTAGACACCTGTTTTCCTTTCTATTATTTTATTTATTTGTAAAACTTATACCCCACTCACACCTAAGTAAAACATACCATAAGTACACATAAACAATTCACATCACCTTCAAAAATTACAATGGACTGCTGCTAATTCCCAATTGCATCAAATAGAGAATGGCCGAACAAAAAAATACGTTTTTAAAAGCTTCTTAAATTGACCCACATTTACACAGAAGCAGAGATACCCAGGCAAGGCATTTTAAAACACCGGGTCTCCAACTGAAAATGCTGCTGCCCTCGTAAGAGTGCAATGTGTCATTGCAAATGAATTGGCTACTAATTTCTTTGTGGAATCAGATCTCAACCCCCTAGCAGGTACAGTGTTATCACAGTGTAATAGGTCAAACATGCACTTGGGCCTGATATTCAGCCAGCGACGGGCAGCACTTTTGCTGTTTGCGCAGCATTAAGCATGGATATTCAATGCTGGGCCATATCTGGCCACCAGCATTGAATGTCCAGGATTTTTTTTGCTGCTAAAAAGTTAACTGGTTAAGCTGATATTCAGTGCTGACTAGTTAAGTTGTTAACAGTTAAAGATAGGACTGCTATATATGCAGTCAGACTTAAACGCTAAATATCCGGTTAGGTGCTGAATATCTGCGCCAAACCGGATAAGTCATATGACATATCCATTTTAGCAATGGGCGCTGTGAATATTCAATGAGAGATTACCAGCTGTTTCCCATTGAATATTCACGTTAGCAGCAAAAACATTATTTAATCGATCAGTGGCTGTTTCTGACCGATTAATAGAGCTGAATAATGGGGGGGGGGGGGGGGGTTATATTTTTGGCATGAGTACTTACATCATCCATAGAGCTGATATAAATGCTTCTGCCTAGATTGCTAAAAAATGCACATATGTTAATAGCATTTTCTAATTTGCATATGCAACTGTGTGCCCCAGCCACATTTGGGCTCATTTTTGAAAGAGAAGGACGCCCATCTTTTGACATAAATCGGAAGGTGGACATCCATTATCGAAAGCCAATTTTGGAGATCCCCAACTGCTTTCCGTCGCAGGGACAGCCAAAGTTCAAGGGGGCGTATCAGAGGCGTTGTGAAGGCGGGACTTGGGCATGCCTAACACTAGGATGTCCTCGGCCCATAATCGAAAGAAACAAGGATGTCCATGACGAACACTTGGACGACTTTACCTGGTCATGTTTTTCTTACGACCAAGGCACAAAAAGGTGCCCGAAATGACCAGATGACCACCGGACAGAATCGGGGATGACCTTCCCTTACTCCTCCAGTGGTCACTAACCCCCTCCCACCCTCAAAAAATATCTTTCAAAATATTAATTGCCAGCCTCTATGCCAGCCTCAGATGTCATACTCGGCTCCATCACAGCAGTATGCAGGTCCATGGAGCAGTTTTAGTGGGTGCAGTGCACTTCAGGCAGGTAAACCCAGGCCTATCCCCCCTACCTGTTACATTTGTGGAGGAAACAGCGAGCCCTCCAAAACCCACTGTACCCACATCTAGGTGTCCCCCTTCACCCGTAAGGGCTATGGTAGAGGTGTACAGTTATGGGTAGTGGGTTCTGGCTCAGCACACATGGTAAGGGAGCTATGTACCTGGGAGCAATTTATGAAGTCCACTGCAGTGCCCCCTAGGGTGCCCGGTTAGTGTCCTGGCATGTAAGGGGGGACCAGTGCACTACAAATGCTGGCTCTTCCCATGAACAAATGGCTTACATTTGGTCATTTCTGACATGGACGTCCTTGGTTTCGATTATCGCCGAAAATCAGAAACAACCAAGTCTAAGGACAACCAAATCTAGGGATGACTAAATTTCAGGATTTGGACGTCCCTGACCGTATTATTAAAATGAAAGATGGACGTCCATCTTGTTTCGAAAATACAGGTTTCCCCGCCCCTGGATCAGCATGTTTTGGGAGGACGTCCTTATCAAAACTTGGATGTCCCTTTCGAAAATGCCCCTCATTCTGGCAAAAGCACCACACTTAAAGGTGTACAAACAAAGGTCAGCCTTTATTGAAAAGGACCTGACATGGGCACTGTGTTTCAGCTACAAAGCCTGCATCAGGAGTCAATACTAGTTCTGACAGATATTCTGAGGTAAAATGCCAATTACACGCTGCAATGGAAAATGAGAGAAACCTGTTATATAAGTCAAACTTCAGGACAGCCGTCCAAATGGCTGATAATAACAGAAAGCAATGTCAGCACATCATGAGATGCTCCAACCAAACAATCACATAGCTAAAACCCAACTTCAAAGTACACGCCATTGTATTTAGGCGCCATGCTATACAATAATACTTAGCTGGAATACTGGCATTTATGTGTGCATGTGCACAAATATACGCATTTATGCCATTATTCTGGTCATTTACACATGCTCCTGATACCAAAAAATAGACACACTGTTACAGAATTGCCCTCCAACTGCACAGCCTATTATAGAGTAGGAAATAGGTGGATTATGGGCAGAGAATGGGCATGTGCTGTGCATTGCAGGTTTACTTCAGATAGGGCAGATGCACTTACTGCCCCCTAAAGGGGAAGCAGTAAGTGAATCCAAACTGTCAGCACACTTATTGCAGGTAACTCTATGTGAACATGCTGGGAATGCCCCCAACAGTCCATGCACAGGCTTTACACTTACCACACTTTAGAAAAAAGCCACACGGTCTATTTAGCATGGACCTGCTAAGTCATATGAAAGGGAAGTCATCCACTTTTGGAGGGGCATGAAGTAAGAGGGATGTCAGGATGCTAAATATTTACTTATTTATTTATTTTAGTACATTTCTACCCCACATTTACCCACATGAGCAGGCGCAATGTGGCTTACAATAAATCAGGATACAAAACAGGACAATGATGGCCCAGAACCAGAAAGTGACAGAAGGGGTAGGAACAGGGGATAACACAGGGTAGATGACAGGGGTGAAGCGATGTTGTTCCAGGCATAGGCATTTCTAGACCTCAAGAATCACAAACTAATCTTATGTTCAAATAGTCACACTGAATGTTCATCAGATACAGTACATCAGCATACATCTATCTGAGACTTAATATATACTGTATGCAGTACACAGTAACTAGGCAAGACAGTAAAGCAAAATGACCCACTGCACTTAATTTATTCCTGGAGGAGATTCTGTGCAAAATAATTTTTAAAATTCTCTGGATGAAATACGAAAGTTCTGCATACTTTATTTCACCAAATAACACAACTTCGGAATCATCGTATGTGAGAATTAATAATTAGTTTAAGATGCAATGCAGAAAACACTATTATTTAAAGATCCAGAATTCATCAGTTTTATGTGTGCAATTCCCTGTGCCTCATGTCTCTCTCAGCTACGCCCACTTCTCCTTCAGATTTGGGAGAACACCTAGGTAATACAGTGGTCCAAGTCACAAAAAATGATGGCAAGCCTACACTGTCCATAGAAGATAGAGTTCTTCAGAATCATGGACAAAGGACACTGAAGACTGAACCACTGCACCTCTACCCCTTTAACTCTCTTGTCTTCTAGGCTTGACTTCTCCCCAAGCTTGACCCTTCCCCTCTACTTAGGGTTGATGCTCCAGATTGTGCTCTCCCTCCCTCTCTATTCCTCAAGGCCTCCCTCTCCTCTTTATTTATCCTCCCCAAGGCTCAACAGTATTTTTGAATAAAAGATAGACTTTTTCTTTTTCAAATATGACCTTCTTTCCTATTCGGATTTTGGACGTTTTGTGCAAAATGTCCAAAGTCAGACTTGGACATCATATCAAAAATGCCCCTCCACGTAACTTTGTAAAACTTTGAAAATTCGCCTCAAAGTTATAAAGCAGAAATGTTTTAAAAGAGAGGGTTTGTTCTTTCAACAAGAAAGCTATCGTTTTACTGCAATTCAAAATGCAAGCCCAGTTAGAGGACTAGATTCTAAAGCCTCAAATGCTCACATGACCTTATCTTAATGCTTCTCATACTCAACAATTCCTTGGCGAGCTGTGAATAAAAACAAGCATTTCAAGCTATTCGTGAACTTTCACCACTGATGTGCCATATTTACATCTCTTGGACCACTGACTGATTTGTCAGCATGGATCTACATCTGTCTGCTGGCATACTTAATGCAGAGATTTCATGCTGGGCTCTTCTGGTTAGAAGCCTATTTTCCTTTTTTTTTTATCACATTTGCTGGCTATTATTTCATAATTACACTTTAGCTCCACAAATCTTTTTTCTTCATCTTTGTAGTGACTAGTTGAGATCCTCCCTTTGACCTTTCGTATTCGATTGCTGTTTCCTGATTCTGAAGTTTGATCCCTCATAATACTCCTATTCCATGCCACACTGTACAGTGCAGTATTGACAAAGAATTTCCTTCCTCTGCATAATTAACAACTTTCCTGCACAATCTGAGCAGACACTATGGGGTCCAAAGGAGAAAGAACGTTGGTCTTCATGGACCAGTGAAAGAGTAATGCAGCCCAGCGTAACGCTATCTGACTTACTACTAACATCCAAAAGCACTGTTCTGAATTAAAGCTAATCCATCTTAATGAGCAGCAGAGCAGAACAAGATACTGTCTTCTGAAAACCACTGTCTCCTGCTTCTGTCATCAGTGCTCTACTTTATGCTTTGAAAAGCATGAATCTCATGGATTACAGAAGCTATTCAAAGTATGAAGTTGAGCAATGGAGGCTACAAACAGCAGCCAGCAAGGGGCAGATATGTCCTGATCACCTGTCATCCAGGAATTAGGTATTAGACATGGGTTGTTTGCCGATAAGAGTAAACACTATTTGCGTACAGTGTGAACTTCTCTTGAATACTAAATGTGGGATGATAAATGGCTGTGTGCTAAAATTAAAAGTAGCGAGCAGCTATATATTGCCTGAGCCCTTATCGCCACCCATTGACCTAGCGGTAAGGGTTCATGTACAACTCATGCAGTAATCAGGTAGCGCACGCCATTGTGGCCGCACACCAACTTTGAAATTACCACTGGGCGCCTGCGCTAGCCCGGCAGTAGTATCAATTTGGCACGTGCTAACCATGCATTACCCTACTGCATCTTAGTAGAAGGGATCCTGAGTTATTTGTCATATATTAGGAAGGTAAAAAAAAAACTATGTAAGAGGTTCTGTCAATATCAACAACTGTTTGTTTAATAAAGAGACAGCTATTATTAAACAAGATCTAGGTTTGGCAAGGAGAAATTAGGCTTCGCCTAATAATTTTCTTTACGTTAGTCCTTCCCACTATTCCAGAACCTGTGGGATAGTTGTGTCCATCAACCAGCAGGTGGAGATAGAGAACTAAAAACACTGAGCTGAGACAAATCTCTCTGGCACCCAGTCCAGCTCCTCAGTATTTACATAGACAAGCAATAAGAATAAATTCAGAATACACACAATAACCTTAAACAACTTGCTAACCTAACACTAACCAGACATTCAAACATGTGTGGGCCTCTCTTATCTCTGTACAACTTGTAGAGCACTAGAAAAATGCAGGAAGCACCATATAAGGTGAAAGTCGTTAACTGACCCCATGTCCAGTGAGACCCATTCTGCTGTAATCAAGTCTTGAATGTCTAGATGCATCAGGAAGGCCTTAGAAAGACCTGTAAGCCCACTCATGATCAATGAAGATGGAACTCCTGACGCTGAAGGAGAAGGCTCTTCAATGGAAAGCACCATCAATGCCTCAGAGTTCCTCAGAGTACTGAGTTCCTCCTTATGAAACAAATTTTGGATCATCTCCCTCCTCTAACGATTCCTTCAATGATGATTCCTCTGAATAGACCAAGGCCACATCAGATAAGGAGAGAGAAGCAGAGATAGACCTCCAGGAGTGGACAGATGAGGCTAGTCGGCCCTGACAAAATGACACCCATTCCCGCACTTTTCCACATCAAACTGTGCACTGGCCCTGCCGGAGAGTCCAGAGTCCCCAGCATATTCAGATTATGTGCCAAATCCAAAGACGGGCTGCTGCCGACCTTTTCCCCAACGTTCCACAGGATTTCCAGCTTGCACACCCTGCAACATCCCAACACCAGCTGGTGGAACCCACAGCAGAAAAACTGCTTAACTGCTTCCACGGAAGTCGCCATTCGTCCCAACTGGAACAAGCGCAGCAAAATGCAGTCCCAAACAGTGAGTCAAAATCTCTCCCCTGCACCAAGCAGAACTTGCAGCCCTCCAAGCGGTTCTTAGTCACACTTTAGTCAGACTTACCAATGCTCACAGTCCCCCACTGCACCCAAGCTCACAGTCTTCAAAAGTCTTACCTCAGATGAGAATGAATCAGGACTGAAATTCTGTCCCATGCTCTCCAGTAAACCTCTTTCCTTCCCTTTTTTATTTTTTAAGGCTGTTGTTCTGGAAAGGGAGAGTGCCACAGAAAATAGAAGAGAGGTGAAAGGAGGGAAGAAGTACATTCACAGGGCACCAGAGAGAGGAATCTGAAGACCTCCAGATATGATTCTACAATGCTCAACTGGGGACCAGCTGACCAACTGGACCAGGAGCAAATCACTCAGAGCCAGAGACTGAAAAGTGTGTCCATCCATCTGCTGGAGATAGAAAATACTGAGGAGCTGGACTGGATGCCAAGAGAGATATGTCTCAGCTCAGTTCTCTATCTCCATCTGCTGGTTGATGGACACAATTATTCCACAGGTTCTGGAATAGTGGAAAGCTACATAATGGAATTTCCATTTTTTTCTGAGACTACAGTTCATGCCAGCATCTCCTCTTCTTCTCCTTTCTTTGCAAAGCTTCTAATCTTTATTTCAACTAGCTAGGGCAGGCTCATTTAAATGGGGAGGGGAGGGAGAAAGGAATATCAGGGCTACAGATATTTCCATGCAAGGTTTGGTGCAAGAAATCTTTAGTTGTGGTTCAAAGTAATTGCCTTATTTCCTAGGTCATCCAAGGACACCCTTTGTTTCACAATTACATGTCCACAACACATACAAAGCTACCATGACACAGATTAATTAGCTCTACCCCAGAAACAAAAGGCTCTCTGTCTATAGCAGACAAATGCTGTTTTGCAGAAATTCACATCAGATTTGCCATGACATTGTCCTTGCTCTGTTAAACACAGACAGGAAGACACTGCCTTCTTATTGAAGGTGACAACACCTTTAAGTCTCCCAAACAGAAAGCCTGCTCCTCACTCTTGATTTGCATAGCACTTTAACAATAACTCAGCTTCTCAGTCAATCTAATTAGAGCCTGCTACTGCTGCAGTCAAGACTTTTCAAGTACAAAGTAAAGAAAAGGAAGCACCAATGGAAGCCATTTATTAATTCATCTGTGGTGGAAGAGGGAGCATCTTTCTGATAATGAAAAATCCAAGTCTCTTTAGGGCACTCATCCACCATGGAATTCATTTTGCACCTCATCCATTTTCTGAGGCCAACCGTAAAGATTTCTATTTCTCTACGTTTTTAAAAACTTTGAATCCTTCCACAGAGATTAAAGGAATTTTTTTTAATGATGAATCCCTGCTGTTTCTTTTTATACTACAACCTCTTGTACATTAACAAGATCTGAAAAAAAGTTTTAACCAGATGATAGCAAAGTGGACTATTATTCATCTATTTTGAATTCTAGCAGGAAATTCTTGCTCCTCTGTAACATAATAGAACAATGATTGTGTTTTCTTACTGTTGCATTATATAAGGACCTGCCTTTATAAAGCAGAGCTGGTAGTCATCACCTCACACTGAGATGAATAAGACTGTCAAGCCAGTTTGTCTCTCTGTGAGCTGTCGTGGGTGCTGCTTATTATTAATAATACTGCAAAGCAAGCCTTCATGACTTGAGCAAAGTGTTGCATGCTATGTAGCACACCACATAATTTGGGGGTAATTCTACAATAATGTGCCTGTATTTAAGCACCTGTTTTATAAAGACAGTAGGTACCTACTTTCCTTTATAAGATAATAGCGTGATCAGTGAAATAAGCACCTATAATTTTGGCATGAGCACTTACGTCAGCTACAGAGCTGGTGTATTTCTGCCTAAACACTGAAAACAAATGCGTAACTTACTGTATAGTATAAGTTACATACTTGAGCGTGAGTCTAACCCAGACTCCATCCATGTATATGCCCGCCTGTTAAATATGTGCTATGTGCATATTTACAGAATAGAGCTTAAGCAGAATTTATATGCACATATATGCCATTATTCTAATTGTTTATATGCATATTTAGTGCATAAGTGTTAGCACCCAATTTATAGAACTACCCCCTCTGTGTTTCCTGCCCTCAGAGCCAGGAAGGCAGGCAAGTATTCCCTGACCAAATCTTCCCAACTCTTGCTAAGTTCTTAGCCCAAATCTTTCTTACATCATTTACAGCTCAAACCAAGAAGGATCCACAGATAAATACATAATCTTCAGATATTTCTAGCTTGTTTCGGATTGTATACAAGATTTTGTCAAGTGCGTGTTGAGTTTTATTTCTGTATTTAAAAACCTTACCACCTGTCCTTCAATCTAGACAGTTTTCAAAAACTGTCAAGGGATCAGTTGTAAGGGAAAGTGGGCTATAAATCAATGATGGAACCCTGTGCATGCCTCCCTCCTCTCCTTCCCTTTCCCCATCAATTACTTTTACCCCAACCCTACCCCTACTGCAGCTCTTGATTGAGGCCCAAGACACATTCTATTACTCCTCACCTGTGGTATGGGGAAGAGTGCTGGTGCTATGCCTCCCTCTGCTTTTTGGCAGAGGTACTCCTGACTCCTCTTTAGCTGGTGAGGCCTGGCTCCCTGTCACTCCTGGTTGTCTTCCAAGATGATGGGGGTGTTCTCCACAGTCCAGCTCCTCTGTCCTACAGTACTATGCCCTTGGTCTTCACCACCTGTCCTAGAAGGCCACCAATGAATCAGATTTTCAAGAAATATGCATGACAGTTTGAATACCCACTGTATGCAAATCTCTCTCATGCATATTTATTAGAGGTATCCTGAAAACCTGACCTGTTGGCAGCTCTCCAATACTGGGAGTGAAGACCAAAATATTATGCTCTTGCTGAATCCCTGAGCCATCATATTGTTTCTTCCTGTTGCTAGCTCTTGTTCCCCTGTTGTTACTTCCTGTCATCAGCATGGGTGCCCATGGGAGGTTCACACCCTCTAGGAATTTCATTGGATTCATTTATTGTACCACCTTGCACATCAAGAATTAAAGCAGCCCACAGTTTTGACAGAGATGCAAAATCAGACTTGAATTCAGGTGCTCAGTTCAACTTTAGAGGCCACACTTTTGGTAATCTGCTGCCACTACAGCCCATTGTTTTGGTACATATGCAGAATCAAACTTGTGTTTAGGTGCTCACCTTAATTTCACAGCCCATAGTTTTGATAGAGATGTGGAATCAAACTTGCATTTACAGTTATCGGAAGAGGAACAAAATAATGCTGGGCACCCTCCTCCTTCACTCGGTGAGCAGGCAAGAAAGAACAAGGCAGTCACACAACCTCTTCACTCTGCACATCACAAGCTACTAGCCAATAAAGGAGAGAGAGGAAAGAGAGAGGACCGCCCATCTGACCTCATTGGCTTCAGGCCTTTTGATACACTATTCAACTGCTGTGCTGCATAGCAATTGAGGAGCCAATGGAGTTGGATGGATCTCTCACACAGCATTAGGAATTTATGAGCCCCAGAGCAAAAGAGGAAAACTGCAATTATGAGTGAAGTTAAAAATGTGGTTGAAGGCATTGTACTTAAGCGGAGTATGCACTTATCGCTGGTGTGCCAAACCAGAGTAAGTTAACACTGGAATGAATTAGAAAAATTTGGGACTGTAAGTTTCCACTGCAGATAAGCGGAGTGTGCACTTATCCAACATGCACTTAAGTGGCGTGCACTGTACATGATTTTGTTTTTGTACTTTTATTTTTTTTTTTAAATATGCATCTCTCCACTTTTGAAAAGTTTTCTGTGAGTACTTGTAGTTCTTCATGGTCCCGCTCCACCTTGTTGCTCTTTCCTGATCACCATGGTCGGAACAAGAACCTGCCTTCACTACCCTCTTCATGCTCTTCAGCAACAGTGAGGGGAGGGGTGGATTTGGAGAGTTTCACTGCCTGCTTCCTGCTCCTGCCTATGGGTTCTTTCAAGAAAATCAACTCACCTGAAGCAATAGCCAAATGCGGTTTTCAAACAATGAAGACTATAATTACAGAAAACATATCCAGGTCAATTCTATAAATGGGCACCAAAACTTATGCACCACTTACACAGATCAGAAGCTCCAAAACTGGTAGTTACACGTGTAACAGCATTATGCGCTACTTTACAAGGTAGCATGTAAATGCCTTAGCATGTAAGTGCAAGGGGGGCATATGCATGGGCGGAGCATGGGATGGACATGGGCATGTCTTAATTACACATGCAACTTAAAGAAGACTATGGGGTTCATTCTTGAAGCAGAAAATTTTCCAAAAAGCGGAGCAAAGCGGCACATAGACTTTTTTTCCCAAAACATCCAAATCGCTATTTTGTAAACCCATTTTAAGACATTTTTCTATGCAGCTCATCTGTAGTGCATCAAAATCCCAAATCGCTATTTTGTAAACCCATTTTAAGACATTTTTCTATGCAGCTCATCTGCAGTGCATCAAAATCACAAGGGGGCATGTTGGAGGCAGTGGAGACAGGATTTGGGCATTCCCAAAACCTGGACATTTTTCTGCCATAATGGAACAAAGCAAAAACATCCAGGGCTAAAATTTAGACATTTTGGTCTAGACCTATTTCAGTCATGAGTAAGTCACAGAAAGTTGTCCTAAATGACCAAATGATCACTGGAGGGATTAAGGCATGACCTCCCCTTACTCCCCTCAATGGTTACTGACCCCTTCCCACCCCCAAAGATGTGAAAAAAAACTGTACATACCAGGCTCTATGACAGCTTCAGATATTACGGTTGTCATATTAGAGCAGCAAGCAGGTCCCTGGAGCAGCCTAGTGGTCGGCACAGTGCACTGTAGAGAAGGGAACCCAAGCCCATATCCCACTCTTATACTTGTGGTGGAAAGTGTAAGCTGTCGAAAACCCATCAAAAACCTACTGTGCCTACATATAAGTGACACCTGCAGACATAAGGGCTATAGTAGTGGTGTACAGTTAGGTACAGTAGGTTTTAGGTGGGTTTTGGAGGGCTCATCATACATAAGAGGGTATGGGTGAGATGTGTATCTGGGATCTTTTATGTGAAGTCTACTGCAGTGCCCCCTAGGACGCCCCACTGCTCTGCTGGAATATCTGTGTGGCCAGTCTACTAAAAATGCTGGCCCTCCATAGGTCCAGATGGCTTGTTTTTGTGCGTTTTTCCCTTGGATTTTTTTAATTTTTTTTTAGAAAATGGTCCAAAAACAGATACACTGAACACAAAACATCTAGGAAATGGCCATTTTCAAAACAAAAAAGATAGACATTTTTCTCATTCGAAAATCGCTATGTTCATCACTTAATTATTAGATGTTTTAAGTAAATGTCCAAAATCAGATTTAGAAGTCACATTGAAAATGCCCCTCCAGACGTTACACATATCACACAATGCACTTGGGCGTGTCCATTTATGCCTGCCATTGACCTTGCATAAATCATCACACCTAAATTGTACTAGCATTCTATAATGGCTTCTTGGCACACAGATGCCATCTTAGAATTGGCGCTCAGCGCATGGCATCGGCATGCTTAAACGGAGGCACCAAGTTATAGAATTGCCCCAATTTATGGAGTTTAAAGGTGTAATTACTGCCATGAGGGCTGTTATGTACTCCTACCAAAATTCAGCTCCACTGCTCAGCCTAAAATGAAAGAGCAAGGTTAATGTGCCACAAAGAAATTCTGAGTTGCAAGAATCACAGCACTTCAGAGGTCTCTGTGAATGTGCAGGTAAAAAGTCACACTGGAAGCAAGCTGCCTCCAGAGAAAACAGTAGGCCGTTTGCATGGCTACCACATGTGTCACAGAAAGGCAAAGAGAGCATATTTATGCACTTCCACAAAGTCAGGAATGATACTGTAGCAGTATGATTTAACGCACAGCAAGTATGTGGCTCCCTTAAACCACAGATTTTATAATGCATCACAGAAGAATGCAAAGCTAATCGCTATATTTTAAGATTAAATGATGATAAAGTCTGAGTGCTGCTCTCTGGAGATCCAGCTCTTTGCTAGTTAAGTGGGCCCCTAGGGGACATGTGCTTTATGATACTAAGAACACATTACAGGACAAACTCCTACCCTTCTACATGTTTAAAAGAAAAAAAAATTGCAATAAAGATCATATACTGGAAATATCTCCTGCACCTCAGGCTCAAAACTTAAAATAATTTTTCTTTTAGTAACTCATCTTGTAAAATTAACCACAGGAGCAGATGTATAGCTCCAGGTACTTTGAGAAGTACTAAAAAAATGAATTGTCTCAGTAGCTCTTTTTCTTCTTACACATTTTTCTGGTAAGGAGGTGCACTGTAGAGCTGGCTGAGGCCTGGCCCACTCAGTACACCATCACTCCAGGTCCAAACAGGGAAAGGGAAGACATCGAGACCCTGAGGCATTAGTCTCTTATACTCTCCAACAAACAAAATACTTTTCAGGCTTGAGGATGCAACAAATAAATCATCATTTACAATTCAGCCTCTTTAAATGGCAATAATCTGACACATTACACCGTTCTTAAGAGATGAACACAGTGTTGAAGCCATAAGCAAGAGTATTAGTGCTGTTTTTCTTTAGGTTCACTATGGGATTGGCTGTGAGGTTTTCAAACTCTTGGGATACCTTAGTAATGAAAATCCAAAGCATAACCTATTTCTCTTCCATGATGTCTGCCTTCTTGCTGTACTGGATCTCTTTCTACTGATGTAGAAATCAGATGGCTGCTCTCCTCACCTTAACCCGTTGGCTTCAGAAATTACTGTGGTGAAGTGGGTTATGGTATACCCTAATACAGTTTATTGGGTTTGCAAAGAAATTTAGGGGTCCTTTTACTAAGGTGCGCTGAAAAAATAGCTTGTGCTGCTGTAGGCGCATGCATTGGACATGCGCAGGTCCATTTTTCAGCGCACCTACAAAAAAGGCCATTTTTTTGGGTCGAAAATGGACGTGTGGCAAAATAAAAATTGGCGCGCGTCCATTTTGGGCCTGAGACCTTACTGCCACCCATTGACTTAGTGGTAAGGTCTCACACATTAACCAGGCGGTACTCATCAGCGTACACTTCTGATTATTGCCCAGTTAGCGCCACATGGTAGAAAATAATTATTATTTTCTGTTGTGCATATCGGATGCACATAAAAAATGGAATTACCGCCCGGGGCACGCGGTAGCCAGGCAGTAGTTCCAAATTGACGTGCGCTGGGCGCGAGTAGGCACCTACATGCCTTAGTAAAAGGGCCCCTTAACAATTTACAAGCTAAACCCTTCTTTTTTAAATTAGTTATCAACTAGCTAGCTGATTTAGGGGCCCTTTACTCAGCTGTGCTAAAAAGTGGTCAGCGCTATCACCAGCTTTTTAGCGTGGCAATAAAATGGCCCCATTTTCCCTCTGTAGCTATGTTAGGAGAAGGTTCACTAAGCAGCTACGTGGGTTTTATTGCAGCTAGACATTAGCACGGACCTGTGCAAATGCTAAAATACATAAAAACAGCCAGCACATTTAAGGTTATGGGGGGTCATGAATTTGGTATATCGTTTTTCTGGGGTACTACCAAAGCAGTTTATATACTATATACAAGACAGTTAACATAAAAACCCCATGCTTACACTGGGCAGATGTGATGGGGCAGAGTGGAGGAGTGGCCTGCTATGACAGCTAGTGTATGGATCAGTACCGCATATTAAATGTCATGATTGCTGATGGCACAGCTGCAAAAAGCACCTCAAGAGGTGCTGTTAAATGCAACCACGCTATCAACTGTCCTGTAGTGCAGCTGCCCAAGCTTATTTTACAATATGAAGCCATTACAGCAACCATTCCTTCATTCCATTCCCCTCTCCTCAAGAGTACCTCCACACTATTCCCATTGCTGATCCAATCTCTCTCACGAAACCTCTGATCCAATCCCCCCCCCCAAGAAGTCCTCCCTAATCTGACCCCCTGATTAAATCACCCTCCAAAAGGAAATCCAATCCAATCCCTTCCAAGAAGCCCCTCCCACCCAACCTTAACTGAAAGCCCGTTCTCTTCTCAAAGCCCACCCCCCAATCACACCAACCTAACCCTCTCCCCAGCATCCCTCCCACCAAGCACCCAGGAGTAATCCCTTGTGGTTTACAGGTGCGGAACAGGATTGGTCCCCCTGTACTCCTGTCCCATCTTCTTGAGGGAAAAGAATCAGACTAAAAGGGAGATCCTTGAGTGAAGGCTCAGATTATGGGGATCAGGGTGCACTGCCCTGGCAATTGTTTTATTTATTGGGACAGCACCGCATTACATTCTATGGCAGATAACACAGGTGTTACTCCACTATCTATACATTACCACTATAGAATTGATTAATAGGAGTGGTTATAATGGGAATGGGTCACAATCAAAAAGGTTTACATATTATACACAGGTACTTATTTTTCTACCTGGGGCGAGTGTTAAGTGACTTGGAGGAGCTACAGTGGGACAGAACCCAATTCCCCTGGCTCTTATGCAAGTGCACTAACCATTAGGCTCCACCTCCTCCTTGCTCAGTAATTGCAAAAACTTCAGTAAATCTGCATCTTAATCTAAAATGAAAAAGAATTAACTCCCAAGCCTTTTCCTTAAAGCTAAAGAGCAGAGATGGAGCATCCATTGGGCAAACAGGGCAGCTGCTTAAATAGCCAAGATTCAGGGGCTGCATATGACAACAGGGAGCTCAGGCAGACCACCTCCTAAACAGCAGTGCACAGAACAGCTGGAACTAGCAAGCAGTCAGGCAGTTAAAGAAGGATGTATGATGCCTCAGCACATGTGCACTCAAGGCCTGCCATAGCCCTAGCTTCTCCAATACAGCCTTCCTGTTGTGGAGTGGGCAGAGACATGGAAAACTTCAGCGAACTTATGTGCTGAGGCCCTGCACTTCCTCAATGAACTGCTTCCTCTCCTTGCTCTCTCTAGATGTTCTAAAGAACTCTGGAACTCATTAAGTAAAAATACTGGAATGATTACTTTTCCTTGATTATTCCTCCCAAGTTTTCTGGGGACTGAAGAGAAGGGAGATTTAAATTGATAAATTGTGTGTGTGAGGGGTGGAGGGGGGAGGGTCCTCCCCTTTTCCTCTTCTTTTATAATGCTTCTTTGTACATGTGTTAGCTTTCTTCCTGATTTCTGTCAGCAAGTGTATCACTTGTGTTGTTAAACATTTGCTATAAATAATAAATAAATAAACAAACTGGAATGAGCCCAACAGGCAGGCTCCCATGGTGCTAAGGTTTGTTTGTTTTTAACCCATGTAAATGTGTTATTAAATATAATTCAATGAAGTATATCTGCTCTCATTAATAGAAAGAAGCCAGTAGTAAGGTTCACTGGCTCATGTCAAAGCAAATTTGCATCTTTTTGACAGGTGGCCACACTCACTTTCTGTTGCATCAGCCAAAACAGAATCGAAGATCTGCCCATGCCATGTGCACCCTCCACCCAAGCCATGTCCACTCCCCGCTCCGCCTCACCCTTTTGGATGATGTCACTGGATATGACATCACAACCCCATCCAAGCCCCACCCCTTTTGCATAGTCCCATCCCGAATCCCATCCCTTTTTGCATAGCCCTGCTCCAAGCCCCACCACTTTTGGCGATGTCACAGGAAACAATGTCATAACTCCACCCAGTCCACACCCCTTTTCCATGATGGTGGTGAGTACACCCCTACATCACTTCCTGTTTCACACTACTCGTCGCAATCTTGGATGAGTCATCACACCGGAAATGACATCAATTCCCCCCAACACTGCCCCCTGCAGTCCCAGAGGAGCATGCACAGTTTGTTTTTCCCTGTCCTTAAACCGTTTTTTTTTTTTTTTTTTTCATATAATCACGTCCCACTTGGTTTTTCAGCCCTCTGGGTTTCTTTTACAACATGTGGTGGCAGGTAGAGGTCTGTTATACTAAAATGTTCATTCCACGCAGTGACCAGGGCATCATCTTCCTTTCAGAAAAAATCAGAGCACCAAGCATATGCTTTTATCTTACTGATTTTAGAAAGTTCACACACAGAGAGATAAAATAAAATCAACTTTTTTTTTAGACACAGCCCTCCTGTTTCAAGGCTATGCACCAGTTTCCCTGATGAAATAAAAAGCAGAAGGCACCCCCTTCCAATCTCTCAGCCCCATCTGTGGACTCTGAGTCTCTCTCTGCACGCAGACACAAAAGCTATTTTAAGATAACTTTCACAAAACCCAGGGGTTTGGCTTGTAGCTTGCCATGGCTTTTGCTGATATCTGAAATCATGCAGGTTTTAAACTGTAATAGTCCGTACTTGGCTTTGTGAGCCCCCCCCCCCCTCCCTCTTACCCTCCTTTCTGCCGCCACACCAAAAAAAACAGCTGTTTTTTAAAGATCAGTGCCTCATACAGTGGTGTGTGTATAGCCAGTCTGTTTTTTTTGTTTTTCCACCCTCTTACAGATCCCCCTATGTATCTCCACACCACATTCTGTGGGCAATTCAGAAAAAAACAGAGCTCTGTGGTTACAGTTTTTAAGGCAGAGAGAAAATCCACAGCCATACATTTACACTGCTTTTATTTTGCAGAAGTCTCTCTTAGTAGAGCTAAAAAAAAAAAAAAAAAAAGGCTTTTGTTTAATCAAATGCTGACCCTTCCTGCTTCTATTTCATGGCTGGCTTTCAAGCAGGCTAACCCACGCCCTCATCCCCAACACTATCAACATAAGCAAGTAAGCCCTGCTCACACAGTGATGTACTGAATTGTAAAGGGAAGTAGGTCACGTGAAATAAAGATATGGCAGCTTTGAAATGTGCGAGTCCTCCATTCCAGATATGTCTGGGCAAGCCTACCAGCAGACCATTTCCTACCACCACAAGGGGTAGGAAAACACATGATAACACATGACAAATAGATATTTAAAAAGGCAACATGCTACCACCACTCTAAATACATGAACCAGTTACTTTCCATCTATTGGAGGGCCAAAAAGACACATCTGCTAAACATGGATTCCTACGAAATCCCTAACATATAGAGAACCAGAAGGAGTAAACAGCCCTTATTGCTAAAGAGGAGGATGACAGCTCAATCTTTTTCTTAAAAGTCTCAACGCAGAGGCTGACGGTTACCCCCCAGTAATCGATCTGAAAGAATCACAAAACATCATTAGCAACCAGAACATTTGGGGTATGCTTGAAATGGTAATGCATGACCCACTGCTGGCTCAGGAAATGACCGAGTCCTTGTTGGATGAACTGCCATGTGGGCAAAAGCTGTTCAACTCCCAAGAAGTCAGTGGTTCGTCCTTGCAGGATGAACTACCTTGTGGGCAAAAGCTCTTTGATTCCCAAGAAGTCAATGTTTCTCTAATAAAAGACATAGATTGTGCTCAGAACATAGCTGTGACCGATAATGCTGTGGATTTGGCAGAAACATTTGGAGATGAAATCGATGACGCAGAAATGTATAAAGTGGCAGAGGATACTGAAATCATGGATCTTCTAAACCAAGTGGAGTGGTCTTCCTCAGTTTCTGAGGTAAGCATATGGTTTTGTTTATTTCTGTCAAAATATGATTTGGGGATATACATTTTTGTTGTTTTATTCTTGAACCACATTTAATAGACTGTCAATGGGTATAGAGATAGAGAGAAGTCCCAGCCAGTCAATATCATGTGTGTGTGCTGTTTGTGCTGCAGTCAATATGTGCCTGAGAATACCTGAGGTACACAGAGACTTTGCAAATGGGCATCTAGGATGGAGGATGTCCAGGACATGAGATGGTAACATAACGTAAGAACATAAGAACTGCCATACTGGGACAGACCACAGGTCCATCAAGCCCAGCATCCTGTTTCCAACAGTGGCCAATCCAGGTTACAAGTAACTGGCAAGATCCCAAAACAGTACAATACATTTTATGCACCTTATCCTAGAAATAAGCAGTGGATTTTCCCAAGTCCATTTTAATAATGGCTTATGGACTTTTCATCAGGAAGCTATCCAAACCTGTTTTAAACCTCCACTAAGTTAACTGCTTTTACTATGTTCTCTGGCAATGAATTGCAGAGTTTAATTACACGTTGAGTGAAGAAATATTTTCTATGATTCATTTTAAATTTACTACTTTATAGCTTCATCGTGTATCCCCTAGTACTAGTATTTTTGGAAACAGAAAACAAGCGATTCACGTCTACCCGTTCCACTCTACTCATTATTTTATAGATCTCTATCATATCTCCCCTCAGTCATCTTTTCTCCAAGCTGAAAAGCCCTAGCTGCTTTAGCCTTTCCTCATTGAGAAGTCATCCCATCCCCTTTATCATTTTCGTCGCCCTTCTCTGTACCTTTTCTAATTCCACTATATCTTTTTTGAGGTATGGTGACCAGAACTGCACACAGTATTCAAGGTGCGGTCACACCATGGAACGATACAAAGGAATTATAACATCCTCATTTTTGTTTTCCATTCCTTTCCTAATAATATGTAACATTCTATTTGCTTTCTTAGCCATTGCCGCACATTGAGCAGAGGGTTTCTACGTATCATCAATGATGACACCTAGATCCCTTTACAGGTCCTAATGTGGAACCTTGCATTACGTAGCTGTAGTTCGGGTTCCTCTTTCCCACACGCATTACTTTGCACTTGCTTACATTAAGCATCATCTGTCATTTGGATGCCCAGTCTCCCAGTCTAGCAAGGTCCTCTTGTAATTTTTCACAATGCTCTTGCAATTTAACAACTTTGAATAATTTTCTGTCGTCAGATGGTGGCACAGTATCAATCTTGTTAAGCAAAAAAAGATTCAGCTCTTTATCAGAAAAGCATCTTCAATTCACTCGTACAAATAGCAGTATACTACATTATAAAACACTGTTGGTCCCTGGCCATAGCTAAAGACTATCACAGTTATGTGTTGAATATGTGAGGGCTAAGTCAGCATACATGCCTGAAACGGCATCCTGGTATAAAAGCGGAGAAACTACAGGCACCCTGAGAGAGAAAGTGCAATCTAGGCGTCATTCTGATCACTGGATATAAAATGGAAATACTGATGCTTTATAATGAAACTATTAACACCATCATCAACTAAATTGAAAGTGTAAAAACAGCACCTAATCCTTTCGAAAAGCTAGATAGTATGGAGAACCTTTTTGGTTTTAAAATAAAAAAAAAAACACAAACACACAACAATGCAGAAATGGAATCTACAGAGAGCAGCAGCAGTGATACGTAAGATTTATAAAAACATTACATTGTTTCTTCATTGAAACTAAAGTGATCCTTAACTTCCCAAGGGCACGTATATTCTATGCAGAAAGAACACAATCATTCTGTGTATCGGGGGCCAGAGAATATAAACGAAAAAACCCACCACCTGCACATATACTGCTTAAGCATGCTTACAACAGAAGAAAATATTCCGCCATCACAAGATGATCATGTAATTGTTGCAGGTTCACAAGCTAATGTGTAAAATAATTCAAACTAGTTAGGTACAGGTGATAAACATGTTGGAATGCCGTGTATTTTGACAGTGCAGAATATGAACAGCGCAGCTACCACCAACCACTCCTACTGCTCAAAGAAACGTCTCATGCAACGCGGGGGGTTCAGTCCAACAAAAAAGTAAGCATTTATATTTTGAAAAGAACAGATTTTGCATCACGTTGGTTCTAATTCGAGGTTACTTACCTATAGGTGCCGTGCCTTTTTCTCAGTGCCTGATAATCTTACAAAATGGCACTTGTAGCTGTGACCACACGGTGTCCGCACGATGCAGAATAAGGATTCATTGGCAGCCATCTTGATGGTCTCAGGCAACAGGAACCTGTGAGCAAAAGGGCGCATGTTCATTAGTTTTATGGTTTTGTACTTCTTAATCCACAGGTCAAGAAAAAGAGCTGGCCAGAGAAACTTTGACAGCAGGGCAACTGGCTTAGGCACATCCATACGTCAAACCTAGAGAAAAATCCAATCATCTTGAAGAACGTCAGCGTTGTTCACCCAAGAAAAGAGGGAAACATCCATGTTGCCCTCCCAAGGAAAGAAGGCGAAAGTGGATGCACTGAGACATCTATTCAGAGAGCAGGTCTTCAGACGTAGACACCACCGGTAGCAAGTACAAAACTGGCAATGATTCTGAAACTATGAGTGTTTCTGTTATAGACATTGTATCTGAAAATTAACAGCTGACCCTGAATCGGTGAGATATATCGAGTATATGACTAGATGGACTCGAACTTCAAGCAGCTTTAATGGCACCAGTTATTCAGATGAATTTTGTTTCATTAATATAGTCACAACAAGTTCATTCAGCGATGTTCAAAAATCCATACAGCAGGGCTTCCAACAAGGGAAAATTAGCTTCTTACCTTGGTAATTTTCTTTCCTTTAGTCATAGCAGATGAATCTATTACGAATGGGTTGTGCCCATCAACCAGCAGGGGGAGATAGAGAGCACTAAAAAACCATAGTGCCTCATGGCCAGCTAGCTCCATCTGCCTCTTCAGTATTTCAAGCTTCCAAAGCAGTGTTACACCGCAAAGTAGCATAACATGAACTTTCCTCACAGTGGATGAACGCCCCCGAACAGGAGCAATAACACAAAGGAGGGACAAACTCAACCTCCTATAACAGAACAGAAATCCTGAAGATTGTTTTCCAACTTCTCCCAATGAGGGAACATATCTACAGGAAAAACTGAACATAAAACAACATCAATCACACAAAGAATCACTGAGGGAGGGCTCATGGATTCATCTGCTATGACTAAAGGAAAGAAAATTACCAAGGTAAGAACCTAATTTTCCCTTCCTTGTCATCAAGCAGATGAATCCATTACGAATGGGATGTATCAAAGCAATCCCTAGATAGGGTGGGAACAAGCCACACCACGCGCCAGCACTTGTGCTCCAAAATGTGCATCTCTCCTGGCAGCCACATCCAGCCTGTAATGTCGGGCAAAATAGAGCTTAGAAGCCCATGTCGCTGCACTGCATATCTCTTGAAGAGAGAGTGCTCCAGTTTCAGCCCAAGAAGAGGAAATCGCTCTTGTGGAATGTGCCTTGAAGGCTTCAGGCGGAGGCCAGCCAGACAGCAGATAGGCTGAAAAAATAGCTTCCTTGAGCCAATGGGCTATAGTGGCTTTAGACGCTGGAGACCCTCTGCGCGGACCTGATAACAGGACAAAAAGATGATCAGAGGTCCTAAAAGCATTTGACATACGCAGATACTGCAACAGAGCCCTTCGCACATCTAGGAGGTGCAATTGGCCAAAGGCTTCCGGAAACTCCTCTCTGGAAAAGGAAGGCAGGAACATACGCTGGTTTAGGTGAAACACTGAAACCACCTTAGGCAGGAAGGAAGGCACCGTACGTACCATAACTCCGGACTCTGAGAATTGCAGAAAAGGGTCTCGACAGGACAGCGCCTGGAGCTCAGACACCCGTCTCGCCAAAGTAATGGCCACCAAAAAGACCGTCTTTAGGGTCACATCCTTCTCTGAGGCTCACCTAAGCGACTCGAAGGGCGAACACTGAAGGGCTTTTAAAACTAACCCCAGGCTCCAGCCCGGACACGGAGCCCGCACAGGAGGACGGAGTCGAAGCACCCCTCTAAGAAACCGTGCCACATCCGGATAAGCAGCCAGGGAGAGGCCAACGACCTTCCCTCGAAAACATGCTAAGGCTGCCACTTGAACATGCAGGGAATTATAGGCAAGGCCTTTTTGTAAACCATCCTGCAAAAAGTCAAGTATCGGCGAGACAGAAGCCCGCATAGGTATAATCACTTTAGCAGCACACCAAGCCTCAAATTGGCGCCAAATTCTGGCATAAGCCACGGAAGTGGAACGCTTGCGGGCCTGTAGGAGAGTGGAAATGACTTTACTGGAATAACCCTTGTCTCTCAATTGCGCCCTCTTAATAGCCATGCCGTAAGACCAAAGTGGCAGGAGTCCTCCATGGTCACCGATCCCTGTGACAACAGATTCGGTACCAGAGGCAAAGGAAGGGGAGCCTCTACCAGCATCCGCCGGAGGTCTGCATACCACGGCCTCCTGGGCCAATCCGGGGCAATGAGAACCACCTCTCCTTGATGTAGCCAAATCCGCAAGAGTACTCGCCCTATCAAGGGCCACGGAGGGAACACATACAGGAGGCCCTGAGGCCAGGGTTGAGCCAAGGCATCCAACCCCGCCGAGCAAGGATCTCTCCATCTGCTGTAAAAGCACGGGACTTTGGCATTTGCGCTTGTGGCCATAAGATCCGCTGTGAGCATCCCCCACTTGGCACAGATCTGAAGAAACACTTAGTCTGCCAGTTCCCACTCCGCTGGGTCGATTTGATGCCTGCTTAGATAATCGGCTTGCATGTTGCTCTGACCTGCAATGTGAGCTGCTGATCACCCTGCTGGGGAGATAGAGAATACTGAAGAGGCAGATGGAGCTAGCTGGCTATGAGGCACTATGGTTTATCAGTGCTCTCTATCTCCCCCTGCTGGTTGATGGACACAACCCATTCATAATGGATTCATCTGCTTGATGACAAGAAAGCTTTAGATATCATAAACAGTTCAGCATTACCAGAAGATTACTTACAAATAAGATTTATGCCTGGTGGTTTATATAATTCCTTGTATTCTAGAAGTTACAGAACGGGAGAATCTGAGGCAGAATATTTCTTAAAACAGGTCAGTAATTCTCTACAGAGCTATAGAGAAATGCACATCAGTGAGAACATGCGTCTCATTGTGCTGGTTATCAGAAACAGAGGTGGTGATGGGGGGTGTAAAAGGTTTTTACAAAATGTGCGCAATAGCCATATCATCGAGAAAAAAAGAAGGCATATAGTAGACCTAAATAACGTGGGTAATAACTTGTGCTTTGTGGAGACTCTCAAGGCACTCATTACTGCTATAAAGCTAAAAGACGTAGAATGGTTACAAGAAGCCAAAAAACTATATGCTAAACTAGGATGGTGAGAAAACAAAAAAGTTACATTGAGCGACATAGTAGTTTTTTAATAACACCTGGGCCTTCGGCACCTAATCACTACACCTCTTCTCAGGAAATCTTAACTACCCCAACTTGACATTTCGTCCTTTAGATTGTAAGCTCTTCTGAGCAGGGACTGTCCTTATTTGTTAATTTGTACAGCGCTGCGTAACCCTAGTAGCGCTCTAGAAATGTTAAGTAGTAATAGTAAACATACGGGTCAAACACTGTATAGACAGTGATGGCTGGTGTCTTTTAAAAACAAACGACCATCACCTGTTCCTCAAGACCGTGTATCTATTACTCCATCATGATCATTTTTACTGCATCTTAGATATCAAACAGTTTTATGGTAAGAAAACTTTCTGTAAATACTGGGAGATGCCTTTATAATCTTACGTACTCATGCAAATTACACTGTCACCTGTGTTTATCCGACACTTGTTAAGGAGGATGGTAGAAAGAAGTGCCCTAACAGCCGGTTGTACTGAAGTTCTAAGGAATGCTTAAAGCAGCGTACATCCCTAGCATCCAAAAAAGAGACGGAATGCTTGACTAAAATATTTTGCAATTTAAATGTGACTCTTACACAGAAAACAAGTAGAAATGCAAAGTCAAAAAAAATGTCTGTAATGCGGTGATGCTTTACTGAAATGCAAAAAGCATTTATGCTATATGACACAGATGGCTAGGCCTAAAATATCCAAACGGTAAATCATTTATGACTATGAATGTATGCAGGAGAGGGGGGCTGATCCTTGGGATGTGGTGTGTGGAGTCCTTCAGGTGTCTCTCCTTTTGCCCACATTGTTTAACATTCTTATGAAACCATTAGCAGACTATTTAGAATCACTTCATTTGCAGTTTCCTTTAAATTTCTATTTATTAGTATATAGTCTATTTATAACACTTGAACAAGCAATTCAGAGAGGTAAAAAAATTGCATCCAATAATACAAAGAAAAGGCAAATGGTTAATCTTCTTTTAGACCACAATTTAAGGGGGCCTGTGTAACATATAACTCAGGAGATAAGCTTCAAAATATTATTTCACAAATAACGCTATTACCCTCCCCTTATTATTTATTCTCAACCGTGGACCTTTTTTAAATCTATGAAGGCACGTAACTGTTCTGGAAGAAAAAAGACATATTTTATCCCAATATACTTAACAACACATTTACATTGATAATTAAGATAAAAAGAAGCCCCCAATGCCAAAGTGTCAATTCTTAAAGTCAGAAACGCTTTCCTCCTATCTTGTGTTTGCTTTGTGACGTCTGGGAATATCCAGACTTTTTTACCATAGAACAAAGTTTGCAAATTTCGGAGGGATAGCCGCTTCCAAGTCTTGCTCAAACACAAATGAAACCAATAAGGTCATCCTTTCCGAATCTGCTGATAGTGATGTTTCTAAAAGTTCTGATATGTTTAATGAATCTTTCTTTTCTTGTCCAATCATTTCCAATTTATTGGTGGAATAGTTTCCAGAGTAAATTTCAAAACTTCAAGCAAATATTTCTTAAATGCTTCCAAAGGGGTAATGTCCAGAGATTTTGGAAAGTTCAGGAAACGAAGATTTAATCTACGATTGTAATTTTCTATCTGTTCAATCTTTCGTTGTATTATCATTTTATCTTTTACCACCATTGCAGAACAATCTTGTAAGTTCTTTACATCGTATTTAATTTTATTCACTTGAGCGTTAAATTCCATCTTTACGGCTTCTAATGAATTAGATACAGTGTCAACAGTACTCACTAAAGTCGAAACTTCAGTTGTAGATCCCACTGTATTATCCAACTATTGGACAGCTTCCCAAATGCTCTCCAACATTACCGACTCTGTCTGTTTTAATGGTGATACACTCTCAGTCGAAGTATAAACAGGCCTCAGACCTCCATGGGGTCCCGTTTTCTCAGTACCTCGATCCAGAGGTCTTCCCTCAACTTCTTCAAGTTCAGGAGGCCTCCATTGAGACAAACGTCCTTCGGGGAGAGGCGGTGGGTTGAGAGCCAGGGGAGAGAGAGTAACATCTAGCCCCAAGTCTCTGGGGTCTCCTCCACCCGGAGCAACAGCAGGGCTCTTCCCGGCATTCTGGGTAGGGGCTCTCGTGGCGAACCTTTTGATGGACTGCTGCTGAGGTGCGGATGTTCTGGCCATCGAGGAACTAGCCTTAACCGTCCTCTTGCGTTTAGTATTGGGCATCGGATCTGGGGAAAAGTTTTAGTTCAGAGCAGGCAGTGGGAGAGTCTAACCACAATCAGCAGCGTGTCGCCATCTTGACACGACCCCATCACTATCTTCAGTTGCAGTTTTATATATATCAAGGTATTAGTACCTTTTACGCCAGATAATTCTTCTCATGAGCTTAATATGTTACACTGCTTTGAAATTAAACAAGGAAAATACTAAATGTCTTTGGATTTGTCCTGTAGCCTATCCATGAGATAATTAAGTTAGGCACTTTTGATATATCCCTTGATGTAGTCTCAAGAGTTCAAGGCATAGAAATAGATAGTCAAATCTGCTTCCGTCCCCAAGTTAATAAAGTGGTCAGAAAAATCCTTCTCCTTACTAAAAAAAAATTGGGTTATTCGTAAATATTTTGACCGGAAGATTTTTTCTCTAGTGGTGCAGTCTTTAATTCTACCATTATTAGATCATTGCAATTCTATTTATATAGGCTGTACAAAATCTTTAATTATGAAGCTACAGAGGGTTCAAAATGTCAAAGTTAGAGTTATCTTTTGGTAGGTAAATTTGATTCCATTTCTCCTTTCATGTCACAGTTACACTGGTTGCCAGTTGAAGCTAGATTTGGTATTGACCTTTACGGCTCTCCATGGATTGACATGCTGGGCATTCACTTTATAGGTTCTCTAAATTTTCTGCCAATGAAACTTAGCAAGTTCCCACAGGCTATGGGCTTTAAAGGCAGCAAAGGGTGCTTTCCTCACTTTTTTAATACTATGGAAAATCTAAGCTATGTAGGGGAAATGCCTTGAGGAAAAATACTAGGGTGCTGAGAGTATGATGCCTGACGAGAAAGAAGCTTTCACATGATGGTACAATGAGAACAAGCATAAGACATCTGATTTACAAAAAGAACTGGCCTATTATTGCAGGCAGGATGTGCACATTTTACAACAGGCCTATGTCCTGTAAAGAGAAGAAATTAAGAAAATGACAGAGAGGGTTGTGGAAGTAGAAGTACAGCAAATACCAGGATGTGAGGTGGTGACCCTAAAGAATTGTACAGACCCATTTCAATACACCACACTCGCTTCTGTGTGTACGGCCATGGTCAGGATCATATGTTTAAAACTGAAAACCATAGCTCTGCCATCATTCGATAAGTACCATCTGTAGACCAAGCAATATTCAACCGCCATCCAGAGGTTGATGTACATTGAGGTCATGGAACATATACATATCACACACGCTCTAAAAGGCAGTGAAGTGCAGGTGAGTGACTACTTTCTCAACGACAATGCCCTCAATAATGGCAAGCACACTGCCTTTGAATTTAACGGGTGTTTTTACCAAGGTTGTACAATCTGTTATGATTCTAAAAAACAGAACACACTAATGGGCACCACCTTCAGGTATCTCAGTCACAAAACACAATGCAAGGCAGATTATCTAAAAGAGAAAGGATTTAATGTCCTGAGTATTTGGGAACATGAGTGGGACAGGATGGTTAAAACAGATAGGGAATGTGCAGCCTTTAGTTACTTGGGACGTTCTTTTTAGAAGTACAACTAACGCCATCTGTCTCTACTATCAGGCCAAACAGGGTGAGAAAATACACACTATTATGATTTTACCAGCCTATACCCTTTTGTTAATACAACTAAAGAATATCTCTCTGATTATTTTGGGCTTGTGAAAGTCAAGGTGTACCCCCCACACGGATTCTTTTTCCCCGTATTTCCCATCAGGCTGCAAGCAAAGCTCATGTTTCCATTGTGTTTAATGTGCATCGAGAAAAGTCAGTATGAGAAATACACCCATGATGATGCTGAGAGAGCCCTGATGGGGACATGGTGTGTACCATAGAACTGGAAATGGCTATCGCTAAAGGGTATAGGGTAGGAGAAATCTATGAGGTTTGGCATTTTTTGAACAAACATCTACTCACCTCTTTGCAGAATACATAAAGATGCATCTGCATCATAAACAGGAAGCATTGTGGTTTCCACAGTGGTGTTCTGATGCTGCACAACAAAGCAGGTACATAGATGATATCTATCAGAAAGACGGTGTGCTTTTAGGCACTGATCAGATAAACATGAACCCTGCAAAATGACAAATTACTAAACTGTTCTTAAACTCTGTGGGGGAAGTTTGATCAAAGAAGAAATCTCTCTACCACAAGCATTGTGAGAGACCTCAATGAGTTGTGCATGTACCTGTTTTCCCAAATATGCTGTGTCATCATGTGATTTTATAGATGATGACACCGCTTTGCGTCACCTGTCAATTCTCGGCAGCCATTTTGAATCTCACCGAGACCGTCACAGGCAGCATACAGGATGCAGAGCAGTGCGCCGGGCAGGAAAAAGGAGGTCCCAAAGTCACTAGACCACCAGGGAAGATCGTGAGTAAGGGGAGAGGTGGTGACGGGGCCGGGGGGAGGGAAGGAGAGGTGAGGGGGTGACCAGGGGGAGGGGCGAGGTGCGACAAGGGGTGGGACGAGGTGTGGAAAGGGGCGGGGGAGGGCGTGAAAGGGGTGAGGGCGTGAAATGGGGTGGGGTATGGGCAGGGCAAGTGTCCTCTTTTTTAAGGACAAAAAATGGTAACCCTATTCATTGCCAGTCAATAAAAACATTCAGTAGTGATAAAATGCTTTTTCCAAATGCTCAGAAGCTGCCATATCTTTCATTCATATGATCTACTTCTCATTACAATACAGCACACTGCTGTGTGATGTTGATAATGTTGGGGATGGGGGCATATGTTAGCCTGTTGAAAACCAGCTGTGAAATAGGAAAAGTGGTAAGGGTCAGCATTTGATTAAGAGATCTACTAAGCAGTGCAAATTTATGGCTCTGGGTTTTCTCTCTACCTTAAAAACTGCTCTACTTTTTTCTGAATTGCCCGCATAAAGAAGTACTGGAATAGGGAAGGGGAACTGTGAGACTGCAGAAAAATGAAAAGCAGGCTGGCTATGCACACACCACTATATGAGGCTCTGATCTCTAAAAACGGCTTTTTATTTTTCTTTCGGTGTGGCCACAGAAAAAGATGTGGGTGAGATAGAGAGGGGTGTGGGGGATAGGGAGGGGGGCCTCACACAGACAAGAATAGACACAGTTTAAAATCAGCATGATTAGAGATATCAGCGAAAGACACAGTGAACTAAACCCCCTTGGTTTTGTGAGTAATCTTAAAACAACTTTTGTGCCTGCGTGCAGAGATTCAGCGTGTACAAATGGGGGTTGGGGGATGGGAAGGGGGATGCCTGCTGCTTTTCTGCATCAGGGAAACTGGTACATAGCACAGGAGTGCTTTGTCTAAAAAAGTTGATTTTATTTTTTCTCTCTGTGTGAACTCTCTAAAATCAGCAAGATAAAGCGTATGCTTGGTGCTCTGATTTTTTCTAAAATGAAGGCGATACCCTGGTGACTATGGAATAAACATTTAGTTGTAATGGACTTCTGCCTGCCATCACATGTTGTAAAAAAACAAAAACAAAAAACAGAGGGCTGAAAAACAAGTGGGGAGGTGAACAGATTAAAAAAAGAACTGGTTTAAGGACAAGGAAAAACAAACTGCACATGCTCCAACAGGACTGCAGAGGGCAGTGTCAGGAGGCAACTGATATCACTTTCTGTTACGTGACTCATCCAAGATGGCAGCAAGTAGTGTGAAACAGGAAATGACATAGTGCCACCTTCTTGAAAAGGGGTGTGGCCTGGGCAGTTATAAAATTACTTCCTGTGGTGTTGCCGAAAGGGATGGGGCTTGGGGGCAGGGCTGTGCAAAAATGGATGTTGGGATGGTGTTATGCAAAAGGGGTGGGGCTTGGATAGGGCTGTGAAGTTACATCTTATGAAATCGTCAAAATGAACAGGGTGTGCCAGGGAGTGGGCACGGCTTGGGCAGATCCTCAGTTCTCATTTGCTGACATAGTCAGAAGTAGGCATAATAGCCACCTGTCATAAAATTGCTTTCATGAAAGCCGATGAACCTTACTGATACCCTATGGTTCTTCTTTGCCTACTCCTGTGTGACTCAGTTTGAGGAGTTTGATTAGATTTCCAGAATACTAGATTGGCATATTGTTTTTTCTTTCTTTTTTAAAGTTAAATTCCTGTCTTTGTTTTCCTTTTCTTGCCTATCAAAGGTTTATTAGGGGCTTGGTTATGAACTTTGAGTTTCTTTAAATAACTTGATAAAGTATTTCTTTGTATTTTGTTTGAGTAATGCAGACCAAATTCTGTACGAGTTTAATAAAAATCACTTGGAAGTTATGTAAAGTGTGTATAAAAAAAAGTGCAGTAGATTAGTGATGCTAAAAACGTGTTGACTCTCCCACTAAATTATTTGTTCTTCGTAATAGTTTTTCTACTATTTTTCCTGGCACTAATGTCAAGCTCGCTGGTGTGAAGGTTCCCAGATCAACCTGGAACTCTTTTTTAAAAATCTGCATTACATCGGCCACCCTCAATCTTCAAGTATTATAGATGATTTTAATGACAGGATACAGATGACTAATAGTAGAACTGCAATTTCATTTCTCAGTTCTTTCACCTAGGTTCCATTATGAAATACTAGCATAAACTGGTATCAGTGCACTTAACATTTAGACAGTGCAGACCCATTAAAAACAGCAGCACATGGTAAAAATACTGTGTTAACTGCCTAACGCAGGAGTGGGTGGGAGCTGGACTTGACATGAGTGGGTGGCCAGCTATGATAACTAGCACATGGGTCATTATCACGCATTCACTGTCGTGACTGACAGTACAGCTGCACTTTCCACCACCCCACAAGGAAGCGATAAGTGCAACAGCACTACCAGCAATCCAGAAGTGCATGGCACCTGTCAAGGGAGGTGTGGCAGCATCATTCCTTCTCATAATCCCCCTTCCCACAGTGCATAAGCCCCTCCGATCTCTCCCTCCCAAAATCCAACTCCCCCAAGAAGAAGCCCTGCCCCTGAGATTAAGTCTTATCTCCTGAGCACAAGCCTCTCCCACCCCCAATCCCCCTAGGTGGTCTTCATGGTGATCTCATAATGCCAGGAGGCAGCTTAGCCCCTTTGCTGATGCCTGTGACTGCACTAGGATCCAAAATGACCACTATTTTTTTCTGGGCCCACACATATAGGAAGGAAGGAGATGCAAGCTTCACGGATGCAGCAGCAAAGGAAAAGAAGTGTAGCACAAATAATAAGGTTTCTCAAACTCCAACGATATTTATAGAAGATTCTGAATGTTAATGTTTAATTTAATTTGGCATTTATAACCCACTTTACCAACAAGTTCTAAGCAGTTTACATTTACCAGTATATTATTAAAAGATTAGCTAACATTAATTAGTAATAACTTATGTGGTGGAACTGTTCAGTATACAGTAAACAATATTACATTACATCTTATTAACTAGGTAGACATGATTGAGCATAATAATTGTTTAGGTAAGATCATATTTAATATGAAACTTGGTAGTCTTTGGAACTCATAGTCTATGATGAAGACCCTTCACTATTTTTATCTGGGCAAGTTTAGGTTCCATGTGAGTGTTCTGCTAGGTTTAGCAGGTGGTTTCGTGTTTCATCTTCTGTGTCTTGTATAGATGTAGGGCTAGTTTTCCTGAGGTTGAGCCAAAGTGTTTCTTTTAACTGGTCGTCTGACATGTAGATAGTCTGCTATTAATCTTATGTCTCGTGGCAGTGAGTTCCATAGTTCCGTTCCTTTGCCTGTAATTGTCATTGTGTGAGTTTTCTTTCTTCGGCATTCTTGTGAAGTTGGTATAACCAGGTCATAGGAGTCAACTTTTCAAAATTATTGGGGGTGCTAAGCCCAGTGGAAATAACCCTTCCTTGGACACATTAAAAATTTCTCAATATTGGGGGTGCTAAAGCACCCACAGCACCCACAGAGTCGGCTCCTATGAGTCAGGTTGATTTCATTTAAGGGTCTTAGAAACATGGCCATGTTTCGGTGACTCGTGTCTGCATCAGGAGTCTTTTTTTCAGTTTGGCTAATAAATCAAAAAAATAAGCTGCAACGAGGTAGCAAGTGCGAACAATTGATACACCCAAAGGTGTATCAAATTAAAGTGCACAGTGCAAATGTCACAATAAGCAGACAGTGTCTTGGTGTAAAGAACCCTTGTTCTTTGTGCTTCACTTCTTTTCCTTTGCGGTTTCTTTTCTGTCCAACATAACCCCTAATAAATGCAAAGTGTCCTTCCAAGGAATTTCTGCATCACCAATCATTTGCCTTAACTGCAAGTTCTGTTTCTCCAATGAATGAGTAAATGTATCTACATATCAGAAAATGTTCCCAGGGGCTATAGAGAATAGTGAGTGCACTTGCAAGATGAAAATCCAAAAGTAGGCGCATACGTTTTCATGAAAAAAAAGTACCTAAACAAATGGGCAGATGTAGATTCGTGTGCATAATTCTCCTGTGTTAGCTTTCATAGGGAAAGTTTTCCCTATGAAAAGTTTTGTAACGTGTGTAGGTAAAAAGCATCTGCAGACAATACATGCATCATTTGAAAGTTGCTCCTGTGGTATCCTTAAATATCAGCAAAGCCATATCAGAGGTGGAAAATAGGAGGAGAAGTGTAATCTTAGAACTGAGGGATGAAATAGCATAAATGAAGAGATCAGAGACGCTTCAGTTAGGCTAATGAATTTACTTGCGTTGCCAAATCCTGATAATGTTTTGCTGAGATTTTGTTGCAGTTTATTGAAATGGTAATACTCGGCATATCAACAGGCATAAGATGGTGCCAGTGCCAATATGTAAATAGTACAGAATGTGATGTCACTGACTCACAGTTATATTGTAACTTCTAAATCTCAAGCTGCCAAGACTGTGAAATGCTGAATTTTTCCGTTCCACATATTTACAGTGTATAATGGCAGGTTCTGAGGTTTATCCCCTCAGCATATGGAAGATTTCCACAGATCGACCCATTTAGTTTCTCATTCTCTTTTCAGCTTTTGGAAGCTCAAAGTGTGTTTAACTGCTTTTATAAAAGTTGTTTCTTTCTGTGAGTTAATTAAACAGATAAGACTTGTGGTGAGTTTTAAAGCAGGCTGCTACATGTAGCTTTTTTTTTTTTTTTCAAATGACATGCTGTAACATGGACTTTTTATTTCTTTCCCATTTAAGCTTGTAATGCTAACAGCCAATTTTGCATCTCTTAAGAATATAAGCACTGCCATACTGGGACACACTGAAGGTCCATCAAGCCCAGTATCCTGATTCCAACAGTGGCCAATCTAGGTCACAAGTACCTGGCAAGATCCCAGAACAGTAAAACAGATCTTATGCTGCTTATCCTAGAAATATTTCCAAGTCCATCTTAATAATGGCTTATGGACTTTACTTTTAGGAAATTATCCAAATCTTTTTTTTAAACCCTGCTAACTACTTTTACCACATTCTCTGGCAACAAATTTCAGAGATTAATTACACGTTGAGTGAAGAAATATTTTCTCCGGTTTGTTTTGAATTTACTATTTAAGTAGCTTCATTGCATGCCCACTAGTCCTACTATTTTTGGAAAGTGTAAACAAGCGATTCACCTGTACCCATTTCACCCTCGAGCGCATGCAACATTGTGCTCACAGGCTCTGACCACAAATAGCATACAAATGAATGCTAAACAGGTACTTTATTATTCCTCCCCATTGATCAGTGGGCAGTGTGCCAAACATTGGCACGCTGTCCACAGAAAACCCTACGCCAGCTCTGAGCTAGCACTAGAGTTTGCAGACCATTGGGTAGGAAAGGTGAGCCCTGTCCAGCAAGCATTTGTAAGCTAGCAGGCTCCCCATTCCCCCCAATAGAACCCCCGCACAGGAACCCCAACCCTCCCACCTCAAGCCAGTGACACCGGAGCTGGAGAAACCCTCCCACCTCAAGTCAGTGACACCGGAGCTAGAGATCCAGGAACTCTCCAGTCCCCCTGACCCAAGTTCATGGGAGGCTAGTGATCCAGTGGATCTCCAGCCCTCTAACCTCCCCTTGCACCCCAAAATAAAAGCTCTGGTGGCCCAGTGAGCTGCAAACACAAGCCCCCCAACCTGGTGATCTAGTGGCCCCCTTCCCCACCCCCTGCGCCCAGATAATAAAACACTGCTACCCCTGCACCCGGATCTCTAACCCCCGTGAACTTGTGTTGTGGGGTCGAGGGAACTGGACCTCCAGCTCATGTGTCACTGGCTTGGGGTGGGGTGTGGAGGTTCATGGGGAGCATTAGGCCACCAGGGCCTTGCACTGCAAGGGTGTCTAAGGGTTCCACAGACTTCCAGCCCTTATGTTTGACAGATCTGGGCTTTTCACAACCTGGACCTGTCAAACAAGTGTGGGAGGACTGTGCCTGAGTGCATGCTCAGGCACAATCCTCCTGCACTTTTACCCTATGATCAGAGATAATAGCATGCTTAAATCTGCAGGCTATTATCTCTGATCGCAGCGGCAGTAAAGCTCCGTGCTGTTCCAGCGCTATTTTTAGAGCGCTGTTTGGAACAGTGTGGGGCTTTTGATTATCTGCCCATCAGTCTTTTATAGACCTCTATCATATTTCCCCTCAGCCATCTCTTCTCTAAGCTGAACAGCTTTAGCTACTTTAGACTTTCCTCATAGGGAAGTCGTCCTATCCCTTTATCATTTTTGTCACCCTTCTCTATACCTTTTCTAATTCCGATATATCTATTTTGAGAAGCGGTGACCAGAATTGCATACAGTATTTAAGATGCGGTTGCATCACAGAGTAATTCAAAGGCATTATAACATTCTCATTTTTGTTTTCCATTCCTTTCCTAACAATTCCTAACATTCTATTTGATTTCTTAGCTACCACTGCGCACTGAGCAGATGGTTTCAACGTAATATCAAGATTTCAATGTAATATCAGTGAGGACACCTAGATCCTTTTCTGGGTGGTGATTCCTAATGTGGAACCTTGCATCACATAGCTATAGTTTGGGTTCCTCTTTCCCACATGCATCACATTACACTTGCTCACATTAAACTTCATCTGCTATCTGAAAGCCCAGTCTCCCAATATTGTTAGGTCCTCTTGCAATTTTTCACAATCCTCTTGAGATTTAAGCAACTTTGAATAAATTTGTGTCATCAGCAAATCTAATTACTTCACTAGTTATTCCCATCTCTAGATCATTTATAAATATGTTAAAAAGCAGCAGTCCCAGCCAGACCCTTAGGGAACCCCACTATCTACTCTTCTCCATTGATATTGACCATTTAACCCTACTCTCTGTTTTCTAACTTTTAACCAATTTTTAATTCACAATCTCTTTTATATCCTGTACTCTGTAGGTGCAACACAGTGGAGGTACAGTGTTGGTTCCCCTGTGTGCTATCTGACTGTGAGTACATTGAACATTTCATATACAAATCTTGCAGGTTTCTCTACTGCTAGACTAGGTTTGTGATTCATTAAGCCAAGTTGATTAGCCCACATGCATTAATAAAGCAAAATCAGATATTTTTGATTCACTAAGAAAGGGTTTCTTAACCAATGTTGACTGTACCCCAGGGTAAGGAAGAGGTCGAACAGGGTGTGGAGAAGGGTTGTGAAAACTGAGGCAATTTATTGAAATTTTCTAGACAGAATGAAGGCAGTTATTAGGAAAGTCACTGGTAGTATAACTGTGTACTACTGTAATTTTAGGAGATAGCACTGTTAGTGGCTAACAGCAACATATGTACCTGTCAAGTAGTCACTAGTGGACCTGTGGTTTATGAAGGGGGTGCTAGGGTTTCATTGATCAGTTAAAGGGGTGCAGGAACCAAAAAAGGTTAACAAACCCTGTTCTTGAAGAAAACAAACAATATCTTGGTTCAAATTTATCAGCGACTGTGGTGTATTAGTTTTATTTAAACTTATACTAGATCATAATACTTAAGTTTGAAACTATTGTGTGTTCAGTTGTTTTCAGTTTGGGGAGTGGTTCCTGGAGTTAAGTGGTACAGAGTCACATAATTAAAACTCCATTAGCTAAATCAAGGGAAAGGAAGTCAAACTGCAGCATACTGATGTGTTTTTTTTTTACATATATACAAAGCAAACTATCCATCTTATAATTATAACACCTAAAAATCTGAGCTGTTTCAGTTTCACTAAAAACTGGCAAAGAGATGCAGGCATTCATCTGGAAGCTACAGGATTTCAAATAATTCCATTTGATTTGATCTACTCATTTGTATTCTGCAGATGCATCCAGAAATACATTTTGCTGAAAGCAGATTACAGTGATTTCATAAAAGCGATATACAAATTAACAAAATGTAAATGATGACAAAAAGTAGTTTCAAGGTAATGTTTTCTCCTGTCTTTTCTCCACTTCACTTTGTAGCATTCACTCTTTCCTCCAAGGCTAGATTCTTTGATGAGCAAAAGGATCTTCGTTGAAGGCCCAAAAGAGGAAATTCTATAAATAGCACTCAAAAAGGTGTCGGGAATAGGGGAGGACTGATACTGATCTCAACCCTCCTGAGAAGTAAAGATTTTATTTATTTATTTATTGCATTTGTATCCCACATTTTCCCACCTATTTGCGGGTTCAGTGTGGCTTACAATACATTGTGAGTCATGGAATTACATTGGTTACAATATGGTTATGGGTTATATTGAGAAGAGTTATGGGAAGACAGTCGAAGTCATACATGTTTTGGGAAAACAAGTCAAAGTCAAACATAGTTTGGGAATGGAACAATAGAATATAACAATGGGGAAGTGATCGGTGATAGAACAATGGCGAGAGAACAGTAGGGTATAACAGTTCCATCTGTGGGTAGGGTTTTAAGTGTGGTGAGATTAAGGGGAAGAGAGATCAGAAGAGAGTGTATTGCCCTATCTCTGTTAGATCATTTGGCTCCCTGGCCGCCACCCCCTCTCATACAGTACAGCCTCCCCTACCACCACAGCTGCCATCCCCCTCCGACACACATTACAGTCCCCTGAGCCTTAGTGGGGCTTTCCCGGTCCTACCTTGAAGGACCCTGGTGGCCTAGTGGCTTCTACAGAGGGAAGGGAAAAACCCCACTCTTTACTGAAAACTACCACTATTTTGCCCGATGTGGCCGTGTTTTCAAAATGGATGCTGAGACTTCCCACGATAGTCTTGAAGGTCTCAACAGTCTCAAGAGACTGCCGTAGAGTCTCGGCAGCCATTTTTAACACACTGCCACATCGGGCAGAATAGCACTCCAAGCTATTTACCGTCACGCTGCCTGCCCTGCTTTCCCACCCCGGCGTGCATGCTCAATTTCATGTAGTACCGTGAACTGCCGCGAGAGATTGCAGCAGCCATTTTGCAAAGGTGCCACAAGGGGCAGGAGCAAGGGGGCTCTGCTCCTGCCCCCAATGACCACCACTGGATCACTAGGAATTAAGGTAGGTCTGGGGAGGGGGCCCTGCATGGACTTGGGGGGGGAGTGGGGTGGGGATGAGTGACATTTGCAGAGGGGAGTGGCTTGTGGCCTCGGGTTGGGAGAAGAGAAGGAGGGGATGCAATATGTCAGGGGCTCGAGGCACTGCAATTAATAAAAAAACAAAAAGAAACTTATGTGGATCCCAGCACAATATTCACCCACTTAAGCTTATGTGGGAGTCAACTGAATACTGCCAGTATCTGCATAAGCCACGACTCCTCCCCAACATGCCCCCTGGTCCTCCCCTGACAGGCCCACTTTTTTTTGAGCCGGTCAGAGTCAATATTCAGTGGCTCTGCCTGGTTAAGAGCTGCTGAATATTGGCCTTTAGGCAAGGGACAGGCGATTTAATCGGGCCACAGCCTCTCCAGCCTGCTTAAATCACTCTATCAGCCCCTTAATTATTGAACTTTAAACACAATCTTAACACTCATTTGTTAAATAATAAAATATATATCCTTAAATAAACTGATGGTGTGCCTTGACAATTTTTGCACCTCGTTGATTACAGATAACAGAAACGCGAAGATACAAAAGAAAAAAATAACTAATATATTATGGAAGCAAATCATGGCAAAATTCTGAAAGCAAGTTACAGGTGAGATATTGAACTAACTCAAAGTACTCTTCATGCAAGCTGTGCAAAGATATTTAATTTTTTTGTAAAACTCTTCAGTCAATAGCAGCTGATCTGTTGAATGGTTTGCACATTGTGAGGCTCACCTAAAATGCCTTCAAATGATGCAATGCAGCTTACTTGCCATTCTTCATTTTGAATGAGTCAACTATTACTGCAACACATTTATCTTTTCAAAAGAGCATAATAAAACACTGGCAGTAATGAATGTGATGGCATCCCTTAAAAGTTCTGGAGTTTTCTTTCCATGACTGTGGGACTCAAGCAAATCCTGCAGGCTACAGAAGCCCCTAAGCTACTGGGACTAAAGCAAGCAAGAGGATTTCCAAAAAGAAAGAGGAACTGGACTGCCACAAAGCTTCAACAGAAATGGTCTCTGAATTTGAATTTCTGTGCCCTAAACACATAGGCGTAGTTTGACTGTTTCATTTGGGGGGGCAAAGGATGGGGCGGAGCATAATAGCATATTCATTTGCATATATACATATGCAAATGAATATGCTAATATGGATGAAGGAAGGAAGGGAAAAAAGCTGGCTTTTTTTGGGAATAACCATAATGAATATGTATGAGATATCAGGCCAGCTCTTTCTCCCTTCCTTCTTTCCTTCTTCCACTCCAGTAGTATTTCCCCACCCCTTTTCCCATACCATGCCAGTGTTGACCTTAGAAATGCATAAGCTCTATATGTAGATCCTTCAAGAGGTAGTGTGTCATGATTTAGGCTCTACACCCTTTCTGATGTTTTGGTGCCACCTCAGTAAAGCCAACAAACAATCTCTCCACTGCAACACACTATACACAAACTTGTGCAAAAACACACTCATAACCTTACTAAACCATAACAGCACTAATTCCAAGGACAGGACGAGCTGCAACCTTATGCGTGAAAAGGCAGAACTGTAATTACACCAGGCTCTAAAACACCAATACACTACCTCGTGAAAAACACATGACACAACAGACATGACACAAGGAACTAGAAAGCAAAAAATATGAAGGCAAAATACTGAACTGGAAAGTTAACTCAAGAAGTCAGACTCAGCATGCAGCAATACCAGAAAAATTGAAACGTACATGCAAAATTTCACAGAAAGCTGACATATTCCAATTAATAAATTCTGAATAAAATACTTTTTTCTACCTTCGTTGTCTGATCATTTAGTTTTTCTATTCGCTTTGGTCCCAGTGTCTTCTGTTTTATGCAGTGTCTTCTTTCCATTTGATATTCCATTTAATAGATTCAAAATAAAATACTTTTTTGTACCTTTGTTGTCTGGACATTTTACTGTTCAATCATGCTGGTTCCAGTTTCCTCTTTTCCTGTCTTTCTGCTAATTCTCCTTCAACTGCTTGCTGTCCATTTGTCTTTTCTCTTCTCTCCTGTCTTATTCCATTCCTTCACTACACCTACCTTTGACACATTATTTCTTTTTTAGCTCTTTCCTCTCTGTTTTGTTTCTTTACTGCCTCTCTGATCACTTAAATTTCACCCTCGTCCTCATCCTTCTCCTTTTTAGTTTTCAGCTATCAAATTCCATTTCTTTCTCTCACCCACTAGCTGCCCCATTCCTCTTCTCAGTCCTTCCTCCAACCTTTCATTTCCTTTCATCTTTAATCAACTCTCCCTTACCACATTTCTGCCCCCCCCCCCATCACTATCATCCTCTCATTTGTTTCCTTCCCACCTCCCCTTTGGCCTCTCCCAAATAGTTCCACCATTTGCAGCATCTTCCTCCCTCCAACCTTCTAGCCCAGCACGCCTGCTCCCTTTCTCCCATTGTAGCCTAATATCTCCCTGTCCCTTCCACACACACACCCACACCCCAGCATCTTCCAGCCCCCACTTCCCTGTGGTCCAGCATTTCTTCCTCTCTCTTCCCTCCCTCCAATTGTCCAGCATTTCTCCCTCACTCCCTTCTGTCCCTGGATCCACAATCTACCTCTTTTTCTCTTTCCCCTCTAGTGTATATCTATCCCTCCCTCTCATCCATCCCCATGTACAACCTCTCTTCCCTCCTTCTTCTCTCTCACTGCCCACATCACTCTCAGTATCTCCCTTCCTTGCACCCTGGGCCCAACATCTATCTCTTTCGTTCTCTTCCTTCCCCTTTTAGCATCTCTCCCATCCCCATACAGCATCTCTCTCTGTCTCCCTCCCTCCCACTTCCATGTTCCAACATTTCCCCTTTTCTCTTGCTGTCCCTCCCTCCTCCTCCACATCCAGTATTATTTCTCCCTCTCTCTCCCCCATGCATCTCCCCCCACCAACATTTCCCACCTCTCTCGCTCACCTCTACCTAGCATTACCCCATCACCTCAACAGTGCTCCTGTGACTGTCTCTCCCTGTCTCCCTGCCACCAGCCAGCATGCTGCCTCGCTCTTCCCCGCCGGCGCTGCCTCGGTCTCTGACTCCCTGCAGCATTTTTGTCTTCACCCGTCCTGTACCCGTCGCCGTCAGCGCTGCCATTCATTCTCACAGGCAGCCTCGTTCCCGCTCCCCTTTGCCGCGTCCTCCGGCTCTCTCTGATGCACTTCCTGAACAGGAAGTGCATCAGAGAGAGCCGGTCGGAGGAGTGGACACTGGCTGGTGGCAGGGAGACAGGGAGAGACAGTCACAGGAGCACTGTTGAGGTGATGGGGTAATGCTAGGTAGAGGTGAGCGAGAGAGGTGGGGAATGTTGGTCCTTTTACTAGGCTGCAATAAAAAGTGGCCTTAGCACACCCTTACGCAGGTCTTTACCACACCCAGAAAATGGCTGATTTTCTATTTTCCCAACTAATAGCCATGCGCTAATGGTAGCCATTAACAAAAATTAGCACAAGAGCCCTTACTGCCACGCTAATCCCTGAGCTAATCAGTGCATGGTAATGCGGCTGCGCTAACTGATTTGCATTGTCAGGTCCACTCTCCGCCCCCTCCAAGAAAAATTTAGGAATTATTTTAGCGCATAGTTTGCAAGTGCACATTGGGATTTTACCGCAGGATGCCTCAGTTCATCCTGCAGTAAACCCTTTTAAGCTGTGATAAGTGAGCATTAGCACGTACTGCAGTTTAGCAAAAAGGCCCCTGGCTAGATATTTGCTTTTATGAAAACAAAATGTGTATCTTGCAAAATATAGCTAGTTTGCCAAATTGCACTGCTATAGAAGACATGACATTTGAAAGCAACCCAAACTGGGATTCTCGCTTCCTACAGCTTCATGCTCACTGTACAGCTATGTAGTTTAGACAGTGTGGGGTCAATAAGTACCTGAATAGCTGAGCTGATCAGTCATGAACAACTGTGATACAGCAGCCTGTTGCTGCCAGAAGCTTTACTATAATCTTAAAATCAGGACAGATTCATTTTATGTCCAGTAGAGGCATATTTGCAGTAAATAGAACCACAGAAAAACTTATTTGATTCGGGAAGCTGCTTAGTCTCTTCATGCCTCACAATCAATTGAAATCCTTGACTAGTCCTGTAAAAGTTTTACATGTGCCCCAGAGTCCAATAAGTTAAATGATTAAGCATGGTGCTGTGAGGTTGAAACGTGAGGTTTCTATCATTGCTTCAAGAACATGGAGAAGAATAAGGGGAAAATGAGAACCAGACCTCTGGAGTCTGCATCTGAGGCCCTTCAGCAGTCAGAAAATAGACAGCACACACCTTCTTTATCCCCTGTTGTGCCAGAGAGTTCTGCTGCTGCTTAGGTGGGCCAAGCAGGCTGAAAGCCAAAGAGGCTTCTCAGCCCTAATGATCTTGTGACACCACGTCTTCTGGTCATCAGGTAACATAGTAACATAGTAGATGACGGCAGAAAAAGACCTGCACGGTCCATCCAGTCTGCCCAACAAGATAACTCATATTTGCTGCTTTTTGTGTATACCCTACTTTGATTTGTACCTGTGCTCTTCAGGGCACAGACCGTATAAGTCTGCCCAGCACTATCCCCGCCTCCCAACCACCAGCCCCTCCTCCCAACCACCGGCTCTGGCACAGACCGTATAAGTCTGCCCAGCACTATCCCCGCCTCCCAACCACCAGCCCCGCCTCCCGATCTTGACTAAGCTCCTGAAAGAGCTTGTAACCAGAGGAGGGTGCAAATATACTGATAGTGGAATCTGATGCGGGTTCAGACACTGCCTGAGTTCTGGATCCCGTGTGAAAAGTGTTATAATTAACAGCCCTGCCCCTGACACAGCCTCTCAAGATGACATATGGTCATGTTGAGTGCTCTGTTAAAATTGCACTATTTCTACATCCACTAGTCTGTTCTATGCTATTCTCTACTGCAACTGTTTGCAGATTATCACCTCTCTGTTTCTTTGTCCCGTGAAAAGTGAGACTGCTATCCTGCCTCCCAAGCTCCTATCTTATATTTTCTTGAAAGCCGTCTCATGCAGGCTTAAAATTGTAAATGAATTATATGAGACCTGCAAGTCCCCATATCAAATAAAACTCTCTCTAATACTATTAACTAGGGCTACACCGAATATTCATATTCGGTTAAATTTGGCCCCAAATAGTGCACCAAATATATTATTTGTTTTCAATCAAATAGTCATTCAAATTCAAATATGAATAATTTGGGGCTCTACTGTGCTAAATCGTACTGAAATAAACACTTGATCTCTGATTTCATGTTGTTTCTTTTATTATTTATGTTAAAACCCAATGCCCATTATGTATATTTGGTATTTGTAGTCAGCTGAATAATATTTTTCATTATTCGTATTCAGCTGAATAGTAAAATATGCATTTCAGTATAGCTCTACTATCTATTGGTGGTGTTTCAGTTGCTAAAGGGTCTCTCGTTAAAGGGTTTCGCAGGCAGGCTGTAAACGCCAAGTTTTGTATTGGTCTCTTTCCTGTCTTGTTGTCTGCAGCCAGATATATCAGGGGAGAATTATTCAGGTTAGTCCATCAGGGGCTTCCTTCCCAGCAATTGGCCGTAACCCTACTATTTTCAGTCAATTTTTGGTCTTTTTGTGCATATTGCTACCCTGGAATGGCACTGCCATAACAGGTCTTTGTAAGCCACATTGAGCCTGCAAATAGGTGGGAAAATGTGGGATACAAGTGCAATAAATAAATAAATAAATATTATTTTCAGAGCTGAGAGTTGTTTATAAGCTCTATGTGACTGATATATAGTTGGTAGTTAGGGCACCAAAGGGGATTTTGGGAAGTGATCAGTCAAAGTTGGATTAATAGATTGGTTCGGTAATGAGTCAGCTTCAGTTTGGGTTCTCTTGTCATAGAATGGTGTTTATGGCTAAAACAATGGTGATAGTGATGGGACATAAGAACGCTAGGGTATGTTGTTGGTACAATTAAAGCAAGGGGTTTTGTGGAGTACCAGGTAGAACATAATTTGGGGATGATGACAGATGATCAGTTGTTTTTGAAGCAACATATTACTTCACTAAATTAAACCTTTTTTTTATTTAAGGTCGGATTGATTTGGTGGCTGAAACATTTACTTTATTCATTGCATTTAGAGGTGATTCTGAATAGCTTCTTTTGGCAGGCTCAGCATATAGTAATTGTATTTAGGTAGTGTTACCTGAAAAATATATTCATCTTCTACAGTTGATTCAGAAAGTGGCAGTTCATTTAACTGTGGGTTTTCATCAGTCAGATCATATAACCCTATATTTGGCTGAACTGCACTGGTTCCCAGTTCATCTAAGGATGCAATTTAAGATCCTATCCTTGGTGAATCAAAACTCTTCATAGGCTAAATCTAACTTGTTTGCAGATGGTAGTAAAGGGCTATCAGCCATGGAGGGTTTTCTGTTCTGGGATGTAGAACCTGTTGGAGGGCCAGCCCATAAGCCTGACAGAATACAGGTGATACATTCTAGGGATTTTTCATGGGTACCGTAATGGTTGTGGAATTTGCTGTATGAAAGTTTAAGAGTAGAGCCAGATTATCTGAGATTTGACTTCCACTCTTAGCTATTTGCGTTTGACTTTTTAATCATCTAAATAAAAAACAAAAAAAATATCAATTGTTCCAGGTGACCCACAGTGTTGAAATTTTAGCATGAATCATTCTTATTCTTGAGCAGGGAACCCCTTTTCAACATTCTGAAATTATCCTGTCCCCATCAGTCTTGCACCCCCTCCCTTAAATGCTCCCCACAAGTCTTTCACCACTGAACTAACCTTTCCCTAACCTCTCTCTTCCATTCAGGCCTTCTCCACAACTCTCTCTCCTCAGCTTTACCCTACTAGTTTCTCAGTTCCCAAATACTACCCAGCAATCTCTCTCTTATTCCGGCAAATTCTCCCTCCCCACTCTTTGACTCTCTTCACATCACTGTCATTAGTCTATCTCTCTCACACACCCTTCCTCACTAGTCTCTCTCCCCACCCCTGCGTCCCCCCAAACAATTTGGAAAATATAAAACCAAAAGGCAGATCATATAAAAAGGTAGTCCTTAATTAAGTGAAAATGCTCCCAGGTCAATAAACGTCGTGCCCGACATGGCCATGTTTCGCCAACAAATACTGGCTACATTAGGGGCAGTATAAACTGTAGCACGTGTTCTCCGAGGATAGCAGGACACAGATTACCACCAGTTGGTGATGACACCAACAAAGCCCTGGCGTGGATGCTGCCCAGTGTTCCAAATGTTTTAGAAGCTTTTGGCAGGCTCGACTTTTCATGCGCACATGCCTTCCCACTTGCCCAACTTGTGCAGGACCTGTTTCTTGGCTCTCTGCCTCTTCTCTCTGCTTTTTCCCTCTGCTCTCTGTTCTGTTCCTTTAGTCCTTCTACATTTCCGATTGTCATACAGGCTTCTTCAAACTCCAGTATGAGATCAACCAGGAAGGAACAAAACAGAACAGGAACAATAGCTAATGCTTCTGCTATGTATAATTCAAAATATTCTGAAATGGGCTGTAATCTCTATTGAGAAACATGCAGGGTTGTTTCAGCAGACTGACTGAACTTTTTCCAAGACAAAAAGAGAGAGAGACTAGAGTCTGGGTCTGTTAAGGTCAGGACCGAGATAAGTAACACGGAACTCTTTGTTCTCTCTTGGCACAAACGGATGGACAAATGGCTCAAGGATTGGATAACTTATGGCGTGCAACTCTGAAATCCGGACAGCTGGACTTCAAGGCAGTGCTGCTACATGGCCTGGCTCCAGAACATAATACATTTTAGGGAGAGGAGACAGACTCAGCAGATTTAATATTGAAGTCTTGTAGCTTTCTTACAGCAAGGCTTGAAATGAGGGACATTTTTACCACATTTGAAAGTTATCAAATCAGGATACTTGTTTTGTTTTTATTTTAATTTGAATGCCTGACACCAAAGGCCCAGTAGGTCATCAGAGTGTTCTGCAGAACCCCTACAGAAACAGTCACGCCAAAGATTTGATTCAGACCCTAGATATTTTTCTACACTGGGACCTCATATCACAGTCTCAACAGTAATTTGAAGAATTAAATTATAAAACACAATTGATTACCAGGGCGTGGCAACTTTTGTAGAGAATTTTCCTGAAAGCGGGGACATTTTTCAAAAGAATTTAATTTTTTCTATGTGGAGACTGGCCATTTCCAATGCCAATCGTTTAACATTTGAAGACATGTAGATTTCATTTCATTTGGATTCTTCTGAGCAATATGAAGCTAAAACTTAGAAAAATAAAGAGACAACTACATGGAGATATACATCATGAAATCTGTTTACACTCTGGGGTCCTGCCAGGTACTTGGCACCTGAATTGGCCACTGTTTAATAAAACAGGATACTGATGGATCTTTGGTCTGACCCAGTATGGCAGTTCTTATATTCTTATTGATTTAATTCCATTTACACACAATATGAAGCTGCATCTAAGATATTCCATGAAGCTAGAGTTCCACAGAACAGACATAAACAAACACATTTATAATCAAGAAATGAGAGAATTTTTAAGAAAACAAAGAAAATGATAAGGCAGAAGGTAAGTTTTATCGTATATAATCTACTAATTAAAATTTGATAAGTAGGGGTTTATAATAAAAACATCCCTCACTCTCACTCGATATCCTGAGGTACATAATGAGTGGCTTTGCATATTTTGTTCATTCCAAAATTGTTTATAATTCATTATTTTTGCAGGGTTCAGATGTCTGAGATTTTGTTGAGCAACTGTAGTTTTAAAATTAATTAATAAAGCCACATACCCCACTGTACAAATTCTTGCCTAGTCTCCTGGGAAACTAAAAGTTTAGGGAAAAGTTTTGACACAAGGCTGAGACTCCCTGAGGAAATTCCATGCAGTAGTGCGAGAAACAAACACATAAAATATTTCTCTGATTCACTACAACAGCTCTGAGGTCATGGTGCATTTTAACATAGATGACTTTGGTTCAAATCAGTTTGAAATAGCACAGATTATTAAGGAGTCCTTTTAAGAAGGTGCACCAACAGATTTAAAGCATGCTAATAATTAACATGCGCTAAATAAATAGATGCCCACTATATTCCTATCAGTGTCTTATCATTTAGTGCACAGTAATCGTTAGTGTGCGCTAAATCTGTTAGCACACCTTAGTAAAAGAACCCCTAAATGTAACCACAGTCTAAGTCTATACACACTATTCACAATCACCATTAATCATTTAATAAATTTGATATACTGCCTAGCTTTTAGCGCAGATGCACTGGGGGGGGGGGGGGGAATTCATCAGGGTGTGGTAAAGGTTCACCCTTTACTGCAACTTGATGCCCTCCTCCAGAACCAATGGGTAGAGGCAAGCCATGGCTCTTCCCACTCTCAGCCCATGTCTGATGAGACCAATTCTGCTGTAATCGGGTCTTCAATGTCTGGATGCATCGAGAAGGCTTTAGAAGGACCTCATGATTGATGAAGATGAAACTCCTAACAATGAAGCAGAAGGTTCCTCAATGGAAAGCACTGCCAGTGCCTCAGAAATAAGAGTACTCAGCTCCTCTTTATGAAACAGCCTCAGTACTTTTGGATCGTCTCCCTCCTCTAACAGCTCCTTCAATGATGGCTCCTCTGAATACACCGAGGTCACATCAGATAAGGAGAGAGAAGCAGAGACAGCTTCATCTGCCCACTCCTGGAGGTCTAAATGAGATCTCTTAGGAGCTGGAGGGGCAGTGGGGCAAAAAACTGAAGCACCTTACAGCAACTCTGACTGTCCCTGCTTCAGTAAATTGGCCTGGTGTAAGAGCAATATAAACTCTGGGAAAAACAAAGATCCCGATGCAGCTCTATCGGGCCTGAAGGCTGTAAAATGGAGGCTGTGCTCCTCACTGCTTGCCCCAACAAAATGGAATCTGTTCCCGCATTCTCCTTCATGCAGCTGGGCACTGGCATATTCGGATGCTGCGCCAAATCTGAAGATGTGCTACATTACTGCACACTAACTGGTTAGCACAGGATTACTGAGTTCTTACTGCCTACAAAATAGGTGTCAATAAGTGCTCGCGTGAAAATGGTTTTTTTAATGGCCATGCGCTAATTGCCACATTAGTGCATGGCCCATTGATAGGAAAAATAGAAAATTGGCCATTTTTCAGCTGCAGTAAAATGGCCTTAATGTGCAGGAAAAATCCATGTAAGGGTGCACTAAGGCCACTTTTTACTGCAGCTTAGTAAAAGGGCCTCTTAGGCGCTTATGGGGTAGAGAATGACACAAGGATGGAGACCTGTGGTAACCATGGGGATGGGGACAGAGTCCACAGAGATGGGGAGAGGCCAGAGTCTGAGGGGACGGAGTGGGGACAGGGACAGATCCCATGGGGATGAGGCGGGGATGGGGACAGAGCCCGTGGGAACAAACTTTGTCCCCGTGTCATTCTCTACTTTGAAGCCATGTTAATGAATTGGACCATTATTTATGTTTGAGTGATGCAGACAATGATATTTTGGGGATTTGGGGGAAAAACAAGCAAACATGCTGGACACAACTGGCAAATTTGCATGGGGGAAACTGCACATTCCTGCTGCCAGCACATCTTCTGAGAAGACATCATCTATTGCAGGAAGGACTGTGGAAGACAGGAGAGCTACACTAAATCCTGAGATTGTTGATGACTTATTTATCCAGATTAAAAAATCATAACAGTGCTTCATAGGTCATATTTCTCCCCCACTAGGGCATACAAAACAGGTTGTATTTTGTACCCTTGGACATTTTAACAGGGTGGATTAGGATTCCTTGGGGTAGTTGAAGTCAGCTATTGTTGGGTTTGGAAGGGTAGAGGGGCTATTGTTGGGAGGGTAGAGGGTGGTGATGGTGGTGGGGAGTTATTATAGTTGCTCATTGTTGTTATAGTTTTCTATTTATGATTTATAAACAACAGCTGCACAGCATATTGTTCATTTTTATACTTTAATAAAAAGATTTAAATATAAAATCATAAGTATTTGAGGCTTCTGCAGATGAGGACAGAGCCCACGGGGATGGGGCAGGGATGAGAACAAAACCTGCGAGAATGGGACGGGGATGGAGACATAGTCCACATGGATGGACAGGGGTAGAGTCAGAACCTGCTGGGATGGGGTGAGGACAGAGACATAAACCCACGGGGATGGGGTGGGGATGGGAACAAACTTTGTCCCCATGTCATTCTCTATTATGGGGCTCATTTTTTAAACAGAAAAATGTCCAAAAAATGGCACAAAGTGGCAGATGGATGTTTTTTTTCACAAAAAGTCCAAATTACTATTTTCATAACTCATTTTTAAGACTCTATGCAGTTCATCTAAATCTCAAGGGGGCGTGCTGGAGGCATGTTTTGGGAGTAACTAGAGCAGGCTTACAATTTGGACGTTTTTCCATCATAATGGAACATTGTAAAAACATCCAGGGCAAAAAATAGGACTTTTTGGCTAGACCTGTTTCAATAACCACTAAGTGCAAAAAAGGTGCCCAAACTGACCAGATGACCACTGGAAGGACAAAGGCATGACCCTCTCTTAATCCCTTAGTGGTCACTGACCCCCACCCACACCCTTAAGAGGTGAAAGTGACAGTACATGCCAGGCTCTATGGCAGCTGCAGATATAATGGCCATTACTCTTAGAATAGCAAGTAGGTTCCCTGGAATAGCCTAGTGGTTGCTGCAGTAGACTGTAGAGAAGGAGACCCAGGCCCATATCTCACTCTAATTGGTAAACTTGTGGTGGAAAAATTGTAGTGGTGTACAGTTGGGTATAGCACATTTTTTGCTATTCCTGTAGGGCTCACAATACACATAAAGGAATCCTGTTCAGAAGGAATGGATCCTCAGAAGCTTAGAGGAGATTGGGTGGCAGAGCCGGTGGTGGGGGTGGGGCTAATGGTTGGGAGGCGGGGCTAGAGCTGGGCAGATTTCTACGGTCTGTGCCGTGAAAATGGCAGATACTAATCAAGGTCAGGTATACACAAAAAGTAGCACATATGAGTTATCTTGTTGGGCAGACTGGATGGACCATGCAGGCCTTTCTCTGCCGTCATTTACTATGTTACTGTGTTACTATCCAGCTTATTTTCGAATGAGAAGGCCGGCGATCTTCCGACACAAATCGGGAAATGGCCGGCCATCTCCTGAAGCCAGAGAAATTGCTATAATCAAAAGCCGATTTTCTCCAGCTTCAACTGCTTTCCGTCGCAGGGCCGGCCAAACTTCAAGGGGGCGTTTCAGCAGGGTAGGGAAGGCGGGACGGGGGCGTGGTTATGAGATGGCAGCCTTCAGCCAATAATGGAAAAAAGAAGGCCGGCTGTGACGAGCCCTTCGCCAGCTTCACTTGGTCCATTTATTTTTAGGACCAAGCCTCAAAAAAGTGCCCCAACTGAGCAGATGACCACCGGAGGGAATCAGGGATCACCTCCCCTTACTCCCCCAGTGGTCACCAACCCCCTCCCACCCAAAAAATAAAATTAAAAATCATTTTTTTGCCAGCCTCTATGCCAGCCTCAAATGTCATACCCAGCTCCATGACAGCAGTATGCAGGTCCCTGGAGCAGTTTTTAGTGGGTGCAGTGGACTTCAGGCAGATGGACCCAGGCCCATCCCCCCCCCCCCCCACCTGTTACACTTGTGGTGGTAAATGTGAGCCCTCCAATCCCCCCCCCAAAACCCACTGTACCCACATGTAGGTGCCCCCCTTCACCCCTTAGGGCTATGGTAGTGTTGTACAGTTGTGGGTAGTGGGTTTGGGAGGGATTTGGGGGGCTCAGCACCCAAGGTAAGGGAGGTATGCACCTGGGAGCAATTTCTGAAGTTCACTGCAGTGCCCCCTAGGGTGCCCGGTTGGTGTCCTGACACGTGAGGGGGACCAGTGCACTACAAATGCTGGCTCCTCCCATGACCAAATGCCTTGGATTTGGCCGGGTTTGATATGGCCAGCATCGGTTTCCATTATTGGCGAAAACCGATGCCGGCCATCTCAAACCCGGCCATCTCTGGCATTTGGCTGGCCCCAACTGTATTATCGAAACGAAAGATGGCCGACCATCTTTTTCAATAATACAGTTCAGGACCGCTGTTTGCGGCACCGGCCATATAGATGGCCAGCGCCGTTCGATTATGCCCCTCCATTTAATACAACATAAGGGGATTATGATGCTATGTTTTTCACCAAGATCTCAAGATTAAGATATATTTCTATAAAAAGAGAACAGCAGGTAAAACAGATGGGAGTGTTGTCACAATCTACAAATTGACTTAAACACTTTGAAAAATAAACTGTAAAAAAAATAATAATAATTAGGCTTAAAGCTTTTTATTTGTAAAGAAAGACTACACTCACTTTCTAATACTGATAATTACAAACTTAGAGAAAGTTGTCCTTGACCTGACATCAGCTTTACTGCTTTTGGCTGAAGAAGCTAATTACAATCAAGGATAATTATCTCCTATTACAGACCACAACTGCAGGGATTGATGCTTAAGCTACATTATGAATAATCTGTCCAGGGCTTCCTTATAGCTGTTAACACCTTGCCCTGCTCATTAATGTTTCTACAGGCTAAGAAGTAAATGTGCTCCATAGAGTCCTGGAAGCACAACTGAACACAGTAATGGATTCATATTAACTTACAGATGTTGGGACAATCTCTTCAGGGAGTGTACATCTATCTTTCTCCAACCTTTCACCTACTGCTTCAAACAGTCTATCCTGCAATTTCACATGAAAAAAAAAACACCAATACTTGCACACAAGGAAAGCCGTGACCCAGAAATCAACGCCTCAAAATGAACTGTAAAAAGACTTGTTAAAAAACTTTTTTTCTCTGAAGACTACTCTGCATAATCAAGAGACCCACAAAGCTCAACTGGGGACCAGTTGACCAACTGGACCAGGAGCAAAGCACTCAGAAACAGAGGCTAAAAAATGTATTCATCCACCTGCTGGAGATAGAAAATACAGGTTGTGGAATTGTGGGAAGGACTAATGGAGAGAAAATTATCGAATAAATGGTTCACTTGCCACACAGCCATTTCTTTAAAAAAAAAAAAAAAAAAAGACAGCCTTTTACCCGCTGCAGTAAAAGGGGGCCTCAGTGCGTGCCAAAAATACCCTTTTACCACAGCTTAGTAAAAGGAGCCCAAAATTATCTAACACCCATATCACCTGTGTGAAAAAGCAACCACTCCCCTTAGTTACTGAAGCAACCTGCTGACCAAATTTAATTGATAATTAGATTCAGCTGAACAAACACACCCAGGTTTGATCACAACCAGCTCTGTTGAACCTAAACCTCACTATATATTGAACCTTACCATGAAAGTGAAGGAGTTACCATAAAGTTTCTACAAGAATGCAATACACAATCAAAGAAGATTCCAGAAGAGATAAGAAAAATAGCTGTTGAATTTATCAATCTGGAAACCCATTTCTAAAGCTCTGGACTCCACCAAACCACATTGAAAGTTATTATCTCCAAATGGAGAAGACTTGAAACAGTGGTGAATCTTTTCAAAAATAATCAGCCAGCCTGCCAAAATTACTCCATGGGTGCAGAGATAACTCATCTGGGAAGTCACAAAACATCCAGAAGAACATCCATTGACGGCGTCTCTAGCTTCAGCTAAGGTAAATGTTTAAGATTGTACAAAAAGAAAGCGACTGGGCAAAAATAGAGTAAATGTGAGAGTAGGAAGGCAGAAACTGCTGCAATCCAAGGGTAACATCAGTGCTTGTCTCACCCTTGCAAAAATATACCTGAATGTTCTCCAAGCCTTTTGGGATAATGTTCTATGGAAGGACGAATCCAAGGTGGAACACACTGGACAAAATAGGTCCAATAATGTCTGGCATAAAACAAATACAGTATTCCACATTAAAATCATCATACAAACAGTCAAACGGAGTGGTGATGTGATGGTGTGGATAAGCTTTGCTGCCTCAGTACCTGGAAATTTTGACATTACTGAAAAAAAAACCCCATGAGTTCTGCACTGTATCAGAAAATTCTTAAGGAGAATGTCCGGTCATCTATCCATGAGTTGAAGCAGAAACATAATTGGGTTATGCAGCAAGACAATGATCCAAAATACAAAAGAAAGTCTACATCTGAATGGATGAGGAGAAACAAAATGAAAGTTTTGGATTGGCCTAGTCAAAGTCCCGACTTAAATTCAATAGAAATGTTGTGGCAGGACCTGAAATGAGCTGTGCATACAGGAAGACCTATGACTGTGACTGAATTAAAGCAGCTCTGTGGGTTAAGATTCCTCAACAATGATATGGAAGACTGTCATCAAATTATAAAAAATGTTTGGTTGTAACTATTGCTGCTAAAGTTGGTACAACCAGTTAAGATTAGGGGCAGTTACCTTTTCATGTGAGTGATAAAGGCATTGGATAACACTGTTTCTTAAATAACTGAAGGAGAATTTTTTAATAACTGAAGGAGAAATTTTGTCTTACCTAATGATTTTCTTTTCTTTAGTAAGCTCCACTTTTCTGAACAAATGGTATTATCTCTTCCAACCAGCAGATGGAAGTAGAGAAAACTGAATTCTGCCAGTGACATCACCGGAATAAGCAAAGGTGCTCCCTGGAACAATCCAGCATTTTTTTCTACCTTCAGCAGGTGGTAGGTTGTGGACCGGGAAACACCAAAGCAGAGGGAGGGCTCCCTGGGCGACAGAAACCTGTGCTCCAAGATGGCGGGCAAAGCATGTGACTGGCGCAAAGCCTGCCAGAGAGAACCGCAGTGAAGAACCCGCAGCACCAAATGGGAAAGCCCTCTGGGTCAAAACAGCAGCAGAGAAACCAGCAACTGCTGGTAAACAGACAGGGAAAAGGCCCAACCATGCAGGAACAAGAAAAAAACAGCAGGCAGCTACGTATAAGCCCAAACTGGCCCAGAGAGTCAAAGCAGAAATGGAGCCTAGACCCAAGCTGGCCAGAGAAGCATACAGACCTTCATGGAGCGCTCACCCAGGAAAAACCACAGCAGGAGAGAATTCAATTTCCATGTGTTAGATAGATCACCAGCCCCTAAGAAGAGCACAAAGGTGGGCAAGGGAGGGGGAGGGACCTTGCACCACCAGGTGTACCCCCAAGGCCAGTAGAGCCAGGCTAAAACTTCCAGCTCAACTAAGCCTGAGGGAACAGGTTAGGAGCAAGCACCAAGCCAGAGCTGCACAGGAGATGTCCATCCACCTGCTGAGAGAGAGAGACTACTGAAAGTGAGTCTGCTGCATAGTATCCTATATTGCAGAGCTCTAGCGTTCTCTCTATCTCCATCTGTGGATTGATCTGTGAGACGTAATGGAATGGATTATTTTTATAATGCTAAAGGCGGTTAGCTTAGCGGAGTTTAAAAAAGGTTTGGCCGGCTTCCTAAAGGAAAAGTCCATAGACCGTTATTAAATAGACTTGGGGGAAATCCATTATTTCTGGGATAAGCAGTATAAAATGTTTTGTACATTTTTGGGATCTTGCCGGGTATCTGTGACCTGGATTGGCCACTGTTGGAAACAGGATGCTGGGCTCGATGGACCTTTGGTCTTTCCCAGTATGGCAATACTTATGTAGATATCCTACATAATAAAAAGCACCTCCAACGTTCTGAAGCTGACTCCGTGGCACTTAAACCTTGAGGCATTCATGCTTGCCATCTCATGAATTGACATCAGTACTTCCTGGTACGTCACCAGAGACACTGACCAACCACATGAAAGTAGCACGAGGCACACCAACAGACTGATGCACACTGCCACTGACCTCCCTCTCCTGTCCGACTTCAGACACCCGCCCTCTCCTCTCCGACTTCGGACCTCCCCGACCGACTCCCTCCCGAATCGCCATGCCGCTACAAAAAAAAAAAAAAAAAAAACAAAGCCGGCACTTACCAGCTGATCCCCCCTGAGACGCAGCACTGACAGCCGGAGCCAAGGAAAACGCTCTGGCTCTGAAAACAGCATCAGTCAGTCAGACAGGAACTAACTCCCTAACTCTCCGCAAATTCTTTGTTTAAAATAAATTTTATGGTTCATAGATTTTTTTTTTCAAAGTGAGGACAGAATGAGAGAGCCAAGCAGAGAGCACAGAATCCTGTCAGATGAGTACAGGGTAAGACAGGGACCTTGCAGTAAGGTATGCCCCCAAAGGTGACTGAGGGAGGGAGGGGGGAGGGCGACCCTGGAACTGGGAGGTAGAGAGGCCCTGGAACTGGGAGGGAGGGAGGGGGACCCTGGAACTGGGAGAAAGTGGGGGAGGGGGACGGCCCTGGGAGGGAGGGGGGACAACCCTTGAACTGGGAGGGAGGCGGGGGCCCTGGCACACACTCTCATTCTCACAGACAAACTCTCTCTCTCACAGACACACTCGCACCCTGTCTCACTCTCTCTCTGTCACACACACACACACACACACACACACACATATTCAGTCTCTCTCTCTCACACAGTCACTCTCACACACACTTTCTCAAACATACACACTCCGAGGAAAACCCTGCTAGCACCCGTTTCATTTGTGTCAGAAACGGGCCTTTTTTCCTAGTGTACTTATAAAATGCGGTTCATTCAGTCTGTCTGCCTTTCTCTCGGTTAGCATTCAGCTAAAATGGAAACATTCCTCTCACACTGTTCCTGCCAGGGCAAATTGGCAGTTAGAATCCTCTCTTCTCTATCAATTCAGTCCGAAACAGAATAATTCCCTGGTCATGCGATGGGCTTCTTAAATAAATTAATAATTTTAAAACTCTATGTGTTTACTCAGGATCCTTTTGTCTAACATTATATTTGAAGATCAGAAACCATTCAGTGCGACATATATTTATTTATTTTTTTAATTTATTGCATTTGTATCCCACATTTTCCCACCTATTTGCAGGCTGAATGTGGCTTACAGAGTTTTGTTATGACATAGTCATTACATTACGTGATATCAGATACAATTAGTAATGTACAGAGAATAAGTAAGGGAAGAGATAAGGAAGGTGTTATGCAGGATGCTATTGTAGGTGGACTTTGGTAACTGGGTGGGTTGGTGAGGTAGTCTTGTAAGACTATGGGTTCTCTTTGTAGGCCTTGTTGAAGAGGTGTGTCTTCAAAGATGTGCGGAAGTTAGTTATTTCGTCAATAGATTTCAGGGATGTGGGTAGTGCATTCCACAGCTGCGTGCTCATGTAAGAGAAGGTGGTGGCATCTTTCAGCTTGTATTTTAGTCCTTTACAGCTGAGGAAGTGCAGATTGAGAAATTTGCGTGATGATCTTATGGCGTTTCTGGGAGGCAAGTCCACGAGGTTTAGCATGTAGACTGGGGCGTCTGCGTGAATGATTTTGTGTACAATTGTGCAGATCTTGAACGCAATGCGTTCTTTCAGTGGGAGCCAGTGAAGTTTCTCTTAGGGGTGTTGCACTTTCATATTTAGTTTTTCCAAATATGAGTCTGGCGGCGGTATTCTGGGCTGTTTGGAGTTTTTTGATAGTCTGTTCTTTGCAGCCAGCGTATAGTGCATTGCAGTAGTCCAGATGACTTATTACCAGTGACTGTACCAGGGTACGGAAGATATATCTCGGGAAGAAAGGTTTTACTCTTTTGAGTTTCCACATGCAGTGGAACATCTTTTTCGTTGTGGTCTTCACGTGATCGTCTAGTGTGAGGTTTCGATCAATGGTAACTCCAAGAATCTTCAGATTTTGTGCGACGAGGAAAGAACAGTATGGTGTGGTTATGGTAGAGTATTTGTTTTTGTTGTGTTGTGAGGTGAGTACAAGACATTGTGTTTTTTCTGCGTTCAGTTTTAGCTGGAATGCATCCGCCCAGGAGTGCATGATTTCGAGGCTTTGGTTGGTCTCGTTGGTGATTTCGTTTAGATCGTGTTTGAACGGGATGTAGATCGTGACATTGTCTGCGTATATGTAGGGATTGAGGTTTTGATTGGCTAGAAGTTTGGCTAAAGGTATCAACATTAGGTTGAAGAGAGTTGGTGAGAGGGGGGATCCTTGGGGAACTCCACATTCAGGTATCCATGGGGGTGATATGTCCGTTGTTACTTGATAAGATCTTGTGGTCAGGAATCCTTTGAACCATTTGAGAACTGTACCTCCTACTCCGAAGTATTCTAATATATGTAATAGTATTCCATGATTAACCATGTCGAAGGCGCTGGACATGTCGAATTGTAGGAGGAGCATGCAATAACAGAGGAAATTGGAGTGGGGGGGAGACTTTTTCACATAATTTAAGTGCCTTCTGTTAGTAACATAGTACGGTCTATCTAGTCTGCCCAACAAGATAAACTCATTTTACATGGTATGTGATACTTTATATCATAGCGGACGAAGAGACCATGGCTCATTGGACAACACGATCTGACCTCCTCCCGCTGCCCCAGTTACCACCGGAGGAACGGAGGACTGAGGGAGCTGCGAGGTTCGGGGAGGACACCATCTTGGATTCCGGTGGCTTGCCTCGCAGTTTCTCTTTCTGAGCCAACTTCGCTACCATCTCCGCTCTCTTCAGTAGTGAGACAAAGCCCAAGGCCTGCTTCTCTCTATCCGGATACAATCGCGTTGCAGCAGTATTTATGGCTGCCACGCTGTGAGCTCTGCCGCGCCTCTCACCTCGCACAAAGCCCAGATCCCAATAGCAGTGGATCCCCTCCTGTAGGAACAAACTAATGTTGGAGAGCGGCAGTAGCAGGGAGATAGCCCCGGGCGATTCCCACTGCAGCCTGTAAAAGCACGAGAACTGCCAAACGCTCCGTACCGGGACCCTGACCCAAGATGGCGGCCTAAGGAGGAAAGCGGCATCAGATTGGGACACAAACCGAGTGGTGAACAGGGGAGCCAGAAAGCGCACGAGTGGTACGAACTCGCAGCAGAGACCAAGAAGCGGGGAGAGTGGGAAGAGCGATCGGTGGCGGGAACAACCGCGAACAGCTCCGTACCAGGTAGGACCCTGCAATCAGCAGTCAGGCCCGGCGACCACGAGGACAGCCACGCAATCCCCCAGGGAGAGCACGAGTCGCAAGTTGGCACTGAGTTCGCCGATTCGAGAGCTCGCCCTCGGCCATCGTGCTCCCCGGCAGGAACTGCCCGGGACCGTGTCGGTTGGGAGTCGGAGGGAGCTCGCCTTCCCGCCGCGTAGCGCGGCCTGCCCGCACCGCGAGTCTTCCAGACTGGGCTGTCGGGGTGGTGCGAGGCAGTCTTCCACAGGCGCCCTGGTTGCTCTGCTGATTGAGGGCAGCCCAGTTCGGTTGCTCTGAGAGCAGCCCAGCTGCTCTAGCTCTCCCTGGTCCACCTGAGCCACTCTGCTTGCTTGCTCCAGTCTGACGGTTCCAGCTTGTTCCAGTCCGCTGATCCAGCTTCCCCCCTGCTTGTTCCGGTTCATCTGCTCCGGCCTGCTTGCTCCAGTCCAGCTGCCCCAGCGTGCTCCAGTCCAGCTGCCCTAGCGTGTTCCAGTCCGCCTGATCCCAGCTTGTTCCGGTCCACCTGATCCCAGTTTGTTCCGGTTCGCCTGTTCCCAGCTTGTTCCAGTCCGCCTGATCCCAGCTTGTTCCAGTCTGCCTGATCCCAGCTTGTTCCGGTCCGCCTGGTCCCAGCTTGTTCCAGTCCACCTGAGCCCATCTTGTTCTAGTCCGCCGATCCAGCTTCCCCCTTGTTTGTTCCAGTCCATCTGCTCCAGCCTGCTTGTTCCAGTCCAAATGCTCTAGTGTGTTCCTGTCTGCCTGCTCCAAGCTTGTTCCAGTCTGCATGATCCCATCTTGTTCCAGTCCGCCCGATCCAAGCTTGTTCCAGTCCCCTGCTTGCTCCAGTGTTCCAGTCAGGCTTCTCCCTGCTTGTTCCAGCCCATCTGCTCCAGCCTACTTGCTCCGGTACACCTGCTCCAGCCTGCCTACTCCAGTACATGTGCTCCAGCGTGTTCCAGTCCGCCTGAACCAGCTTCTCCCTGCTTGTTCCAGTACAACTGCTCCAGTCTGCCTGAACCAGCTTCTCTCTGCTTATTCCAGTACACCTGCTCCAGCCTGCCCGCTCCAGTACATCTGCTACAGCGTGTTCCAATCCACCTGAACCAGCTTCTCCCTGCTTGTTTCAGTCCATCTGCTCCAGCCTGCTTGCTCCAGCTTCTCCCTGCTCGTTCCTGCTCATCTGCACCAGCTTGTTCCAGCCCGCCTGCTAGCTTGTCAGCCATTGACTTACTTGCCTGCCTGCTAACTTGTCAGCCCTTGTCTTACCTGCTCTCCAGCATCTCCCTGCTCATTCCTGTCCATCGGCTCCAGCATGCCCCAACCCGCCTGCTAGCTTGTCACCCACTGATTTACTTGCCTACCTTCAAACCTGTTAGCCACTGACTTACCTGCCCCCAACCTATCCCTGCTCGTCCCTATCCATCCGCACCAGCTTGCTCCAGCCCGCCTGCAAGCTTGGCAGCCACTGCCTCACTTGCCTGCATGCTAACTTGTCAGCCATTGACATACTCTCCAGTCCATCTATCCCTCCAATTCCAAGCCTCCGGCTCTCCGCTCTATCTATCTACTTCACACCTCAGTCACTACACTTACACCTGTTACACCGCAATCACTACTTATGGCCCCTGTCCACATACTCTTCCTTGCCCTGTCCCTTCCTAATCTTTTTCCCCTCCCCTTACCGCTGTCAACCACTGGAACTTATTGCCCTCCTGTGTTCCCTCCTGTCCTGCCCGCTACGGCAATACCCTATTCACCCCCACCCCTCACCACCTCACCATCTCTCTTGTCCCCCTCCTCCTTCCTAGCCCTTAATCTTCAACACCTCCTTCCTGCCATTAACCCTTCACCTTTCCTCCTAAGTGCACCCCATCTTCGTCGCCTTCGTCACCCGACCTCCCCCACCCTCCTCCGCACTCTCCTGCTCCTCCTCCTGCTATCCGCGGGAGACATCAATCCTAATCCAGGCCCCCCTCACCTGTCCTCCTCCTAGCCATGCAAACGATTCCGTGATGCCTCCAATCTCATCTCTATTCCCCTCCTCTTCCCCTCTTCCCTCCCCTTCTCATGTGCCTTGTGGAATGCCCACTCGGTCTGCAACAAACTGCCCTTCACCCATGATCTCTTCATCTCTCGTTCCCTTCAACTGCTTGCCCTAACTGAAACCTGGCTCTCCCCTGACGACTCTGCCTCAGTCACGGCCCTTTGTCATGGAGGTTCTCTTCTCCCACACTCCCCGCCCAGATGGCCGCGGTGGAGGCGTCGGGCTACTTCTCTCGCCCTCCTGTAGTTTCCAACCCCTCCTCCTGCCGCAGTCTCACTGCTTCTCGTCCTTTGAAGCTCACTCCATCTGACTATTCTACCCATTACCACTCAGAGTTGCAGTCATCTACCGCCCCCCTGATAAGCCCCTTTCTTCATTCCTTACTGACTTCGATGCTTGGCTCACCGTCTTTCTTGATCCCGCATCTCCATCCCTCATTCTTGGTGATTTTAACATTCACGTTGACAACCCATCCAACTCCTACGCTTCTCAATTCCTCACTCTGATATCCTCCTTTAACCTCCGACTATGCTCTACCACCCCTACTCACCGTGATGGCCATTGTCTCGACCTCATTCTCTTCTCTTCCTGCTCACCTTCTAATTTCTGCACCTCAGTCCTTCCTATCTCAGATCATCACCTAATCACCCTCACACTTCATCACCCTCCCCCTCAACCTCGCCCAACTATAACCACTGCCTTCCGAAATCTCCAAGCTGTCGACCCCCTACCCTATCCTCTCACATCTCCAATCTCTTCCCTTCCATCTCATCTTCTGAATCTGTCGACACGGCTGTCTCTACCTACAATGAAATTCTCTCCACTGCTCTGGATACCCTAGCTCCATCTGTCTCTCGCCCCACTAAGCGCATTAATCCTCAGCCCTGGTTAACCCCTTGCATCCGTTACCTTCGCTCCTGCACCCGATCTGCTGAATGACTCTGGAGGAAATCTCGCACCCTGTCAGAATTCACCCATTACAAATTCATGCTATCCTCCTTCCAGTCCTACCTATTCCTTGCCAAACAGGAATATTATTCTCAATTAACTAATTCTCTTGGCTTCAACCCTCGTCGCCTCTTCACCACCCTCAACTCCCTACTTAAAGTGCCCTCCGCTCCCACCCCACCCCCTCACTCTCTCCTCAAACACTAGCTGACTACTTCCGCGATAAAGTGCAGAAGATAAACCTTGAATTCACTTCCAAGCCTTCTCCTCCCTGTGACTTCTTAACCCACTCCCCCAACCAACCTAACCTGGCCTCCTTCTCCTCCTTCCCTGAGATCACCGAAGAGGAAACTGCTCGCCTTCTTTCTTCCTCTAAGTGCACCACCTGTTCCTCTGATCCCATTCCCACCAATCTGCTTACCAACATCTCTCCTATAGTTAACCCCTCAATCTGTCACATCCTCAACCTCTCTCTCTCCACTGCTACTGTCCCTGACACCTTCAAGCATGCTGAAGTCACACAACTTCTCAAAAAACCATCCCTTGACCCACCTGTCCCTCCAATTACCGCCCCATCTCCCTTCTACCCTTCCTCTCCAAATTACTTGAACGCGCTATCCACAGCCGCTGCCTTGATTTCCTCTCCTCTCAGGCCGTCCTCGATCCGCTTCAATCCGGCTTTCGCCCACTACACTCAACAGAAACAGCACTCTCTAAAGTCTGCAATGACCTGTTCCTTGCCAAATCCAAAGGTCACTATTCCATCCTTATCCTCCTCGACCTATCTGCTGCCTTTGACACCGTCAATCATAATTTACTTCTTGACACACTGTCCTCATTTGGGTTCCAGAGCTCCGTCCTCTCCTGGTTCTCCTCGTATCTTTCCCAACGCACCTTCAGAGTATTTTCTAATGGCTCTTCTTCCACCACCGTCTCGCTCTCTGTTGGGGTTCCTCAAGGATCTGTCCTTGGACCGCTTCTTTTCTCGATATACACCTCTTCCCGGGGCTCGCTGATCTCATCACATGGTTTCCAGTACCATCTCTATGCCGATGACACCCAGCTCTACCTCTCCACTCCCGACATCACAGTCGAAACCCAGGCCAAAGTTTCGGCCTACCTTTCAGACATCGCCGCCTGGATGTCCAACCGGCATCTGAAACTGAACATGGCAAAGACTGAGCTCCTTGTCTTTCCACCCAAACCCTCCTCTCCTCTTTCCCCACTCTCCGTCTCTGTTGACAACGCCCTCATCCTCCCAGTCTCTTCAGCCCGCAATCTCGGAGTCATTTTCGACTCCTCCCTCTCCTTCTCTGCCCATATCCAGCAGACAGCTAAGACCTGTCGCTTCTTTTTCTATAATATTAGCAAAATTCACCCATTCCTCTCTGAACAGACCACCCGAACCCTTGTCCCCTCGCCCGTTACCTCTCATCTTGACTATTGCAACCTTCTCCTCGCTGGTCTCCCGCTTAGCCACCTATCACCCCTTCAATCTGTCCAAAATTCCACCACACGTCTTATCTACCGCGTGAACCAATACTCTCATATCACCCCTCTCCTCAAGTCGCTTCACTGGCTCCCGATCCGCTACCATATACAGTTCAAGCTTCTCCTATTGACCTTCAAGTGCACTCAATCTGCAGCCCCCCATTACCTCTCTACCCTCCTCTCCCCCTATGTTCCCACCCGTAACCTCCGCTCTCAGGACAAATCACTCCTATCTGTGCCCTTCTCCACCACCGCTAACTCCAGACTCCGCCCCTTCTGCCTCGCATCACCTTATGCCTGGAACAGACTTCCCGAGCCCATACGCCATGCGCCCTCCCTGCCCATTTTCAAGTCCTTACTCAAAGCCCATCTCTTCTCCTTTGCTTTTGGCGCCTAACCACCTTCCCCATTCATGATATCTACACTGACTACAGTTTGTTACCTTTAGATTGTAAGCTCTCTTGAGCAGGGACTGTCCTTCCCCATGTTTAAACTTGTACAGCGCTGCGTAACCCTGGTAGCGCTATAGAAATGCTAAGTAGTAGTAGTAGTAGTATGTATACCCGAGTTTGATTTTTCCATACCTTTCTCGGGGCACAGACCGTAAAAGTCTGCCCAGCACTGTTCTTAAACTTTCCACGTCTATTCAGTTACGATCAGGGCGTAAACCGTAGAAGTCTGCCCAGCACCGGTTTTCCTCCCCAATTACTGGCGTTGCCAACCAATCTCTGCTAAGATTCCATAGATTCATTCCTTCTAAACAGAATTCCTTTGTGTTTATCCAACGCATGTTTGAATTCCATGACCGTTTTCATCTCCACCACCTCCTGCGGCAGGGCATTCCCCTTATCTACCACCCTTTCCATGAAAAAATAATTCCTGACATTACTCCTGAGTCTGCCCCCCTTCAACCTCAATTCATGTCCTCTAGTTCTACCACCTTCCCGTCTCCAGAAAAGGTTTGTTTGCGGATTAATACCGTAATACGTCTTTATCATATCACCCCTGTTTCTCTTTTCCTCCAAGGTATGTATGGATGTTATGTATCTTTATTTAAAAAAAAGTGTAGAAATTCCCTCACATAACTTTGCATCTGCTCTGCATTTTATGCACACATTATAATATTTTGAAAAACACATCTATATAGCACAACTCTACCCCCGCTACATCCAAACTACACCCTCAAGAATGCTTACACATGTGTGTAAGTATTCAACATCTTATCAGTGTGTGTCCTTATGCACACATATTTGGCTAAGCTATTTTACAATTACCATTTCTCCTGTGTAAAACATTTTATATGTGGAAAATGCTTTATAAAAATTACCCCCCCCCCCCCCCCCCCCCCCCACACACATGATTAATAGCTGAACCTGGGAGAAGAAAATAACTTTTTTCATTTACAATGCTTATTTTGAAGACAAATGACAAGATAATTTGCTGAACCCAGAGATCAAAACACAGTGTAAAAAATCTGAATATATTAAGAAGCCTAAGTATTCATTTAAAATGCAGGTGAAAAATGCAAAGTGATTTTTAATAGGCATGAAAGCAGATACATATACTAAGCACTTCCTCAAAGGAATTGCGTTAAACTACAAAGGCAGCTACAAGCATTTGTAACTGCAGTTGTCTAAGGGGCTCTTAAAAATAAATTAACAGTGAAAGTCATTAGTGGAATAACTCTTCCAAGAATCTAGAGGAAAAATGGTAATTTTTTTTTTTTAAGAGAAGGGAATAGAAATACACTGTAGACCTAATACAGCACTATTGGGGTCCAAAATATTTGACTGCATAATAAGTGAACCCACATTATATCAGGACTACAGTGTAATATGTAATAACAAAAAACAGGGTCCAACCCTTGATCATGTTTTAAATGATCCCACATTATATCGAGCTGCATTATTTGGCATCCACAATGTATTAACAGAGCATAGCAAAACTGTGTGCACCAGTATCAGAGAAGTGTGTTCACTCTGGTACACCTGTCTCCTGATGCTCTGAAGGAACAGGCACCTTTGATCCTTCTGCTGCTAGCCCTGCCATCAGCAAGTTGAATGAAATCTCCACCTATGAACATCAGCACCAACCACCTGGCTGGTTTAAAGCACTGAGGCTGTCAGTGCAGGCCACAGACTACCTGGATCAGCATTGTGGTGGTATATTGACTCTCCTCCGCATGTTTCCTGGCAGTCCAAGGCCCACAGAAGGCCCATAATCCTCAGGCCATCATCAGCCAGCCAAAAAAAAAAAAGAAAAACTGTGTCCCTACACAGCTCCAGCAGCAAAAAAAGAAAAAGTGTCCCTACACAGCTCCAGCAGCAAAGTTGGCATAACAATTTGTTGCTACTGCCAAGTGGTTTGCCTAATGGGCCATACCCTAGGGGAGTCGCATAGAGAGTCTCTAGGGAATCTCTCTAATTAGGCAATAACAACTTCTTGTCAGGTATGTGTCCGTGCTGCTGGCTAGTAAATGCGTGTGTAGCCATTCACTGCATTATGGGGCCCTTTTACCAAGCTGTGGGGAAAAGGGCCTTGCGGTAGCGATAGTGGCAGTGACAATTTTTGCAGCACACTGAGGCCTTTTTTACCACAGTGGGTAAAAAGGATGCAAAACATGGCCACATGGTAAGATTGCTCTTACTGTGTGGCCATATGGGGAGGGGGGGGGGAGAAGCACTTACCGCCACCCATTCAGGTTACCACCGAGTAACCACCGCATTAAAAATCGAGTCATACTTTCCACAGTGCGTAAAATGGCAAATGCTAGGGCTGGAAATACCGCCAGTGCCTACAATGGGCCAGCGGTAGCTCCAAATTGGCTTGTGGTAAGCTCACACTGGGCTTACCGCTGTTTTGTAAAAGGCTCCTATGTATGTCAGAGGATGGGCATATATGGAAGGTAGGATGGGTTACATGTACAAGATATATTACACTTTTATTTAGGATTGCCAACTTGCATTGCTTTATCGCTGTGTTATTTGCTTGCCTTTTTAGGCATTCCAGTCTCCTTAGCCTATGGCCGTATTGTGCAGTCAGCTTTTAAGATTCTGGTACAGGGAGGTGCAAGGAAGATTTTACCTAGGTGATGTAACTGGTTTGATTAATAAATTGTGTTTGGGTGCTCACACATATCTAATGTAGTCTATTTGCAGATTAAGGCATCATCAGAAGCCTGAGGGCCCAATATTCAGCGAGTGGTGATTAGCGTTTTGCTGAATCACACTGGCATTATCCCTGGAAATTCAATGGGGGACCATGTCCAGACTCTGGCAATGAATTTCTGGGTATACAGAGTCAGTGATAACATAGCTGGTTAAGTGCAATATTCACTACTTAACTGGCAATGACGAACTGCATAAAGATAGGCCTAACTTTTATGCATCCTATTTATGTAGTTACCTTGGCCAGTTAAGTGCTGATTATCGGCATTCAACGAGCCAAATGCAGAATCCACCCCCCCCCCCCTCCCCAGAATGCCCCCAAAATAGACTGTTTTGTCTTGGGCACTAACTGGACACGTTCAGCAGCACTACCCAATTAAGTGCTGCTGAATATGATTGGATAGCTCTAAACTAGTGATTTAACAGGCCAGGAGCCATTTCTGGCCAGTTAAATTGCTTTGAATATCAACCCTTACATGTTTTTCTGACATGGGGACTACTTGTGAATATCTCCCCAAGGCTAGGCCGCACCATTGCTCCTATCTATGGAAGAAGATATAGAGTCAGGGCAAAATTTACAACATGAGAAATGGTTAGTATCTGTAAACATCTCCTCATTGGACAGATTGTTAATGAGTAGGAGTTTCTATTGAGTTACCATCCTATTAGCAGGCTTGTCCAAATTTACATTTGTAAGTGTAATGGCACTTCATATGCTAGAGCTGAGGGTCACCCTTGAGGCATGTACATAATTATATTGCTGTGTCCATGGCCAAATTTACACCTTTCCTCTCTCTACGTAGAAGGGCGTTTTCGAAATGACATCTAAATCCAACTTCGGACATTTTATTCTAAAGCGTCCAGAATCCAAATAGCAAATATAGGCATTTTCAAAAAAGCAAAATACCTTAACTTTTTTTTTTTCAAAAATGGCCACTTGCTAGATGTTTTTGTACTCTGTGCCAGGGGCGTATCTGCGTGGGGCCACAGGGGCCTGGGCCCCTGCAGATTTCGTCCTGGCCCCCCTCCCACCACCAGCCCTCCCCCACTGCCATTTCTTACTTTTGCGCCGAGGTCCGCTTCCTCCTGGGCCTTTAAAAATATTTCTTCTGCTGGCGGGGGATCCCAACCCCCGCCAGCCAACCCGAGGTGACGTCTTCAAAGTTCTTCGTCCGCCGTGGCCAACGTGCTGGAGTTGAGCGGCTGAATCCAGTTCAGAGTCTGACGTCATGCAACGTTCGTGCGACATCAGACTCTGAACTGTGCACTTGAACATGAAGAGACAGTCCCTGCTCGACAGAGCTTACAATCTAATTAGGACAGACAAACAGGACAAACAAGAGATAAGGGAATATTAAATTGAGGATGATAAAATAAGAGTTCTGAACAAGTGAATAACGGTTAGGAGTTAAAAGCAGAATCAAAAGGTGGGTTTTTAGCTTAGATTTGAAGACAGCCAGAGATGGAGCTTGACGTACCGGCTCAGGAAGTCTATTCCAGGCATATGGTACAGCAAGATAAAAGGAACGGAGTCTGGAGTTAGCGGTGGAAGAACCAGCATTCTTAGTAGACTGGCCACACAGACATCCCAGCAGAGAAGTGGGGCACCCTAGGAGTCACTGCAGTGCACTTCACATAAAAGCTCCCAAGTATACATCTCACCACTGCTCCCTTATATTGTACTAGCCGTTGAGCCCGTAAAAACGGGCTAGTATAGGACGGGGGGGGGGGGGGGTTGAAAGGCCCCTTCTCCTCGCCGCAGCTAGGCCCCCCCGCAGCCAAGCTCGCCGCTGCCCCTCCGAGGTCACCGCTACGGCCCCCCCCCCCCCCAGTCACCGCCACCCCTCCACCCGGGCCGGGCCCTCGCTCTGCTATAGAAACAGCGCGGGAACGCAGCACACAGCTCAGATGAGCTGCCGTCCTTCCTCTCTGCCTGTGTACCGCCCTAGTGGGCGAGGGCGGAACACAGGCAGGGAAGGAAGGCGATGGCAGCTCAGCTGAGCTGTGTGCTGCGTTCCTGCGCTGTTTCTATAGCGGAGCGAGGGCCCGGCCTGGGTGGAGGGTGGGTGGCAGCGGCGACTCCGGGTGGGGGGAGTGGTGGCGGCGGCGACCTTGGGGGGGGGAAGCGGTAGCGACGGCAGTTTCGTCCCTCCCCTTGCACAGTAGAGACCCTCTCTGTCCCGCCCCCGTCATCACGTAGTGACACGGGGGCGGGACAGAGAGGGTCTTTACTGCACATTTGCGAGTGAGTTCGGTCACTCGCCGTTTATATGTTTGATAGTGAGCCCTCCAAAACCCACCAGAAATCTTCTGTACCCAACTATACACTATTACAACAGCCCTTATGGCTACAGGTGTCACCTGTATGTAGGTATAGTAGGTTTTTGGTGGATTTGGGGGGGGGGGTTCACACTTTCTACCACAAGTGTAACAGTTAGTGGATTATGGGCCTGGGTCGCCTACTCCATAGTGCATTGCACCGACCACTGGGCTACTCCAGGGACCTGCTTGCTGCCTTAATAGGACTGGCTATAACATCTGAGGCTGTAATACAGGCTGGTATGTACTGTTTCTTTTACATTTTTGACAGGTGGGAGGGGATCAGTGACCACTGTGGGAATAAGAAGGGTCATTCCTTTATTCCTCCAGGTCTTTAGGAAATTGGAAGTAAGGGGGGGGGGGGTCATTCTTTTTTTGTGGCTTAGTCCCTATTAAATTAGGTCTAATTCAAAACATCTTAGTTATAGTCCTGGACATTTTTGTTTTGTTCCATTATGGCTGAAAAACATCCAGGTCTTAGGAACGCCCAAATCCCAACCTTAACATGCCCCCTTGAGATCTGGACACTGCAGATGAAGTGTTTAGAAAAACATCTGGAAACTGGGTCTCAAAACTACAGATTTAGATGTTTTGGTGAGAAAAACATCCAAATGCTGCTTTATTACACTTTTTAGACCTTTTTCTCTTTTGAAAATGAGCCCCATAGACTATTAAGGGTTCCCCCTACAATTAGCAAGTTCATTGTAATATCTAACTTAAAAAAAAAAAAGTTAGCCAAAGTAGAACAATAACAGGTAAAAAGGGTACTGGAGACTAGAGTGGCTTTAAAATAAAAAGTCCCTGTAATGGGCACTCCAGTATTTAACAAGTATGTACAATATAAGATTAATAAAAGTAAAAGGCAAAGTTTGCATAGCATTATGGTTGCAACACTTATATTAAGTTCTACCAAGCAGTAAAGGCTTTCCTTGGTAGAATTTAATGTACTTCCAGCTCCAGCATCTTTCATAAGTTTAGCAACAGCAGAGATGGTAAAGTAACATTCTTTGCTACTTACTGTGTTACCAAAATCTCTATTACATATTCTGTATCTCTCTCCTCTCAGCTTGGATGATATGGTTACATTAAAATTATTTTTGAGCCTCTAGTATCTCTCATAGTTGGGTGGCAACAGGGTTATTGTGGTATTCTCCCAAAGGGTTTTGAAGTTAATTCTCATTTTTAAATTCCCTATATGCTGTGAGTTTGCCTTGTAAACAGGTAATCTTACCCTATTACACAGATTCATATAAGTAATTCTGTTCTGCCCCCATATTCATGGATGCAGGTTGTTTATTTTATGTGTATGTTGGACATTATCAGTTTGCATTGCCTGTAACAGATTCCATTGCTTGTGCCTTTAAGGCAGGCAGGAAGTGCCTTTGGACTATAAATGTTGGTCTTCCTGCAGTGCTCTGTAAGGCTTTTCCTGAGCACATGTCCCAGTTCCCTATGCCTTATGGGACTGGCTTTTGCTCCCGGGTATAGCACTCCCCTTCTTCTCTCCTTTTGAGGTTTGAGAATGTGACTACAGAATGGTTGTCTAAGCTAACTTTATTGTCCTTTCTGCATATCCCCTTTCAAGGTGCTGTAAATGACCAGAGCCTCAATGCACTATCCATAACAAGACAGCAATGTGATTTTTATACTAGCCAGTTTGGCGAGCAAGGAGTAAAATGAGACATGCAAAAAAAGGATTCTCCAAGCTCTTTTCCTACCACAGTAGCAGCTAATGAAAACAGAATGCAAAGCTATTTCAGTGAGCTAATTACTACACAAATGTGCACGCAAAGCGATGCACAGTCATTTTCCAAGCAAATGCACAGAAGCAGCCCCTACCTTTAGCACTGAAATTTTAATGGGAGGTCTGGAGCTGTCATAAATGCCTGGCTGGAGCTCAAAAACATTGAAAACATGATTGCAAGAAGTGCAGAAGTCAACCATAGTGCCCAGCATCCACAACATAGAAGAAGACGGGTTAACAGACAAAGGGCAAAGCCTTGCATTTTCCCCTTCCCTCACCTTTCCCGAAGGGCGGCCTCTGCCATTGGGTATGTATCTGACAGACTGATGTGAAATTGCAGATACTGAAACTGTGCCTGATAATGATATAATTAGGGGATCGCAGACTTCTGGCTGCTCTTGACTTCAAAAACCTTAAAAGCAGCCTGCAGTGTCTCCTGTAGCCATCAAGATCTCTGCCTTTTTCTCCAACCCCCACAGAGACCATGGCTAATTAATATAAATAAGGAGGGGACTGAAGAGGGAGACCAAAGGCAAGAGAAACTGGGCAGTTCTTGCAGTGTTGTAAGAGGAGAGCTGATTTCTCTTTGCCAGTCAAGTAGAAAACAAACAAACAAAAAAAGACTACCTTCTTTCATACACGCAGCTTATCTATATATATGAAAAGCCGCCTGCGGCATGCACAGAACAGCCACTCTTAGTGATGAGCTGCTCTGTGCATGCTCAGCTGGCCGACTGGCTTCCCCCATATCACATGCAAATGAGCCTGTTCGCAAAAGCAAGGAGCAGCTGATTTGCATGTGATTCTCTTTGGGAATCCCTCTGTATTTCCAGATCGCTAATGTTTACCGATTTGGAAATACAGACATATTCTTAACAGGGGCCCTGGTGCATCTGGGTCCAGGTTTTTACCATTTAAACGTATTGACAATATCTACTCATCAGCCAGTGCTGAGATTTCCTGAGTACCCTGGTTACAGGGTGCGCTGGTAGAGAACAGATTCCCTGTTCTGCAACGCAGAGACTTTTGTGCATCACTACAAACAGTCATATTTCCTTTGTTTGATTGCATTAAAGAAGTTTTGGTCAAGAGTTCTAAGTCTTCACAGTGATGTTCTATACTCTGGTTAACTGCATGCTAATCTCCTGAGTAGACAGAGTAGAACAAATTCTAACAAATGACTATAAATGTAATTTTGTTGTAACATCAAATAATAATATTCTTTTGCATTACATTTTTTGTTCTTACTTAGGAAAATTGACACAAGTTAATTTATAGTGCACTGGTATTTGTTGGGTTACTAGTGGTTTACCTCATTCTTCATTGATGCCAGTACTTTTGAGTACTCCTATTACACCAGTTTCATCATTAAAGAATTTGGGTGTATTGACTGAGTCTGATTTTTCCTTTGGGTAACACATTTCTAAAGTTTCCAAAGCAGGTTTTTGTGCTTTACTTCAGCTATGTGCAAGTAAGGAGCTTTTTTAGTTGGGATGCCTTGAGGACTTTTATTACATGCTATCTACTTTCTAGACTAGACTACTGCAATGTCAATTATGTGGGTGTCCCTGAATATCGTCTAAAAAAAACCTTCAGACATTGCAGAACATGGTGGTTTGTTTCTTGTGCTGCACCCATAGGTTTAATCATGTCCATCCATTATTAATCCATCTACACTGGCTACCTATTCTGTTTAGGTTTTGATATAAAATATTGCTTTTGACATTTAAAGCTATCTTTAGACCATCTCCTAACTATTTAGCCACTTTGATATTCCCTTACACCCCATCACGTGCTTTATGTTCTATGATGATCACCATTTGGTTCTTCCTTTTCCATCAACAGCATGGACCCGTAAGAGCGCCTTAAATTATTTTACACCATACAGAGAGGAGGAATCTTTTATTAGATTTAAATTTCTTTTAAAAACTTATCTGTTTCGATTGACTAACCCAGATTAGGAGGAGGGATGCAGCTGGCAGTTGGAAGTACCTATTTGTGTACCTATAGGTGTGTTATTTTTTTTAATGCTTGAGTGCTTTCCTTTAAATACTGCAGTTCTTTTTCTATCATTGATATTTGCTTTGTAAACTGCTTTGGATTTGCACTGCAACAACCATAGGCGCCCGGTATCGAAGGCTTGGGGAGGCTAAGCCTCCCCAGCCGCAGCGAGCTGGCTCCTCCCCCTCCCTCTGGATCCGGTCCCGGTCCCTCACGTTACCGACCTGACTCTTCGTCTTCGGAGCTGTCAGCGCTAACTGTCCCCCGCTGCGCTGGTGCTGCCGGTGTTCGCGCTTTAAAAATGGCCACCGAGACTTCCAGAAGCGGCCTCGCCAGACTTCTGCTGAAGTCTTGGAGGCTGCCCTGTAAGTCTCGGCGGCCATTTTGAAGCGCGAACACCAGCTGCGCCAGCGCAGCGGGGTAGAGTTAGCGCTGACAGCTCAGAAGAGTCAGGTCGGTGACGTGAGTGGACCAGATCCGGAGGGAGGAAGGGAGGGAGGGAGGGGGAGGAATTCGCCGAACAACTCGGGAGGGGGTGGAATTCGCCAAACAACTCGGGAGGGGGTGGCAGGGGTGAGAAGGGAGTCACTGGGCATTTGTGGAAGGAGGGGAGAGGAGGATCACTGCTGGACATGGGTTGATGGAGGGCAGGGGAAGGAGGATCACCAGGTATGGGTGCATGCAGGGTAGGGGAGAGGATGATCACTGCTGGACATGGGTGGATCGACGGCAGGGGAAGGAGGGTCACCGGGTATGGGTGCATGCAGGGCAGGGGAGAGGAGAGGAGGATCACTACTGGACATGGGTGTATGGAGGGCAGGGGAGAGGAGGGTTGCTGTGTATGGGTGCTTGCAGGGCAGGGGGGGAGAGAAGGGTCACTGGACATGGGTGGGTGGAAGGCAGGGGAGAGGAGGGGAGAGAGAAAAAATGCTGGACATGGATGGCGGGCAGGGAAGAGTGAGGAAGGAGATGAGATGAGGGAAAAGAAAGAGAGGAGAAAAACTACACATGGATGAAGAAAATAGGCAGAAGCTGAGGACCAGAAATGAAGAAAAAAGGAGGAAAGGAAAGAAATAAATGGAAAGGAAGCCCTGGAAATGGAGTTAAGAGGACAGATAGCAGCAGAATCGGATACTGGGCCAGCATGATCAGAAAAACAGTCACCAGACAACAAAGGTAGAAAAAAAAATCATTTTATTTTCATTATAGTGTTTGGAATATGTCCACTTTGAGAATCAGGTGCTCAACATTAAAAGTTTATATTTATTTACTTATTTATGGCATTTTATCCCACATTAAACATGAATTAGGGTGTTTTGTGGCTCTACATGAGAATTGTGATATTATGATCCCTTGTTTCATATTGTTGACGGTCTGCATTTTCCGTATGGGTGGTATATTGGTGTATTAGGTTCTGCCCAGTGTAATATTTATGGTACAGTAAGGTTCTGAGTGTGTTTTTGCACAAAATTGTGCATAGTGTTTTGCAGTTGAGCGATTGTGGTTAGTATATGCTTTGAGCAACCACTTTATTCTTTGACATATGATACATATCTAATATCTATATTTAATAAAAGGTATTAATTGTGACTTTTATTTTTATTTATTTATTTTTTCTGTGTGTTATCAGACAATTATGGATTTAAGCTCCACCCATGGCTCCACCCCTAACCCCGCCTCCTTTAGCCTCCCCAAACAGTTGGGCCACCGACCGCCTATGGCAACAACAATGGTATAATCAAGAATAAAGTAACATAACATGTAACTAGGAAAAATACCCATGGCCTGCCCATGATCTGCCCGCTTGTACACCCCCTCGCAGTTAAGCACTATCCCCCAGATTCTTTATAGGTTGCCCAAATTTGGGCACAGAAGATTGCAGATCCATGTTTAAACTAATTAGTCAAGTAGGTGCTAATAGTTACTGGAGTTCAAGCACTTATATTTGTAGTAATTAGGAGCTACGTGTGGATCTGCCCTATATCATATTTTCTAATATGCATGCCTAAATGTCATAGCGTGCAACTCCAAATGGGGCATAATTGCTCACACCCACAGTTAGGTATGAATTGCGTGCTAAGCTTGTATTCTATAAAAGATGATCCACGCAGATTGCCTTTTACAGAATACTAGCTTAGCAGGATCATCCTGCCGCCTAACTTTGGGTGCAAGTTGTTGACTCTGGCCCCAAGGCACTTAAGTGCTACCTGACAGAATAGCAACTACAGCACACAGGCACCTTTGATGCACATAAGTGCAACATACTTCTAGATGCCAGCTTATAGAATTGCCTTGTATATTTTTGTTTGCTCTCTAATATTTGTATAATTAGGTATGAATTTTGATCATATTGGATGTGTATGTGACGTTTACAGATAATATAATTGGTTGGTGCAAAAGAATCTTCTTTTTCTGTGTTCTCTGAAGACTAGAGATCTGCAACCTCTGTCCCGGACCTGGTTCATGTCTTCAGGTTCTTCTGGAACTGGAATTCTTTACTGAAATCCTCCCAATCTAAGCTTTAAGAAATAAAACAGATACTATCTCTTCCTCTGGCTGACTATGAGCACAGCTCTTCTTCCCCCTTTCAAGAACAGATATTTGAATCGTCCACACAGTGGACAGTGGAGAAATCTGAGGGACATAAGTAATCAATGGGAACCAGCCAGGTTTTCTGCCTAAGAAGCACCAAATCATTTTTTTTTTTTGCATACCGAGGATCTCAGGCTACCCTAATGAGTTAATGAGCTAACCAACACTCAAGTGTATACTTCAGGTCCATATTTTGTATCTAACCCTAGTCATTGAAGGGAACATTTGTGCTGATCCACTACCATGATCACATCATTATTGATTTAGATTTCTCCTACTACTACTAGCAAGTTCTGCAATATAAAACATTTTGGAGTAAATTCAATATAGATCTCTAAAAGTTAGGTGCCAAAAAACTGGCAGCTAAGCTAGCATTCTATAAGAGCAGAGTTGTGAACCAAATTTGTTATAAAATACAGTTAGGTGCCAAATTTTAGGCATGACCACTTATGAAATGGTTTATGGCTGGCATAATGGTGGCACCTAAGTGCGGCAGTTGGGTGCATAAATGCAACTATTCCATAAAGTGAACACAAAGTTAATTAGAATGCCCATGCCCCTCCCACATTAACACCCCCTTTGCAGTTGCATGTGAAAGAAGTTAAGCCTCACTTTACAGAATAGGGCTGTAAGTTATGCACACAACTGCTAATAAGTACTAATTAGTGCTTAACTTATTTCAAATTAAGTGCTAATTTAGCACCAACTAGCTAATTGTGTTATGCACATAACTGACCCTATTCTAAAACTGGGCATGGAATTGCACACCTAACTTGGGAGTTTAACATCAGGAATTTAGCTTTTGAGAACCAGATGGAGACCCTAGATATGGACCTCAGGTAACTGTGCTAATCATTTACTAGATGTTGCTACCGAGATTTGGAACATCAAAATGAAGTCTACCTATGAAAGGCTTGCTCCAGAAAGGATTAGTTGGATGAATCTAACTAAAAGTTCACCTTGGTTTCATGAAGGCTTATGTCGTCATAAAAGACAGACCAGATTCCAAAAGGATTGTGTTTATACCTACAGCAGTTAAATAAACACATGCAATTCAAGGAAAAAGGACCTATTTTTCTGAGCAAAATTGAGCGAGACTGGTCAAAGATGAGGAACAACATGACAGCACCACTAAAAAGGTCCCACATTGCCAAAGAGTTACATTTAGTTAGACTTCATATGACAACCCACAGTCTACCTCACTGCACTATCGTTCACCTTTATTGCATACTGATGATATAGTACGTTGTGGGCTTGTGATAGATTGGACAATGCATGGTCATTCATCACAAAGCATGACTAGACACAGGTACATGATGCACACTGGGAAGAAAGAGGTGGTGGGGGCTTTTGGATATGGCCTATATCAACATCATTTTCTGCCTGAAGGAAGGAGGACCAAACAATGGGTAATGGTGCACTTGCAGGTAAGCGAGGTCAGGGAGCCTAAAACCCAGTAAAACGGAAACAGCAGGAAATTTCTGAACCACTACACTTCTGTAGAGAAGTGATTGGCAGTAGTGATTGGGACTGGGCTTGTCAGGAGCAGGAAAGTTAGGTATAGAGCTCTTTGCTTGGTAAGATCCTCTGGTCTGGTTTAAGAGCTTCAAATTAAATTCTAATACCTTCATCCATAATATATATTTTGTCTCAGTGCTGGCTGGGTATTCATACAAGTGAAAAGGCCCACTCACAGATAAGAGGGCGTAGAGATAACTGCTCTGGAAGAGGTTTGAAAAAATATCTTTTGGTCTGAGGAGGTGCTTAACAAAAAATTTCTGTCCTAAAAGGGGCCTGAATACATACTCCAGGTCATTAGCCCCTGTTCTGAGAAACTGCTCAAAAGCTCTCTCTGTCCTGGCCCTGGTAAAGTTTGAATTGATACCCTTTACTCTGAAGAATTGTTCCATAAAGATTCATCCTGGTAAGAGTTTGAATAAATAGCCTTGGCTCATATACCAAGATGTTGTTTAAAATATATATATTTGAACTCAGGAGGGCTCAGTTTAAAGTGAGAACTCTAAGTAGAAGTGGCCAGAAGAAGGCAAAATGTTACAGTGGTGCACAGAAGTAAAAGCTAGGGAAAAAAGGGTTGCTAGAAAAGGATTAAATGTTTATCATATCAAACATCTTGAAAAATAGAAGTACCCAATCTTAGGATGACAAACAACTGAGACACATTTAAATGAATTGTTGAATGTTTATTTAACCATAGATGAGTATTACAGATTCTCAGTACAAACCCTTCAGATTCAGTTCTGTAAACGCACTCACATATCAGAGAAACTGGTATAGGGGGGAAATGAAAATACTAGGGGAAGCTGTCATCACACACAAATCACAAATAATCCCTCACTGGTGACACAGTAAAGGAACCACAAGTTAGGAACAGAAACATGAAAACACTGAACTGGAAACTCCAAGAAGCGAGTATCAGAGAGAAACAGAAATGTACTTCCTTTTGCACTAAGAAAGTCAGAATAAATGTTGTGCATTCAAATTCCCAAAGCTGATACCAACATTCCTAAAGCTAAAAGAAAAATTATGTTTTTTAACTTTTGTTATCTGGACGTTTTGGACCCCGACATAATACTCCCCTCCCACAATTTACAAAGACTCCAGTTTTGTCCAAGACGGTTACAGCTACCAGAGTTGTGAACCACTGATCTAATAGGGAAATCACAAAATGACAAAAGAAACAAAACAAAATTTTGGAGGCTGCACACCTCTAGTTTCTATGGGGTCCATTTACTAAGGTGCACTAAATGTCTTACAGCCTATTCCTATGGGCTGTATTGCATTTAGCATGCGCTAATTGTTAGCACACGCTAAATCCATTAGTGCACCTTAGTAAAAGGACCTCTATGTGTGGACAGTAAATTTATGAGGCACCTGTTTTAAGGTTATTTCATAAACACCAAATTCAACAACACCCAACAACCTTTATGTTAAGACCAACAGCTAAGACCACAGTGATGACTGACCGCGCTCCTCACAAGTCTGTTCAACAAGCTGTCTTATAAAATATTTTTAATGTTTTTAATCTTTATATCTTAAAAAATCTTTATATACAAAATGTTTTCAATTAGACACAATCATTCACTCTTCTGCAGCAATAAATAACTTTTAATCCATTTAATATATTTCAACATTGTGATTACTTATCTTCAAAAGAAGGAACTGCTGAATAATGTAACTCCATTTGATTCCAAACAGAACTGCCACCAACATGGACCTTGCTTCGCCATGTGCTGCTTCAGGATGCGGTCCTCTGGCAAATGAAATCCCATCCCATAAATCATAATCATGAGTCGCCACTGAGGTCTTAGCTTAATTTATAAAGGCAACTTGGAGGTGTATTTTCAAAGCACTTAGACTTACAAAGTTACATGTGGGCATACTTTAAAAGCATTTAGGTTACTATCAGGCTCATTTTCAAAAGAGATGGACGTCCAAAAAGTGACATAAATCGGCACTTGGATGTCCATCTAGGTGCCCCCCTTCACCCATAAGGGCTATGGTGGGGGTAGTGGGTTTTGGGGGCTCAGCACACAAGGTAAGGGAGCTATGTACCTTGGAGCATTTTATGAAGTCCACTGCAGTGCCCCCTAGGATGCCCGATTGGTGTCCTGCCATGTCAGGGGGACCAGTGCACTACAAATGCTGGCTCCTCCCATGTCCAAATGGCTTCAATTTGGATGTTTTTGATTTGGACGTCTTTGGTTTCAAAAATCACCTACAGTCAAAGATGTCCAAATCTAAGGATGCCCAAATCCAAGAACACCCAAATCCAAGGACGTCCTAGGTATTTTCGAAACGAAAGAGGAACATCTATCTTTTTTTCGAAAATGAGCTTTTCCCCTCCTCCGAATTTGGACGCGTTACAAAGACATCCAAATTCCAACTTAGAAGTTTCTTTCGAAAATGCCCCACTATGGAACATTGTAAGTCTAAATGCTTTGAAAATGAGCCCCGTAGGCACCTATATGTTTCATAAAAGAGAAAGCCAGAACCTGTCCACATACAGCACAAATTTACATTTGCATGGAAAAAGATGTAAATTTGTGTATGTACATACATATTTCATAAAATATGTACATACTCGTACATCGCAACTCCACCCTCGCTCCTATTTCTTTTGAGTGTATGTGTACCCCAATTTTATAAGAACTCTTTACACACTGAAAATGGTTTATAAAATTACCCCTTACCCCCAAATTCTATATATCATGTCTTAATTTCCACGCAGAAATCGAAGTGTATTCTATAATGATATGCATAACTTAATTGGTTAACTAGCTAATGAGCACTGTCAATTGGATGTCAACAAGCAATTATCAGCACTAGTTGGCATTAATTACAATCTACATGCACCACTCACTAAGCGTATTCTGTAGTGATGCGTATAAATTCTAAGTTGCATAGTTGAAAAGGAGGTGTGGTTTAGGCATGGAATGGGTGTTTCTAAAATCTATGCGCATTATTATAGAATACAACCGCTCTGCACCCAATATTTTGTCCTTTAGACTGTAAGCTCCTTTGAGCAGGGACTGTCCTTCTTTGTTAATTGTACAGCGCTGCGCAACCCTGGTAGCACTTTAGAAATGTTAAATAGTAGTAGTAGTAGTAGTAGTCCCTGGCTGTTCTTTCTCTTCTCACTCCTTCTTCCTGTTCTCATTCTCTTCTTGCTCCTCCTACCCTATGTAGCTACAGCTGCGGTAGCTCGACAGTAGTTCCCATCCCCAGCCTGCGCCATTTCAAGCGCTGCACAAATATTTAAATTTTTATAGCACCAGTGTGTACCCGGAAGTAATTGGGCAGTGCCGCGTGCTGCCCGGTTACCACCACAATGGGTGGCGGTAAATGCTCCCCCCCCCCCCCCCCATAAATGGCCACACGCATGGCCATTTCTTTAAGAAAACAGAAACCTGCCTTTTACCCACTGCGGTAAATGGGGGCCTCGGTGCACGTCAAAAACACGTGCTGACACCAGCGCAGGCCCCCTTTTGTCGCAGCTTCGTAAAAGGACCCCACAGTGACTTGTTAATAGCCATTTCTCACAGTCTCTTGGTGAATCTATTATGTCCTCTGTTTCATTTTTTTAAATTAGGGCCCTGTTTACTAAGCCACATTATTGGCATGTTAGCATTTTTTACGTGTGTTAACTGTGTACACGCCTACAATATCCCTATAGGCACCTATACAGCGCGCGCACTAATTGTAGGCATGTTAAAAACACCAACGCATCTTAGTAAACAGGGCCCTTAAGAGTTTTGACTCTCTCTGCTGGAATTGTTTTTAATTTGTGCTATTATTATATTTACTCTTGCAGTCTATTAGGCATTTTTATTAATTGCCCCATCATTTTCACTTTATTTTGAGTCAGCATAAATTTGAGGCAAGCCTTGCCTTCGGTTTGAGATACTGGTATGTTCTCCTGTAACAGACATTGCATTGTTTTTTTTTTCTCGAAACTCTACACTATGGGATTCTTTTAATAAGGTGCACTAATGGATTTAGCACGTGCTAATGATTAGCTGGTGTTAAATGAAAAGACACCTATTATATTCCTACAGGTGTGTTATCATTTAGTGTATGCTAAATCCATTAGCGCACCTTAGTAAAAGGACCCCTATGTTTCCCTGTTTTTCACCAGTTAGCCTCACATTGTTTCTGTTTCTCCATAAGTGCATGTACATCTACATTAAAAAAAAAAGATTTCACACCCACGTATTTCATTTCTTTTCACTCGCTTGTCTATACACATCCATTTATATTAATTTTGAGCATGGTTACATCAGCACACACTGATCAAATTGGTCATTTTTGCAAAATTGTTTTCCATTTCTGCAGCGCATCTTTATTTCTTTCATATATGAAATTGAGGATTTTATACTTTCAGAGTGGTGACTTGGGTATGTTTTATCACTAATTGCTGTCATTCCTTTTAGTTTGGTAAACTCTGCCACGATTCAGAGACATTTTTGATGGTTTTAAGGTTTCAAATACATATTTCACACATTTCTCATATTTATTTATGTATTTGATTTTACTACATTATACATTTGGTGCTTTTTTAAATTGTTCAATATGTTTATTTATTTATTTATTGTTTGTTGAATGCTGTCTGCATATTATTTTGTTTCACGTTTTTCAGATATTATTGACTCCTGAAGCAGGCGCTTGTGTGCTGAAACACAGATCTGCGTCAAATCTGATAAATACAGTAGTTAGTGGAATAACTCAACATCAACTAAGCAAAAGGTGGGTTATTAGAACATAAGCATTGCCATTCTGGGACAGATGGAAGGTCCATCAAGTCCAGGATCCCATCAAGTCCAGGATCCCAAAAGAATAATATATATTTCATGATGCTTATCACAGGAATAAGCAGTGGGTTTTCCCCAGGTCCACTATGAATTATATAAATCTATGTGTTCTGGGAGTCTTATTCAATATAGATCTTTTCCTATGATAAATATTTAATACTCGCAGTTTTTGTAGGAATGTACTACAAGACTTCACACCCCTGAGGTTAACCTTTTGATCAGAAATTCTAACTCTCTGAGTCAGATGTCTGTCTCTGATCGCCTTTTGCATGGTCAGCATTCTGAACCAGTAAAATAATACATGCTATTGCCAGACACCCAACCTTCAGTTCTGCATTTTTTTTCTCTAATCAGAAAATTGAGGATTGAAATTTGGGAGCAGTCTAAAGCTAGAGTGTTCACACCAGGACCGGAAGGGCTCAGGTCTGTTGCATCAACAAGAAACTTTCCATTAAACTGGATCAAATCTAAACCAGCTCACCCCTACTAATTAATGAAGGAATATGGAAAACCATGCTTCATAGTATAACAGAACATTTATTCTCAGTGCCAAGTAAGTGACAAACATGATGCATGACATGTAAGGAAACGTAAGGACATTAGCCAGCAGTACAGCTTCCCTGAATGTGGACTGCCTGAAAATCCACAGAATTTGTGACTTGATTGCCTGAAACCCATGCCAGGTGCTTACTCTATTCACATGCACAATATTTACAAGATAATTGGTTCTGGTGAATTTAGCTGCATTTCTCCAGTCTACAGTCAGGAAACAAGAGCTGCAAACACCAGAATCTTCCTAACAGAAATAGCTCACCACAGCTCTGGCTTACAGATTTATCTTACAACAAAGAGGGGGCCCGTGGGGATTTCAAACGGGAAATAAATGAGTGAATCATCTTACTCTACCTCTTCCAGCGGCTATTTCTCTATAATGGAGAGTGATATTTGAGAGGGGTGAAGGCAATTCGATATTTTTCATTGCCGTCTTCACCCCAGCCTCAATCTCTTACTTATGAGGATACAGAGATTTCATTGCAGGGGTAGACACCTTTTCTGAACGCTGCCCTCAATCACTCTCCTAGTTGAAATAAATCTTCAGCAGTCTAAGATACCCTGCTGAGCTTGTGACAGCAGTACCTCCTAATTAATTTTGCTATGAGTACAAATAAGGAAAACAAAGGCATTTTCCCATGTGGTTGTTTTAACAAATGTGTGATAAAGTTATGAACGGAATCCCAGTGAATGAATTGGGATTGAAGCCAATGCGAGTTGGCAGGCCAAAATGCATCTCTGTTATGACATGATCAAGGCTGAAGAACGACAGACCACAACCCAGATGACATCTGACTGATGTCATTGGAAGAGTGGAGAAGGAGAAAGAGAACATTCACTACTTCTTCAGAGCCTACTTAATTAGTTCACAGGAGCTTAATTTCTAAGGGACCCTTTTACTAAGCCATGTAGGTGTCTACGCATGCCCAATGCGCATCAATTTGAAGTTACCAGTCGGCTACCGCGTGGCCCAGGTGGCAATTTCGATTTTTACACACATCCACTACGTGCACCGAAAAATAATCGTCATTCTACATGCGTAGACCATTACCACCTGGGTAACGTGTGAGACCTTACCGCTAAGTCAATGGGTGGCGGTAAGGTCTCAGGCCCAAAATGGAAGTCCATTTTTGACCAAAAAAAAGGCCTATTTTGAAGGTGCACTGAAAAATGGACCTGCGCACGTACAATACACGCATTTACACCAGCGCAGGTCATTTTTCAGCGCACCTTACTAAAAAGACCCCTAAATGGACTGATGTCTTTTTTTTTTAAGAGGGCAATGTTCAAAGAAATCCAGGTGCCTAAAAAGTTTAACCTGGGTAGACTGCCCTTTTTGAAAATTGCCACCTGAGTGTTGCTACAACAAGGTTCGGGCTTCCATGCCTTGCTCAGTTTTAGCAGGCTTGTGAAGAAATGTTCCAGGGGACTGGGAGAGGCCAAGCTAGGACTCAATAATCAAAGTCTCTATGTACAACCCTGGATAGTGTTTCAATAGGTAAACTACCTAATTAGTTTTTGTTTGAAAATTAGCTCAAACACCTGCAGCCTTTGCAAGTTCAGCTCTGTTACCGACATGAACAGGATGGAGATCACCATTTCATTTGTTTCATATGAGGAGTAAGATCATCCTAAGGTTAATGCAGTGAGCCAAGGATTTAAATCCTATTTCTCTCACCCACATTCCCTTGGACAAGTTACTTTGGGGTGCTTTTACTAAATGGCGTTAAGTCCTACCATATGCTCAACATACAAGAAAACGCTTACTGGAAAATGTGTTAAAGCATTTTTGGGCAAGCTCCCCTTTTCCACATGGTAACCACACATTACTTTTAAAAAATATATTTTTGGGAGTGGCAGGTCATGGATGGGGAATGGACATGGAAGCGTTATCCATCTAGCATGTTCTGATTAGCTCATGCTAACTGGATAACATAGAATTAACGGGGGGAGTAGTTACCCCCGGATTCTATATATGGTGCCTAGATTCTGAGCGGAGATACACGTGTATCTTAATTGGTAGAACAAGGTAATCAGCGTTTTTAACAGCAATAACGAGCACTAATTGGCAATAATTACAATTTATGTGTGGAAATTGCTAAGTGCATTCTATAAAGAACTGCACCTAAATTGCAAAGCGTGCAATTCAAAATAAATGTGTGTAGCTTAAAAGGGGCGTGTTTATGGGCATTCAAAAACTTCCATGCATATTTACAGAATATGGGTCACTGCACCTAAATCTACACACATTCTGAAACCATTAGAGCATTCGACAGCAGCACTAATCCGGCGCTAATCACCTTTAATATTGGCGTTAGGTTCTGAGCATTGGCCCATAAGTCTGGACAATTGTTTACTTGTGATAATGGAAAGACAAGAAAGAACATTTTTTTTAAACCAACAAAAAAACCCTGAAGAACAGACGTCAGTTACAGTATGTCCCCCAAGTCTAAAAATTTCCCAATTCCAATATAGTAATTAGAGTCAATCCTATGCCCAATCATGAAGCAAATGACTGTGAAAGGGAACAGTAAAGCCAATGATACACCACACACCTGTACACTGTATTACTGCTTACTATTACATTCATTTATTAGGATGTATCACCTTTTTGAAGAAACTCACCCAAGGCGGTTTACAGCAAGAACAATTTCAATAGTAAAAATATTCAAATGACAGTACATATTGTGGCATAGTATGCTGCTTACATTGTTGACACAATATACAATAAAACATCTGAACATACAGCATTTAAATTTGCAGTCCAGCTGACATAAAAATTTCCCCGGCTTCCTAAATTTAATCATTAGGCATGCTGCTGTTGTTAAATGACTCAAAATTGCACATATTTTTAAAATCCAGTAGCAATATATAAATACAGCTTCTTATCATACTAATTCAGGATATCCTGAATTAGTATGATAAGAAGCTGTATTTATATATTTATATATTGCTACTGGATTTTAAAAATTTGTGATTTATTGTGATTGAAGATCCAGTTTCAAAAGTATTAATCTGCCTCAATATTTAGTCAAAATTGCACATGGCATATGCAATTGACTGGGTGCCATATTACTGGACCTCAGATACCCATGTGCGATGGAACCCTTGTAGGTTAGAATAGAGAGACTTTGACATACACACGTGCCAATTTGCATAACCTGTCAGACATTATCAAAAAGGCTAAAAAAGAGATCACATAAGCCAATAGACCTATTATAACAGAGCCTATGCAATAAAGTTTAAACACATATACCCCCCCCCCCCCTGTTTACTAAGCTGCGCTAGTGGCTGCCACACAGCAATGCCGATACAGTCCATTCAAAGTGAATAGGCTGTGTCTGCATTAACGCACTGTCAGCATAGCAATGCTTAGTAAACAGGGGGGGCAGTTACAGATTTTTGAACAAGCTAAAAATAGTATTGCAGTGTAATAAAAGGCCTTAATGTGTATGTTAAACACAGGCCTCTCAATACCTTAATGTGTATATGCTCCTGCATCCATCAATGAGATGATCCAGCTTATAATTGAAAGTAATCGCCGGCTATTTCCCGACACAAATCGGGATATGACCGGCGATTTCGCAAAAGCGGCGAAAAGCGTATAATCGAAAGCTACATTTGTGATAGCTTCGCCACTTTCCCTTCGCCTCGCCGGCGAAAGTTCAAAGGGGCGTGTTGGCGGCGAAGCGAAGGCAGGACATGGGCAGGCTTGGGCGTGGCTACCAGATGGCCGGCTTTCGCGGATAATGGAAAAATAAAACCTAGCAATAATCAGTATTTCGCCGGGTTTACTTGGTTCTTTTATTTTCACGACCAAGCCTCAAAAAGGTGCCCCAACTGACCAGATGACCACCGGAGGGAATGGGAGATGACCTCCCCTTGCTCCCCCAGTGGTCGCCAACCCCCTCTCACACTAAAATTATTAAAATACAAACCTTTTTTGCCAGCCTGTATGCCAGCCTCAAATGTCATACCCAGCACCCTGACAGCAGTATGCAGGTCCCTGGAACAGTTGTTGTTGGTTGCAGTGGACTGCAGAAAGGCAGAGCCAGGCCCATCCCCCCCCCCCCACCTGTTCCACTTGTGGTAGGTAATGTTGAGCCCTCTCAAAACCCACTGTACCCACATGTAGGTGCCCCCCTTCAGCCCTTAGGGCTAGGGTAATGGTGCACACTTGTGGGCAGTGGGTTTTGGGGGGGATTTGGGGAACTCAGCACACAAGGGAAGGGTGCTATGCACCTGGAAGCTAATTTGTTTGTTTATAAAAGATGTTTGAAGTGCCCCCTAGGGTGCCCGGTTGGTGTCCTGGCATGTGAGGGGGACCATTGCACTACATATGCTGGCTCCTCCCACAGCCAAATGCCTTGGATTTCGCCGGGTTTGAGATCGCCGGCAGTTTTTTCCATTATCGCGGAAAAACAAAACTGGCGATCTCAAACCCGGCGAAATCCAAGGCATTTCGCCGGCCATCTTTTTTGAAAATACGGTTCCGGCCAGCTGTTGCGCCGCCGCCAAAATAGATCGCCGGCGACCTATTTCGCCGGCGACATTCGATTATTCCCCTCGATATCTTCTAGGCCACCCCACTACCCCAGAATAATGATTTAACCCCCTCTGCGAGCTACTCAGAGCCCTGCCCTACTTGACACCCACCCTATCAGAAAAGGCACTTACCATTCAGAAAGTACTCCATTTCTTCATTTGCAGAAGAGACTGCAGAGCCCTCCAGTCAACCTGGCCACCACAAGCCTAACGGCTCCAACTAGCCAAGGGGCCGGCTTAACCATTGGACCAAGTGAGGCTCTGGTCCAAGACGCCGGAGATTAAGGGCACTAAAATACCTAGCCTCTGAGCTCACCTGGTCTATAGGTTAAGCCTTTTCTTCCCCCCCCCCCCCCCCCCCATCCGGTCTTTCCCCTTCTCTCCTCTTCCTTCCTCCCCCACAGGTCTGGCACTGCTTCCACCCTACCTCCTCTGAAGCAATTTTCTGTAGGAGGGGCACAGCAGAGGGAAGACTTGGGGGCTGGCCGAAGGCAGTCTGTCATGCTGCTGCTGCTGGCAACTGACACAAATTTTACAGACCACTAAGGAGAGAGGAAAGTGAGAGAGTAGTGAGGGGAACAGAGGAGGCAGAAATAGAGATTGGACTTGGGGAGGGGAGAGATGCTGAACCCAAGGGGAAGGATTGCCAGAAGCAATGTGATGCAATGGGGGGGGGGGGGCAGAGCACCGCCAAAGCAAATTGGCTCAGTTTGCCACTATCCGTTGAGCCGGCCCTGCACCTAGTTACTGTTTATACAGCATGGTGATGAAAAATGAAGCTTCTTCAGCAGAATTTTTATTGCATAATTTTGTCCATTCAGTTTCTTTAAACAAATATATGAGCCACTCATCAGCACTACTCTTCTTACCGTCTTTCTGTCTGCTTTTCTACACCTGCAACCAATGGACCCTGGTTTCTCTTCTGCCAGCTACACCACAGCTCCGTTTCACACTCATTTGTAGTGACACCCTATTATTTCACTCAAAATATTACTCTTATTTTCCCCTGTAGTACCCCCAACTCTCTTGAAGCAGTAAGGTGATCATTTTCAAAGCACATAGAACTTACAAAGTTACATGAAGGGGCATTGTCGATAATGCGTCTAAGTCAGACTTTGAACGTTTTGCGCTAAATGTACCAAACCTGAATAGGAAATACACCCATTTTCAAAAGATATATATATCTATCTTTTTTCCAAAATACCATTTCGAACAAGGTTTTGTGCTTTGAGCGTTTATCTTTTTAGGCCATTTTTGAAAAAATAAATGTACAAGTTAAAAATGCACAAAATCAAGCCATTAAAATTAGGAGAGGCCCAGCATTTTTAGCAGACTGGACCTCCAAACATCCCAAGAGAGCAATGGGGCACCCTAAGGGGCACTGCTGTGGACTTCATATAAATGCTTGTAGGTACACATCACACCGTTGCTCCCTTATCTTATCTGCAGAGCTCTCCAAAACCCACTACTCCCATCTGTACACCACTACAATAGCCCTTACGGGTGAAAGGAACACCTATATGTGGGTACAGTGGGTTTCTGGTAAGTTTTGGAAGGCTCACAGTTTCCACCACAAGTGTAACAGGTAGGAGGAGGTATGGGCCTGGGTCCACCTGTCTACAGAGCACTGCACCCCCACTACACTACTCCAGACCTGTATGTTGCTCTAATGGACATGGCTATAACATCTGAGGCTGTCATAGAGGCTGGTGAGTATTATTTTTATTCACATTTTTGGGGGGTGGGCTCATCTCTGAATCCCTCCAGTGGTCACCTAGTCATTTAGGGCAACTTTTTGTGTTTTATCTGTTAGAAAAACAGGTCCTAGACCAAAATGTTGAAGATTCCGGCCTAGATGTTTTGGCTTTGTTCCATTATGGCTGTAAAATGTCCACAAGTTAGGCATGCCCTAATCCCATCTTCAAAACGTTCCCGACATGCCCCCTTGTGATTTGGACATGCTACATATGAAATGCATAGGTAGACGTCTGCAAAACAGGTTTTGAAAATACCAATCTGGACATTTTGAAAAGAGATCTGACCAAATGGTGCTTTATGATACTTTTTGGACATTTTTCTTTCAAAAATGAGCCCCAAAGTAACCTGTGTAACTTTGTAAGTCTATGCACTTTGAAAATGACCCTCTAAATCTTACAAGATCATAACTTACCATACATAACATTTATTTACCACCTTTATGAAGAAATTCATCCGATAGTACACAGCTGGTAGAGCTGGACATAGGCAACTTAGATTGAAGTAACAGTATAAGTATAATAAAATGACCAAATACCAGGGAATACAAAATTAAGACAGTGAGATAAGCTTGAAAATAGGAAAATTAATTATAGTAATTGCAAGAATTATGATGTGGTGTCAGTACTAGAGAATGATATGGGGATGGGTTCATGGTAATATTTTAACAGAATTACCATGGGGACGGGGTCAAAGCTTCCAAGGATGGGGTGGGGATGGAGTTGGAGTTTGTCCCTGTATCATTCTCTAATACTGCCCTCTGCCAGAACAGTTTCAAGACATGTTTCTGCTATTGCAGCTAAGGAAAAAGCAGAACTGTCCGATGCGTTTCAACAGCAAATTAAATTTGGTGATACAACCGATATGTAGACTGAAGATGGTACTGGAATGTCAAACGTAACTGCATAGAAAGTAGATGAAATTTTTCATCTTAATTCAGGAATCCTTGCAACTAGAACTCTGCTTGAGAAACACACTGCAGTTTGCAGGGACCGGGAAGGGATTGGGTCGGAGTTTTGAATTTGATTCGGATGGAGTTGGTTGCTTTTTGCCCACTACTTTGCAGCTGTTAGACAAGCAGACAGTTTGAAGCTGTAGGCAGATCTGGTTCAGTGGGTATGAGTGGCTGTACATGATTAACTTATCTAATTTTGGGTCCATCAGTCAAAACAGTTCAGCTAGAGGCTTAAGATAGATATTAAATAAAACAGGTGACACCCGGCAGGACAGTGTTCTAGGCAGGAATGTCAAAGGAGTAAAAATCTGTTTTACTAGATTGGGATCTTGCCAGGTACTTGTGACCTGGATTGGCCACTGTTGGAAACAGGATACTGGGCTTGATTGACCTTTGATCTGTTCCAGTATGGCAAGGCTTATGTTCTTAAGTGGCAAACACACCCATTGCAACATGCCCCAAGTGCTCTCCTTGTTAGCAGGTGGGACATTTAGTGAAAATGTCTGTAGGTTTTGACAGAGACAAATATAGATTTAGCAAACCTGATTATTTTACATGGGCTATCATGCCACCCACATACAAGACCGATTGCATTCTGTATGAGCAATACTGTGACAATAAGGCTTCTCCTTAGGATTCAGAGAACAATGGGGAAGGTGCTTTAGAAATGTAAAACATAATTGCTATCAGTCTCGAATTTCCGAACTGTGCTTCAGAGTTGGATAACCTCTCATTCTGACTATTGTAATGGATTGTTAGTAGGGTTGTCAAAATATACTTTGCGGGCGTTACAAGCAGCACAAAATTTAGTGACTAGTGATTGTAGGTTGCTCAAGTTATGAGCACGTTTCACCTATTTTATAGCAGTTACATTGGTTGCCTGTTCAGCGTAGAATTATGTATAAAGTACTTTTACTTGTGTTTAAGGCTATTTCTAACTTACCCCCTGTTTACTAAGTGCGCTAGCAGCTGCTGAGCATGCTGACACAGCCCATTCAAAGTGAATGGGTTGTGTCAGCACTAGCGTGGCTTAGTAAACAGGGAGGTTAGTCTCACCTCAGATATCTGCTTTGTAGAAAATCCGTAATCCAGTGATGAGTTTAAGAGACTCCAAGGTTTGACTGGGGGGGAGGGGGGTAACAACATTGACCGAGGCTGCCAGTCTGGTTTATGTGGTTGGAATTATAGGGTAGGATGTGGGGGTAGTTTAGCAGGAGCAAGGAAGGTATTTTTTTTAAAGGTATGGGATGAAGAAGAAAAATAGGATATAATTAGCAATAGTGAGGAGGGCAAAGATTGGTGGAAAAAACAGAGCTTGACGACTGGTGAACTGGAGAAAGGATTGGGATGTTTGCTGGATTTTTGGCAGGCTGAGAATTATTAGTGAGTAGGTAGGAGTGGGTGAGGGTAGTGAGAATTTTTCTTGTCCCTCCCTTCCTTCTCCACAACTTTTGTGGTTTTTGTTTTGAGAATTCTGGGTGGTGAGGAAAGGGGAGGGGTCAGTCGCAGCTTTGGGTCGGCTCGATATATGAGGATAAGCAGGCACCAGTTGCGGCTAATACAAGTTTCGTGGGATTATGGTCTAATGGATTAAGTAACTCGTGGGCGGCACCGCCATAGGTAAAGGGTGATGTTTGAGGAATAAGGGTAACTCAAGGTGGCACCACCACAAGTGAAGTGTGGCTTAACGGGACCATAAGTCACATGCACAGGAGGGAGGGGAATTTGGAAAAGGAAGGGAGCTAGTTTCATTACCATATGGCTCTGACTTGTTCTAAGCTGCTCTAGATGCCATTATAACATTGAAAGATTAAATTGTATTTGTTCATTGATTTATTAAGGTAAACATGTTTAAATCTTTAATAAAGCTATGCCAAATTTGAATTCCAATTGAAGAACTGTTGGGTTTTTTAAAATGTGAATTTTAATGTCTAGTTGAGACTGGCTGAGTATGCAAATGTTGATGTTAAGATCTTCCTCCAAATGTTTGTTAAACACTCCTACTGTATGTGAAATAAGGTTAGAAGAATATCTATCCTAAAAGTTTTTTTTAGTTATGATCCATTTTGGTGGAACTGCTTACCTGTATCTTTAAGATCAGTTCAGGGTGTTGCCCTTTTTAACAAAGGACTTAAGACATTTTTATTTCAACAAGCTTTTAATCAATAATATTTAGTAACTCCTATTTATTTTGGAGGGTGACTGCTTGATATTTAAGCTTGATTTTGTTTGCTTTTATGTCAGAAGTATAAGTTTTATTGCATTGTTTATATTTTTAACTATGTATGTTACTATTGTAAGTGACCAAGAACTTTCTGGATTGTTTGGGGTAATAAATAATGTAAATAAATAAATGCCAAGCAGAGGGGCAATGCACTAAAGCACGCTGACTTTGCCACTGATGTGCGTGTAAACAGCCAACGTTAATAAGTTTAAATGAAGCTCACATAACCAAAGGAAGCCCATATATAACATATAAAACTAAAATAACTATAGTTACATAAGAGCTTTATTTTTATACGTAAGGACTAGGATAGAGATTCTGTGTAGTGCTATGAAGTGTACAACAGTAATCTTCATTTTCCCAGTTGTCTTTCCTGAACAGTAATGCCATGTTTTGAGTTTAATTAGAAACAGACTGGCTGCACTTGAGAAAGGAGAATCTCAATCACATCCCCAAACACCAGAAATGAAACACTGGGTAAAAAAACAATTTTGTCAATAAAGTAAACTGAAGATCCACATATGACTGACTGCGAGACCTTGAGGATATTTGGCAGGAAATTACACATTTCATGCCAAAGGCAACCAGCAAAAGCCATCATTTGAAATCCATGTCACACTGACTGGGTATTGTAATTCGCCAATGAAGCCTTCCATAAAGGTGCTCGCCACAACTTTTCCACGACAGAAAAGACCGGAATAGGCAGGGCTTGAAAAACACATTTAACACCCCGCTGCCACTGAAGACCAAGAGCAGAACCTACCTATCGCCATGAAGAAGTGGCAAAGGGGGTGCTGTCAAGAAGCAGTGCTGTGATGCACACCCTTCTGATTTCAGAAAGGAAATAAGATCACTGCATGAACTTTCCAGCTTCTGGCCTAACCCCCAACACTCTTTCTCTGTGGGTAAAAGTACACACTTTGTGAAACAGCACAAAACGCTGTACCCACATGGGGGAGGGGGTCAGTTTTCAAAAGCCACTTTTATGCAGGTAAATATATGTTTTACCAGCATAAAAACCTTTGAAGACTGACTTCTATATGAAAGCCTGAATGGACTGGGAAAGGGGTAGGCAATGGCATCTTTCAAATATGAACATTTTCTCTCTGTAGTGGAAATCAATGTTTCCCCTGTGGAATATACTGGCATCAACTCTACAGGAGTTTCTGATTTGCCTTCCTCTTAGGTCGTAAGTACATAAGTATTGCCATAGTGGGACAGACCAAAGGTCCATCAAGCCCAGCATCCTGTTTCCAACAGTGGCCAATCCAGGTCACAAATACCTGGCAAGATTTCAAAAAAGAACAATATATTTTATGCTGCTTATCCCAGAAATAACCAGTGGATTTTAACCCAAGTCCATTTTAATAATGGTCTAAGGACTTTTCGTTTAGGAAGCTGGCCAAACCTTTTTTTAAACCCCGCTAAGCTAACCACCTAGTGGGGGTTTAAAAAAGGTTTGGATGGCTTCCTAAAGGAAAAGACCATAGACCATTACAGGTCTGGACTGCTAAAGAGACTGAGGTCCTTTAACTGAGCTATGGGTCCTAAATTTTAAAGAACTCTAACACTTATGTGAGTAAATGCAGACTTACACACCTAAGTGCTAGCAGAGCACCCAGTGGTATTCTATAAATATGTGCACAAATGTCTTAGCTCTGGATTCTATATATGGCAACTAAGGTTGCACATGCAGATCTGTATGCATTGCCAATTTGCGTGTGCAAATTAATTAAGGAGCCAATCAGCGCCAATAATTGGCTGCTAGCAACCAATTATTGGTGTTAATTGGGCTTAATTGGGATTCTCGCATGAATCATATTCTATAACAATCTGTACATAAATCCTAGGATGAGTATTTTTGGGGGAGAATGCTTAGGGGATGTTTCTGGGGCATTCGTATGAATTATGCACACTCTTATAGAATACGCCTGATCCATGTCTAATTGAGGCACCAGCATTTACGCTGCAGGCAATTTAACTTAGGTGCAGATTAGCCTCTGGTTTCTTCATAGCCCGCCTAGTGTTCTGCACCGAAATCCAAGCATATTATGTAGCAACGAGCGTAACTTACTTGGCTTAACAAGCCAATCAGCACTGTTGATAGCACTTAAGCAATAATGAGCACTAATTGGCAATAATTTGAATTTACACGCACAAATTGCCAAGTGTATTCTGTAACGCAGAGTGCCTAAATTTTAATGCCCGTGGGAAGGAGGCAGGCCGCCTAAGCAGATATTCAATGCTGGGCTGTTTTCGGTGACCAGCACTGGATATCAGATTTTTTTTTCCAACCGGTTTAAAACCTTAACCGGCCAAGTTAATATTCAGCGCTGGCCCGTTAAGTTTATAGCGGCCAAAAATAAGACTGCTATTTATGCAGTTCAATTTATCCACTAAACTTAATCAGTGTGAAGTGCTCAATATTGCAGCTAGCCAATTATATTGTGCGATATAGCCAGTTAGCCAGTATCAACCGGATTCTATACAGCGTGCCTAGAGATCCTCGGCGAAACCCAGGCATATTCTGTAACAATGCACCTAACCTAATTGGCTTAACAAGCCAATCAACATATTTAACAGCACTTAAGCAATTAGCACTCTAATTGGCAATAATTACAATTTACATGAATAACTCGCTAAGCTGATTCTGTAATGAACTGCGCCTAAATTCTAAAGTGCGCAGTTGAAAAGGGGCATAGCTATGGGTGGGGAAATAGGCATTTTGTGGGCATTCCAAAATTTACGTGATTTGTTATAGAATATGGTCCAGTGCGCATAAATCTACGCACAGGGATTTATACCACGTTTTTGTTGGTGTAAATGGAGGTTCTGGGATATCAACTAAGCATATTCTACATACCGTGCCTAAATCTAGGTACCGCTTATAGAATACGCTTAGGCGGAAATGTTTTCCGTGCGGATTTTTTAGGCAGCATGGAGGAGGTTCTAGATATGGTGTCTAAAAAATTGGCGCTGAAATCAGTGCCGACTAAGAGTATTCTATAATCGGCACCTAGATTTAGGCGCTGAATATAAATATGCTTAGTTGATATTTCAGTGCTGATATCTGCATGCATCCATTTACGCCAATGAAAACCTGGTATAAATCTCAGCATGTAGATTTAGGCACACCGGGACATATCCTAAATTTTGGAAAGCCCTTAACCACGCCCCTTTTGCCTCCGCACATTAGAATACACTTAGCGTGCACCTAAATTCTAATCAGTGCCAATTAGTGTTCAATATTGCTTAAGTGCTGTTATCAGCATTCATTAGCTTATTAGCCAATTAAGTTACACGCAGTTTTGGCACCTAAATCTAAGTGCACTATATAGAATCCGGGGGTATATATAGAATCCACCAACGTACTAAACACTAATATTCAATGGAGATAAGCAGCTATCTTGCACTGAATATTAGCGTTTAGCCGGCTAAGTGCTATTTAACTGGCCAGGACCCGTTCCTGGCCAGTTAAATAGCACTGAATATCGGCCAGACAGTTTATAGAGTAGAGGTGTAAGTCATTTACATGAACAACTACAAATTAGTAACAACTAGTACTTGTTGATGGTACTTAATGCCAATTTATCACCAATTAGCTAATTTGGTTATGCATGTAAATGAGCCTTGCACGCCCTTTAGAGAAAATTTGGGGCATTAAAAAAAAAAGCAGTTCATGTGCCTCTCTTTGTAATTCAGATGAGTTTCACAAATACACATGCAAAGATTTGCCATGTCTGATTATAAGTCTAATGTGCACAGTCCCAATTACAAAAATGATGTAACAAAGCAGTACCATTACATTACTTACCTCAGGCAGAAAATTATGCACACAGGAGTCAGCTTCATTGCAAAATCTAAGCAGTTTCTCTATTTAGTAATAGATAGTTGTAAAATCATTCCATTAGACACGTTTATAGCAGCACAAAAATACTTGTCTTTGTCAGCTACTATTTGCAGGTGACTGGTTAAAACTGTACAGAAATATCATGGAACACCAGGCAAATTCCCTGTTATTATCATCTTAGGCAAGTGGTTAAATCACAGAGTTGCAGACAATACAAAAGGTTAGCCAGGAGAGCCACTCCCAGCCTGCGCCTCCTTTCTCCTGTTAGAGAAAGGAGAGAGAAAGGAAGGTTACAAACCACAGAGCTTCAGCTGGAATGGCTTATGTGGAAGTAGAAGCTGGAAACTCAATGGATAGGGCTTTAAATCAGGCAAGTCATGGGGCACATTCTTTCTGGGCCACAGTTTTTCTGGGGCACTGGGGACAGGGAATTAGTGACGCAGTGTAAGGCAGGCAGAAACATTCAGGGAACTATCCATGACCGACACAAACCTATATTCCCCACATCCTTTGCAAACTAGCTTTAATTAAATATTGTACAGATTGATGCCCAAGAAAAGCAGGACTCTATTTAGGTAGAAGACTATGTGTATTCATTCTCACTTCTCAAGAGGGAGGATGTGAGACAAGCATGAAAAGCAAAACAAAAAATAAAATAGGGTGGTGTACAAGAGGTCGATGTTATATGAATGTTCTTCCATCCTGCCTATTATGCTGTCATTCGTATTCTGTTAGCATTCATCATATTTCTACTAGATAACTGTTCTACTGTGCTGTTTTAATGTGTATATTTCTGACACTGTATCATATCATTCTAATTATTAGGATTCAATCTGCAATCTCCTAGTTTACTTCTTTGATTTTATTTATGCTCATATTTTACTATTGTTATCCTGTTAATAAAAATGGAAGCTTTATATCACCGCCTTGGGTGAATCTCTATGAAGAGAGTTAATAAATCCCAATCAATAAAGAAATAAAGTAAGAATGAATGAAAACAACTGAATGAAGTCTTTCCAACCCCTGCGCATGTATCTGTATAATTCCCCACACCCTTATTTTAGCTTCCAAGAAATATACAGAGATGGAGGTGCAGATTCCTATGAAATCAGATGCAGAGTGATTTTTCTTTCCCATATATAAATTGTATTTAATCTTTCCCCCAATTCTTTTCCTTCTTTTGTATTTATACAATTGTATAGTAACCATCTGGATGGCCAGTCTATAAGGTGGTATATCAAATAGAGAGAAGCTTGTATCTGTTTGGGGGTCATAGAATTGACATACTGCCTTTCTGTGGTACAACCAAAGCAGGTTACACATATGTGACCGTCTCTGAGAAAAGGTGACTAAGGTAGCAGATCCAAAACATTGAGAATGGCCAATGTTTCATGTCATGGGTCTATAAGCAGTCTGCAAAATTACATGCTTGAACTTCTACTACTTTTTTTTCCCACATAAAAGGATGGAGTTTGGAACATTGTGTCACAAATTGTTTGCTCTAACTTTATGTGCTTACTTGGGGGTCCTTTTATAAAGGCTCGCTGAAAAATGTATTGCGGTAGTGTAGGCTTGGGTTTTGGGCACGCGCCGATCCATTTTTCAGTGCGCCTGTATAGAATGCCTTTTTTTATTTTTGCCAAAAATGGGCATGCAGCAAAATGAAAATTGTCATGTGTCCATTTTGGGTCTGAGACCTTACCGCCAGCCAGTGACCTAGCGGTAAAGACTCGCATGGTAACCGGGCGGTAGTGATCTACATGCGACAAATGCCACTTTGGCACATGTCCGTTACATGTACCTGAAAATAAAAAATATTTTTGACACGTGTATCGGACGCATGCCAAAAATGAAATTACCACAAGATCCATGATGTAGTCGGGCAGTAACTCCATTTTAGCACATGCTGAGCACGCATAGACGCTTATGCGGCTTAGTAAAAGGGCCCCTTAGCCGGTTAGTGAACCGAATATCACCACTAACCAACTAAGTTGTGGCTCTGCCCAAAATCTATCCCTAACCTAGACAGGGAATTGCCGATTAGCGGAGATATTCAGCGGCACTACCCAGTTAAGGGGTCCTTTTATTAAGGCGCAGTAGGTCTAACGTGAGCTTACCGTGCACTAAAAGGGCTCTATCATGGGATGCGCTGAGGCTTCCCGTGGTAGTTTCCCCACTCAGAGCACACTAATCCCATGCTGGAAAATATTAGCGTGTCTGCACTAATCAAGTGGCCATTACAAAAAAGTATGGCATGGTGGGTATTTTACCGCTGTGCTAAAAGTGGCCACAGCACATGGAAAACCCATATGCTGACACCGGCGCCAGGCACTTTTTAGTGCAGTGTGGTAAAAGGACCACTAAGTGCAGTTGCAGATGGCCAGCTATGTGGGGTTTAAGTGGGTGGGAGCCATAGAGGGGCATAATCAAACAATAACGTCTATCTCCATGGGCGTTTATCTCCGAGAACGGGTCCGTGAAGGGGCAGACCAAACCGTATTTTCGCAAAAAATAGACGTCCATGTTTTATTCGACAATTTGTGAGCTGGGCGTTTTTGTCTTTCAGCGATAATGGAAAATGAAAGCGCCCAGCTCAAAAATGAATAAATCCAAGGCATTTGTTCGTGGGAGGGGCCAGGATTCGTAGTGCACTGGTCCCCCTCTAATGCCAGGACACCAACCGGGCACCCTAGGGGGCACTTTTACAAAAAAAAAAAAAGGTAAAAGAGCTCCCAGGTGCATAGCACCCTTCCCTTGTGTGTTGAACCTCCCAAATCCCCCTCAAAACCCACTGCCCACAAGTCTACACCATTACTATAGCCCTAAGGGGTGAAGGGGGGCACCTACATGTGGGTACAGTGGGTTTGGGGGGGTTGGACGACTAATAAGCATTAAGCAGCACAATTGTAACAGGTAGGGGGGGATGGGCCTGGGTCCACCTGCCTGAAGTCCACTGCACCCCCTAACAACTGCTCCAGGGACCTGCATATTGCTGCCAGGGAGGTGGGTATGACATTTGATGGTGAAAATAAAAAGTTGTGAAACCTCATTTTTTTGTGGTGGGAGGGGGTTAGTGACCACTGGGGGAGTCAGGGGAGGTCATCCCCGATTCCCTCCGATGGTCATCTGGTCATTTAGAGCAGTTTTTTGGGCCTGTTCGTGTGAAAAAAGGGTCCAACAAAAGTGTCCTAAATTTCCGCTAAAAACGCCTTTATTTTTTCGATTATCGCCCTAACAGGTACATCTCTCCTCGGCCGATAACCACACCCCAGTTCCACCTTCGCCACACCTCTGACACGCCCCCATCAACTTTTTCCACATCCGCGACGGAGTGCAGTTGAAAACGTCCAAAATCGTCTTTCGATTATACCAATTTATTCATTTTTGTGAGATAAACGTCTATCTCCCGATTTGGGTCGAAATCTAGGCGTTTTTCTCTTTCGATTATAAGGTGGATAATGTCCTATTTACATGCATCCTCTGTTCCTCACAATCCTATTCCTGCCTCATTATTAAAAATTCTGTCCTATGATAAATACGAGTTTGTCTGAAGACCTGGTTCTTATGGCTTAGCAAGAGGTTCGCATAAGAACTCACTGGCAGAAAAGTCGTAACTTGCTAACTATGAACCAGTGTCTAATTTGTCTTTCCTTTCAAAAGTTCTACAAAGGTAGTTTCACTAAAATTAACTACGTTTTAGGACAAGGTTCATGCAGGTCATCCCAGACAGTCCAGCTTCCAGAAAATACACAATACTAAACATAGCTATTAATCTAGATGATGGTACAGTAGCTTCGTTAATAGCACTTGACTTAAGTGCAGCTTTTGATTTAGTAGCTCATCAGCTCTTACTGCCAAATTAGTAAGACCTGGGGGTAAGAGCCATAGCTTTCAAATGGCTTTGTTCTTACTTGTCCCACAGGTCTTCTGCAGTGCATTGGGATGCAGTAGTTTCTCAATCTCAGGGTGTTTGAGGTGCCCCAGGGTTCTATCCTATGCCTACTCTGTTTAGCATTTTCTTGGCACCAATGGCTACAATGATTCAGACGCTTGGAATTAGCATTTATTATGCGAAAAATGTGTGGTTGGTTTATTATGTGGATTCCATCTCTCCTAACTTGTCAAAACAGAATGCTTGCCTTGATGTTGTTTTTTTTATCAACATTAATTCAAAGGATTAGGTCTGAGCATCTACATTTTTGCAAATGACGTTCAAATTATTTACTATGGTGCTCATTTTCGAAGCATTTTGAATATGTTTAAATTGCAATTTTTGAAAGGCAGAATTTGGACATTTTGCACTGCAGTTTGTCCAAATAGTAAGGGAGCGTGTTTGAGGTGTGTTTTGGGTGGGACTTGAGTGGGCCCAATATTAGGATGATTTTCAACAGTAATGGAATGGGAAGAAATGTCCAAGGCAAAAAAGAAGGGTGTTTTTATCTAGACCTGTTTCAATATCATCCAAGAGGTGCCCCGATTGAGCAGCTGACCACTGGAGGGATGAAGGTATAAAACCTCCCTTCATCTCCCAATGGTTACTGACCCCCTCCCATCCCCCTAAGAAGCAAATGTGACAGTGAATAATAGGCTCCATGACAGCTTCAGGTATTATGGTCATTCTTATAACTGCAGCAAATAAGTGTAAGGAGTAGCCTAGTGGTCAGTGCAGTGGTCTTTGAACAATGAGACTCAGGTGTAACTTATTTCTGTACAAATTTATTTACTTATTTATTTATTCATTCATGACATTTATACCCCACATTACCCTAAAATAGATTCAAGTTCAATGTGGCTTATAAACAATAAAGTGAATAAAACATATTAATGTACAGAATATAACACAAATTACAATAAGTTCAAGAAGCAAATTAATACATGTGCAATAAGTAACCAGGGATTTAGACTATCTCAAGGACAAACAAATAATTAAGGGTGGATAGGTGAGAGCATAATTAGGCAGGACTAGATTGGAAATGAGATTAAGAAAAGGGTGTGGGTAAAATTCAAATAGAGTTCAAATTCAAATAGTATGAACCCATCTTATGATGTACAATGGTTGAAAAGTACGGACTCAAGAACTGATGATCAAAGATGATTTGTCAAGGTAAGAAATTTGATCATTACCCCTCTTTTGAAAGAACATCACTGGCTCCCAATTAAATACAGAATCCAGTTTAAGATGTTGGTATATTCTTTTGACTACTCAACCTATGTATCTGATTACTCGTATTATTCTATATTCACTCTTATGTGCTCAGAGGTCTGTTAACTTGCATCTGACTATCCTTCTCCAGTTAGGATGTGCCTTGAATCTACATGTAAAACTGCCTTTAGTTTCTCCCTTCCCAATAATCTCAGAGCAGGAATAACCTTTTCTGTATTTAGGGCTAAAGCGAAGACCTGGTTGTTTACATAAACTTTTGATTTCTGATAAACACATTTCCATTGCACTATTTGATGTTTACTAGATTTGTAGTTATCTTTGTATTTAGTTAAGGGTTATTCTGGTATTTTAATAGGTATTTTGTGTTGTTTGCAGTTATTTCCTTTGGTTCTTTTCAGCAGATTATCGCAACTGTATATCATGTTTGGAGTTTTTGTTATGGATTTGTGTATTATCCTATCTTTTATTGTAAACTGCATTGACTTTTAAACTAAAGACAGTATCTCAGACAATAAACAATAAACCATATTGAAATATTCTAATATTTCAGCAAACTTCCACCATTCAAAGCAGGGAAGAGCAAAAAAACATTAAAACAATACAATACATAACGGGAGGTAATTATATATGACTAGTTTTAGGTAGCTAGAACGTGTGTAAATGTTGGCATTCTAGTCAATTATATGGATATATAAATAATTCTTACCTCCACTCTGTGGCAGGGAAACACTGAAGCCCTGTACTGTTGGTAGGCTAGGCTGTCAGCACGCACCACTCACTCTCACTCATAGACCCGCCCTCAGCCACGCCCCTTCCAGACATAATTCGCAATCCCAACGTTCTAATGAAGCCTCCACAAGTCCCAACGTTCTAAATCCATGGTGGTGTAGATCGAAATTTGCCCATGACTGTTTGCCCCGCCCCTGCGTCAAACATGATGACGTCGAGGGTGAAGCAAGGACACTCATCCAATCTCATTGCTCCGCCCTCGACGTCATCACGTTTGACGCGAGGGCGGGGAACACATCGATGTACACCACGACACACCCCTACTCGCCCCCCTCGGCGCAGCACCAAAACCCCTCCCCCCTGCGCATCACCCAAGCCCCTACCCCCCCTTCGGCCACATCAACCCCCTCGCCATCCGCAGACGCAGCGGCCGGTACAAAAACAAAACAAACAAACAAAAAAACCAACTGAAATACGGATCCGGACAGCCATCTGGCATTGGCTGTCGTCTCTGCAGCCGCTCCTCCTCTCCCCTGCACGTCACTGCCCCTGGAGAAAACCCCAGAAAAGCACAGCGACGTCTGAGGGGAGAGGAGGAGCGGCTGCAGAGTCAACAGCAAATGCCAGCTGCCTGTCAGAGCCCTGTTTCAAGGAGGTCAGAGACACCGCCACCCCACCCCCCAAGCAACACTGACCCCCCCCCTCAAAGCCCCTGAACCCCCTCCAAACCCCCACCGCCGCTGCAACACACCTCCCACCCCGCCCCCTCCCAGTCCTCCCGATTACTACGCAAAGAAAACAGAGCTCCTCAAACCTGAAAAAAAAATGTGAGTCTATTTAGTTCCCTGTAAGCAAGGAAGCCAATTTGGTTGATCTCTGTTTCCACTCTCCCACGCAGCTGTCATTGCTATACACTCAAAATACAACAAGTAAACTTATGAGCTGCTGCATCCAGGTTGTCATTCTTTATTATTGGTCCATCTGTAACAAGTCTAAAGCTGTTTCATTTGGACCCCTCAAAGCCCCTGACCCCCCTCGAAGCCAACAGTCATTCCCTCACAGTTCACCATCCGCCCACTCCCCAAACATTCACACACACACACATTCTAGCACAAAAAACAACAAAACTGACAGCCACCAAAAACACGACCTGAAGGATCCCTCACTTTCAACCCATCACCACAGGAACACAGACCACCACTTCCAAAACCCCCCGCCACTCCCTCACAGTTCACCATCCGGCCTGCCACACCAACCATTCACACACACACACACACACTCTCTAGCACAACAACAACAACAACAACAAAGAAAACACAATGATAGCCAACACAAACATGGCCTGAACGATTCCTCACTTTCACATCATCCACCCATCCATCTATGCAGACCCCCCTCCAAGCACCCCGCCACTCCCTCATACATCACAAGCAGGCGGCGGCCGACCACAGGGCCCTGGAGAACACCTGGAAACCTATGCACAAAGTGGTGAGTTGCAGGGGAGTGGGAGAGGAGAGGGGAGGGGAGGGGAGGGGAGGGGAGGGAGGACAGCCTGTAAATCGGAAGAGAGGAAAGGGGGCCAAGGGACTCACAGGGGACAGAGGAAGACAGCGACGGAGGGGGGAGGGATAATCTTGCTAGCACCCATTTCATTTCATACAGAAACGGGTCTTTTTACTAGTACACATATAAATGACCATTTTCCAGCTACACAATATTCTAAGTACACAAAGATGCAATGATGCACACTTTGCAGCTGGACATTCATTTGAGTGGAGATTCCCCTGGATTCTACATAATGGCACTCGGCACTTAAAGCACAAATCTGGGCACGGACCCAATTTGCGCAATTTAACTGAGTAACAAACCAATTAGCACCAATAACTTGGTGCCAATCCATTAGTGGCATTAATTGGCAATCATTTGGATTTATGTGCACATCTTTTAGGGGCCCATTTAATAAGCCGCGTAGGTGCCTACATGCACCCAACACATGCCAATTTGGAACTACCGCCCGGCTACCATGTGGCCCAGGTGGTAATTTCATTTTGTACGTGCATCCAGTAGGCGCACCGGAAATGTTCTGGAGTGCGGCACTAACTGGGCGGTAATCGGCATTGTACGTATGCTGACAATTACGGCCTAGTTAACGCGCGAGACCTTACCGCTAAGTGAATGGGTGCCGGTAAGGTCTCAAGCCCAAAATGGACGTGAACCAATTTTCATTTTGCCGCACGTCCATTTTCGCCCAGAAAAAAAGGCCTTTTTTGCAGGTGCACTGGAAAATGGACCTGCGCGCGTCCAAATACATGCCTCTACAACTGCACAGGCCATTTTTCAGCACACCTTAGTAAAAGGACCCCTCAGCAAACAACTGAAAAGTGGGCATGGACACGGGAGGAGCATTCACTAAAGATACGCACAATATTATAGAATTCATGGGAGCTGCGCCCAATTTACACACGAGGATTTATACTAGGTTTCAGTTGGTGTAAATCCTCACACCGAACTTATAGTGCCATTTATAGAATTGCACTCATTTTGTTTGGCACTCAAATTTGGGCACCATTTACAGAATCCAGTCCTCTGAGCGTGTAGCATGATATGAGTTTAATTGTCAGAGTTATTGAAGTATGTAGCATGATATGAGTTCAATTGTCAAAGTTATTGATTTTGCTGGATCAGATACAAATGTAAAATATACAGCTGCAAAGACTTTACTTTCCCCCTTCCCCCTGGAAACTATTGATAACAAAAACTGGCTGGGTGGATACCTAAGTCCATCAACACATCTCCAAAGAACAAAACTCTGAAGATGGACAGCAATCACAGAGACTGGAGTTAACCAAAGACAGTGAAACTCCACCTATTCTCAGACAATGACTCAGACTGAAAAACCCATCTACCTGTCTAATCTGACAAAAGAAGCCCACTTACTCTCAGACAAAGACTCTTTTAATCCTGTCAGATTCCTTCTGGATGTATATCACAGCAGATGTCCAGACAGAAAGTCTTATGATGTCATTAAACATATGACCAGTTACCATGCTTCATCTCAAAACTAAATGAAACTACTTTTCAGCTATCCCCAAGTTTTCACTGAATCGAGTATATCCCACCTGACTTCAGCCTATGGTCCAACAAGAAATTATAAAAAGCCTGGAAAATGCCCAGTTCGCTTTCTTGCTTCTTTGCTCTTGTTCTCTTCTCTCTGCCTTCTGCCTCCTGCCTCTCTGCTGAACTTCACACACATTTAAAATAAGACTTTCTCCAGGCTCCAGCAACAACTCTGCAACAAAACACTTCTTTAGTAGCGAGGATCTCCTTCATCACTCCAACCAGCAGCATCCATCAAAGTGAGTTACCATTTATAATTCAGACTTTTTAATCTTGAAAAGCACATTTCCCTTGTGAAAGATTCCTAAAAACTGCCTCTTTCTTGTAATATTATTACATTACCTGTATTGTAAATAAATATTCTAAAGTTAAATATATGGTCTTTATGTTCTCAGCACATGTCCTTAAACCTTACAGTGCAAGTTAATGTAATTCAACAAATATAGTACTTCCCCCTTTTCTTACATATTCTTATTCTTATCAGAATAAGAATATTCTTATTCAGGCTCAACCCTTCTCTCTCTCTCTCTCTCAGCTCTGGTCCTGCCCTTGCGAAAACAGGAAATGAGGGCGGGACCAGAGCTGAGAGAGAGAGAAGGGTCGAGCCTGCACGCCTGTTACCGCTGCTGCTGTCGGCCGCCGTAAACCCGACTTCGTAAGTGAAGTTGACTTTTAAAATTTGGAGGTAGGGGGCCTGGAACTGGAAGGGAGGGAGGGAGAAAGGCAGGGACGACGACACCCTCATGCGTGTGATGTCGCGTTCCGAAGGGGGGGACCCTGAAACTCGGAGGGAGGGAGGGAGGGGGAACCTGAAACTCGGTCACCTGGAACTCGGAGGGAGGGAGGGAGGGGACGACCCTGGAACTTGGAGGGAGGGAGGGGATGACCCTGGAACTCGGAGGGAAGGAGGGAGGGGGGACAACCCTGGAACTCGGAGGAAGGGAGGGAAGGAGGGGGGCCCATGGCACACAATCTCATTCTCACACACACACTTGCACCCAGTCTCTCTCTCTCTCTGTCACACACACACACTCGCACATTCACTCTCTCTCTCTCTCTCTCACACAATCACTCTCACACACACTCCCTCAAACATACAGACTCGGAGGAAAACCTTGCTAGCGCCCGTTTCATTTGTGTCAAACACGGACCTTTTTTACTGGTATGAAAATAAAGGACAAGACAAGCTTGATCAGACCCTTGCTCCATCAAGCTTAGCACCCTGTTCAGAGGTACCTGAACTGGCCACTATGTCTATTCAATCAGGGGCAGACTGACCATTGGGACAACAGGACAGTGCCCACAGCAATAAAGGGCCCACTCTCCCCTAGCTTCCATGTAGTTTAATCACTCAAGATGTGGTTAGGGTCTCATCACTCTTATTACCCAGAAGCCCTGACCACTGTCAGTCCACTTCTGCATACAGTTGACTTATGTAACCAGCAACTCCTGCCTTATAAAGCAAGTGAAAAAATGGTACCTGGGTGTAGGGAGTGGGTGGTATAAGGCAGGACTTCCTTAAGGATACACCCTCACTGAGGTTCGAACTGAGCTACATTAAGGCAGGAGATAGGTGTGTTATCTTGTCAAGACAGGAGGGCAGGGCTCAAGCAGCAATCAGGAGGTTAAAAGCCCTCTGGCAGAATAGTACAGAGAGGCCCCAAGCAAGAGGAAGGGATCCTCCCTGGATGTGCCACACTGAGGCTACAGTACCTGAGGGAGAGGGAAGCAGAGTGACCTTTCAGCAGATGCCTGCATCATCCAGCTGTAAGCAGCAGAAGCGTTCTCCAGGTAGAAGAAGGTTAACCTGGAAACTCTATGAGTTATAAATCCTTGAGACCAGGCTAGAGCCAGGCCCGTGTGTGTTTAATGTGGAGCTCAAAGGGGACAGAGATGTGGGAAGATTATAGAAAACCCTAAATGTATATGAAGATTGTGGAGCCTGTCAGGGACAAGAGTGTGGAAAGTTTACAGGAACTCTGAGTGCAAACTGAAACTGTGGAATCTGTCGGAAATGGGACAATAGGAAGATTGCATGAAAATAAAGAGATATTGTTTAATCCGGTCTGTGAGCTAAATAGGCTTCTATGCATGAAAATACAATAAAAGTGTTTGTGTTTTGCTTTCACCCTTTTGTCTGACTATATTTCTGAGGGTTCCAAAACTGGCTACACTGGATATATTTCAGAAACTGTGTATTTAGAATGTATCATTGCATAAATGCACCACTTATTTCAGTTAAACAGAATGTGGATTGGTTGCAATTGCAATACTGATGAACAATTAAGTTCTGTTTTGCATTTCAACCTCATACATGAGAAACATAACGCGCCTAGAGCTACTACTGAAAAAGGCACAAGCTAAATCCAAAAATCCAATATGCTCAATCAAAGAAGCAGCCAGTACCTCCCTACTTGGCTCAGTGCATGTCAGGTAGTACCAAGTTACCTTGATCACTTATCTATGCTGTTTACAAAACTCCTTCCCTATAGCCTGGGACAGAACGATTGAACATAAACAAAGTTGATACCTTTTATATCACTGTTAAATTATCAGTAGCAATTAGGGGCCCAAACAGTTTGGTATATTATTCAATGTCTTTGCTAAATTAATTCAGTGGCTTAATGAGCAACACATTACCAGAGAGAGACAACCGAATACCAAGCATTACTTGAAATCATAGACTACGTAAAAGTGCCGAGTGCCCTACTCATCAGAGTTGTTTTTCAGGTTTGAGCCTTTACCTTGAGTTCTGCAGGGGCAGATACATGAAGCAGGTTGAGCTAAAGTACCATAACCTGCTCAGTCCTCCCAGGATACTGATAGTCAGTGGTATGCTGGAGCGGGCTCTCACAGGCTCGCAAGAGCCGTTTGTTAAGTTTTTAAGTATTTTGGGAGCCGGTTGTTAAAGTAGGCCTCCCCATGGCTACTTTAACAACTGACTCCCAAAATGTGGGCTTGGACCCCCTCCTGAATTCTCTTTTACTTTGCTGGCAGTGATGCTGGCCCCACCAGCCAAGTAAATAGACTGCTGCTGCTCCCTGCTCCTTGTTTCTGACTCTGATCATCAGGCTGGGACTTTTCATGCAAGTGCAAGAAGGTTCCATCATGTTGCTCAGAGCCAGAAACAAGCAGCAGAGAATAGTGGCAGTCCATTTATTGGCTGGTGGGGCTCGGCAAAGGTATGCCTAGCGTGCCCGCACAAGGGAGAAGAGAGAGAGGCATGTATTCCCACACCCCACCCCCAAAATTTCAGGGCCGGCTATGCCCAGAGAGAGAGACCGTTGTTAAAACTTTACCAGCACACCCCTGGTTCTGTGTGAATTTAAAATCCTTTGTCAGAAACACACAAAAAGGTGAAGAAAATGAATATAACACATTACTGCTGTATTTTGACTTGCCTGCTTCACTCAGCTCAGCAAATCAACAGCATTAGCAGAAACTCTTTAGATATTTCAGTTTGCTGTAAATGAAAAAAAAAAAGGCTTTTCATTTTCATAAGGTTCCTCTATGTTCTGCACTCACAGCATCAAAACAGGAATGTTGTGATGCTGTTCTTCATCAAACCCTCACACAAGTAGCAGAACTTCATTCATGCAAGAACAACTACAGCCTGAACTGTGCGACAAAAACTTGTGGAAACAGAGAGGGACTGTACAAACGTTTCATCATCCATGTGAAAAGCAGTACAATTGAAGCAAATGTGATGTGCTATTGAATTTTTCTTTATACTATAATTACAGAAAAGGTGACAGAGTGGGATGCATACAAATAAAAATAAAATGATTTATTAGACATCTTAGACAGTTGCATAGACAGTTGCACATGAACCCAATATGCAACTGTCATGTACAAACAAGTACTGTAGGTGTCTGAGAAGCTTTATTACCATTAAAAAGTGAATCTGTTTAGGGAATCAAATCTACACAAAACGCAATTCCAACCTTAGATGACTCAAGGGAAATAAAAATTGGAATAAGAACAGTAATGTCATCAGTGTTTATAAAAGTACAGATACCAGCTTTTTTCAACTACCGTCCCAAAAGAGTGCAGAAAGACATTAATAACGGGGAGAGTGGAGAGCCCCGAGGCACCCCGCATTTACTAAGCCAGCTGTCTGAAAGAATATTGTTCATCTTAATCCTATAGGTCCTATTAAGGAAACCTTTAAACCAATACATTACATTTCCTTCTATCCCTAAACCATCCAACAGATGTAAAAAGATATTATAGTCCAAGTCAAATGCACTAGAAAGATTGAATTTCAATATCAGTGCTTTCTTCCCCTCAGCCACCAAAACTTTTACATTATCTAATAATGATCCTACCACTGTTTCTGTGCTAAATTGAGAGGTATGCAAAATGTCGTGGGACTCCAAATAATGAGATAATTGATCAGCTACAACACCCTCCAAGATCTTCACAAAAAAGGGGATCGAAGAAACAGGTCTGTAGTTAGAAACTAAGGGATCCTTTTACTAAGGTGCGCTGAAAAATGGCTTGTGGTAGTGTAGGCGCGGGTTTTGGGTGCATAACGATCCATTTTTTAGCATGCCTGTAAAAAGGTCTTTTTTTTGCTGAAAATGGACGTGCGGAAAAAAATCAAAATTGCCGCGCATCCATTTTGGGTCTGAGACCTTACCGCCAGCCATTGACCTAGCAGAAAAGAATCCGGGCGGTAATGACCTACATGCATCAAATGCCACTTGGCACGCATCTGTTACGTGCGCCCGAAAATAAAAAATATTTTTCAGACACGTGTATCGGACGTGCGCGAAAAATGAAATTACTGCAAGAGCCATGCAGTAGTCATGTGGTAACTCCATTTTGGCGCACATTGGGCGCACGTAGACACACAGCTTAGTAAAAGGGCCCCTAAGTTTTGTGATTGCTTTGATAATAGGTGTAAGAATAATTTCATTCATAAGAATGTGGAAAATTCCTGAAGACAAAGAAGCCTGAATCCAGGCTAGAACCAAGGACTTAAATTCATATGGAAATTTTTTTATTAAATAAGGAGATGCACACATTAAGAAGGCAACACGAAACAACACATTTATTAAAAAAGAGATAAAGACCAAACTGTCTAAAATAATAAAGTCTAACCAGTAATGATCTGCTGGCATACCTTCAACAGAATTAATGACTATGTTGGACACGTCAAGAGCTACTACAAATTGACATTTGTGCTCTGAATTTTATCATGAAAAAAGTCCATTAACTGATTGGCTGTTGGAGGAATATTGGAATTAGAAGCAAAAATATCTTGTATATTAGTTAATGTTGTAAACAACTGAAATAATATTTTTCTGTCAGTAATATCTGTCCCAATTAATTTGGAATAGCAATTTTTTCCTGTTTCAATAAGTTTATGTTTAAAAATTGAAATAGCTTTTCTCCAAGTTGTCAAAGTGAAGTAGGACCTTTTTTCCACAATTTTTCTAATCTATGATAGTTGAAGATCAGCACTGAACCACTGGTTGATTAGATCTTCTTCTGCAAAGGTGCTAGTTTATCTAAGGCCTCTTATATAATTCCAGATATCAATGTAGGCTAATAGGTCCTCAACTGAACTCAAATCTAGGGGCACTGTTTACTAAGCCACGCTGTAGGTGCACACACTTTTTAGAATGCGCTAATGCTAGAGACACCCATAGGAATATAATGGGTGTCTTATCGTTAGCACGCCTACAATACGGCTTAGTAAACTGGGCCCTAGGTGTTCCCAAAACTGATTATTATCAATGTTTCTCCTAAAATGAATGACTTGTCCTTCTTGTATACCTCCCTTTTTATTTGTCGCCAATTGAAAATGAAATGTAATAAACAGTGGTCAGACCATAAAGTTTCAGATCGAGAAATGTTAGAAGACAGAGTACTAGAAGAAGAGTCATATATAAAAGAAAAAAAGATCTAATTGATGACCCCTTGGCATGTGTTGATTGGGGAGCAGGTACTTAATAGTTCAAATCAGCTAAGTAATTAAATAAATCAACTACATTAGAATCTGTTCTCATCTCCAAATACAACTTAATGTCTCCTAAAAGTAGATGTATAAAGAGTTTTGAAAAACAAAGTCATAAAAAGCATCTTTAGCTTTAGACCATTTGCCTGGAGGACAACAGAATACCATACAAGTTAATTTGTCTACAAAAGAAGCATCACTTAATTGACATGCTAAGATTTCTAATTCTGGTGTGCTAATAAATTCCGACAAATTCGGATTTAAAAAGTCTTAAAATCACAGCAACTCCTCCCCCTTTTTTCCTTCTCTTGAAAGTGCATGGATTCCGTTATAGATTAATAGATCAGCCCGGTATTGGGATGCCTAAAATCTAGGCACCTACAGTTACAACAGCCACAGACCTGCATAAGGCACCTAAATGCAGCAAAAGTGCACGTGGCGGGGCATAATCAAACGCGAACACCCATCTCCATGGGTGTCTATGTCCGAAAACGGGTAAGTGAAGAAGCGGGACAGACCGTATTTTCGAAAAAAATGGGCGTCCATCTTTTGTTTCGAAAATACGGTTTGGACGGACCAAAGGCCATGGATTTGGTCCTTTCTGAGCTAGGCGTTTTTTTTTTTTTTGCAATAATGGAAAATAAAAACGTCCAGCTCAGAAACGTCCTAATCCAAGCCATTTGGTCGTGGGAGGGACAAATGTACAACACTGCCATAGCTCTTAGGGGTGAAGGGGGCAACTACATGTGGGTACAGTGGGTTTCAGAGGCCTCCCATTTACCACCACAAGTGTTACAGGTGGGAGGGGGGGGGGATGGGCCTGGGTCTGCCTGCCTGAAGTGCACTGCAGTACCCACTAAACGTGCTCCAGGGACAGGACTTGTTGCTGGTGTATAACCTTGGCACACCAGTTGACACCTGAAGACTAATCTCGCTGAAAACGTCCTTTATTTGAATAAGAACATTTACTCACAGTTAACTGCAGATCAGAGGTTGTGCCCCACTGGCAACGAGTCTTGCAGTAGGCTCGAGCTGGCAGAATGGTGTACAATGCCCTCTTTCAGCAACATTCAAGGTAAGAACTAAGTGCTATAACGTGGCTAACACATGAACAGGATCTAAAACTGGCTTACAAAAATGGCCACTACCTCATGGACTACCGGAAACAAAACAGGGCACACTCTGACCCAGTAAGCAGAGGGAAAAGCACTATGGGAGTAGAGCCTACCAACTACCAACATCTTGAGCATTTAACACAAGCTAGTGGAATCACAGAGCCCAATACCCTACACCCACCACAATGCATTGCTGATGTGACTCTGCAGTGCCCTTAACAGAAAAGGTGTCACACTCACCCAAGACCCACATCAGAACCAGAGAAAGGCTGTCAGAGGATAGAACACATTCTGCTGTCATGGAGGTGGGTACAGAATTTGAGGCTGGCATACAGGTGGGAGGGGGTTAGTGACCACTGGGGGAGTCAGGGCAGGTGATCCCCGATTCCCTCCAGTGGTCATCTGGTCAGTTGGGGCACTTTTTTGGGACTTGTTCGTGAAAAAAAGGGTCCAAAAAAGTGACCCAAAATCACGGTAAAAACGCCTTTTTTTTTCCGATTATCAGCTAAAGACGCCCATCTCTCCTCGGCCGATAACTACGCCCCAGTTCCGCCTTCGCCACGCCTCTGACACGCCCCGTCAACTTTATTTGTTCCTGCGACGGAGTGCAGTTGAAGATGCCCAAAATCAGCTTTTGATTATACCGATTTGGGCGCCCGCGAGAGAAAGACGTCCATCTCCCGACTTAGGTCGGAATATGGGCGTTTTTCTCTTTCGATTATAAGGTGGATAGTAACATAGTAGATGACGGCAGAGAAAGACCTGCACGGTCTATCCAGCCTGCCCAACAAGATAACTCATATATGCTACTTTTTGTGTATACCTGACCTTGATTAGTATCTGCCATTTTCACGGCACAGACCGTAGAAGTCTGCCCAGAACCAGCCCTGCTCCCCCCCCCCCCCCCCCCCCGCTCTGCCACCCAATCAGCTTCTGAGGATCCATTCCTTCTGAACAGGATTCCTTAATGTTTACCCCACGCATTTTTTTAATTCTGTTACCGTTTTCATCTCCACCACCTCCCGTGGGAAGCCATTCCAAGCATCCACCACTCTCTCTGTGAACAAATACTTCCTGACATTTTTCTTGAGTCTGCCCCCCTTCAATCTCATTTCATGTCCTCTACTTTTACCGCCTTCCCATCTCCAGAAAAGGTTTATTTGCGGATTAATACCTTTCAAATATTTGAACGTCTGTATCATATCACCCCTGTTTCTCCTTTCCTCCAGGGTACACATAACTTACAGTATTCTATAAATGATATGCGTAAGTGCCAGCACCACCCATGTCCCTCCAATGTGAATGCCCTCTTGCATTTTTGTACTATTCCACTTACGTGTGCCCTTACAGAACAGCACTTAGGCGCTTTGCTGCCACTTATGTACAAAAGTGATAGTATTCTATACATTTACATACTCAAGTGGTATGTAAATATAGACTCTCATAAAATTGCCCTTTTAACAAAAGTTCTGCAGCAAGCAACAATTTCTGAAATTCTGTCGACTGTTAAATATCTTATTTAAATTAAATAGACTCTTTTCAGCAAAACTTTCTATTTATGACTCTAATAAGCTGAATAAATAAATAAATGAGTGCAGGAGTGGCCTAGTGGTTAGGGTGGTGGACTTTGGTCCTGGGGAACTGAGGAACTGAGTTCGATTCCCACTTCAGGCACAGGCAGCTCCTTGTGACTCTGGGCAAGTCACTTAACCCTCCATTGCCCCATATAAGCCGCATTGAGCCTGCCATGAGTGGGAAAGCGCGGGGTACAAAGTAACAAAAAAAAAATGTTAAATATCCACAGCAGGAAGAAACAAGAGTGCTTTAAACCAGGAAAAGGGGCTGACATACTAACATGACCTACTTCCTTTTTTAACCTCTACTTGCAAACTTTAGTCAACCAAGCCCTGCCTCAACCACATTGTTATGTTGCACGTACACATTGCCATCACTGCCTTCCGTTAATTTTAAGGCCATGAACACGATTCCTTCCTCTTCTTCTTCATAAGAATTTTGGTTGTTTTCTTTTTTTAACCGAGAGAAAGGAAATGCCCACATGGTAGACCATCCAAATTGGTCTCCATGGCAATAAATGTGCCAGCAATCAAGGTGAATGATGGGAAATTTCCACACCCTGAAAAGCTCTTTTCACAAGCTGGAAAAGCTTAAGCCTACTGGCCTTTTTCCATCTTCTTGATAACAAATGTTAGGATATACATTTTTGTAGAATTTTGAAACATGAACACTATTTCATTTATGTGAATGCTTAAAACAAGATCAACATGTAAAGGCACCAAGCAGCCTTGCCTCTCATCCAAGCAGATTCTTACAGGAGAGTACTTTAGAATGCTGAAATAAAGCCTTTCAATAAATCATGATCCCTTTAATTAAGGCTGAAAATTGGAACAAATGTTAGTGGGTCTGTGGCTATAATTCAGCAAGCTCAAACCATTACCAAGCACTTGAGGAAGGTATTCGTCCAGTCAGACCTCTCAGTTGGCTGAGCATTCCTAACTTAACCACAGAAACAAAATGCAGCTCAGTGTCTGCCCTAGTGATTGCAGAAAAATGAGCTGGTATCTGTATAAGAAAATGCATGAAAAGGTGAGCTGTTTAGGTTGCCGTTTTGGGGCCCTGTTTACTAAGCTGCACTGTAGGCCTGCTAACTTTTTAGAACACACTAAAAATTAGCACGTGCCAATATAGAAACCCATATGGGTATCTCTATCATTAGCGTGCACTAATTTTTAGCGTATGCTAAAAAGTTAGCGCGCCTACAGCGTGGCATAGTAAACAGGGCCCTTAATGTTTAGCCCAAAGGGGGGACGTTATCAATGTGGGCTACTGTTATGTTGGATTATTTTACCAGAAGTAACATGAGGGTGCATACATACATACTGTATAATATCTCCGACTAGTTCATAAAAGTAACTGGCACTTCAACCTGCTTGTATCCAATTCCCATATTTGACCTCATAAACTGACCCAGAAGAAGGTCATCGTATTTTGGGTATTCAATTAGAGGGTCATTTTACATCTGTGTACACATGTAAAAAGTGCATGCATAATTTTCTCAGGAGCTATTTCTCCAAATGGGTTAGTTTTGCACATACCGTGAGATTCTGCAAGTGAGCAACTGAACTCGTAGCAATGCTGAAGTGACTAATCCTACAATTGTTACTTCTTGCTGTTACTGTCACAATTTTGTGATGCCTGACCCCTAACGTAGTCTGTGGGTGAAACATGGTCATGTCGGGTATCTTTAATAACAATTTTCTCCACTGTTATCCCCGTTGAGCTAATACTTGTGTCTTCAGTCTGATCTCCTGTATTACCCGGTCTCATTTGCCATTTTCAAGACACAAACTACAAAAGTCTTTCCTTGTGAAGTAAAGCCGGTGCAATTTTTTTTTCTCCGCACAACTACTGGAGCTGCCACTGAAGGTCACTCCAGCCATCCTGATCTGTCTTGTTATTACAAGAGCAAGGGAGTAGCATGATCAACAAGACTCTTCCAAAAACCAAAGGAGATGAGAAGAAAATGTAAGAAATGGGTCCTTTATTAAACCTGACTCAACACAGCACCATGTTTCGGCAATAGTGCCTGCCTCAGGAGTCTAAATATTTTAATGACAACCAGTAAATAAATATACATAAAAAGCAATATACAAAAAAATGTGTGAACACATGATTAAATATATAAACAAGAAAATCCATAACGTATATAGTACGATTTAAAAAAAGCTGGGCTTACATACATATGTAGTAATAAAAAATTTATGCAAAACAGGGAGTAGAAAAGCATGAAAAGAAGAATATTGCGAAATTACACGGTATGCAGTAGAAGTGTGAATGTCTATTTAAAAAAGGAAAAATATATAAATCTGAATCATATATATAAAAATCTGGACCATCTTCGAAATGCCAATCAAGTAAAAGACTGACTTTAATGTAGTTGTGATTGAAGGTTGGCAAAGGAAAGTGGTAAAACCAGCATGAGTCTGCATTAGAGAATATAAATAGTTAACAATATGCATCTTCACCATCCTGGGAACACATCTCTCTATATAAAAGGCAACACCAACGTTCTATGAAGCCTCCAGCCGGAAGAGTGAAGGGGGCGAGATATCCGGTTTCCCTATGAGTGTCTGCCCCGCCCTCTCTGTAACACAGTCAGTGAAGGAAAACAGCAGAGCACGAAATAAAATCGCTGGCTCTGTAACAGTGATGGACTCAGAGGGGGGAGGGGAGAGAGGCCAGAGGGCAGGGACACACACACTCCCACATGCACACAGAAGAAAACATTGCTAGCCCCCGTTTCATTTGCATCAGAAACGGGGCTTTTTTTTACTAGTATTAACTATATATGTTCTCTAATGCACACTCATGCCTGGTTATACCACTTTCCTTTGCCAGTTTTTACTATTCAACCTTAAATCATAACTACATTAAGGTCAGCCTTTTATTTGATTGGCATTTCGAAGAAAGTCCAGATTTTTATACATATATGATTCAGATTTATATATTTTTTTTCCTTTTTAGATAGACATTTGCACTGCTATTTATACTGCATACCGTGTACGTTCAAATTCTTTCTTTTCACGCTTTTATACTCCTTGTTTTGCAACATTTTTTTTATTACTACATATGTATGTAAGCTTTTTTTAATCATACTATATACATTATGGATTTTCTTGTTTATATATTTTATCATGTATTCATACATTTTTTTATGTATATTGGTTTTTTATGTATATTTATTTACTGGTTGTCACTAATATTTTTAGACTCCTGAGGCAGGCACTATTGCCGAAACACGGTGCCATGTCGAGTCAATTTTAATAAAAGACCCATTTCTTACATTTTCTCCTTGGGTTTTGGAAGAGTCTTGTTGATCACGCTACTCCCTTGCTCCTGTATTACTCTCACCGTAGCAGATCTAGTTTCTCCACCCTAGTGGTTGATCTCTGTGTTGTCATATAGAAGACATAGAAGTCTGACTTGCACTATATAGCCTTGCTTCCCCTCTGCTGGAGTTACCATCTAAGCGTCACTCCTGTCCATCACCACACATCAACAGCTAAGGGGGCATTTAAGTTTTGTTTTGATACCATCCTTTTTCTATTTAGGGATCCTCTGTATTTATGCCATGCATTTTTGAATTCGGTCATTGTTTTTGTCTCCTCCACCTCTACTAGGAGGGTATTCCACATATTAAAGAGGTTGTTAAAATTGGCCTTTTTTTAGACTTTGTTTGCTTAGGCAGCTGAAGCCATCATTATCTCAAATGATTTCAGGATTGCATTGCAGAGTCTAGTTTTGATGAAGCTTAACTACTGCAATGAGTTACCTTTTGGAGTTCGCAACTTCCCATCAGAACCCTCCTGCACGGCTGTTGACTGGTTCTTCATTTTTCAGTCATATTTCTCCATAAATGTCTCACTACATTGGTTAGCGATATTATATAGAATCAAGATTTTGGTTTTGATTCACAAATCTTTCCAAAATGATGCACTGTTCTATTTGAGTTCAGTTTTGAAGATCTATAGACCCTTCAGAGGGTACTCCATTCTGCTCCATTCCATTGTTGAAAATATTCATTTTGCAGAGACAAAGTGTTGCTTTTTCTTCATTGTCAGACCTTTACAGTGGAATACGTTTCTTATCGATCTCAGATTAGAAACCAATATTAGGTTGTTTAAAAAGAAATTGAAAGTATTCTCATTTGTAAAGGACTTTGATATTCCATGTAGCCAGTAGTACAGGTGTGGTGGTATGTAAGACTCTTTCTGTTCTATGACTGGTGACTTATATTGAGGTTTTTACAAGTGCTCAGAAAAGAGACCAATGTATTATGTATGTTATTTTGTACACCAGCTAGATGTTTTTAATTGGGGGTTATAAATTGTGACCATCTCTGGGAAAACATGACAAAAGTAACAGATACAAAATGTTGAGTATGACCGATTTTTCATGTCGTGGGTCCATAAGCAGTCTGAAAAAGTTACATGTAACTTTTAAAACTTTTCACATAAAAGGACGGAGTTTGAACTGTTGTATTGCATATGGTTTGTTCTAACAGAAATAATTAAAAATTAATTTGCTGTTTCCGTTAACTTACCTTTTCCCAGAGATGGTCACAATTTATTAAATAAATTTGTGAAAACAGTATAGCCAATAAAAAGGCAGCTTTTTTTCAGGGGGTACTGAGCACTTTTCCATTGCATGCTGGGTCCTCAAGTATTAATGAAAAAGTCTAGGCTCTTAACACCATCTCTACTGCTAGTTGCCTGGCTACTGTGAATCAAATCGCTCAGTGATCACTCCCACCCCTGAATGATGGCCTTGAATTGGAGTACTGGCACCTTTTTTGCTAGAAAAAATGCACTGTAAAAAGGAAAAGAAAAAGAGAAAGGTGGTTTCCTGTATGCAAGTACCATGTCAGAAAAGATTTATTGGGGCCACCACTTGTGTGGCGGTTTCTTGCCAAAATATTAATGGGGTGGTTTGTCACCGCCTTTCCTAATCATCTTTACCCACCAGTTAAGGCCAAAATCTATTATGTCTATGTTTACCAACCAAAAGCAGATGGATGGTCAAGTTGGCCAGAGGCCAGCTACTTAAAAGAAATCCCACACCAGATCAGAGACAACATGTCTTTACCAAAGGTAAATCGTGCCAAACGAATCTCATTGACTTCTTTGACTGGGTGACGGGAGAATTGAATCATGGACGTGCTATAGACGTAATCTACTTAGATTTCAGCAAAGGTTTTGACACGGTTCCCCACAGGAGGCTCTTGAATAAACTTGACAGGCTGAACATAGGACCCGACGTGGTGAACTGGATTAGGCACTGGTTGACGGACAGACACCAGAGGGTGGTGGTTAATGGAATTTGCTCGGATGAGGGAAAGGTGAGTAGTGGAGTGCCTTAGGGATCGATGCTGAGGCCGATTCTGTTCAATATATTTGTCAGTGACATTGCCGAAGGGTTAGAAGGTAAAGTTTGCCTTTTTGCGGATGATACTAAGATTTGTAACAGAGTGGACACCCGGGAGGGAGTGGAAAACAATAAAAAGGATCTGCAGAAGCTAGAAGAATGATCTAAGGTTGGGCAATTAAAATTCAATGCGAAGAAATGCAAAGTGATGCACTTAGCGAGTAGAAATCCACGGGAGACGTATGTGTTAGGTGGTGAGAGTCTGATATGTACGGACGGGGAGAGGGATCTTGGGGTGATAATATCTGAGGATCTGAAGGCGACTAAACAGTGTGACAAGGCGGTGGCCGTAGCTAGAAGGTTGCTAGGCTGTATAGAGAGAGGTGTGACCAGCAGAAGAAAAGAGGTTTTAATGCTCCTGTATAAGTCGTTGGTGAGGCCCCACTTAGAGTATTGTGTTCAGTTTTGGAAGCCATATCTTGCTAAGGATGTAAAAAGAATTGAAGTGGTGCAAGGAAAAGCTACAAAAAAGGTATGGGATTTGCGTTACAAGTCATATGAGGAGAAACTTGCTGACCTGAACATGTATACCCTGGAGGAAAGGAGAAACAGGGGTGATATGATACAGACATTCAAATATTTGAAAGGTATTAATCCACAAACGAACCTTTTCCGGAGATGGGAAGGCGGTAGAACTAGAGGACATGAAATGAGATTGAAGGGGGCAGACTCAAGAAAAATGTCAGAAAGTATTTTTTCACAGAGGGAGTGGTGGATACTTGGAATGCCCTCCCGCGGGAGGTGGTGGAGATGAAAACGGTAATGGAATTCAAACATGCGTGGGATAAACATAAAGGAATCCTGTTCAGAAGGAATGGATCCTCAGAAGCTTAGCCGACATTGAGTGGCAGAGCCGGTGGTTGGGAGGCGGGGCTGGTGCTGGGCAGACTTCTGAGGTCTGTGCCCCGAGGGTGGCAGATGCAGATCGGGGTAGGGTATACACAGGGAGTGGCACATGTGGGTTTGTCTTGTTGGGCAGACTGGATGGACTGTACAGGTCTTTTTCTGCCATCATCTACTACGTTACTATGTTACCAGTACATGTATTTAAAAAGTCAGGTCATAGGCACAGTAGGCAAGTGACCTAATGAAGTGAAATCTATGCACTTACATGCTAAATGTGTACTTTTTACCTGTGTATCAAGTAACAATTTTATACAAGTCTATTTTTAAAAGTCAAATTCTGCTTCTTGGAAATGCTTTTGAAAATTATCCTGCAGAATTGCTGGTGTTGGGAGTAGATGATATAGGAAAGCTACCAAAAATTAAGAGACATGGACCTGTTAATTTGAGCATACACTCTACTTTTCCTAAAATGCCCGATATCTTAGGAGCCCTATTAATTAGCTGCATTAGGCACTAATACATGCCAAACACAGCAAAAATGGCCTAAGGCGGGACATCCTAAAGCACTGATGGCGAACCTTTCAGAGACCGAGTGCCCAAACAGCAACCCAAAATCTAATTATTTATCGCAAAGTGCCGGTACTCATTATGGGCGGGATCAGCACATATAACTCCACCCCTATGATAGCCACACCCCTTACACCAGCCATGGCGCATATAAACAGACATCATTGAAAATATTATACTAGTATAGGAGAAAAAACTAACATGATTTTTTTTCATTATAAATCATTTCTGTAAGCTGTTACAGCTCCAGTATACCCAGTGCAAAATAAGACAGCAGATGTAAATTCTCAAATTGGACATATTCCAAACACTAAAATGAAAATAAAATTATTTTTTTTCTACCTTTGTTGTCCGGTGATTTTGTTTTTCTATCCATATTGGTCCGAGTCTCTGATTCTGCTGCTCTCTATCTGTTCTCTTAACTCCATTTCCAGGGCTTCCTTTCCATTTATTTCTTTACTTTCCTCCTTTCTTCTTCATTTCTTGCCCTCCATCCTTGTCCAGCAACCCTCCTCTCCCCTCCAGCCACAAATGTCCAGCCACCCTCCTCTCCCCTCCAGCCACCCATGTCCAGCCACCCTCCTCTCCCCCTGCCCTCCCCTCCAGCCACCCTCCTCTCCCTCTGCCCTCCCCTCCCGCCACCCATGTCCAGACACCCTCCTCTCCCCTCTGCCCTCCCTCCCAGCACCAGGCCTCCCTCCCTCCCACCAAGCACCAGGGCCCTCCCTCCCTCCTCCTCTGAAATTTAAAAGGCGTACCTCGGGGTTAAGGTGGCGTCGGCAGCGAAAAGCCTATGAGGGCGGGACCAGGGCTTGAGAGACAGAAGGGAAGGCCGAAGGTGCGCCAAGCAAAGAACACGCTTTTCGCTCCCGCTACTGACACCGCCTTAACCCCGAGGTACGCTTTTTAAATTTCGGAAGAGGAGGGGGGACCCTGGTGCTGGGAGGGAGGGCAGGCAGGCAGCCTGGTGCTTGGTTGGTTGGAAGAGGGAGGGAGGGTGAGCGGCCTGGTGCTTGGTGGGAGGGAGGCCGGCCTGGTGCTTGGAGGGAGAGTGGGCGGACCAGCGACGGTGCGCGTGCCAAAGAAGAGGGCTCTGCGTGCCCTCTCTGGCACATGTGCCATAGGTTCGCCATCACTGCCCTAAAGCATTCCTATTATTTTTGCCAGCTGCGTACATTGCACAGTAATTCGTTTTTGTATTTTGGGGGTTGGAGGCATGTTAGGGGCAGAGAATGAGCATGGAAGCACTAATTAGCTAGTGCGTGCAAATTACCACTACACTAACTGATTAGCATATCCATAATGCGAGAGCCTTTAATGCCACGTAATGCTAACATTTGCATATGGCCATTAATGAAATAAATTGAAAAAAAAGCATTTTATGATGGCCACACTAGAAATGGACTTGGCGTATGGGAAAGGCCCATGTAAACGCTTATTAAGCCCATTTCTTGGCACAGCTTAGTAAACAGACCCCCTTAATGAAAAAATGTGAATTGGCCTACAAACATTTTCTACTTGAATATGACGAGACAATGAGCTGAAAAACACTCTGTTTGTATCTCTGACCAATATCAAAAACAATAGCTTACTGAATTAGAAGTAAACAATATTGTTTTTGATATTGAGGGGCAGAGATACAAACAATGTTTTTCAACTCGTTATCTTATCATTGACATTAGGGGGCCCTTTTACTAAGTCGTGTAAGCGTCTACGCGTGCCCGAGTGCCAAAATGGAGTTACCGCTCGGCTACTACGTTGCTCTTGAGGTAATTTCGTTTTTGGCACTCGTCCAATATGCGCGTTTGAAAAATTATTTTCAGACGTGAGTATTGGGCGCACGCCAAGTGACATTTGACGCACATAGATCATTACTGCCCAGTTACTGGGTGAGACTAGCGCTAGTTCAAGGGCCAGGATCAAAGGCTAATAACCTTGGGATCATTCAAATCCAAATGACTAGTTCAGTCTTAACATCTATTCTAAAAGGCAGTAGTCAAATGTTTTCATTCACTACAGATTTGTGTGCTGAATTAACATGGCTCTGTCTGTATCAAGTATTCTGATTAGCTCAGTAATGACACTGAACTCTAATTGTCATACCAGCCTCAATATCTTTCCCTAAACAAATTTTAAACTACATTTTCTTTGTTCATCTTAAAAATAAGAGTGTGGCCTGCTGTTGTGAGCAACAAACTGAGAACCAGGCAGTTGGTATGCCTGCTGTAGGATCAACATTTTTCAAGCCTATAGTCTTTGTACTATAAAGTTTACATTTTAAGCTGCAATTAAATATTTTTAAAACTTTATTGCTTGTGCTAATATAGTATGCTTTTGATACACAATGGGGCTTCTTTTCAAAGCACATGGACTTACAAAGCTCCATAGGTTAATATGGGGCTTATTGTCAAAGAACTTAGACTTACTTTTCTACATGAATACTTCAGGAAATCACAAGCTGAAACCACTTCCTCACTGTTTCCACCATGTCAATTTTAAGACATTACCATTCGTACATGCTAACTCACACAACTCATGGATGAGACATTTTCAGGAACTGGTTCTTTAACAATTTTGTGCCAGGTGTAAGAAAACATCTGCAGACTATGAAGCTTGACGAGAACGCCATCTTGTTGCTGGATAATTGTTCAGCATATCTCCCAGCAGAATTAATCAAAGTGGAAAAATCAAGTAGAATATCTACCTGAAAATACCACATCACTTATTCAACCACTTAATTGAGGAGTAATTGTCGTCTTCAAAGAAACACTACAGATGAGAGTTGGCGATCTCTGTGTTTGGCAATGAGGTGGTTGGAATCGCAAGTCATTGACCACATAAAAGTTCTCTAGTTTAGAAATATTTTGGACTTTGCTAACAATAAGTAGCATAAGAATGCAAAACAAACGAAACTGACTGACTTTCTTTTGTTAATCTATTAAGTCTGCATGTACATGGACTGGTTCGTATACACTGTACTGTATTACACTGCACTATAAAATTTAATCAGAAACTAGCTTACTATAATGGGGGCATATTGCAATACATAATGCACGTGATATACAGAACTATATTATTTCATTAGACCTATTATATACAATATTAACACAACAACAAAAGTTTCAACAGTTTGATGTCACTAGGCTCTGTATCCATTTTTTTTTTTTAGTATATAACGAACCCCATTAGACCATGGTTCTAGCTTTGGCTCCCAGTTTCCATGTTATACCGAGGTTTCACTGATATAGTCCAACCACACAAGATAAAAAAAACATAGGGGCCTTTTAATAAGCCATGTAGGCGTCTATGAATGCCCAACACGCGTCAGTTTGGAGTAGCCTGTGCATTTTCATTATTTACGCGTGCCAGAAAATATTATTTTCTGGCACACGGCAAAAATCAGGCGGTAACTCTGACTTGACGCGCATAGGTGATTTACCACACAGTTAACATGAGAGAGCTTACCGCTAAGTCAATGGCTGGCGGTAAGGTCTGAGACCCAAAATGGATGCACGCCAATTTTTATTTTGCTGCACGTCCATTTTTGGCAAAATATTTTTAAAAAGGCATTTATACAGGTGCACTGAAAAATAGATCTGCGCGTGCCCAAAACCGTACCTACACTACCGCGGCCATTTTTCGCTGCACCTTAGTAAAAGGACTCTATAGGGCCCTGTTTACTAAACTGCGCTATAGGCGTGCTAGCATTTTTAGCATGCGCTAAATACTAGAGACACATAGGAATATATGGGTGTCTCTAGCATTTAGAATGCACTAATTTTAGTACATGCTAAAAACGCTAGCGCACCTTCGTAAGCAAGGCCCATAGATACATAAAATCATAGTGTTTGCTGCTGCAGTCTATTCATCAGCCCTAAGGAGGATTAAATGCCAATGTGGACAAATGTGTTTTTAATTTGGTTTTAAATTAATTGTAAGAGGTTTCTCAATGCTGTCCCAGAGGCACATTATTCCATAAAAAAGGCACTTTCTCATAATAAAGCTTTATTATTCTTTAATAAGGGGATGAAGTTTTTAAAAACTAAATATCTACCTGGTAGTGGTAAGCGTTTTACTGACCACCACCAGTGTTAATCCCAGAAATTCAATGCCAGGCCATGTCTGGGCTTCAGCAATGAATATCAGGTTTATACGGCACTGGCTAACACACTGCCGGATAAGTCGATATTCAGAACTTAAGTCAGCCATGGGTTGCCGCATAAAGATAAGGACTGTGTTTTATGCAGTCCCAGTTACGCAGTTACCCTGGCTGGTAAAGTGTTAAATATCGGCACTTAACCGGCCAAGTGCCGACTCCACCCTCCAAATGCCCCTAAAACAGCTGGTTTCACTTAGGTGCTAACCAGTTATTTTCAGCCGAGACAAATGGTTAAATACTACTGAAAATTATTGGACAGCCCCAAACAAGCAATTTAACTGGTCAGCGGCCGTTTCCAGCCAGTTAAATCATTTTGAATAAGTTATAGTGCCTCAGAAAATGCTAATAATCTTTCCACTTACCTACAACTGAATGTCAGTACCACTGCTTTAAGAACGATTCAAAATGCCTCCTGTTATCGTCAAACAGGATAGCTATAGAAGGATTTTAACCCTGTTATTATGACAGCCTGGACCAAACCCAAAGGCAGAAGATGGTCTTCTAGTTTTTAGATCCAAGTTTAGAAGATTATAGTTTTTACTTAAGGAAAGCTAACACATTTTATTTCACAAATCATATAAAGCTGTAAGCTTGTCTAAGGAACTGTTTTCCATTTTCCATAACCCAACAACAATAAAGATCCCCATATTAACCCTCTGTCCTTCTGCTGATGTCCTCTCACAGTATTTCTCCTCAGAAGTTCAAGATCTCGTTAACATGTTGCCTAGTCTTACTCCCCCCACTTCCTCACTACCTCTACCCCTTCCAACTCCAGGTTCCCCAAGAATTGCGCAGGATGCGGCCTCCTGTCCGGGCTCTCCCTCTTGGTCCTCAATCAAACCGCACACCATTCACTTCCAAAAACACTTTTAGGAGTGCGGCCCACATCTTGCCTATTAGGCACAATTCCATCCTCTTGGCTAAAAGTTTCTGAGCTTCAATAATCAAGGCTCATCTGGGAAGGTACCAATCTTTAGCTGATAATGGAAAAAAAGGCATTTTTACCGCAATTTTGGGTCACTTTTTTTGGACCCTTTTTTTCCACAAACAAGTCCCAAAAAAGTGCCCCAACTGCCCAGATGACCAATGGAGGGAATCGGGGATGACCTACCCGGACTGCCTCAGTGGTCACTAACCCCCTCCCACCACAAAAAAACCCACTTTAAAAACTTTTTTCCAACCTGTATGCCAGCCTCAAATGCCGTACCCAGCTCCATGACAGCAGAATGTGTTCTCACAGCCTTTCCCTGGGTCAGATGTGGCTCTCGGGTGTACTACAGGGTCACATCAGCATTGCATTATGGTGGGTGTAGGGTATTGGGCTCCGTGATTTCATTAGCTTGTGTTACAGTCTCACGATGTTATTAGTTGGTAGGCTCTTCTCCCATGGTGCTTTTCCCCCTGCCTACTGGGTCAGAGTGTGCCCTGTTTTGATTCCGGTAGTCCATGAGGTAGTGGCCATTTTTGTAAGACAGTTTTAGATCCCTTCCATGTGTTAGCCACGTTAGAGAACTTAGTTATTACCTTGAATGTGGCTGAAAGAGGGCATTGTACAGCATGCTGCCAGCTCTGACCTACTGCTAATCTCAGTACCAGGGAGACTCGATGCCAGTGGGGCCCAACCTCTGATCTGCAGTTAACTTTGAGTAAACGTGCTTATTCCAATAAAGGACGTTTTCGGAGAGATTAGTCTTCAGGTGTCAACTGGTTTGCCAATGTTATACAGCAGCAACCAGTCCTAGAGGCCTGCATGTATGCAGGTCCCTGGAGCACTTTTAGTGGGTACCGCAGTGCACTTCAGGCAGGTGACCCCAGGCCCATCCCCCCCTACCTGTAACACTTGTGCTGGTAAATGGGAGGTCTCCAAAACCCACTGTACCCACATGTAGGTGCCCCCTTCACCCCTAAGAGCTATGGTAGTGTTGTACATTTGTGGGTAGTGGGTTTTGGGGGAGGGGGGTTGGGAACTCAGCACCTGTGGTAAGGGAGCTATTATGCATGTGGGAGCTTTTTCTGAAGTCCACAGCACTGACCTAGGGTGCCCAGTTGGTGTCCTGGCATATCAGGGGGACCAGTGTACTACGAATCCTGGCCCCTCCCATGACCAAATGGCTCAGATTAGGACGTTTTTGAGCTGGGCGTTTTTAGTTTCCATTATCGCTAAAAAAAACAAATGCCCAGCTCAAAAACGTCCATTTTTAATGTTGATGTTGCAGATGGAAGTGGCGATACTGTATGTTTACAATTATCTCTGTGTGATATGTGTATGCTCAATAAATATAAATAAACATTTTTTTTTTTTTTAAACGTCCATTTTTTTGAAAATACGGTTCGGCCCGCCCCTTCATGGGCCCATTCTCAGAGATAAACGCCCATGGAGATAGGCGTCTGCGTTCGATTATGCCCCTCCACGTCATGCTCAAAAATTTGATCATGTCTCTCCACTACTTCAAAAGTATCACTGGCTCCCTATTGAGCTGCGCATAGTGTTCAAACCATTGGCATAGCTACATGGGGCCACGGGGGCATGGGCCCCCGTAGATTTGGCCATGGCCCCCCCGCCACCAACCCTTCGACCCCACCTCCCGCCACCAACCCTCTCCCGCCGCCGCCGTCGGGTACCTTTGCTGGCGGGGATCCCCAACCCCCACCAGCTGAAGTCCTCTTCTCCGGCGCGGCCGCATTGCTGATCTGCAAGGGCAGGCTTCTGATTCTGTGAGTCTGACATCCTGCGTCAGACTCAAAGAAACAGAAGCCTGCCCTTGCAGATCAGCAGGCTTTTGTTTCTGCGAGTCTGACGTCCTGCACGTACAAATGTGCAGGACATCAGACTCACAGAAACAGAAGTCTGCCCTTGCAGATCAGCATCGCGGCCGCGCCGGAGGACTTCGGCTGGCGGGGGGTACCGAGGACTTCGGCTGGCAAAGGTACCCGATGGCGGCGGCGGGAAGAGGGGGTCGAAAGGGTTGGCGCCGGGGAGGGGGCTCAAAGGTGGTGGTGGCGGCAGCGCCAGGGGGGGTTAAAATGTGCCCCCTCACCTCGGGCTCTGGACCCCCCTCCCGTCGAAGTCTGGCTACGCCCCTGGTTCAAACTATTAACTCTTACTTTTAAGGCCCATAGGATTGGTCTTCCCGACTATTTGGCAAACCTTACTATTTCTATATTCTCCTCCCAGTATTTTTCGTTCTATGAATGATCATTGTCTGTTACTTCCTAACCCCAAATCTACTCAGCTGGAATCTACCAGACATCAGGCTTTTTTCTTCGTTGCCCCCTTCTTTTGAAATTCCCTCCCCTGAACATCCATGCGGAATTATCATTGTCTGCCATAAAAACATGGCTTTTTTCCATCAAGTTTTCAACTCTACATAAGATTTCTGAGAAACATGAAAGCTGGGCCCATTGCTTTTCCTTTGCCTCCCTCGTATCCCCACTGGTCTTTCTGACTCTCTCATTTTTCCTTCTCTTTTTTTTTCTTTTGGCTGTTTGACTGTTCCTTAGATAAGTGTGATGTTCTTTCCTATCAGTTATTGTAGTTCCTTTCCTCCTGCGGAATTTTGTTTTTAGATTGTAAACCGCTTATGTCTGCGAGTTATTTTAGGCAGTATAGCAAGTTTCAATAAACCATAAGCCTATCAACATATAGCATAGGGCAAGAACAGGAATAAATCTCATTCCTAACAGTCATCCTGACTTTACTTAACTGGTGTAGTTTCAGTACCTAATACTCAGCCAATGTACTCCACTTATAGCACTACGGGATCCTTTTACTAAACTATGGTAAAAAGTGGCCTTAACACATGCTTATGTGTGTAATTACCATACACTAAGGCCATATTTACCATTTGGGTAAAATAGCTGATTTTTCTACTGACAGCATTAATGGCCACACGCTAATCTTCCCACTGCACCTATTTTGTAGGCGGTAAGGTCTCACTCAATTATCACACTCTAATCTGTTAGCACACGGCAATGTAACTGTACTAACTGATTAGCATAGATCACTCCCACTCTCGACCCCAGACCCACCCCCCAGCAGTAAATAGTAAATTGTATTTTTTAGTGCATGGGAAGCATTCGCACATACAAAAATTACCAAGGAACATTTCACCGCCCCCTGCAGTAAGCAGATGATGGTGCTTACCGCAGCTTAGTAAAAGGGCCCCTAGGGGGCAATTCTGTAACTGGGGCACACTGAGTGCCAATTCTATAACAACTTAGCTATAATCAATCTCCCAAACACATCATTACTCACACCAACTTCTCCATCTTTATCACCACCAATGGACATGTAAAAATAAATATTTTACTATTCGGGGATCTTCAGATAATTCAAAAGTTTCCACCATATGGGACTTTGCCACAAATTATAATTATAAGGAACAAAGAATGATTTTTCAATTACATACGCTACACCCTGTTGGGTTAAATTCAGAATTAGATTGGTGGTCGCTGATCTGATTGGTTGCCGCTGGTTATAGGTGGCCCTATCAGAATTGGCGTTTCATGATCAGCTGAGTCCTATTTAAATCGAAAGGGCTGTGGAGGACGCCGCAGCCATTTTTCTTGAGACAGTAAAACTAATATATAGAAATGGTATATGATCTTTAAAGCTTATGATATTAATATAACAACAACATTGATGGACACAGTTATTGAAAATGTTTTTTGTTACAGCTAGCCTCTTCCCTGACAAAGTGTAACGAAACCTGGCCATGTCGGCAGAGGTTTGAGCTGGAGGAAATCGTTGCTGATATTTTCTATAAGATAAGTTAAATTTAAGTAATAAGTTTGAACAAATAATTGAAGATACACAACTTTTTTTTAAATATAAAGAGCAAAATGTAAGAAAAAGATAAAGTAAAAAATTGACGGGTTGATCCATGAGGATGCAAATGACACCATTTACAATTTGTGGCAAAGTCCCATATGGTGGAAACTTTTGAACTATCTGAAGATCCCCGAATAGTAATACATTTATTTTTACATGTCCATTGGTGGTGATAAAGATGGAGAAGTTGGTGTGAGTAATGATGTGTTTGGGAGATTGATTATAGCTAATTTGAAATATTCCCCACACTAGAAGTTAGGTTCCTTAAGTTGATTGATCGAATTCTATAACAACAGCATATATTTACAAAGATTCCATTATAGAATACCAGGTTAAGCCCAAAGATGTCCACACAATGCTAGACACACTCACACCAGGTCCATGATCTGCATGCTAGTCACATTACTGTATAAGTTGTGTATGTAGCTTGGAGACACACCCATGACCCTCCCACATGTACAGCTCCTTGCAGTTACATGTTAAGGCACTTAAATGCTATTTTATACAATCATATGTAATGCAAATACGTGCCTGCTAATTATCTCAGTACTTATGCGCATATGTAGAAAGTACCAGCAAAAATATGCAAACTGATTTGACTGTATCTACAGAAAGGCGGTATAACAAGTATGGAATATGAATATACCCCCTAATCCTATAAAATGTGCTTTAATTTGCAAGTGCAATTTAATTAACGAACCAATTAGCATCAATAATTGGGTGCTAACAATCATCTGTGCTAATTAGCATCAATTAAAGTTTACACATGTATATTTATGCCCCGGATCCACACATATAAATATTACATGTGGCTCTAAAAAGGGGGCACAGCCATGGGAGGGTCATGGGCGGATTGGGGTGTTCCCACAATTTATGTGCACTCTAATAGAATAAGGGGGATCCACGCCTAATCCAGGAACGGGTATTTCCCCCCACGGTTCTGTTGGTGTAAATGCTCAAGCCCAAAAGTAGTTGTGGTTCCCGGTGCTAAGCACTATTCTATAAACAGCGCCTAACTTTGAGTGTCATTTATAGAATAGCACTAAGCACTATCTTTTGTTTTTCAGTGCCGATCTTTAGGCGCCATTTACTGAGTCCAGTCCATGGTGCACAGTCATAGAACTGACCTTCATGCTTTTATCCTCTCTTTTCTTCCATGCCTCTCCCCACCCACCTGAATAATAACACCTACTTGTGACGCCCAGGAGCGTGAAAGATCAGGCATCTAAAGATCAAGGGCCAGACGCACTAAAGTTAACGAGCCAGCAACGTGGGTTTTAAACTGGTTCTAGCCAGTTTAACGTGCAAGTAGTAAACCAGGACATGCATAAAAGGGCATTGTCCTGTCACAGTAGCAGCTAACGAAAACGGAATTCAGATGAGCAAATTAGTATTATAATGAGTAAAATACGTATTGTAATGAGATGCACTACCGTTTTCCGATCCCCTTACCATGGAAAACGTAATGGGAAGTCTGCACCTCTCGTTGAGGCTGCTGTGAAGGAATCAGAAGGAAAAAAAAATTCTTGCAGAACTGAACAACAAGCTCCAAAAACGGACAATCTGGAAAACAAAAATGTCCAGTGCTCGTTAGGGACGTCCTTCTAAAGTGCCTAACATGGACGTCCTTCACTAAAACAAAAAAGGATGTTCCTGACGAGCACTTGGACATTTGCAGCTTTCTCTAAGGGAAGGGCTACATGCTTTAAACGGGGTGCATCTCCTCGAAGTTGCAGTCAGTTTAGAGAAGTCAGATTAATCGTGTGTGGCTCACTGCTTCCAGCTGACACACGGAAGGTAGGGAGCAGCCGGGTGTGGAGGGAGGGAGGGAGGAGGGAGCGTGGCTTCTCCGGGAAGCTTTGCTGACACTCTGCACCTCTCGTTGGGGCTGCTGCAAGGGAATAGGAAGGAAAAAAAAAAAACATCCAAGTGCTCGTCAGGCACGTCCAAGTGCCTAACACGAGCTGGATGTCTTCCTGCAGCTTTTGTGATGGGCGTCCTTCTTAGAAGTGTTTTTCTTACCTGCCTGAACTGACCACAGCCACAGTTCTCTCAACAGCCCCTCCAAGGTTGTTTTCAGCTTGCGCCCCCCCCCCCCCCCCACACACACACACACAGGATCGGGACGTGCGAGGACGGCCAAATCAAAACTTTTTGGACGTCCCTCCCTTCAGGTCTCTCTCAGCCAATCACAGCACGTTTAGCTGATACTGGTAACAGCTAAACGCGCTGTGACTGGCTGAGAGAGACCTGGAGGGAGGGACGTCCAAAAAGTTTTGATTTGGAGGTCCTCACAGGTCCAGATCCTGGGGGGGGGGGGGGGGGGGCGCAAGCTGAAAACAACCTTGGAGGGGCTGTGGTTGTGGTCAGTTCAGGCAGGAAAAAAAAACAGGGACATCCTTTTTTTTTCTTCAGAGACTCCTTCCTAATTGCCTGATGTAAGCCTGCCTTTAACATGCAAAGCAGTAAACAATGGAAATGTTACACAAGCAAAGAGCAGCAGCACTTAAATTAACTGGGGCTCTTTTCAGCACTCTTTCTCTTCTGAGGTTTCAGGCTGCTGACAAGTTTCCTGCTCTTCAGGGACTTTTTTTTTTGTTGTTTTTTGAGTGAAGGACTTCCTTGGCATGTGAAAGTCTGCAACGATTATGGGGACGACTTGTTTTTTTTTTTTTTTTTTTGCGTGAAGGACGTCCTTCTTGGCATGTGCAGAGCAGCCAGAATAACACTTCGCTGCTCTTAACATGCTCAGCTGGCCGACTGGCTTGGAAGGAAATCCCATGCAAATGAGCTAGCAGCGACCAGCTCATTTGCATGCGATTTCCATGATGCATGCCCGTTTCTTACCGATTTGCTAAGGAATCGGTAAGGGAAGGGCTTTAACGTTTTTGTTGATGCATCTGTCCCCAAGTCAGGTCTGCCATACTATAAACAGGGAAGAAACCTGGCAATAGGGATTCACACAGAAAAAAATATATTATGGTTCATTCTGGGGGCATATTTTGTCTTGTCCCCAATTTTCAGTCTTTTTTTGGTTTGTTTAACACACTTTAAAACTTTTTAATGCCTGCTGATCAATAATGCATGTTAATACATAGATCAACATACTTAAGAACAAAAGAATTGCCATACTGGGTAAGATCAACAGTACCTCTAGCCCAGCATTCTGCTTCCAATGCCCATAATGCCCAATCCAGGTCACAAATACCTGGCAGGATCTGAAAAAGAAGCAAAATCCCATGCTTCTTAACCCCAGGGATAAGCAGTGATTGTCTCTACCCAGGTGTACCTTAATAATGTTTCATGGATTTTATTTCCAGGAATTTGTCCACAACTTTTTTTAAACCCAGTTATGCTAACTGCTCTTACCATATTCTCTACTACTACTTATCATTTCTATAGCGCTACTAGACATACGCAGCGCTGTACACTTGAACATGAAGAGACTGTAAGCTCTGTCGAGCACAGACTATCTCCAGCAATGAGTTCCAGCGTTTAACTGTGTGTTAAGTGAAAACAAAAAATGTTTTTCTCTGGTTTGTCCCCTAGTCTGTACTTTTTAAAAGAGCAATCAATCAATTTGTGTTTACCTATTCCACCTCACTCAGGATTTTAAATATGTATATCTCCCCTCAGCCATCTTTTCTCCCAGCTGAAGAGCCACAACCTCTCTAGCCCTTCCTCATGAAAGTCATTCCATCCCTGTAATCCTAACTCAATTTTGCATGCAGTAAAATTTTTAAGGAGTATTAACAAACTGGTTGCATACTAATGAACTTCTATCCCATAGGCCTCCTCCCATCTTCACATTCTGTTTCTAGTTGTAGCCACCCTGAATGCTTTCAAAGAGTAATTTCCTTGTCCTTCCCCCCCAGGCCCCATGTGGCACAAACATTTTACTTCATGCTGCAACTACAGTAGCAAATCTGAACGCAAAGGATTAAAAATATTAGGCCCTTAAAAGAGTTTTCCAAGTGGATCCTGGAGTACCCTTTCCAGTCAGGTTTTCAGGGTATCCATAATGAATATGCATGAAAGATTTGCATACAATGGAGGCAGTGCATGCAAATCAATCTTATGCATATTCATTGTGAATATGATGAAAACACGACTCCAGGACCGACTTGGGAAACACTGCACTACACTAAAGAAAAACAACTCTACAACTAAAGGGAGCCTTCAGATCAGACTTATTTTAATAAAATGGAGATACTGTTTAGAATCACTGTATGTTCTCAGTTTACTCCTTCTGTTGGGTGATTTGTTATTTGAATGTGTGCTGCCTTCTGAGCTCTTCACCTGCTTCAAGTCCTCTGCTCCTTTGTTTACTGGGAGAGCAGTTTCCAGCACTCAGGGAGAAAGCAGCCTCTGTAAAGCAGATACTGGTGGGTGACATCACTAACTGTATTGTTATTTGAATATGTGCTGCCTTCTGAGCAGCACAGGCTAAATTCAGGTGACCATCAGGGGGAGGAATGCTGGCTTCGGCCTAACCCCTGGTAAGCCTTTCCTTGGCTGAGAGGTGCCCAGCTCTACCAGCCTTTCAGGTGCTGTGGAGGACTTGCAGCTCATCTGCATATCCTTACAGCCTTCTCTGGGGTGACTCCCAGGTCCACTCCAATCCGCTCAGGGCCTCCGCTCTAGGTGCCGAAGCCATATTCTCTTTACATTTATTTTTCTCCCAGTTACTACCTATGGCTCCAGTACACTTTCTCTTCTTGGTACTGTCCCTTCCTAATCTGTTTCTCCATCTGAAACCACTGTACACTGCACGAACACACTGTCCACCCTCTGTATCTCACCATCTCTTTTTTCCCCTTCCTTCTTCTCAGCTCTCAACCTTCAACATGTCCTTCCTTTCATTCATCCATCTCCTTTCTATCTGAGTACATCTCGCCTTCGTTGCTGTCGTCATACCTCTCCTACTCTTCTCTGTACTCTCTTGCTCCTTCTCCTGCTCTCCGCTGGGGACATTAATCTCAATCCTGGTCCTCCACATCAGCTCTCATCCTATTTGTGCAGGTCACACCGTGATATCTCCAATCTAATTTCTGTTCCTCTCCTCCCCCTTTCTTCCCTGCCTTTCTCTTGTGCTCTGTGGAATGCCCGCTCTGTCTGTAACAAACTTTCCTACATCCATGACCTCTCTATCTCTCGTACTCTCCATCTGCTTGCCCTAACTGAAACTTGGCTTTACCCTGAAGACTCTGCTTCAGTCGCGGCCCTATGCCATGGAGGTTATCTTTTCTCCCATACTCCTCGTCCGGTTGGCCGCGGAGGTGGTGTCGGGCTACTACTTTCACCCTCTTGTAGATTTCAACCTCTTCTTCCACCTCAGTCTCACTGCTTTTCTTCCTTCGAAGTCCACGCTATCCATCTATTTGCACCTCTGCCTCTCCAAGTAGAAGTCATTTATCGACCCCCTGATAAGTCCCTTTCTTCCTTTCTCACTAACTTTGACGCCTGGCTTTCCTTCTTTCTTGAATCTTCATCTCCTTCCCTCATTCTTGGGGATTTTAACATTCATGCTAATGATCCCTCTGACTCTTATGCTTCTCAGTTCATTGCTTTAACATCCTCTTTCAATCTTCAACTGTGCTCCACTGCCCCCACTCATCAGAATGGCCACTGTCTTGATCTTATCCTCTTCTCAAACTGCTCACTCTCCAGTTTCTGTGCCTCAACTCTTCCCCTCTCTGACCATCATCTGATAACTTTCACACTTAAACACCCTCCTCCCAAGCCCCGTCCAATCTTAACCAATACATTTAGGAATCTTCAGGCTATTGACCCTTCTACTCTGTCCTCAAGTGTTTCAAATCTCTTCTCTACCACTATGTTATCTAAGTCTGTCAATGAGGCTCTCTTTTCCTATAATACTATTCTCTCCTCTGCTCTGGATACTCTCGCTCTTCCCATTCCCCATCCTCTAAAACATACCAAACCTCAGCCTTGGCTGACCTCTAGAATTTGCTATCTACGTTCCTGTGCCCGCTCTGCCAAATGCCTTTGGCTGAAATCCCGTGCCCATGCAGACTTCATACATTTCAAATTCTTGCTGACCTCCTTCCAGTCTGCTCGTTTACTTGCCAAACTTTGACAAATTCTCTTGACTCAAACCCTCAACTTCTCTTTGCCACACTGAAATCTCTCCTCAAAGTGCCTTCATCTCCAACTCCCCCTTCACTTTCTCCCCAGACTCTGGCTGAGTACTTTCATGGTAAGGTTCACAAGATTAAACTTGAATTCTCAACCAGGTCGCCTCCACCTCTCCTTCCCTTAGTCCATTCTCTCAACCCTCCAACCCTTGCCTCCTTTTCTTCCTTTTCTGAAATCACTGAAGAGGAAACTACATATCTTCTTTCCTCCTCTAAACTAACTACCTGTTCCTCTGATCCTATTCTCACCCATCTACTTAACGCTATCTCTCCTACTGTCATCCCTTATATTTGTCATATCCTCAATCTTTCGCTTTCCACTGCGACTGTTCCTGATGCCTTCAAACATGCCGTAGTCATACCACTCCTTAAAAATCCTTCATTGGACCCTACCTGTCCTTCCAACTATTGCCCCATCTCCCTCCTCCCTTTCCTATCCAAGATACTTGAACGTGCTGTTCACCGCCGTTGCCTTGACTTTCTTTCATCTCAAGCTATTCTTGATCCACTTCAATCTGGCTTTCGCCCCCTTCATTCAACTGAAACAGCGCTTGCTAAAGTCTCCAATGATCTGTTCCTAGCCAGATCCAAAGGTCTCTATTCTATCCTCATCCTTCTCGATCTATCTGCTGCTTTTGACACTGTTGATCACAACCTACTCTTTGATACACTGGCCTCACTTGGATTTCAGGGCTCTGTTCTTTCCTGGTTTTCTTCTTATCTCTCCCAGCGTACCTTTAGTGTATACTCTGGTGGATCCTCTACTTCTATCCCACTGTCAGTTGGTGTACCTCAGGGATCTGTCCTGGGACCTCTTCTTTCCTCCATCTATACTTCTTCCCTTGGTACTCTGATCTCATCCCATGGTTTTCAGTATCATCTTTACGCTGGTGATTCCCAGATCTACCTCTCCACACCAAAAATCTCAGCAGGAATCCAGGCCAAAGTATCAGCCTGCCTGTCTGACATTGCTGCCTGGATGTCTCACTGCCATCTGAAACTAAACATGACCAAGACTTAGCTTCTTATCTTTCCCCCTAAACCAACATCTCCTCCTCCCCCATTCTCTATTTCTGTGGATAACACTCTCATCCTTCCTGTCTCATCAGCTCGTAAACTTGGGGTCATCTTCGACTCCTCCCTCTCCTTCTCTCCACATATTCAGCAGACTGCTAAAACCTGTCGTTTCTTTCTCTATAATATCACCAAAATTCGCCCTTTCCTTTCTGAGCACACTACCACAACCCTCATCTACACTCTTATCACCTCTCGCTTAGACTATGGCAACTTGCTTCTCACAGGTCTCCCACTTAGCCATCTCTCTCCTCTTCAATCTATTCAAAATTCTGCTGCACAACTAATATTCCGCCAGTGTCGCTATGCTCATATTTGCCCTCTCAAGTCACTTCACTGGCTTCCTATCCATTTCCGCATACAGTTCAAACTTCTCTTATTGACTTATAAGTGCATTCACTCTGCAGCTCCTCAGTATCTCTCCACTCTCATCGCTCCCTACACTCCTCCCCGGGAACTCCGTTCACTGGGTAAATCTCTCTTATCTGCACCCTTCTCCTCCACCGCTAACTCCAGACTCTGTTCCTTTTATCTTGCTGCACCATATGCCTGGAATAGACTTCCTGAGCCGGTACGTCAAGCTCCATCTCTGGCCGTCTTCAAATCTAAGCTAAAAGCCCACCTTTTTGATGCTGCTTTTAACTCCTAACCCTTATTCACTTGTTCAGGACCCTTATTTTGTCATCCTCACTTTTAATATTCCCCTTATCTCTTATTTGTCCTTGTTTGTCTGTCCTAATTAGATTGTAAGCTCTGTCGAGCAGGGACTGTCTTTTCATGTTCAAGTGTACAGCGCTGCGTACGTCTAGTAACGCTATAGAAATGATAAGTAGTAGTAGTGATACTATGAGTGAACCAGGCTGTCTGAAGGAAGCCTTTGGCTATCAAGTAGATAAGTGACTGCTTCACCATAATTGTTCAGGTTGAATAGCTCCTCCAAGACACCCCCCCCCCCCCCCCACACACACACACACACACACACACACACACGAATGAGATGTGGAACAGAAACATCCCTCTGCTGCCTTCTATAGACTGTGTCCCCTGCACCAAACAACAGCCTGATGTGGCCACAAAATAAACATAACTGCTAGAATCCAAGCTTTTGGGTATGAACATACACCCAGTTAAACCTGGTTTAATCACACCACAGATAAGAAAGTCAAACCTCTGTTGTTAGAAATCTACTGGAAAGGATGTGTCAGGTTTTCGTTCTGCTCCAGAAAGTCCGACATCAGCCCCTCAGAACCAGTTTCTCAAATCCCCTAACTTCAACCTCCGTTTAAATAACATCTACGACAACCGTCTCATTCCCAGTCAGGAAATAATAATCAAATAAAATTCAGCCACACGGGATTTGTTCTTAGTTGGGGTAAAAAGTAGACCTGCAGTTATTTAAGATATTGCCAGAAATACTAAGTAGGGTAATTTTTCTATTCCGAAATCATCAATCAATCCCGCAAACCCAATCATTTCTGCCTGACGAGCAAAAAGTAACATTTCTTAATGAAGTTGCCATACAGTGTAGCATAAAAAATATGGTTCTATTCTGAACCCAACAGTATTTAAACGTACTCATGCCAAATGAAATCCTCTGTAACAGGCGTGATCATTGATAGCTGGACAAAATTCAATTTTCAAATATGTATTATTAGCATGTGTTAACTTAACGCATTGCAAAAATTGTTTCTCCGGTCTAACCTAGAGATAGAAACCTGTCAGGGCTGGGCATCATCAGTCCTTGAACTGTCTCCCATCTCAAGCACATTAAAATCAAGCACATTCAGCCACTAGGAAAGCCGTAAAACAATGTCACGATTCGTCAGACAATGGGAAGCGAGGGTTCCTGGGGAGACAGTCATCCGTGGCAAGGACGGCTGAATTTGCTAGTGACTATAGGACCGGCAGTCAGTTATTTATGTGCAGTGGGTTACATGTCAGCAGGGCTGAGTTTACTCACCAGATATTTCCGATTGGGGCACTTCACTCACGCTGAATCCCTTAGTGCTATAAACCTGTCTGACATCTGTACAGCTCTTCGCTTTGCTGCTACTTTCACTTCCAGCCGAGCACAACAAGCACAAAAGCCAAAATCCGAGAGAAAGATCCATCATCCCACTACTTCCAGACCAATCGCTCCCAAGGGCAAATCAGACTATTTTTTTTCTTCAGTGGGTAAATTTTCTTTTAAGTTTACAAAATTAGTAGCACAGACGAAAGATAGGGTCAATTTCACCTTTCTCCGGGCGCACACAAAGCTGTCAACGCAATCAACTGCAGGAATAAAACGAGCTCCAGGCAGCATCAGAATACAGCAGAGATTAATTTTTTTAAAAATAGTAATAAAATTAATAGATGATATCGTCCAAAGCGATGGAAATAGGATGTAAAATCGCAGCCGCCACTAACTGATTACAGGTAATATATGTGCTGTTCCATTACAGGAGAAAAAAAATCCAACTTTAGAAATAGCTCATGCCACTTTGCAAATATGAAAAGCACAAAATCCAGAGCTGCAGAAGAAGAGGAGAAGCCACGGTGCATGCAGGGTGCTGCTGCTCCTCCAGTGACCCTGTGCTCGTGCCGTTGCCCGTAAATTCAGAAAGGCGAAACCCGATACAGCATGCTCGCTCTTTCAGGAAGACGGAGACTACACCACCTGCAGAGAATCCAGTTCTTTGCAGGCAGGCAGGCAGGTCAATACCCCGCCCCTTCAGCCCAGCTCCGGCAGCCACCAATCCTCAGTAGCTTCACAAATCTACACAACTCACCCCCGGCTCCGCAATCTGTTAGTCATTTGCTAATTGGTCCCTGTAGCAGCTCTCTGCTGAACCCGCCCTGTCTTGCCGCCTACCTACCCTCACCCCCGCTACAAAGCAGTGTTGCTAGATTGGGCTACTTGACGTCCATTTAAGCTAGTTTGTTTGCTCCTTGTGCGGGAAAAAAATGGTTGAGCGGGAGGGGCTACTTTTCGGCTACACTGCCCAGCCTGGCGACGTCATCGATTTCACCACGTGCTGCGCCTGCGCTTAAATACAGCACGTGGGGATTAATTGTTCAGCCTGGCCCGCCAGCAGCAGCAGTAGTTGCTAGTTTACAGGCTGTTGCCAGCTGTACTGTTCCCATCCACTCAGGGTCCTGGCAGTCCTGCCTCGTGCCATTTCAATCACCCATTTGCTTTGCCAGTAGTCCCTTCTATTCTGTCCCTCTCACTCCCCCCCCCCCTTTCCTGGCAGCTGTATAATAATGAAAGTTAATGAGGACTTTTGCCTATCTGATGAAAGACGAGGGAACAATGCTTCAAAACTTACTGGGATTGTAAAATTTCATTTAAACCGGAATTAGCTGGTTTTGTGCATAAATTATGGTGTGACTAATGCACAAAGGGTTTTTAGCACTGTTGTTACCAGCAACCGAAAATGCAATGCAAATGTATTAAAATAAGCTTAGTAGTATTAAAAACAAGCCCATGAGCATTCCGTGTGATGGAACAAATGTTTCGTGCAATGCACAGAAGGGAGCACCTACCTGTAATGTTCAAATTTTTCCAGCAGGTCTGAAGTGGCATTACATGTGAAAGAACAGCTTCTCAATGGGGTAGTCTGCTTGAAAATTTTTATTATCTGCATTTTTCATGTGTGTGTATTATATGTGTGCATTCTGCCCAGAACAATACAGAAAAGTGTAATGAAACAAAAAAAATTGGTTATCCTGACACATGCATATGATGTCTGTCTATGACACATGGAGAAAACGGTTTTATTGCAGGATCTCGAGGTTTCTCTCACTATAAAACTTTGCTGCGATAACACTTGTTCTTAAAAGCATGTTATCTTGTTCTCTAATAAGTGCATGTATCTTGTACATCTGTCTTGCACGTATACCTTGTGCACGCATTCTGCTGCATCTGGAGATACAGACGGAGGTTTGGGTCAATACTCAAAACTAACGCCAGCGGTAAAAGTGGTTAGCACCAGATTTGCACATATACAGCAGTGAATGCTCAGAGGGCTTGAGTGCCAGTGCTAACGTGTGTACCAAAGATGGCTTCAAATTGCATCCTAATATATTTATATGGATGCTAATGAGTTCAGTAACTATTCCTTTTTAATGTCCAGAAACAAATGATGGTTTATAATGCTAAAAACATCACTGGTTCAGGGGCAGTGTAGAGAGGATTTCTTTTCAATTTTTCACATTAAATTGCTAATTTGTCTTCTTTGAGAGATGGAAGGAAGCCTGTGCAACTTCTAAGCGTTAATAGTGAGAAACAAACGTGCGAGTCTGAGCAAAATTGAAAGTGGAAGTATACATCGGCACCTATTGTTCTGTACTTAAATAAGAACCTTTCAATTTTTAAACAATTTTTTTAAAACTCACATTTAAAGGCATAGAAGAACAGCCCCGATGTTTGCTTGCAGTTCTGGTTTTCTCTGGACATGCGCACAAGAACCACGCTTACCACAAAACCTTTGTGTACATGTGCTGGACATATTCCTCCCCTTCTTTTGGTTTAATAGTGCCAAATAGCGCAAATTCTGTGTGCATATCATTTGCATATTGATTCCTTCAAGCATCCCTGAGCTATTTTTTGCAGTGTGATGGGCTTTAATGCCCAGCTTTGAGGATCGGCCTCTAGTTGAGCCGACTTCAAAGTGCAGTCAGAATAACTTAGAGTAGCAGAAGTTGGGTTATTAGGTGTGTCTCATTGCTTACCATCACGTTGCTCCCTGTCTGCCTCATACAGGCATTACTCCTGTGGGGGTGCTGCAACCTGCAGCCTTGGCAGATTTGCCTGACTGAAGTAAACCCAGCTATGAAGACAGGGAGAATGCCCTGCCCAAGAGGGAGGAGAAAAGGAAAATCTGAGGGGTTTTTTTTTGCCTGATTAAAACCTGTTGTGGATTAACTTAGTGGGGGTGGCCTGGGTGGGAGGAACTGAAAAAGACTACCACTGTTAGTTATGAAGAAAGTGGGAAGAGAGAGGGTATGTTGAGCACTGTATGAGGGGAGAAAGAAGATTCAAGTGGGAAGGGAATTACTAGTCCTGATTAAACTGAGGGGCAGAAAAAAAGGAGAATGGAGGTAAGAAGAAGAGAGAAAAGGGCCCATGTGCAACACTTGGTTAATGCGGGCGTAACATAGTTGTACCACAGTATAACAATGCAAGAATAGTTTCCCTTACCACAGACCGTGGTTAAACTTTGCACTGAGTCTGACACAGTGTAGAATAGTTGGTTGAATGGAATGGGTGTGTAGCCCCCTCTCTCACTCCCACCCGACCACCCTGCCACAGAGTCCTTTCTTCAGTGGCCCCCCAGTTGCATTGCTAGCCTCCTCCCTAACCGACTCGACCAGATCCAAACTCCCCTTCCGCCAGTAGAAAAACACAGTTGCCCTGGTAGTCTAGAGGCCTCCCACCCAGTGGCGTAGGAAGGGGGGGCGGGAGGGGCGGTCCGCCCCAGGTGCACACGCTCGGAGGGTGCCGGCCCCGCTGGTTCCCTGCTCCCTCTGCCCCGGAACAGGTTACTTCCTGTTCCAGGGCAGAAAGAGCAGGGAACCAGCGGGGCCGACGCAGCTCCGAGTGACGTGCACTCGGGGCGGATCGGCCCTCCCGCAGGTAAGAATGCGGTCCGGGGGGGGGGTTTGCTCTGGAGGGGGGGGTGAGCCGCAGAGGGGGGTTGCGCCATGCTGCACCCGGGGGGGGGGGGGGGGGAATGCAGCAGCGACCCGCCCCGGGTGTCATTAGCCCTCGCTACGGCACTGCTCCCACTCACCCACCCACAAAATTCCCTTGTAATCTAGTGGACCCCCCCCACCCCATTCCTTTTATGGCAATTTGACACCACCTGGTATATATATCCCAGAATGTACTGTACAGGGAAGGGTGCCACCTTTTTGCAGATGACAGCACTAGAGGCAGGGCAAGTGGCCTGGGAGGGGGGTTCCACTAGGCTACCAGGGAATTTTTTTGCGGGGTGGCAAAGAGGGGAGGCCACTAGGTTACCAGGCAACAGTGGCGTACCTAGCTTGTTTGTCACCCGAGGTGGGTTGCCGCTGCACCCCCCGACGTGTCACCCCTGAAATGTGCCACACCCCACTACCTTTCCTCCTAGCAAGGGGGTGCACAGAGCAGGCATGCGGCTGTCGGCTCTGCCAGTCCCCTGCCCTGGAACAGGAAGTAATGTCTTAGGGGGTAGGGGACTAGCAGAGTTGACAACCGTGCACCTGCTCTGCGTACCCCCTTGCTGCTTGCACCCGGGGCAGGCTGCCCCACCCCTGGTATGCTATGTCAGGCAATGTTTTTGGAAGTGGGTGGGAGGGAGGGGAAGAGTCCACTAGACGCTAAGGAAATGTTTTTCACGGTTTGGGTGGAAAAAGGGGGTTGATCATGTCAGAGTGGGATTCCTAGTGTTGTGTTGCAGGGAGGTTTGTTAGGGCAATGGGTCAAGGGGAGGCAATTCAAATGCCTTGACATGCTTTTGTGTGTGTGTGTTTTTAATGTCACCCTTCATGTTGGTGCCTGAGCCAGTCACCACTCAGGTACTGACAGGAAAGGTAATGAGTTGTGGATTAGTGCCCCAAATTTATTTCAGCAGTAATTTGCATGCTCATTGATTATAGCATGCTGCATTTTTTAAAATCTAATTTTGCGGTAGAATGTGGACTGTATCTTGAGGATTTCTATATGGGCCCCAGAGAAAGGTTGGTGCAGGTATTAGTGATACTAGAGAAAGGGTTGGAGGCAAGGGAAGAGTGGGGACTGGGGGAAGAGTAGAAGAAACTGGTATATATAGAGGGGCATAATCGAACAGAAACGCCTATCTCCATGGGCGTTTATCTCCGAGAACGGGTCCGTGAAGGGGCGGACCGAATCGTATTTTAGAAAAAACATGGATGTTTATCTTTTTTTGAGCTGGGCGTTTTTGTTTTTCAGCGATAATGGAAACCGAAAATGCCCTAGCTCAAAAACGAATAACTCCAAGACATTTATTCGTGGGAGGGGCCAGGATTCGTACTGCACCGGTCCACCTCACATGCCAGGACACCAACCGGGCACCCTAGGGGGCACTTTTACAAAAAAAAAGAAAAAGGTAAAACAGCTCCCAGGTGCATAGCACCCTTCCCTTGGGTGTTGAGCCCCCAAAATCCCCCTCAAAACCCACTGCCCACAAGTCTACACCATTACTATAACCCTAAGGGGTGAAGGGGGGCACCTACACGTGGGTACAGTGGGTTTGGGGGGCGGTTTGGAGGGCTCCCATTTACCAGCACAAGTGTAACAGGTGGGGGGGGGGGGGGGATGAGCCTGGGTCCACCTGCCTGAAGTCCACTGCTCCAGTGACCTGCATACTGCTGCCAGGGAGGTGGGTATGACATTTGAGGGTGAAAATAAAAAGTTGTGAAACGGCATATTTTGTGGTGGGAGGGGGTTCGTGACCACTGGGGGAGTCAGGGGAGGTCATCCCCGATTCCCTCCAGTGGTCATCTGGTCATTTAGGGCACTTTTTGGGGCCTTATTCGTGGAAAAACAGGGTCCAGGAAAAGTGCCCTAAATTCTCGCTAAAAACGCATATTTTTTTTCCATTATCGGCGAAAGACGCCCATCTCTGATCGGCAGATAACCACGCCCCAGTTCCGCCTTCACCACGCCTTCGACATGCCCCCCATCAACGTTGTCCGCATCCGCGACGGAGTGCAGTTGAAAACGTCCAAATTCGGCTTTTGATTATACCGCTTTATTCGTTTTTGTGAGATAAACGTCTATCTCCCGATTTGGGTCACAATATAGGCGTTTTTCTCTTTCGATTATAAGCAGGATAGTGTTCAAAGAGATTGAGCAAATTGAAAGGAGATAGTATTGGTTTGTTAGAAGGTTGAGGAGTTATGTTGGGGCTGTGGAACTACTGTTGCTTTTATGATGGGAGAGGGTAATTAATGTGGTCAGGATGTTAAAATCTGTAAGATAGTGCACTATTCCATTTATCAGAATTGCTTTTATTGTGGTTATTGGTATGATTGTAATATGTTCAGTGTTTTGTTGGTGATGTGTCGCTGTAATATTATTTTATTTCTTATTAGTTTTAAAGTATTTTTGTTTCTGCTGCTCCTTCTTTTCCCTCTCAAACTTTGGGTAAACAAACTGATTGGGAACCTCATAGGTCACAGACTCCTACAAGTGGTATCTCTCTAGATCAGTGTTTATGAATCTTTTGTGGCTCTGACCCCATGATTGTGGCCAAATATAATTGTGTGTCTCCCCCACCCCCACCAGAGGTGCAGAATAATGATAAATCTATGCTACCCCCCCTACCAGAGGTGCAGAATTTACAATCCCAAATGTGTGTTTTATGATCCCATATGGGGTCCCGACCCACAGTTTGGGAAGCTCTGTTCTAAATAAGGGGTATGTATTTCTTAAAATTTGAGACATACTGCTGTAGGCTGTTAGCAGGTCATGTTAGAATTTCATTGCTGCTTTTTTAGACCTCGATGCAGAAAGGCTCACGGTAGAGCTGCACATGGATGTCTGAGTGTGTGGCTTCTACCGTGAGCGTAATAGTGCAGCATGCAAGAGGCAAATTGCATGCAAATTTTATGCACAGGAAACCTGCTGCAAATGTGGGGTGAGTATGCTGGATGCATGATAACGCCTACTGTGGCGTGAGGTGGGTTCCAGGGAAGTGAGGTGTCCTTGGTCAATGGGAAGCCTCCAGTGGCGTACCCATATAAGCTTATACTCCCTTGAAGCCTTAATAGTACATTAGTGAATTGTAATCCACAAAAGCCAGTCTGAGTGAGTTGGGGACCTGGTGTGCTAACAACTTCCACAGTCACAAATTTGCCACCCCCAGTTCATCAATTATAGCTCCAAAAGAAAAGGAGGGAAAAAAAATAAAAGGAAAAAAGATCAAGTCAAAAGGTATTTAATACAGCTCAGTTCCTGGACACCAAAACTATTTTCTTCAAAGGTCCCAAAAGAAAATCACAATAGCTTTTTGCCAGATTGTAGTAGTATTTAAGCCAGTCCTTATTAGGGTCCCCTTTCCACCCGAAAGTATCAAGCAGGACGGCGTACTCCCAGAGTCCCTCCCAGCAGACAAAGCTCTGCAGAGGGAGAAAAAGAAAGGCAACAAATAAAACCCACAGAAGTTCCTGGCTTTTAAATCCTTCTGCCTGCCTTGCAGGGAATATATGGTTCAAAGTTCAAGACAGAGATTTTATTCCCTTTCTGTTTATGGTAATAATCCTCGTAGCCAAAGTCTTTAAAATACTGGCTGCTTTCCTTTCCAAGTTCACATTTTGCTGTGCAGCTGTAGAGCACTAGTAAATTCCTGTAACAGTTCAAATGGTGCAGCTGGAGCTGGACCCCGTCCCTCCCTCCTACAGTTCACAAACACACTATCTGACAAAGGAACAATTGCCCCAGCAAGATGCAGGAAAATTAGCAGTCCTTTTCTATACATCCTTTACAGAAAATGCCTCACTTAGGATATGTCCATTTCCTCAAATGAGTCTCTGTCCTGTTCAGGACCTTGTTGGTGTCCCTGTTTATGGAGAGTGCATGGGGCATTTCCTGGAACTCCCTGAAAGCAACCAATCCTCTCCACAAAATCTTTTACACTACCACAGACCCTCATAGAAAAATTCTTATGTTGTGCATGCATCAGAAGTGGGTGGAGTACTCTCTGCAATGCACAGAATATCTTAATTAGCTCATTAGCATACATTTAATACAACCTGTACTGTGCCTTACTGCACTAGCTAACACCTGTACAAAATTCATCTGTGCATTGCTCAGCATGTACAACCCATGTCCTGCCCACTTGAATCACTTATGGCTACCCAATTGCCGATATTCAGCTGCACTTGAATGGGCAGTACCACTGAATATCATCCCTGACCAGCCATTACAAAACTGGGCAGGTCAGGAGCAGTACAGGAGGTGAGTTTGGGGAGGAACCAGCAATTATGCCAGTGCCAGCAATATTCATTAGTGTGACAAAAGACTACTGCAGGTATCAAGAGGCCTGAAGCTAAACAGAAATCTAAGAACTTTCTGTCAGATGACCAGTTGTTTTGGTTTGAGTGCAAGACTAATTTTTGTGAACTTTAAGGCACTTACAGAACTCTGGTGCAAGTCACTGCAGTGTCTGAACTATGGAATGGTTGTAGAGGAGGAATGATGAGATGCTGATACCCTTCTGAATCAAAGCTTTCTCCCTGAATAATATCCTTACATGTGCCATTCTCTCCTCAACCATGTCTTTTCACACCACTCTTTAAAGACCTTAACTGTAACAGATGTTAGATAGTTCTAAACATATACTTGTGTCAGTTTTCTGCTCTTTCATTTCTTCTCTTGGAGTGTAGTAGCTATCCTACCTTTCCCTTAATCCAGGAGCATTGCAAGCACCATATGCACCCTGTGTGACATGCCCCTACTGATGCAGTACACTCATGCCCTGCCCACTTTGGTGATAGCGCAAGGGAAGCCAATGGACAACTTCCCTTGTGCCCTCTGCAGCTGCACCAGCTGCACATGGAGGGGCATAATCGAACAGGGCGCCCAAGTTTTCCTGGGGCCGTCCTCGCAGGACAGCTCCATGAAGGGGTGGGGAAACCCGTATTATCGAAACAAGATGGGCGTCCATCTTTCGTTTCGATAATACAGTCGGGGACACCCAAATCTCAACATTTAGGTCGACCTTAGAGATGGTCGACCAAAATGTTGAGATGGTTGTCCTTAGAGATGGTCGTCCCCGGTTTTCGGCGATAATGGAAACTGAGGACGCCCATCTCAAAAATGACCAAATCCAAGTAATTTGGTCATGGGAGGAGCCAGCATTCGTAGTGCACTGGTCCCCCTGACATGCCAGGACACCAACTGGGCACCCTAGGGGGCACTGCAGTGGACTTCAGAAATTGCTCCCAGGTGCACAGCTCCCTTACCTTGGTTGCTGAGCCCCCCAAACCCCCCCACCCCCCCAAAAAAAACCCTACTCCCCATAACTGTACACCACTACCATAGCCCTAAGGAGTGAAGGGGGCACCTACATGTGGGTACAGTGGGTTTCTGGTGGGTTTTGAAGGGCTCACATTTACCACCACAAGTGTAACAGGTAGGGGGAGGTGGGCCTGGGTCCGCCTGCCTGAAGTGCACTACACCCACTAAAACTGCTCCAGGGACCTGCATACTGCTGTCATGGAGCTGGGTATGACATTTGAGGCTGGCATAGAGGCTGGCAAAATATGTATATATATTTTTTGAGGGTGGGAGGGGTTTAGTGACCACTGCGGGAGTAAGGGGAGGTCATCCCCGATTCCCTCCGGTGATCATCTGATCAGTTCGGGCACCTTTTTGAAGCTTGGTCGTAAGAAAAAATGGACCAAGTAAAGTCACCCAAGTGCTCGTCAGGGATGTCCTTCTTTTTTCCATTATCAGCTGAGGACGCCCATCTCTTAAGCACACTCCAGTTCCGCCTTCTCTATGCTTCCGACACCCCCCCCCCCCCCCCCGTGAACTTTGGTCGTCCCCACGATGGAAAGCAGTTGAGGATGCCAAAAATCGGCTTTTGATTATGCCGATTTGGGTGATCTTGGGAGAAGGACACCTATCTCCTGATTTGTGTAGGAAGATGGGTGCCCTTCTCTTTCGTAAATGTGCCTGATAGTTTGCTATGGTCATGCCTTAATCCTGAAAACCTCTGTGTTCCAAGCTTACTAGTATATCCTTTGCAAATCTAGAAAGATGAGCCAAGAGTAAACAGACCTCAGCATGCACAGTTTACAATAACACAGTAATACAGTAAATGATGGTCCATCCAGTCTGTGGGCAACCAGAGCTGCACCCACCATTCTGTGAGGGTTACACTTCTTCATGATTTAACACTGGCATCACAACCAGGTCAGATGGCAATTTGTTACCATAGTTATCATATATAGGCAATTCATATGTTGCCACAGTATCATAACACCCTATCAATAATCTGAAGGATGATTTTATTATTATGGTTTCAGCATAGTCACATTTATAATCAATAATGTATAAACCAAAAATCTAACCATATCGCTATTAACAACATTTGACTCTAATTCAACTTAAGATGTCTTCCCCTCTCCCTTAGAGATACATAGCATCCACAATCTGCTTATCTAAGTGATGTTCTGTCATTTTATTTGTGCCTATAACTCATAGCATATGATAAAAAAATGTGATCTAAAATACACATACTTGATCCTGACCTGTCTTTGCAATTTTCAATACAGACCATAGAAATCTGCCTGGCAGTGGTCTTAACTTCTCAACTATCCATGATCATGTTCTTTAGCTTATCCTTGATAAGTAACAAGCTATTTAGCCAATGTATTTTTTATGTTTCTGTATGTAATAAAAATGTGAATGTTTTTGACCATGTGCACAATTAATATTTCTGCATCACTCATTAACTAACATGTTAATATGCATACAACTTGTGTAGGCCACTAAGATAAGAACATAAGAGTAGCCATACTGGGTCAAACCAATGATCCATCTAGCCCAGTATCCCGTTTCTAAAGAGTGGCCAAGCCAGGTCACAAGTACCTGGCAGAAACCCAATTATTAGCAACATTCCATGCTACCAATCCTGGGCCTCCCCATGTCTGTTTCAATAGCAAACTATGGACTTTTTCTCCAGAAACTTGTCCAAACCTTTTTTAAACCCAGATACGCTAACCGCTTACCACATCCTCCGGCAAAGAGTTCCAGAGCTTAACTATTCATTGAGTGAAAAAATATTACCTCCTGTTTGTTTTAAAAGTATTTCCATGTAACTTCCTTGAGTGTCCCCTAGTCTTTGTACTTTTGGAATGAGTAAAAAATCAATTTACTTCTACACCACTCAGGATTTTGTGGACCTCAATCATATCTCCCCTCATCCGTCTTTTTTCCAAGCTGAAGAGCCCTAACCTCTTTAGCCTTTCCTCATACTGTAATTCACTTTAGAACTTTTAGTTGTAGGTGGAATATCAAATCCAATTGATGAATGAATAAATAAATATTCTGTTACTGAGATGTTTTATGAGACTATAGCCCTTTATGTGATGTAGTTATCTCTCTCTCTCTCTCTTGTAGATCTTGCCCTCAAATAGGGTCACATCGTCAGTGGATGAGGTAATAGTAGTAGTAGTTAGCTTAGAGTTTCTGAGTTGGTGAAAGTACACAGGCCATGCCCCCTCCTTCTGTGTTGGCTTTCTGTTAGCTTTTAACCCTTTTCAGAGTACTGGTATCTGTGCTGACTGCTGTTACTGTCTTCATGCTTTGGATAAGTGGGAGAAGAGGGGATAAATGAAGGAAGGGGGGATGTGTTATTTTATTTTAATCATCATCTAGAGTCATATTTATTTATGTATTTATGACATTTATACCCCACATTATCCTCAGGTTACTCGAGTTCAATGTGACTTACAATAAATAGAAAAATGAGCAAAGAATACTACACCATAAACAAACTATCAAATAAAAGCAGAGTAACGATAGTAACCACAACAGTAAAGTAAGATACAGATGAGAACTAAATAATAAGCCATTGTTAACTAGCTACAAACTAGTCTGTCAATGGGTAGGAAATATCAAATAATCAGGTTGACATTTGATTACAGTTGGCAGAGAGTTTCACCATTTAGCACCTTGATATCTAAAGTCTGCAGAGTGGACCGGCTTATAATGCACATTCTTACCTTTCTTTTTTTGAAAGCATATGGGTAGATACTGAAGTGAGCTGAAAAAATAGAAGTTAATAAGTCGGATTCTCCAATTGAAGTCAGAATTCTATGTTGTTAATGTTTGCTCTTATGTTTTATGATGATATGAGAAGTTCTGAGAGAAGAGGACATTTCTCTGGTAAGAGAACATTATTTTGCTCTGTACTTTGGGAACTTAAAGATTGGGGTGTAAAGGAGGACTTGCAGGTTATTGTTAGGCAGAATAAATAAAATAAAAAGCAAACTAGTCTCTATACCCTTTCTCCCCTAGATATAAAATTTGAGCTTTATACCACAGCATTAACAGAAAGCCTCTAACAGGCAGGACCTAGTTCAGTCTTCATTCCCACCCCTCCCCAGCTCCCACCCACCTCTAGCACAACTCTTCATTTATAGTCATTATTCTAATTAGGATAACAAGAGGAGTATTTTCGTTAGAGTTTTAATTACATTTTCATTAGTTTTAATTACATTTTGTTAGTTTCTGGGAAGCAAACACTAAATAAATTACATATTTGTCACGGTTGTGCCCAGGTTCCTGGCTCTCAGTCACCTTGCCCCCCAGTGGATAAACCTGGTGGCTGCTGTGAACTGATGGCTTACCGTTTCCCATGTTCCAGAAGAAATGCTTGTCCGGTCCGGATCTTCCTGCCTTCCAGATTGTTTTGGGAGTTTTTTGGTGAGAGTTTGTTGCAGTGCTGCTGTGCTTTTTCCTGATTGTGGCTTTGACCCTGCTTGTCTCTTGGTTTATTCTTCTGTCTGCTGCCCGCCCAGACCTGGCTTGTTTTCTGGTTTATTCTGCTGCTTGCTGCCTGCCTGGAACCCCGGTGTGCTTTCTGGAAGTTTCCTGCTGTTCGCTAGCCGGCTGCTGTTTTCTGCAGTTCTGCCTTCCAGCCCTGTCCGGTAAGTCCTGTCGGCCGCCTGCACCCAGGGGCTCAACTCCTGAGCAACGGTGGTCAAGTGCAGGTGAAGTTTGGGCTGAATTCCTGTCCTGCTTGCTCTATTGCCTCGGCTGCAGTCTTCGCCTGGTAGTTCCTGTCCTGTGTTTGCTGGTACGTCTGTCCTGCCTTGTCTGTGTTTGGGTGATTCTCCTGCCACTGCTGTCCCTCGGCAGTGGCCCAAGGGCTCACTAACCCTGAGGTTCCGGGAGAGACGTGACAGATTGCAAGGCCATGAGCTCGGAGGGATCATCCATCGTGCAGGCGCTGCAGGAGCATGCTAATGCCCTCCACACCCTGGGGGCACGTATGGACCAGTTAGAGAGACTTATGTCGGCTTCCCTAAAGGCAGCAGCGGATGCTTCAAGTTCAGGTCCAGCATCAGCAAGAGCTCCGGCCAAACCAGGGATCCGTCTGAAGTCACCACCCAGATACGACGGCAATCCCAAGGACTGTAGAGGTTTTCTCAACCAGTGTGAAATAATTTTTGAGCTCCAGTCCCAAGATTTCCCCACTGAGAGAACCCGGATAGCTTATATTATGTCTCTATTGTCCGGTCAAGCATTAGCTTGGGCGTCCCCTCTTTGGGAGAAGGACGATCTGGTGCTTCTTGATCTCCAGGGCTTCCTGGATCAATTTAAACGAGTTTTTGAAGAGCCTGGGAAAGTTACTTCCGCAACTTCTGCACTCTTGAGACTCAAGCAAGGAACACAGACCCTGGGTGACTATCCACCTTATAATTGAAAGAGAAAAACGCCTAGATTTCGACCCAAATCGGGAGATAGACGTTTATCTCACAAAAACGAATAAATCGGTATAATGGAAAGGCGATTTTGGACGTTTTCAACTGCACTCCATCGCGGAAGCGTACAAAGTTGACGGGGGCGTGTCGGAGGAGTGGTGAAGGCGGGGCTGGGGCGTGGTTATCACCCAAACAGAGATGGGCGCCTTTCGCTGATAATGGAAAAAAAGTATGCATTTGTAGCTAGAATTTAGGGCACTTTTCCTGGACCCTGTTTTTTCACGAATAAGGCCCCAAAAAGTGCCCTAAATGACCAGATTACACCCAGAGGGAATCGGGGATGACCTCCCCTGACTCCCCCAGTGGTCACTAACCCCCTCCCACCACAAAAAATGATGTTTCACAACTTTTTATTTTCACCCTCAAATTTCATACCCACCTCCCTGGCAGTAGTATGCAGGTCCCTGGAGCAGTTGTTAGGGAGTGCAGTGGACTTCAGGCAGGTGGACCCAGGCCCATCCCCCCCTACCTGTTACAATTGTGCTGCTTAATGCTTATTAGTCGTCCAACCCCCCAAACCCACTGTACCCACATGTAGGTGCCCCCCTTCACCCCTTAGAGCTATAGTAATGGTGTAGACTTGTGGGCAGTGGGTTTTGAGGGGGATTTGGGGGGCTCAACACACAAGGGAAGGGTGCTATGCACCTGGGAGCTCTTTTACCTTTTTTTTGGTTTTTGTAAAAGTGCCCCCTAGGGTGCCCGGTTGGTGTCCTGGCATGTGAGGGGGACCAGTGCACTACGAATCCTGCCTTGGATTTATTCGTTTTTGAGCTGGGCGCTTTCATTTTCCATTATCACTGAAAAACAAAAACGCCCAGCTCACAAATTGTCGAATAAAACATGGACGTCTACTGTTTTCGAAAATACGGTTCGGTCCGCCCCTTCACGGACCCGTTCTCGGAGATAAACGCCCATGGAGATAGACGTTTTCGTTCAATTATGCCCCTCCACGTGATCCGGTTCCGCACTTTGGCTTCTGAATTAGCCTGGAACAATGAGAGTCTGATCACGACCTTTTGGCAGGGATTGGCACCACAAATTAAGGATGAGCTGGCTGGACGTGAACTTCCCACCAGGTTGGATGAGCTAATCAAGATTTGTAATATGATTGATTTTAGATTCCAGGAGCGTGGCCGAGAACGGCGTTCCATAGAAAAGATAGGTATTAAGACACCTAGCCATCAAGCTTTACCACAGACTCCTCGTCCGCAGGAGGTTCCCCCCCAACCACCAGTAGAACCCATGCAACTAGGTCATACTCCTCTCACGATTCAAGAGAAACAGAGGTGTTGGACCCTCAATCTTTGCCTGTATTGTGGTGATACGGGACACTACGCGGTCAACTGTCCACAGAAACCTGGATCCTTGGGGCCAGGTCTGACTGCAGGCTCATTAATAAGTCAATCCTCTAGCCTTCTGCATACCCAGTTCTTAATGTCAGCAGTGCTCGACCTAGGTCACAGACAGGAGCATACTGAGGTATTTCTGGACTCCGGGGCGGGTGGAAGCTTTATAGCCACGTCCCTAGTCCATCGACTTAACATTCCAACACAAGAATTACCTAAGACCATCCCGCTCTTTTCAGTGTATGGAAGCATTCAAGGATATGTAAACACCCAAACAATTCCCATGAGCTTACGGATTGGCGATCACAGGGAGGACATCTCTCTATATGTACTTCCCTCAGCAGTGCAGCCCATTGTATTGGGTCTTCCATGGCTACAGAGACACAATCCGGCCCTGGACTGGGGAAAGGGTGAGATATTGGACTGGGGTGAGTCTTGCAGAAAACTTTGTTTTATCCCTGACACCGATAGTGTGGTCAGTGAACAGCCGGACCAAGACTCAGATGCGTGGACGGACATTAGTGACTCCCAGGACTCTAAGACTTTTACGAGGGGGCTGACCTGTGCATGTGCATTACCCCAGATCAGCCAGTGCCAAGCGGAATCCAGTAATGTGCCCAGGCCCCAGAGTCCAGCCAACAGGAGTTCTAGGACGACTCCTTGGGGCCGGTGGTCCCGCACCTTACGTAAAAAGCCAACCCCAGGGCCTAAGCTTCAGGACAATCCTGAGATCCGGAGATCTAAGAATCGGAAGTCTAGCTCACAGCAAGTCATGGCCCCTAGCTCCACTCCAGCGCCGGGCACTCAACCCAGCTCTGGGGATAAAGCCCAGACTCGCCCTCAACCGGCCGTCTCACGACCCGCGCCTAATGATATGGCCGTTTGTAACACGCTGAAACGTCAGCCGATTCCACCAAGAAGATCCAGGGAAATCCAGACCTCCCAAGAAGTCCGTGAAGGCCTTAAGGGGGAGGTACTGTCACGGTTGTGCCTAGGTTCCTGGCTCTCAGTCACCTCGCCCCCGGTGGTTAAACCTGGTGGCTGCTGTGAGCTGATGGCTTACCGTTTTCCATGTTCCAGAAGATATGCTGGTACAGTCTGGATCTTCCAGCCTTCCAGATTGTTTTGGGAGTTTTTTGGAACTAAGCCGTACTCGTACCTGGTGAACTCCCTTGTATGCTGCCTTTATTAACCACCTGGGAAGGTCTCTAGTTTGCCTTGCAACAGAGGTCCTCAGAGGAGTTTTCCTTTGGTGAGAGTTTGGTGCAGTGCTGCTGTGCTTTTTCCTGATTGTGGCTTTGACCCTGCTTGTCTCCTGGTTTATTCTACTGTCTGCTGCCCGCCCAGACCCGGCTTGTTTTCTGGTTTATTCTGCTGCTTGCTGCCTGCCTGGAACCCCGGTGTGCTTTCTGGAAGTTTCCTGCTGTTCGCTAGCTGGCTGCTGTTTCCTGCAGTTCTGCCTTCCAGCCAGTAAGTCCTGTCGGCCGCCTGCACCCAGGGGCTCAACTCCTGAGGAATGGCGATCAAGTGCAGGTGAAGTTTGGGCTGAATTCCTGTCCTGCTTGCTTCAGCTTGAGTTGCCTCGGCTGCAGTCTTCGCCTGGTAGTTCCTGTCCTGGGTTTGCTGGTACGTCTGCCCTGCCTTGTCTGTGTTTGGGTGATTCTCCTGCCACTGCCGTCCCTCAGCAGTGGTCCAAGGGCTCACTAACCCTGAGGTTCCGGGAGAGACGTGACAATATTATACCATATAATCTTAAGGCTCTTTATATTCATCTAATATCCCTAGTACCTGAAGAAGTTTTAATTAAACAACTCTATAATACTAAGATGCAGACAGCAGTCCAGCAGTGAGAGGGGTGCTATCTAGTCTTTTGCACTGAGTATGATTATCTCCCAGGTGGTGAGAGGTTATATGTGTCACGTCCCTCACCTGTTCGACGCTCCTCCCAGCTAAGCCATCCCTCAGTTCCATCTGAAAGGGGTGAGGATCAGTCTTAGGAGGGTCTGTTTCTGTTTCCTATTTCTGGTAGCCGTCATCTTGGTTGGCTCATTGGCCGCAGCCATCTTGGATAGCTCGAGTCGTAGCCATCTTGGATAGCTCAAGGGGTACAGCCATCTTGGATAGATCATATCCTAGGAGACCATCTTGGAGTAACGAAAGTGTAGGGGGAGGGGGGCAAAGAGAGGAAATGCGTGGTGGCACACAATCGTTCATTGTAATTCCAGTTTGCAAAAAGTGGCATGCATTGTACAATAGGTTGCCGACCCCTGTTATATAACATATGCACATATGCGTACAAAATGAAATGGAACAGTTGTGTATAACAAAAAGCAGATACAAATTTGTGTGTTTCCTTTCTGTAAACAGAAATTATCCACATACTTTGAAAATGGGTGTAACTTATATATGTCCCTGCCAGACAAATTAGGCAGCCTGTTAAAAAATAATCCTCCCTGTGCATACAGTTATAAAATGGACATGTAGGTGCATGATCAGTTGCTCTTTATGCACACAAGTTAAAAATTATTGGATGCAAGTTTGTTAAGTTCACTAATTTATAAAATCAATACAGAATGTTTGCATCCCACATGTGGTCATTTACTTTCCTCTATGCTATGTGCCTATCAGCTTTTATTTTCTCCATGTGCTTTTCATTACCAGAATCTCAGCATGCTTTTTCTGACTCCACTGATTATAGCTCAGACACTGGACTTTAGTGCAGCTGGTTTGCTTTTGATAGTCATGGTGTTTTACTATTGGGAATCCTTTGAGGATCTCCAGAGTAGAATGGGAAAATGTTTATGTGGAATTTCCATGAATCTGTTATTAGCTTATTTTTGCTTGCATCCTCTGCAAATTGACAGTTCTACCTTGGCTGCTGTGCAATGTCTGGCAAATGCAGCCTTTTAATTTACTCATACTGTTCTGCACCAGAAATATTCTGGAAAGGATGGAGCCTGATTACTAAAATGCAGTAGGTGTTTGCACTTGCCATTTATTAACAGCCAAAAATGAAGATATGGTAAGTGCAAAGGCTGTATGGTAGCTTTTGGGAGTATGACTAGCATTCCTCCTGCAGTTTCTGCACAAACAAGCTCCCTACTGTACATTACTGTCAAGCCCAAATAGAGCAGGCAGTGTTAGGTAAAACCATGCAAACTGCACATTTGACAGCATGTGCTAATTAAAGTCCATTTACTGCAACGTGCAGTCCATATCCAATCTCTGCTCTTAACTCGCCTAGTCCTCACCCCATCCCATACTAATCAGTTTGCATGGGATATTTACTGCACTGGCTGTTTTAGGGATCCTTTTACCAAGCTGCAGGAAAAAGGGCCCTGTGGTAGTGGCAGGGGCCATTTTTCCTGTGTGCTAGGGCCCTTTTTACTGCAGTGGGTAAAAAGTCCCGAAAACAAAATGGCCATGCGGTAAGAAAACTCTTATCACATGGCCATGCAATGGGGAGACCTTTCTGCCATCCATTGAGGTAGCGGTAAGGGCTCCTGCAATAACCTGGTGGTAACTGGGCAGTGTGCCACATTACTGCCATACTAACCATTTCTAAGGGATTTTTCCCCCTGGAAATGGTGTGCACGCAACCTGGAACTATCGCCGGCAGCTGCATTGGACTGGCGGTAGTCCTGCTCTGTAAAAGGGCCCCAAAGTGTGCAATAGCTGTTAGCACAGCCTGCTGTTATGGTTAGCATTCACCACACTAAGGGCTAGAGTCTATATACAGCACCCACAAAAAAATCAGCGCTGAAAAAAAAGCACTATTCTTTAAGCCGCATTTAAAGTTAAGCATGGTTTATAAAATAGCGGTAATGCCCAGGAATCGAGCCTAACTTTAATCGTGCCAACTAAAACGTGGTGCAAATTTATGTGTTTACATAGACGCGTATCCCCATTATTCTATAATAATGCGCTTTAATTTTAGGAATGCCCCTATTCTGCTGATGCCTCTCTCATTTCCATGCCCCCTTTTTAAATCACGTGCATAATAATTGTATAAAGTTGAATTAAATTTAATTAGTGCCAATAATTGCTTGTTGAAAAGCCAATTATTGGCGCTAATTGCCTTGTTATTTAATTAAATTGCACATGTACCCAAATTTTTGCATACAATTTTTAGCAACGTTCACAGAATTAGGGGTAAATGCTTGGCACAGTTTAAAATTAATTAATTTATACGTATGAGCTTGAGAAAAGGCGGCTGAGGGGAGATATGATAGAGGTGAGTGGAGTTGAACGGGTAGATGTGAAGTGTCTGTTTACACTTTCTAAAAATACTAGGACTAGGGGGCATGCGATGAAGCTACAATGTAGTAAATTTAAAACGAATCAGATAATTTTTTTTCTTCACTCAACGTGTAATTAAACTCTGGAATTTGTTGCCAGAGAATGTGGTAAAGGCGGTTAGCTTAGCTGAGTTTAAAAAAGGTTTGGACAGCTTCCTAAAGAAAAAGTCCATAGACCATTATTAAATGGACTTTGGGAAAATCCACTATTTCTGGGACAAGCAGTATAGAATGATTTGTACTTGGGATCTTGCCAGGTATTTGTGATCTGGATTGGCCACTGTTGGAAACAGGATGCTGGGCTTGATGGACCTTTGGTCTTTCCCAGTATGGCAATATTTATATACTTATGTACTTCTATACATTTAACCGCACTATAGTGCTGCTAAGTGGTTTACACTTAACAGTAAGCAAGCCCAAATGTGCTAGATATTGCTCAAAAGCACATTAGGGCCAATATTCAATGCAAATTATGCATTTGATGATATTTCTATAGTTATTTCATCAATAAAACAGGTCCATTTAATTCACTAATTTTACCAGTATGAAAAAGGGGCTGGCACTGGGGTGGGACCAAGAAGGCACCAAACTCATTGGAGCCAACTGTTCAAAATTATTGGGGGTGCCCAACTCAATAGAAATTACCATTCTCTGGATATAGTCAAGGAGTTTCTTCAATATTGGGGGTGCTTAAACACCAACTGCAACCACAGAGCTGGCTGTTATTACCAGACTTACTTACAGGATGGTACTTGGCCACAAAACAGAAGTTCTCAGGTACAAACCTAGATTATGAGCCTATTAAGGCCAATAAAATACCTACTATTCCTGAATGTACACTGCTTTGATAGTTTTCAGGCTTGCAGGTGGTATATATAAAATTAAATAATAATAAGTTATGCATTCAAAGTTACACCTGTTAAATTGCAGGTCTCACTTTAAGGGGGTAATTTTGCAAACCTTTTTTTCCAAATATAAAACCTGTTTGACACACAGAAAAGAGCTTTTATAAAGCTGCATGACTACATATGTGTGTAAAAAATATGCACATGGAAAATGTGTGCGAAGTTAATGCAAAATTCACAAAGCAAGAATTGGGAACTTTGGTCAGGTCACTTCTACAGGGATCTGAACCTTTGAACCTCAGGTTCATGCAAATGATACCATAATAGTACTAGTTCTTTGAAACTGAAGCTTTCAAATATAATGAAGACAATTATCCAGGTTAAACCCTTTGATTGCCTTCTTCTGGATCTTCTCTTGCTCCAGTGAGTATTTCTGTAAAAATATACCAAAAATGCATCTGCTATATACTGCCTTGGGTGTATCTCTTTAAAAAAGGCAGTTAATAAATTTTGCTGTTTGCTGTCAGGGGTGCTGAAGAACCTTTAGCACTGTGCTAGTGACAAGCATAGTAAAGAGATATTATAGTGATTTTCACCTGTAACTCATGAATCTTTAGTGTTGGTATTTCATACTACAGAGTCCTTTAAAAAAATCACAGAATCAGGTAAACCTTTTACTTTTTGTTTTTTTTTTCATTTATCCTTTTAATTGTCCTTGTAGTGCTATAGAAATGATAAAAAGTAGTAGTAGTAGAAAGCATGCAATAGGACAAGCAAGTTAATAAAATAAAAGGACATTCACATTTGTGGTACAGCAATGAATGATTAACAATAAACAGATACCTGTCCTGTCACTATAACATAACACTATTTAATAAAAGATTCTTAATGAAGACTTTAAATTGTTTAAGGAAGGTGTTTTTTTTTTTTCAAATGATTAGCAGTGATTTGTGGTGCAAATTTTGAATTTCTGAGACTTTTTTCCTCCCTTCCTTAAGAAAATGTATTAAGAAATTAATTATTAGGTTATAAATTCACTTGTTTGCACATCCATCTAAGGTGTGAGTCCCCAGATAGTCTTACTTGCGGGGGACGGGCGGGAGGACCGATCTGCCCCGAGTGCACGTCGCTCGGAGCTGCGTCGGAAGTAACCTGTTCCGGGGCAGAGAGAGCAGGGAACCAGTGGGGCCGACACCCCCCCCCCAGCGCATGCACCCGGGGCGGACCGCCCCTTCCTACGCCACTGCTGTTTCCCTCTCTCCATTATTACATTGCATGCAGATGCTGACTTCATGCTATTTCCATTTCAGGGGCCATTTTACAAGGGACGCTGAAAAATGGCCTGCTGTAGTGTAAACATGTGTTTTGGGCGCACGCAGAATTATTTTTCAGCGCACCTCTAAAAAATGCCTTGCTGAAAATGGACGTGTGGCAAAATGAAAATTGCCACGCCTCCATTTTGGGACTGAGACCTTACCACCAGCCATTGATCTAGCGGTAAAGTCTCATGCAGTAACTGGGCAGTAATTACCAACACGTGTCAAATGCTACTTGGCGCGTGCCCAATACATGCGTCCAAAAATAAAAAAAATTTTTTGAACGTGTGCCAAAAATGAAATTACCGCACGAGCCATGTGGTAGTTGGGCAGTAACTCAATTTTGTCGCACAGTGGGTGCGAGTAGACGCTTATGAGGCTTAGTAAAAGGGCCCCTCAGTGTTTTAATGTTTCTGTTCCTAACGTAGTTCTTTTATTCTGTGCTTGGTAAGGGGTTGTCTGTGTTTTGGATGCATCAGTGTGACTGTGATGAGAGATTCTGCTAGTGTTTTAGAGGCCCTTTTACAAAAGTTTAGCATGCGCTAACTGAATTAGCGCACAATAAGTGCTAAGAAGCCCATAGTTATAAAATGGAGTTCTTAGCTTTTAGCGAGTCTTCTATCTTTTAGAGCGTGCTATGCTTTAGTAAAAGGGCCCCTTAGTTTCTATTGCTCTGTTTGAGGAGTTTCTGTGATACTTCATTTTCTTACAGAACTGGATCGGTAGAGTTTGTACTGAGATTCTGTCCCATTCTTTATAGGCTCCAGTCTTCCAGCTCATACAGGGGTAAATAAAAACATTTGGTGATTCATCTTTAGATTGGGAACTTCTGTTTTTCAAGATGTTTGTGCTTTAAGAAGTAATTCCATGTTTCTTCATGCATGATTTAGGGAAGGGGAAGTTAGGAAAAAATATTCGGGAATCCGTTCATAAAAGTTTGACCAGGGCCCAATTAAGTGGATAAATTAACACTGGTGATAGGAGTTGCTTAAGCCACTGTTGTAAGTTGACTAAATAAGCCATCTCGAGTACTGCTTATGTACACCAAGGAGTCAGTGGCAAGACGAGGCCTGAAAGAAGAGGAAAAAAAGGCATTCACTGATCTTAGAAGTGAAAAGGAGATTTGGAGGACAGTTCCTGAACTGAGATAAGGAAGGCCAGGATTCAACAGAAGTGAGTGCATCCATACTTGAGTCCAGTATCTAGAAATACAACCCAGATATTCAATGTCAGGCCATTTTCAGTGACTGGCATTGAATATCCGTTCTAACTTTGGCTGGTCCGACTTTAACCGGCCAAGCTGATATTCAGCACTGGCCAGTTAAAATCAGACTGGCCAAAGTTATTTCATCTATTGTAGCAGCCAAATATGGCCACCAAACTTGGCCAGTTTGACTTTTAAAATCGATGGATAGCCGGTTATATCATGCGATATAACCAGCTATCTTTAAGCTGCTATCCACTAATATTCAACACCAGATAGCCGGCTATCCAGTGCTGAATATTGCCAGATAGCCGCCTAAGTGCCATTTTAGGGGCCATTTTGATTTAAATATTGGGTAGAAGGAGTCTAACCACTGTTCCGTCTAAGGTAAGTGGGAGTCCTCCAACTACAGTCCTGCCAGTAGGGGGTACTGTTTCACCATTACATTTTCTATATTGAGGGACAGGCAAGCTTTGTAGGACTCCAGGGAACTTACTGGTCCCCAGTGATTAATAACACAGTATTGAGGCATCACACCCCCACTGGCAGCAATGAATTTGGAAGACTCCCGCTCAGCTTAGAGGGAACAGTGAGTCCAACAGGTATTGGATCCAGGAGGGCTTTAGGTTTAAGGAAGAAGTACTTGCAGCCTTTAGGAATTATTTTACAAGCCCTATATGTGATTTACATGAGGAAATTCTGGCATTTAAAGATGTAGGCAGTATCTGTGTGGAAGAAATGATTTGCAGATGGCTGCAATCTAAACATGGATGCGCTAGCCACACTGAGATGTCCATATTTAGAATAGAGGTGTTTTAGGAGTGTGACATGGGTGATGCTGAGGCATGTTCTGCAAAGCTCGACATCGAGGGCAGAAAATCTTAATGACAGCATTTGCATCTGAGTGATAGTGTGTATGAGGTTTGAGTGTGGGTCTTTGGAATTACAACCAGACAAACATAAAAAGAAAACCAAAATTATTTATTAATGCTGAAGCCTGTTACCTCACAGGCACAAGAAATGAGGAATAGTCACTGGAAACTCAGAAACAATCTTATGTGCGCCTGATGCTGACAGGTCTCTAAGTAACAGTTTATGCAGCTATTGCTGCAGAGTTGCATAAGCGCCGGTTTGGTTCCAACCAGGCCTCAAGTACAGCTTCCTTAGAAAACATAAGTTAAAGCTGGCCTACTTTAGCCAGGAGGACCTTATCCATAGCTGTGAAGGCATATGCTGCAGGACGGCTTCTTTTTTCCTAAGGCCTCACTGCCTGGTCTGAGCAGTGTTACCAGGTAGTCGTGGAAAAATAAACACATTGTGCTTAAAAAACAAGCACAAAACAAGTGATATCACTTCAAAAACAAACCTAAAAATAAGCTCAATTTTTAATGTGTCTTATAAAGTATGTCCCGGATGTCAGAAGGCAGCCCTAATACAGGGGCGACGCATTTTGTGATTAACTCCTTCCATAGCCAGTGAGGAAACGAAAGAAGACAGGAAAAGGCGGGACTGAGTGCCGGTTGACACACTTACTTGCAATGTTATCACGGTGACAATTGTGGGCAATCGGCAGTATATCAAGACAAATAAAAGAAAAAAGAACAAGCCCCAAAACATGTTTTTAGTGTACCCCTGATGCATGTAGAGGCCGAAATGTTGCCACTTTGTTTTATCTTCAATAAAGTCATTTACATGCCATCTGTAGTCAAATATCTTGGACCTTAATATTATTATATCAGGTCTACAGTTTATTTGTACTCCCTCTTCCTCAAAAATATAATATGTGAAGAACAAATCTGTAACTCTGCTAGTGTAGTTATGCATGCCATTCTATAAAATAGTGTATAAGTACATTAGCAGGTGCATGGGCAGAGCATGGGCAGGACATGGACATGTCTCTTATATATGTACACAACTTCTCTGTAGCATTAGATGCAGTCACATATGCCTGCCATTGATCTGGCATGAATTTACCTAACATTATGGGTGAATTATATAAATTAGCGCTGAACCCCCCTCCCCCTTAAGCACTATTCTATAAGACATACCTAAAGTTAGGTGAGGTTTATTGAATAGCACTTAAGTCCTGGGGGTTGCTCGTAAATGCAGGCGCGCCTATTTGCATGAACGAAAAAGTGATGCAAATGCCCCCTGCCTAAATTTACATGTGGAACCCCCTTATTCTATAATTGTGCACATAACCCAAAACCATGCCAACAATCTGCCTGAACTGTTCATGACCCTTCCACTTCCTTGCCCCCTTTTTTGGGAAATGCGTAAAATTTAGGTGTGAATAACACACCTAAATTTAGGCACATACATCCTAACTGATTCCAATTAGCGCCAATAATTGCTTGTTAAAAAGACAGTTATTGGCACTAATTGGCTTGTTATTCAATAAAATTGTGCGTTCAAATTGGGCCTGCACCCAAATTTGCATACATAGATTTTGACAACTTTTATAGAATTAGTGGGTGTGCACACATCTTTGGACTTAAACCATTATTCTATAATGGAATCTATGTGCACAGATGCCATTACAGAATTGGCACTCAGCACTTCCTATGGTGGTGCCTAAAATAAGACACCCAGCTATAGAATTGCTCCCATATATTTTGCTATCTTTCCTCCAAACTGTTGGAAGAAGTATCCCACTAATGGCTTTGAAGGGCTCCTTAGACAACTGCAGTTAGAAATACTTGTAGCTGCCTTTGTAGTTTAACGCTATTCCTTTGAGGAAGTGCTTAGTATATGTATCTGCTTTCATGCCTATTAAAAATCACATTGCATTTTTCACCTGCATTTTAAATGAATATTTAGGCTTCTTAATATATTCATACTTTTACACCATGTTTTGATCTCTGGGTTCAATGAATTATCTTTCATTTGTCTTCAAAATAAGCATTGGAAATGAAAAAAAGTTATTTTCTTCTCCCAGGTTCAGCTGTTAATCATGTAAGGAGTAATTTTATAAAGCATTTTCCACATGTAAAATGTTTTACACAGGAGAAATGGCAATTGTGAAATAGCGCAGCCAAATATGTGTGTATAAGGACATATACTGATAAGATGGCAAATCCTTGTACACATGTGTAAGTGTTCCTGAGGGTGTTGTTTGGATGTAACAGGGGCGGAGTTGTGATAATCATATATATTTTATAAAATATGCTAGTACATGCATAGAATATATGCCCACATTTATGCATTCATTGGAACAGATGTAGATTTATGTGAGGGATTTGTGCTCTTTTTGTGTGAGCCTATTTTAGGGGGTCTTTTATTAAGCCACTAGAGAGTTTTTAGCTCGTGGTAGAAATCAGCTGATGGTAAATGTCGAGATGCCTGGGTGTCTTGGCGTTTACCTCCTGCTGATTTCTACCACGAGCTAAAAATGCTACTGCAGCTTAGTAAAAGACTCTCTTAGAAAGCACATGAGGCTCCTATTTAGATCAATGTTTGATGTGATTGGTCCTTTTTTGAAAACTTTGGATAATAAATCTTTACAGGAAGGGTATTTAGTGGATACACTTAAACAAGCGACAGTGGAACCTTTGTTAAAAAAACTATCATTCAATGCCGACATTATGAATAATTTCAGGCCAATTTCTTTCCTGCCGTTTTTAGCAAAGGAAATTGAGAATGCAGTTTTACAACAGCTAATAGAATTTGTGGAGGAAAGACACATGTTAGATGATTATCAATTTGGTTTCAGATCAGACCATAGTGTGGAATTTTTACTTTTATCAATGTTGTTTGAGCTGAGAATTGGCATGGACTAGAATCTGTTTTTGTGTTGTTAAATTGGATACTGCATCTGCATTTGACACCATTGACCATCAGCTTTTACTTAATGTATAGTTGGATTTTGGCATTCATGATCATGTGTTGTTATGGTTTCATTCCTACCTGCAAGGTGGAACATTCCATGTTAAAGTACAGGACTCAGTCTGTGCGTGTTTTTCAATTTCACGAGGGTACCACAGGGATCCACATTATTGTCAGTTTTGTTTAATCTATTTACGGTATCCCTCGAGAAAATATTTCGGAGTTTTCTATAAGGTATGCATATCATCTGCATACATTATAGAATGTATGCAAATGATATGCAGTTCTTCTTTCCACTTGAAAATGGTTGCTGTGATCTATCATTGAAGTTAAATAAAATTTTACATGAAATTGTGAAATGGATGGAACAATATAAACTGTCATTAAATATTATGAAAACAGAAATCATATAGGTGGGTAGAATATTAGATCCATCATTGTTAATGACTTTTGATTATCAAGGAGAGCAGATAAAGTTAAACCATCTTTTTATAGTTTGGGAGTCATTTTAGATATTAACTAGTAAAAAAGGCCCGTTTCTTACACAAATGAAACGGGCGCTAGCAAGGTTTTCCTTGGAGTGTGTATGTTTGAGAGAGTGAATGTGTGAGTGTGTCAGAGAGAGTGTGTGTGTGAGAATGAGAGTGTGTGCAAGTGCGTATGTGAGACACAGTGTGAGAGAGAGTGTGTTTCACACAGATACAGTGTGTGCGAGAGAGAGAGTGAGTGTGAGACACAGACTCTCTGTGAGACTGAGTGTATGAGACCAAGAGAGAGTGTGTGAGTGACTGTGTGACACACAGAGAGTGAATGTGATACAGTGTGAGACATAGAGTGTGTGAGAGACAGTGTGTGAGAGTGAGAGAAAGACATTGACTGTGAGAGAGAGAGAGAGTGTGTGTGAGGGAGAAAGTGTGTGTGTGACAGAGATACCTCCCCCCCCTCTCTGGTGTCAGGCCCCCCCTCCCTCCCTCTCTCTGGTGTCAGCCCCCCCTCTCTCTCTGGTGTCTGAGCGTTACTGTGCAGGACGCTGAGCTCTGGCTGTGCTTCAAGGAACTGACCAATCCTATTTAATAGAATGCACCTCCAACATTCTGAAGCCGAGAAACCTCGTGTGGTTGGTCACTTCTGCTTGTGACGAACCCGGAAGTATGTGATGTCAATTCAGGAGATGGATACTGAGAGCAGGAATGCCTCAGCCATGCAGTCAGCTTCAGAATGTTGGAGGTGTGTTTTATTATATAGGATTTGGCGATGCAAAGACAGGTAGACCATGTAATTTCTACATCTTTTGTTCAGCTTTGGGGTTTAAGTAAATTGAAGGGCATGGTGACATCGCAGGACTTCCGAATGATCGTGCAGAGCCTAGTATTAACAAAAATTGATTTTTGTAATTATTTATTTCTGGGTATTTCTTCTTTTCGGTGTCAGGCACTGCAGGTTGCTCAGAATGTTGCTGTACGATTGATTACGGGAGTTTTAAAATCATAACATATAACTCCAGTAGTAAAAAGATTACATTGGCTCCTGGTTACGTATAGTGCTTTGTTTAAAGTTCTTGTATTAATTCAACAGTATATATATAAGACCATACCTGCTTATTTGTGCAAAACATTGAAAATGTATGTACCAAGCTGTGCATTAAGATCTGAGACATCCCAGAAACTTTACTTGCCTCCTCCAATGTCTTATCATTATGTAGAGACAAAGGTGTGAACACTCTCAATTGCTGGCCCATTTTTGTGGAATGATTTGGCAGGACATTTGAGATCTTGTAAAAATATTGGGCAATGTAAACATCTTTTGAAGACTCATTACTTTGTGAAGGCCTTTCTGGAAGAATAAAGTAGATTTTCGCTGTTGATTGGCTATGATTGCTTTAATGATGGTTAAGTGCATTCATGTTTTTATTTTTTTGTGTATGTTTATTTGTTACCCACTTTGGTCAAAAGCGGGATATAAATAAAATTAATAAAATAAAATAAATAAATTATAAAAATAGGTGCTTTTTGGACATTTCATATAGGTATTCTTGTTTCCACATCTCTTGTAGCTGCCCCCTTTCAGGTCAAGTTTCTCTCTCTCCAGGTCAAGTTTCTCTCTCTCCAGTCTCTCCCCCCCCCCCATAGCCAGCAATCTGGCATCTCTTTCTCCCTCCCTCTGGTGACCCTCCAAACCTGCTTTTGCAGTCAGCAAGCATTGAACACAGTGCCTCTCTCTAGCCTGGAGCCTCCCTCTGTAGCGCCCCACCTCCTTTGATGGAACTTTCTGTTTCCTGCAGAGAGGACACTACGCTACAGAGGGAGGCAGCGAGCTACAGAGAAGCAGCATGTGTAGTGCTGCTGACTGTAAAAGCAGGCTTGGAGCAAGAGGGAGAATGAGAGATGGTGGTCCGGATAATTGGACATCCGGTTAATCGGCATTCAGATAATCGACATCGTACTGTACTTGATTTATTTATCAAAATTTTATAAATAAAATTTTTAAAAAATATGAAGATCAAGGGGAAGCTGGTTCCACAGGTAAGAAGCAATGCAGCTAAAAGCCATGGGAATGAGAAGAAGCTAACAGTAATGAGATACACAGAGGAACAGCCAGTAGGCTGGCATTAGAAAAGTGGAATGCACGAGTGCTTAAGGCACTAGCCGTGAAGGTGGCAAACTAGTATGGTAATCTTTATGAGCCAAAAACAGGATTATATAATGGATGCGGTAAATAACTGGGAGCCAAAGTTGGCCATGCAGGAGAGGAGTGACATGGTCTCGTTGTTTAGCGTCACAAATCAGTTTTACCACTGTATATTGAACAAGCTGAAACCTACTGGTGGCATGCAGTGAACATTTTGACAAAAGATAGTTGTAGTAGTTAGGTCAGTATAAGAGAATGAAGTAGTATCTTCAATGCTTTCTCATCTAAAGAAGCCCTCAAGGATTTAATTTTCCGTAGGTCAACATACAATTTCTGTACCACACTGAGATGTGCACATGAAAGGACAATGAGAACCCCCAGGGAAAGAAAAGCATCTGTAACGGTGATCATAATTGAATCAATCACTAGGTGAAACAGAAGGAGAGAGGACCAAGAGAACCAAGGCACCTGATGTTTTGGGGGTTAAGAACCAGCTTGTGCTGACCTATCCAAGAAGACATCTGTGAAAGACTAAGAGATAGGTTATCTTGAAACTCGAAATCCCAGCTATCATGTGCAATAATGACCTCAATGTCATCTACATAAATGAATGGACTAATATTCAAGTCCTCTATAAGGACTGCAAGATGAATAAGGAAAATATCTAAAACAGTGGGGGCAAGATCAGAACCCTGGGGACTCCACAGGAGAGGGGGTTCTGAATAAACTTGGAGGTGCCAAGTACCACCTGACTAGATGAAGGAAGAAATAGGAACAGAACCAGTTTAAAGCAGAACCATGTGGCTCAGATTTGTGGAGGCAAAGTAACCGAAGTGAGAGATCCACTAAGTCAAAGGAAGAGTTAAAAACCAGTTGAATAAATGGGTGTCTCTAGCATTATTGAAAGCTCATTTTTAGCGCACGCTAAAAATGCTAGTGCGCCTATAATGCGGCTTAGTAAACAGGGCCCAATGAGTGTTAAAATGGGCTTTGTACCTGGGACCTTTTATGTGAAGTCTTGTGCTCTGCTGGGATGTTTGTATGGCCAGCCTACTAAGAATGCTGACCCCCCCCCCCCCCCCCAGACATCCCAATGGCTTGTTTTTGTGCTTTTTTTCTCCAGGACTATTTTTTTTAAATGGTACCTAGAGAAGGACTCACTGAGCAAAACAAAATCTAGAAAATAGTGATTTTCAAAATAAAATGACTTTTTCTGATTTGAAAATTGCCATGTTCAGGATGAGATTTCTAGACATTTTCAGCAAAACATCTACAATTTGACTTGGACATCATCTTGAAAATGTCCTTCAATGTATGTAAGTGTGAGTTCTGCCCATGTGTGCAACCCCTTGCAAATATGGACTTTGTAAGTTAAGCAGGTATTGCAGAATGGAACTTAGGCAGAATTCGGCAGTTATGTGCATTTGTGCACACATACCTGCTAAAATGCCATTATTCTAAACATTTATGTGGGTAATTGGCACATAAGTATTTGCACTGATTTTCTAGAATTATTCCCATGTTTTTCATGCATTTTACAAAAAGCTATTTCTGCTCATACAACATAGCAATGTTTTTAAAAATTAACCTCTATGTGGTCATAGAAAGGACCTTATATGGAGATAGTAAAATTTGTTTTAATAGGGATCTTAATTGCCTCTGGGGTGGAGCTACGCTGTATAGAAACCACTAGGTTGAGAGCCAGAGTCAGTCAGGCTTAATAGCTGAAGGAGACTGTGGTGGTTATTTTTGAAGCCTTATACACGGATACTTCTGGAAATCTTGATTTTAGGAAGCTGATATTTACACGCTTAAATCTGCAATATGAGTAGATGGCAAGGGGGTGTGGTTTGCGTGAGGCTTGAATGGGGAAATACATGTGGATGTCTAAATACAGTGGGCCTGATATTCAGACCATGGGAGTTAGCCCAACTAACTCCCGCAGTTGGTGCTCGGTCTGAATATTCAGTGCCGACTGTTTCTGGTGACCGGCATTGAATATCCGGTTTATTTTTGGCTGGTTCAAACTTAACCAGCTAAGATGATATTCAGTGCTGGCTGGTTAAGTTTGAACCGGCCAAAGATAGGCCTGGTATTCAAGCAGCCAAATATCAGCGGATAGCCAATTATATTGCGCGATATAACTGACTATCCACTAGCTGCTAACCACAAATTTTCAGCGGGTCATAGCCAGCCATGTCCTGCTGAAAATTCATGGATAGCTGGTTATAGTGCACTTAACTGGCCAGCAGGCTCATTTTCAAAGCACTTAGCCTCCCAAAGTTCCATAGAAACCTATGGAACTTAGCCTCCCAAAGTGCTTTGAAAATATGCCTCTATGTGTCGATCTTGGCCGGGTAAATGCTTTTGAATATTGGGGGGAGTATATCAGTATTGGCATTTACAGTTACTCCTGGCCATGTGTAGGTTTTTTCAAAGTGATCGTTGTGGGCAGCCCTTTATCAGAGGGATTAAAGGAGATTGCCTCCTTCTCCCTCAAAATTGAAAGGGCAGAAAAATTGCAGCCTCTGAACTTAATTAGGAGCATTTAAGGCTTTGATGTGTAAATCATGGCACTTATATATGTAGGTACTCGAAGGCAGTCTCCATCAGTCCCTTACTCTCTTGGCACTCAGTGCATCTACATGGGGAAAGAAGTTTTAGTAGGTTCTCTTCAACTCCAGGGGACCATCATGCTCAATTTCACTAAAAGGAGTGTGCAGGACAGGAAGGGAAGCGACAACAGGGCAGGAAATGCGGCGGCAACAGAGACTAGCACTGGACGAAGGCTTCACCTGGTGGGTTAGAGTCCCTGCCAGCCAAGGTATTTGTAGCGGCGAGGCAGAGGCGGAGGGGGGGGCGGCGGTGGGGCAGAAGAGCAAAATGTGCCCCCCACCTCGGGCTCTGGCCCCCTCCCACCGTGAGGTCTAGCTAGGCCCCTGGATCATGTAGCAGTTTTGATTTCTACATCCTTTATATCTATGTTTCTAATACCTATTTACAGTGACTCAGGGACTTAAGATGCACAATGCGGCAGGGGAAATGAACAAATTTGTGAAGCATACATGATAAAGAGCTGAAATACTGAATAAATACTTTTGTTTAGTATTCACAGAAGTGGAAAAATAGAAAATAAATGACAGCAGGAAAATGGAAGGGAGGTAAACAAAAGCACAAATAGATTGGGAAAAGCAAAGAGCTACTTCACTGACTACATTTTGATTAAGACCTGACACAAGAATGTGGAAAGAGAAGTGAACTTAAGCGTAAAGAGAGATTTCAGCACAGGATCATGGGCAAGATGCTTAAAAGCCAGAATAGAAAAAGTAATGGCAGAATGGAAAAATAGATATTCTGTAGCACAGAACTGGAAACAATTACATATCATGTGGTTGGTGTGAAGTGAAGCTATTTGAATATTGCTCCATCAACTGATGGAGCATCGATTCTGTAGAAAAACACTGTCACCAGTCTAAGCATTTGCCTTGAAAGTCACTTGTGTTTTGATCAGCAGGTTTTCTCTCTCATCGAGAAATTTATTTGTTCTTGGCAAGATTCATTCCATCCTATCACTCAGATATAAATGATTTCCACACTCTCATATATATTCACACACTTGCTTATCTTGACCATTGCAATGCCACTCTGTTTGTCTTTAGGCAGACCTCCATTAAGTGCCTCCAGGAAATACAAAATTCAGTAGTATGACTTTTGTATGGAGAAGATAAGTGTGATCATATAACCTTGCTGTTTATAGAGCAACATTGGCTTCTCATCTTTTTCAGACAAAAATATAAAATCCTTTTGCTTACTTTCCACACATTCTGGTCTTCTTTGTTATCTGGCAAATTCTGTTGTGCCATACATTCCATTACAATCACTCCGATCTATACAACAACATCTGCTGTTTGTCCCATTCCCCAACCAGATCCAATTTGAATTTGTATGCCATGCTTCCCTTACATATCTGACACTAGTGTTATGGAATTCCATTTCCATTGACTTATGAAATGTCCTGTGCCCAATTCAAATGACGACTGTTTTTGGCAAGCTTTTCCCTCACAGTAATCCAAGCAGCTGTGGAGTGGCAGTTTTTGGAGTTAAATCAATGCAGCAGCATTCCTTCCCCTTTATGTCCTACTCTGAACTTCATGGCATTTGTACCCCTTTTCCTTTCTTCCTACTACCTGGACTACTTTTCTGTATGCTGTCTTTCACTTTTCTTTTTACACTCTTATTTGTAAACTCCTTTGCTTCATATTTGCCAAAATTAATACAGTAAGGGTTAGATTCAGTAAATGATGCTCAAAAATTGGCACTGAAAAAAATCGGCACTCAATGCTGTTCTATAATGTGCATCACAGATGAATGCCCATTACAGAATAGTATTGAGTGCTGATTTTGGTGCCTAAATTTGAACATCACGAGTTACACCTGCTGAAACAAGTGTAATTCACGGTGCTTAATTTGGTTGCATATCCTTAGTATTCTATAACAATGCACACAAATGTTAGGAACATCCCTGACCTGCTCATGCACCTCCCATGGCCATGCCCCCTTTGGGTGGCATGCTATGAAATTTGAGTGCACATTGTTATGGAATAGCACATAGCAAAATGTGCCTGCAAGATCAGGGCCCTGTTTACTAAGGTGCACTAGCGTTTTTAGTGTGTGCTAAAAATTAGCTCGTGCTAACCATGTAGACACCCATGGGAATATTATGGGCATCTCTATGGTTAGCGCACGCTAATGCTTAGCATGAGCTAAAAACAATAATGTGCCTCTAGCATGGCTTAGTAAACAGGGCCCACATATAGGTGCTAATTAGTGCCAATTAGCACTAATTGTCTCATTAGCCACTTTAGTTGGGTGCACATCTTGGGTCAGTGCCGAATTTTGGGTGCCATATATAGAATCTGGGAGTAAGCACTGGTATCAGAAGGGTTATGTACAGAAAGGCACAACAAGGTAGTATAGCTCATCCACTGGAAACTGTTAACAATATAGCATCTCTGTTCTAGAAAAGTGCAAGAATATGACCCTGACAGAATCGTAGATAACGAAGAAGTTGTGATCACCTGGGACATTCCCATTTTGACTGATTAAAAGCTCAGTGCTAGAAAACCAGTCATATAGCACAGAAAATCACATGAACAACATTGCTAGTAAAAATGTCAGTACCAAGTAACTTATTCAGTACTACCTATGGAGAAACACAAAATCATGAAGTACTAAGAGAGGCAATCAGAGATCAAGAAAATCTAAAATTTAGAAATGCCCCAAAATAAACCTATTCTCTTAAGCTCTGTGGGTGGTAGGTGCATGCGTTGGTTGCAGTCGACTCTTTCCCTTCCCTTACCTCTCTGCCTACCTGTCTTGGTCCTTTCTTTCCTATGTTTTACTGTAGCTCTTTTCCTTGTCTGAGTGTTGAGTTGTAAACCACTTTGATTGCTCCCCACTGAAAGATGGTATATAAATTAAACATTACACAATGGAAATCTGGCAGAAAGATACAGGAATAGTCCCAATCATGTTTGGTCATGTCTACCAAACTTCTAGACCTGATAAGGTGGACAGGGAGTTAGATCTTTTCATGTGGTCTGCTTAGATTTCAGAAAGGCCATCAACACCATTTCAAGAAGGAGGTTTGTAAACTGGACAGTTGAGGTAGGATCCTAAGCTCTAAATCAGTTTGGGTATGCTCAATAGTATAATTAAAGTTCCCTGTGTATTTATTGTTGGTATTTTTCTCAGGTTTAGTATCTGCAAGAATAGGAAGAAGAGATCATCTGGAGTGGAGAGTAGCCTAGTCGCTAAAGCACTGGGCTGACAACTATTGAAGTCTGGTTCAGATCTTACTGCTGATTCTTGTGATGTTGGGCAAGTCACTTAATACTTCATTGCCTCAGGTACAAACCTAGGGCCCTGTTTACTAAGATGTGCTAGTGTTTTTAGTGCACGCTAAACGCTAGAGATACCCATATATTCCTATGGGTGTCTTTAGTGTTTAGGGCATGCTAAAAATGCTAGTGCACCCTTAGCATAGCTTAGTAAACAGGACCCCTAGATTGTATGCCTTCCAGAGACAGGAGTATACTAGTGTACCTGAATGCAATTCACCTTGAGCTACTACTGAAAAGGTGTGAGCTAAATTAAACAACAACAAAAATCTACATAACTGTCATTTTTGCAACTTAATTTTCCTTTTAGAGAAATGCTGTCTGTGGTTATAAGTCTGGCCTCTTCTTCAGGCCTATCAACCCACAGCAATTTCCCCAAAGTTAATAGAGGTGATTTTAGAGTAAAGTGACCCAGTTAACTGGAGATTTGGCACCTTAAGAAGAGTGATTGCTCTTATAAAGTAGAGAATTTGTTCTCATGCATTGCTGAGCTAGAATGTTGAACTTTCTATTGTACACTGAAAATATCATTTGGAAGAGAAAATGGTATTCTCACAGAGATTATAAAGGATAATGAGATAGTGAAATGAATGGAATGGATATGTAGAGGATCCTATTTGCCAATGATATCCTATCTGTGACTCAAGAATGTTTTCACCTCAGTGTCTTTTATCTCATTCATTTGACCAAAGAGCACAGAATTTCATGGGTGTCTAATCTGTAATTTGAAAAGAAAGTGAGATAGTTATTATGACTTTTTGAGGCTAGTCTCGGCTAAATAATCCACTGGAAAAAAAAAAGCTGAGCACTATTACTATACAGATGGTGTAAGTCTGCCTGGAAGGCTGTGATATAAGTAATGAGAAGAACAGAGAGATTTGGGAATCAGATCTTTAGGGGCTACAGAAATTTCCACATGAATTCAAATTTCAATCTGTGACATGCTTGCATATGAAGGAATTGAATGGGAAAGCTTAAAATGATGCCAATACTAATTGCTGATATTCTTAGGGCTAGATTTACTGAAATGAATTACCACCTTTCAGCACAATAACACACATTAATGTGTGTTACTTATCTCAGGTCCCATTTTATGCAAATAGACCTATTTGCTCATAATACATGTTAATATACTAACACAGTACTGTACCTTTGTAACTCTAAAGCTAAGTTCTTAAAGGCAATCTTTAACTGTGTCTGTCTTGTATTATTTAAGTAAAATATGCCTTTGCTATGAAATTAAGGGCCCTGATTACTAAGGTGCACTAGCATTTTTAGTGCATGCTAAAATTTAGCGTGCACTAATGCTAGAGACGCCATACCACAACAGGTAAAAAGGCTGAAAAAAGACATGGCCATGTGATAAGATTGCTCTTACTGCGTGACCTTACGGGGGGGGGGGGGGGGCACTTACTGCCATCCATTGAGGTAGCAGTAAGGGCTCCCGTGCTAACTTGGTAGTAACTGGGTAGCATGTGGTGCTGCCCGATTACTGCCGGGTAATCCCCTGCTGTGCACTGGAGGTGTAACTACTGCCAGTGCCCACGTTGGGCCAATGGTAGCTCAAAATTGGTGTGCGGTAAGCCTGGGGTGGGCTTACTGCTGCTTAGTAAAAAGACCCCTAAATAATTAATTAAGTAGGGCCCCCAAATAACTTATTCAGTTGAAAAAGCACATGTATATGTGAGATACTGTAGGGTACGGTTTGACATCTCAAGGGAAAAGTAACAATACCCATTACTGTTGCGCAACCTAAGGGACAGAGATAAAGTGGATGATCTAATGATATACAAAGTCAATGACATAACTGAAAATGGATCCCAAAGAATTGTAGATGTTCTGCTAGCTTGCAGCTGTGTTTTGCCAATGTAATTTTGTGTTATTTTCAAAATACAAAAGAATATTACTCAGACATGGAACTACTGTACAGGAAGAATGAGCATTTTTTCTTACTTGTCCCTTGATTCTACCTGACAGTGCCTCAAATTCAGGAATCATCAACCTCCTGTTTTTTTATGGTATATATAAAGGCAGATTTTAGAAGGAACATAGAAATTGGAATTGAGATGGCCATGTTGGGATGTTTACAATTTTGGTAATCTGCCATCTTGATTTTCTAGAGGAGGGTTTTCAGAGAGCGTTTTACCCTGATGCAGCCTATCAGTGAACCATGACTCATGTTGGTTGTGGGTCTCTCTGTGCAAGCTAAGTAAAGCTTTTCATTTTTTAAAATGTTGAAAAAGTTAAAAAATGATAAAAATGACAAATAAGTAAAGCAAGTTAATAAACACACATATATATAAGACTGATGAAGAGTTGGGTAAGCCATAGGACTGTGTTCCTATGTGAAATGAATAACCACTGAGATCTTGGAAGATTAGTGAGATATACTGCTGCATTTATCCTGATTGTTGAATACAGTACATTGCAATACAGGCGCTGTGCACATTTGCTTGTAGTGGCTCCCGCTTAAAGATTCGGGACTAGTAATTTGATTTAGTAAGAATCAGCACATACACATGTATGCTGGTATTTCAGAACATACATGTGTAATTGCCAAGAAATTATGTTAAACATAGTTAATTGACAGTAGGTTGGTGACTAAAACTATGTGCTTAGGGTTGAGGATATTGACCATGGCGATCTGGTTGTGGTTCCTAGGTTTGATAATATTGATAACCCTTGGGTCCCTAAAGAACATCCATAACAACTCACCCACAATACAACAATCCTATGTACAACCGATCAACAATCCACCAAACCAAAGACACAACAACCAACCAAAAGGAATGATCTCTGGATATGAATATCGCCGACTAAAAGATGAAAACAACAACAACAACAAATTCAACTACAGAAGAAACAGACATCTAATAAAAATAAACACATCGAACCCCCCCACGGAACCATACCACTCAATCCAACTAGGATACATCAACGCAAGATCAGCAGTAAGCAATTCAGTGGATATACTAGACTGGATTACCACAGATAAATTAGACCTTCTATTCATCACAGAAACCTGGTTCCATAGCCCTACAGATCCTGCCATCTTAGAAACATGCCCACCAGAATACAAAATCACCCACTGGACAAGAAACGGAAAAAAAAGAGGAGGTGGAATAGCTATTATCTACAAACCCGAATTCACCATTACAATCACGGGTGAATCTACCTCGCCACAACTTGAAATTGCATCGACAAGAATTAATCATCCAAACCTAATAGGACACCTTAACACAATCCTATTCTACAGGCCACCAGGAAAATGGCAAGACTCCCAAGGACAACTCATGGATTTCATCTCGAACTCCTGCGTGTCTGCCTCAAGCATCCTCATACTAGGAGACATCAACCTACACCTAGAAGATGACACCTCACCAAGCACAAGAGAATGCAAAGAATTCCTAAAACTCTGGGATCTACAAGTACCCAACACGCAACCAACACACAAAAAAGGACAAACACTTGATATTATAACAAACAAATTCGAACCGGATTCAACTATCACACTCACTGACACAAGATGGACACCTACATTATGGTCAGACCACCATAAAGCAAATGTCTCTCTCTGCTGGCGAAAAACACACATAAACACAATCAATAAACAGGAGCGAACAACATACACAATGAGAGGAAAAATAGACCCCACAATATTCTGGCAACAGATCTACCAGAACGAATGGCCAACAAACGCTGACACCATCCAATTCCTCCAAGAATGGGACGATATATGTACAACAACATTAGACAAAATCGCTCCTATCCAAACCAGAACATCACACAGGAAAAAAACAAATCCATGGTTCACCGAAGAGCTGAAAAAACTTAAAACACAAGTCAGGAAACTAGAACGGGAATGGAACAAAAAGAAAGACGAACAAACACTAAACGCATGGAAATTACTTTGGAGAAAATACAAATACACCATAAAACAGACCAAAAGACTACACTACAAAACAATAATAGGACCAAACTACAAAGACACACATAAACTCTTCAACCTTGTGAACAAACTGTTAGACACCACACCAGTCACAAACAACGGCAAAGATATACCAGATGTGGACAACCTTGCGAAATACTTCAAGGAGAAAATTATACAACTACGACTCAAAATACCTGCTAGCCCTATTGAGTACGCCACACTTTTAGATTGTCTTGACCCAGAAGAAGGAGCATACCCTGCAGACAGAACATGGACCGAATTCGAAATACTATCAGAAGACCTCATCTCTGAAACTCTCAAAAGATATGCCAAATCCCACTGCAAATTAGACACGTGCCCAAATAACCTCATGAAACCGGCTCCTCAACAATTCATAACAGACCTAACGAGCCATGTGAACTTCATGCTACAAAACGGACTTTTCCCAAAAGAAAAAGGAAAAATCTTACTCACCCCAATTCCCAAAGATACAAAGAAAAGCACGAGTGAAATAACCAACTACAGGCCAGTAGCATCCATACCACTAATAAGCAAAATAACCGAAGGAATGGTAACCAAACAACTCACAAACTATCTAAACAAACACTCAATACTGCATGACGCCCAATCAGGATTCCGGTCGAATCATAGCACAGAAACAGTACTAGTCACCCTTATGACCAGATTTAAACAAATAATTGCAACTGGCAACAATATACTCCTCCTACAATTTGACATGTCAAGTGCCTTCGATATGGTTGACCATGGAATCCTATTACACATACTCGAATACTTTGGCATTGGAGGAAATGTCCTGAATTGGTTCGAAGGGTTCCTTACCCAACGTTCATATCAAGTCACATCAAATTTGACCACGTCTAAGGCATGGACACCTGAATGTGGAGTACCACAAGGATCACCTCTCTCACCAACCATCTTCAACCTAATGATGATCCCTCTGGCAAAACTCCTATCAAACCATAACCTCAACCCATATATATACGCTGATGATGTAACAATATACATCCCCTTCAAACAAGACATTAACGAAATCTTCAACTAAATCAATCAAAGCCTACACATCATGAACACATGGGCAGACGCATTTCGTCTGAAATTAAATGCAGAAAAAACTCAATGCCTGATACTCACCTCCCAATACAACACAAAAGAATTCACATCTATAAATACACCAAACCTGAACCTTCAAATCTCAGAAACGCTAAAAATCCTTGGAATCACTATCGACTGCCACCTAACGCTTGAAACTCACGCTAACAACACAACTAAAAAGATGTTTTACAGCATGTGGAAACTGAAAAGGATAAGACCATACTTCCCAAGATCCGTCTTTCGTAGCCTAGTGCAATCCCTCGTGCTCAGCCACCTGGATTACTGCAACTCACTATACGCAGGTTGTAAAGAACAAACACTGAGGAAACTTCAAACAGCCCAGAATACGGCAGCCAGACTCATCTTTGGAAAGCCAAAATATGAAAGTGCAAAACCATTACGAAAGAAACTGCACTGGCTTCCACTCAAGGAACGCGTCACTTTTAAAGTATGCACATTAGTCCACAAAATCATTCACGGCGAAGCCCAAGCATACATGTCTGAGTTAATAGACTTACCACCCAGAAACGCCAAAAGATCATCCCGAACCTTCCTTAACCTCCACTTCCCCAATTGCAAGGGCTTGAAATACAAAGCGCTACATGCGTCAACCTTTTCTCACATGAGCACGCAGTATTGGAATACACTGCCATGCAACTTAAGAACAATCAACGATCAAGCTTCCTTCCGCAGATTATTGAAGACCCATCTCTTTGAAAAAATTTACGGAAAGAACCAAAATACATAAAGTCCACACTTATTATTCACTAATGCATCATACATTCACCTCTGAACTCTCATTCCCGTACTATCACATCATTCATACCTTTACTCACAGAAAGATATATACCATATGTCTTCATGCCTTTTTATCGCCCTCTAAGCTCCCATTGTTTCCTTCCAAAGTTTCAATGTTTGTGTTCCATTGTTACATTCCTTAACGACACCTCAATTGTTTCGCATAACTCTGCACAATGTAATCCATAACCAATCTGTAACAAATTGTATTTCCAACATTTAACTCATATTGTAAGCCACACTGAACCCGCAAAAAGGTGGGAAAATGGGGGATACAAATGCAATAAATAAATAAATAATAAATAAATAGTGAGATGTTTGGGGGATAAACTAGGGAAAGATGGGGTAAGTCTACAACAGATTAGTCATATGATGCAGAGCGCTATGTTAAAATGAAAAGCTATTTGTTATTTGCAGCTGTATCTGGACAAAGATGCTATAAAAGTTGTACAAGCCTTGTTCACGTGTACTCTGGATTACTGTAATGTTTTATATGTGGATATTATGGCCAAATTTATAAAGAAGCTTCCCATGCTTCAAAATACGGTAACTTGGTTGCTATCAGAAATGGGAGAGTGTTAAATCTTCTATGCTAAAATTGCATTAGCTTCCTATGAAGGAGCATTTTCAATTCAAATTGTTGATAATTATGTTTAGATTGTTTCAAAATTCAACACCCTTGTAGTTAAGGGAATTCTTGATACTTTATGTTCCACAGTGATCGATATTGTGAATCTGGATTCCGATCAATATTGTGTATCTGGATTTTCAAAAGGCATTTGACAAAGTACCTCATGAATGACTCCTGAAGAAATTAGAAAGTCATGGGATAGGAGGTAGTGTTCTATTCTGGATTAAGAACTGGTTAAAAGTTAGAAAACAGAGTAGGATCAAATAGTCAGTATTCTCAATGGAGAAGGGTAGATAGTGGGTAGATAGTGGGGTTCCCCAGAGGTCTGTGCTGGAACTGTTGTTTTTTTTTAAACATATTTATAAATGATCTGGAACTGGGAACAAGTGAGGTGATTTTGGGAGTCTTTTACAAAGCGTTGCTAAGCCCAATGTGGGCTTACTGAACAATAAATTGGGACTACTGCCGGCCCAACGTGGCCACTGGTGGTAGTTTCACACTGAGCATGCACCATTTCCAGGGGAAAAAGAAAATCCCCGGAAATGGCTTGTACGGTGGTAACCCGGCGGTAATCGGGCATCACCGGGTTACTGTGGGAGCCCTTATTGCCACCTCTGTAAGTGAGGTAAGGGCTCCCCACCACATGGCCATGAGGTAAAAGTTCTCTTATCACATGACCTTGTTTGTCTGGGGGGTCTTTTACCTGCCGCTAGCCCAGGGCCCTTTTTCCTGTAGCTTGGTAAAAGGACCCCTAAATGCGTTGATGACACAATGTTATTAAAGGCTGTTACATCACAAGAAGATTGTGAAAAATTGCAAGAGGACTTTATGAGACTGGGAGACTGGGCATCTAAATGACAGATGACATTTAATGTGAGCAAGTGCAAAGTGATGCATGTAGGAAAGAGGGAACCAAACTATAGCTACATGATGCAAGTTCCATATTAGAAGTCACTGACCAGGAAAAAGATCTAGGTTGTTGATTATATGTTGAAATCCTTTGCTCAGTGTGCAGCAGTGGCAAAGAAATCAAATAGAATATTAGGAATTATTAGGAAAGGAATGGAAAACAAAAACTGAAAATATTATAATGCCTTTGTATTGCTCCATGGTGCGACCTCACCTCAAATTCTGTGTGCAATTCTGGTCACCGCATCTCAAAAGGTACAGAGAAGGGCGATGAAAATTATGTATTTATTTGTTACATTTGTATCCCACATTTCCCCACCTATTTGCAGGCTCAATGTGGCTTACATGTTACCGTACAGGCGATCGCCAGTATCGGTATGAACAAATACAGAGTGATGTTGTGGCAGAGTAGAGTTCATGTGTGACAGACACATTGGGTAATAGTACAACACAAATACAACAATACAACACAAATGAATTCACCGCAATAAATACACCAAACCTAAATCTTCCAATCTCAGAAACGCTAAAAATCCTTGGAGTCACCATCGACTGCCACCTAACACTTGAAACCCACGCAAACAACACAACTAAAAAGATGTTCTACTGCATGTGGAAATTGAAAAGGATAAGACCATTCTTCCCAAGATTCGCCTTTCGCAGCCTAGTGCAATCCCTCGTCCTCAGCCATCTGGATTACTGCAACTCACTATACGCAGGTTGCAAAGAACAAATACTGAGGAAACTCCAAACAGCCCAGAATACAGCAGCCAGACTCATCTTCGGAAAACCAAAATATGAAAGGGCAAAACCACTACAAGAGAAACTACACTGGCTTCCACTTAAGGAACGTGTCACTTTTAAAGTATGCACCTTAGTCCACAAGATCATTTACGGCGAAGCCCCAGCCTACACGTCCGAGTTGATAGACCTGCCACCCAGAAACGCTAAAAGATCATCCCGAACATACCTCAACCTCCACTTCCCTAATTGCAAGGGCTTGAAATACAAGACTCTACACGCGTCAACCTTTTCCTACATGAGCACGCAGCTTTGGAATACACTGCCACGCAACCTAAGAACAATTCACGAACAAGCTTCCTTCCGCAAATTATTGAAGACCCATCTTTTCGAAAAAATTTACGGAAAGAGCCAAAACACATAGAGTCCACACTCACTAATCTTCAATGCACCATATATCCACTTCTGATCTCTCATCCCCCGTAATCTCACATCACTCATACATTTACTCACAGAAAGATGTACACCATATGTCTTTGTGTCTTAATTCTGCCCTTTAAGCTTCCCATTGTCTCCTTCCAATGTTTCAATGTCTATGTCCCATTGTTACATTCTTAACGATACTTCGATTGTCTCGCATAACTCTGCACAATGTAATCCATAACCAAGTTGTAACATATTGTATTTCCATTATTCATATCATATTGTAAGCCACACTGAGCCCGCAAAAAGGTGGGAAAATGTGGGATACAAATGCAATAAATAAATAAGGAGGAAGAGTTGAGTTATGTCCTGTCTGAGCTTTGGTTACTTTATGTTGCAGAGTTAGGACATTTAAGTTGGATAATTAGGGTATGCCTTGTTGAACAGATTAGTTTTTAGTAGTTTCCAGAAGTTTAGGTGGTCATATGTTGCTTTCATGGCATTTTGGTAGTGCGTTTCATAGTTGTGTGCTTATATAGGAGAAGCTGGATGCATAGGTCGATTTGTATTTGAGGCCCTTGTAGCTTGGGTAGTGGAGATTTAGATATGTTCGTGTTGATCTTGTTGTATTTCTGGTTGGTAGGTCTATGAGGTCTGTCATGTATCCTGGGGCTTTGCCGTAGATGATTTTATGAACCAGGGTGCAGATTTTGAACGCAATACATTCTTTGATTGGGAGCAAGTGCAGTTTTTCTCTTAGGGGTTTGGCGCTTTCGAATCTCGCTTTTCCAAATATAAGCCTAGCTGCTGTGTTTTGAGCAGTTTGGAGTTTTTTTTATAATTTGTTCTTTGCACCCCACATAGATTCTGTTGCAGTAGTCTAGGTGACGTGAGTACCATGGATTGTACCAAGTTGCAAAATATTTCTCTGGGGAAAAAAGGTTTCAATCGTTTGAGCTTCCACATTGAATGGAACATTTTCTTTGTTGTTGCTTTCACTTGGCTCTCTAGCGTGAGGTTTCGGTCGATTATGACTCTGAGAATATTCAGGCTGTCTGAGATCAGGAGGGTGTAGTCTGGGGTGATTATGTTGGTGAGTTTATTCATGTTGTATTGATGAGAGGATGAGATAGTGTGTTTTTTCTGAGTTAAGTTTTAGTTGGAATGCATTCGCCCATGATTTCATGATGTTCAAGCTGAGTTTGATGTTATTGATTACTGTTGGAAACTTCCCTAAGAGGAAAGGCTAAAGAGGCTAGGAGAAGAGATGGCTGAGTGGAGATATGAGAGAGGTATATAAAATATTCAGTGGAGTGGAACAGGTAGACTTGAATCACTTGTTTATTCTTTGAAAAAAATACAAGGACTAGGGGGCACGCAATGAAACTACTAAGTAGTAAATTTAAAACAAATTGGAGAAACTATTTCTTTGCTCAACATGTAATTAAACTCTGGAATTCGTTGCCAGAGAATGTAGTAAAAGCAGTTAGCATAGCAGGGTTTAAAAAAGGTTTGGATAATTTCCTAAAAGAAAAGTCCATAATCCATTATTAAGACGAACTTGAGAAAATCCACTGCTTATTTTTAGGATAAGCAGCATAAAATCTGTTTTACTCTTTTGGGATCTCACCAGGTACTTGTGACCTGGATTGGCCACTGTTGGAAATAAGATATTTGGCTTAATGGATCTTTGATCTGTCCCTGTATGGCTACGCTTATGTTCTTGTGATCTTTAAGAACTGAATCAAGAAAAATATTACTGGTGCCAGGTTGGGAGGAGGTCAAACATGTAGAGAAAGCAGAGCTTTAGATTAATAGAGTTGGAATATTGGAATCAGTTGCTTTTGGAAATGAGGGGACAACACATGTTGCTGTCTTTTAGGAAGGTGCTGAAAACATTACTATTTATTCAGTCCTTTGGCTGTCCCAATTAATTGTTTCTGTCTCATCTAATTGCTTTTATCATAATTTCTTTGTTTTATTGTTTTTATTTGTAATTGTAAAATATTTTGAATGGATGTTTTTGTATATAGTATACACATCTCTCTATATAAAACGCACCTCCAACGTTCTAATGAAGCCTCTGTTAGCCAACATTCTAAAGTGAAGGGGGTGAGATCGCATTGTGTCTGCCCCGCCCACGCGTCAAACGTGATGACGTCGAGGGCGGAGCAATGACACTCAACCAATCGCAACGCTCGGCAGCGAAGCGTCAGGGAAGGAGGCGGCGCTCTCGACGTCTAGCCTTCCCTTCGCTGTGTTCCGCCTTCTTCTGACGTCAAGGATGACGTCAAAAGAAGGCGGAACACAGCGAAGGGAAACCTAGACGTCGGGAGCGCCGCCTCCTTCCCTGACGCTTCGCTGCCGGAACCGGCACGGAGGTAAATTTAAAAACAAGAAAAAAAAAAACAAAACAACCATGTTGGGGGGAGAGAAGAGGGTGGCCACTAAAGAACAACAATGGGAGCGGGAGGGCAGGGGAGAAACGACAGCATGGATGCGAAGGGGGGGGGGGGAGAAGAGGGCGGCCCAGGCTGGGACATGGGAGAGAGAGGAGCATGGATGCAAGGGGGGTCATGAAAGGGAGACAGGGGACTTGCTGCAAAAGGATGAATGGAGGGGGCAGGGGACAGAGGAGCATGGATGGGCATGGATTGGGAGGGCAGGACTCAGGGAGAGAGGGAAATTGCTGGATAGGGATGAATAGAGGGGACAGATGGGCATGGATGGAAATGGATTGCAGGGCAGGCCTCAGGGAGAGAGGGCAATTGCTGGATAGGGAAAAATGGAGGGGCCAGGTGACAGATGAGCATGGATGGGCATGGATTCGAAGGGCAGGACTCAGGGAGACGGGAATTGCTGGATAAGAATGAATGGAGGGGACAGATGGCCATGGATGGAAATGGATTGCAGGGCAGGCCTCAGGGAGAGAGGGCAATTGCTGGATAGGGAAAAATGGAGGGGCCAGGTGACAGATGAGCATGGATGGGCATGGATTCGAAGGGCAGGACTCAGGGAGATGGGAATTGCTGGATAGGGATGAATGGAGGGCACAGATGGCCATGGATGCATATGGATTGCAGGGCAGGCCTCAGGCAGAGAGGGGAAATGCTGGATAGGGAAAAATGGAGGGGCCAGGTGACAGATGAGCATGGATGGGCATGGATTGGAAGGGCAGGACTCAGGGAGAGGGGAATTGCTGGATAGGGATGAATGGAGGGCACAGATGGCCATGGATGCATATGGATTGCAGGGCAGGCCTCAGGCAGAGAGGGGAATTGCTGGATAGGGATGAATGGAGGGGCCAGGTGACAGAGGAGCATGGATTGGAAGGGCAGGACTCAGGGAGAGGGGAATTGCTGGATAGGGATGAATGGAGGAGACAGATGGCCATGGATGGATATGGATTGCAGGACAGGCCTCAGGCAGAGAGGGGAAATGCTGGATACGGAAAAATGGAGGGGCCAGGTGACAGATGAGCATGGATGGGCATGTATTGGAAGGGCAGGACTCAGGGAGAGGGGAATTGCTGGATAGGGATGAATGGAGGGCACAGATGGCCATGGATGCATATGGATTGCAGGGCAGGCCTCAGGCAGAGAGGGGAAATGCTGGATAGGGAAAAATGGAGGGGCCAGGTGACAGATGAGCATGGATGGGCATGGATTGGAAGGGCAGGACTCAGGGAGAGGGGAATTGCTGGATAGGGATGAATGGAGGGCACAGATGGCCATGGATGCATATGGATTGCAGGGCAGGCCTCAGGCAGAGAGGGGAATTGCTGGATAGGGATGAATGGAGGGGCCAGGTGACAGAGGAGCATGGATTGGAAGGGCAGGACTCAGGGAGAGGGGAATTGCTGGATAGGGATGAATGGAGGAGACAGATGGCCATGGATGGATATGGATTGCAGGACAGGCCTCAGGCAGAGAGGGGAAATGCTGGATACGGAAAAATGGAGGGGCCAGGTGACAGATGAGCATGGATGGGCATGTATTGGAAGGGCAGGACTCAGGGAGAGGGGAATTGCTGGATAGGGATGAATGGAGGGCACAGATGGCCATGGATGCGTATGGATTGCAGGGCAGGCCTCAGGCAGAGAGGGGAAATGCTGGATAGGGAAAAATGGAGGGGCCAGGTGACAGATGAGCATGGATGGGCATGGATTGGAAGGGCAGGACTCAGGGAGAGGGGAATTGCTGGATAGGGATGAATGGAGGGCACAGATGGCCATGGATGCATATGGATTGCAGGGCAGGCCTCAGGCAGAGAGGGGAATTGCTGGATAGGGATGAATGGAGGGGCCAGGTGACAGAGGAGCATGGATTGGAAGGGCAGGACTCAGGGAGAGGGGAATTGCTGGATAGGGATGAATGGAGGAGACAGATGGCCATGGATGGATATGGATTGCAGGACAGGCCTCAGGCAGAGAGGGGAAATGCTGGATACGGAAAAATGGAGGGGCCAGGTGACAGATGAGCATGGATGGGCATGGATTGGAAGGGCAGGACTCAGGGAGAAGGGAATTGCTGGATAGGGATGAATGGACGGGACAGATGGGCATGGATGGATATGGATTGCAGGGCAGGCCTCAGGCAGAGAGGGGAAATGCTGGATAGGGAAAAATGGAGGGGCCAGGTGACAGATGAGCATGGATGGGCATGGATTGGAAGGGCAGGACTCAGGGAGAGGGGAATTGCTGGATAGGGATGAATGGAGGGCACAGATGGGCATGGATGGATATGGATTGCAGAGCAGGCCTCAGGCAGAGAGGGGAGATGCTGGATAGGGAAAAATGGAGGGACCAGGTGACAGATGAGCATGGATGGGCATGGATTGGAAGGGCAGGACTCAGGGAGAGGGGAATTGCTGGATAGGGATGAATGGAGGGGACAGATGGGCATGGATGGATATGGATTGCAGGGCAGGCCTCAGGCAGAGAGGGAAAATGCTGGATAGGGATGAATGGAGGGGGCAGGGGACAGAGGAGCATGGATGGGCACACACACACACTCTCTATCACACTGTGTCTCACATACACACTTGCACACACTCTCATTCTCACACACACACTCTCTCACAAACACACTCTCTCTCTCACACACTCACACTTTCACTCTGACTCTCAAACAGTCACTCTCACATACACTCTCCCAAACATACACACTCCGAGGAAAACCTTGCTAGCGCCCGTTTCATTTGTGTCAGAAACGGGCCTTTTTTACTAGTTTTATAAATAAAAAAATACCTTCCATTTTGGAAACTTACACATTCATTGTTAGTTAAAGAGCTTGTAATAATATGGGACTGTAGACTTTATTGGAGGGGGAGGGTGGGAAACACTGAGGGATTAAGGGGGCAACATCCCCCAATTGTTTCTGTAGAGTACTGACCAAAACAAGCACCTTTTGAAAACCTAGACATCCCTGAGAGCAGGTGTAAACCTCAGCATTGATATAAAAGATTGTAGATGTGCATGTCCTTCTAAAATGGGGAATAAGCATATATTTTATGGCCTTACCCTAGCTCCATCCAAACCACATCTCCTTGACATATGCACATATTTTGGATATATACATGCAAAACCTGGCTTTCTATCATCAGGTTTTTCATGTTTATTTGACGCAAGCATCTATATCTTTGTATTTGCATGAGTAAATCCTGAATAGAGCTTCTAAAATACTCACTGTAGTTTCTTTTTCTTCACAGATTCACAGGTAGTTCTTAGCGGATTACAACAAAAACATTCATAACATAAAGCAAAACAGATATCATAAAACATAATATCAATATACATAACCAATCAAATATTTACTGAAATGAGACCAGATTTTTACATACTCCCCCAACTGTAAACCTGAAATCAGATTTTTATATACTTTCCCAGCTATAAGCCTGCATAAACAGCAAAGTTTTAAGATCCCTTTTACATTTTTTGAAACCTGTGATGTTCCTAACTCTTAAAGGTAACTTATTCCACAAAGTAGGTCCATCAATATAAAAAAATCCTTTGTCTGAATTCACGATATGATGAGACAGAATATCCAATACATTTTCAGTTCCTGATTTTAATGATCGATTTGGCTGATAAATAAGTAATCTAGCTGCCAATATTTCTGATACTTGTTGTTTTAAGATTTTAAATACCGAAGAATTTTAAACTGGATCCTTTGTTCTGTAGGTAACCAATGTAAGCTCTTTAGAACAGGAGTAATATGTTCTGAACGGTTGATCCCTGTCAGTACCCTGGCTGTTGAGTTCTGTGCAATTTGTAATGTTTTTATCTGAGTTTTCTGAAGTCTTAGTAACAATGCATTAGCATAATCAAAACATGGCATAATTAAGCTCTGTACAACAATCCTGAAATTATTTTGTTTCAATGAATTTCTTATCCTGCTCACCAATCGCAATTTAAAATATACATCTCTAACCATTTTTCTTACAAGAACTTTTATTGTTAAACTTTCATTGAACGTTGCACCCAAATCTCTCATTCCTATGCCGCCACTTTCTCATGCTGTATCTACGTACTACATTTTAAAATAAAAAATTCTCAAGTTGTTGTTAAATATATTAGATAGGCAAAGAAATCAATTTATAATGTAACTGAGTTTTCATTTATTTTAACTACTTTTTGGAGAAGTACTGTAAGGTTAGCCTCCAACTTTTGAGAAATGTGATAAAGGTCACTTACTGTGGAAATATTGGTCCTGTATGAATTCCCTAGTGCCATGCATTAAGCTGAGATAAAAGTTTTGCTGACCAGTGTTAATAATTTTTACTTAATGTAATAGTTTGACCTTTTAAATATTATCCTTGCTATTTTATGTACCTACAGAGTACAGAAGTCGAGTTAACTTTTTCAGTCTTTTTTATATGAGAAGCAAGCACTCTAAGGGGTTGAAGTAGCACAAGTTTGAAACTTGTGAGAACCCTGGCTTCTGTCCATTTGTGGGTCTTTCATATACATTCAGAATTCAGTCTCCTGTGAAAAATCTGCCTAAATTAGAAAGTCTGTCTCACATGCACTTGCCTCATGCTTGGGTTGGAAATAGTTTGGTATATAAAGGTTACAACTTGTAGGGAGTAATTTTATAAGGGACTTGAGCATGGAATAACACACTGGGAGTATATGTGTATAAAAAGTAGGTGCACAGAAATACAGTGTTTACTTTTATACAATACACCTATGCATGTATTGTATAAAAGTATACACTGTGTTTCTGTGCACCTAGTTTGTATACACATATACTCCCAATGTGATAGAGTAAGTGGAGTGTGTATATTCTATAATATGGTTTCATGGTGATTTTTATGTGATTTTATTCATGTTTTTAAATAACTAGGGCCACCCTTAGTACTAGGCAGCCACCTAGAGTGGCACAATTTTAGGGATGGTAGACTATGGGTATTGTTTATTTATTTATTTGTAACATTTGTATCCCACATTTTCCCACCCATTAGCAGGTTCAACGTGGCTTACATAATACCGTCAAGGTGATCGCCAAGTCCAGTAGATATTAAATAAATACAGTTTAAAATAAGGGTCAGGTAAGGTTAGGGTATACAAGTACAACAAGGGTCAAGGAACTAAGGAATATACAATGTATATTACGATGTGAGGTTTTGATGCATTACAGAGTTAAGGCATTTAAGTTGGATCAGTAGAGTAGGCCTTGCAAAACAGATAGGTTTTTAATGATTGCCTGAAGTTTAGATGTGTTTAGGGAGGCTGAGGGGAGCATTGCCGCCCCTCAAGTGCTGCAGGACATAGAAATATCAAAATAAAGTGCTTCCCCCTCCTCCTGCCAACATGGTCCAACATATCCCTATCTTTTCTCTCTCCCTGCCTGTTCAGTAGCTCCCACTCTAGCCCCCCCCCCCCCCCCCCGTGTGAAAGGATATTGCATCTCCTGAGGGACAATGATAAAGGGGCTGGGACAACTTTCTTATGAGGAAAGGCTAAAGAGGCTATGGCTCTTCAGCTTGGAGAAGAAAGGGCTGAGGAGAGATATGATAGAGGTCTATAAAATACTGAGTGGAGTGGAATGGGTAGAGGTAAATCACTTGCTTATGCTTTCCAAAAATACAAGGACTAGGGAGCACGCAATAAAGCTACTAAGTAGTAAATTTAAAACAAACTGGAGAAATATTTCTTCACTCAACATGTAATTAAACTCTGGAATTAATTGTCAGAGAATGTGGTAAAAGCAGTTAGCTTAGCAAGGTTTAAAAAATATTGGATAATTTCCTAAAAGAAAAGTCCATAAGCCATTATTAAGATGGACTTGAGTAAATCCACTGTTTATTTCCTGGATAAGCAGCATAAAATCTGTTTTACTGTTTTAGGATCTTGCCAGGTACTTGTGACCTGGATTGGCCACTTTTGGAAACAGGATACTGGGCTTCATGGACCTTTCACCTGTCCCAGTATGGCAATGCATATGTTATTATGCACCCTCATTACAGAGTGCCCACAACCCCCATATCCATTAGAATGTGTTGCAGTCAAATCCAAACCTATGAGTTGACATGGAAAGGAAGGTAGGACAGGGGAAAAGATGTTGAACAGCACCCTCCTGTGACCCCCAAAAAGTCACCAGTATGTCACAAATGGCTACTTAGCATATTGCAGCTTCTATGGCAGAATAAATAAAGCTGTAACCAGAAAGACCCACACTGGGAATCAAGCCTTTGTCCCCTACATTAAGGGGTACAGCCCTAACCCCCTACACCACACAAGTACCTGAGAAAGGAGTGTGCACGGAGGACAGTATACTGACCACAGAGGGCTGAGAAAGCACAAGTTGCCACCCAAATGGTTGGCCTCTCATGGGCCAGATCCCCCATTGATTGTATATAGCATTGTGAACTTCAAAGTTAGGTATGCTGCCCTTTGGAATATACCTCAAGGCCCAAGCTGGGGTCCCTTCAAACCTCTATATGATAGTAGCACACAAACCACTCCGTAGGGAAACCACCACTTATTTTTTGTTGGAAACTAGTGGTAGTTATGGGTTCCTGAGAACCTCTTTAGGTGGGCTAGTATTTTGAAATTTTTTGCAAAAATTATTTTTGTAGTAAAACATGAAGGTTTGAGGGGTATGTTTACTAAAGTGCATTAGTGTTTTTAATGCACCTTTAAAGTTAAGGTGCATTAAACGCTAACATAGCAATACATTCATATAGGTGAATTAGCGTTTGATGTGTGTTAGCATTTAATGCGTGTTAAAAATGCTAATGCACCTATAGCGCGCCTTTATAAACATAGGTCTTAGTTTGGGCCAGTTCTAAGCTTTAAATTTGTCTTTTTTTGAGCAGACATTGCTTGGGGGTGTGCATGGGGAGATGCAAATTTTATTAGCGTGAATGTCTCTGGTTTTATGGGGGTTTTGAGAGTAATTTATGACAAAAATGTATGAATATTCTTAAATCTGTATTTAAATGTATGAAAAAAGTATAGTATGTGTGGTTCGATGGCACTAAGAGTTATAGGACATTTTGGACAAATTTCATAGTAATTGTTTTGGTATTTTTATTAAACTTTTCTATTTTTCTCTATAGTTAATTTCTCTTTCAAAATGGAGATTGTGGAAAGTTCAGTTAGGGTCCATGCTTGAAAACATTCTGTGATCTTAGACCTGATTGGCTAGCAGAGGCTGCTGATGCAATCAGATTCACCTTCTTCCTTAGCAGCAGCTTGCCTGGCAGTGGGGAGAGGGGCTGAAGACACTGAAGAGTGAGTACCTGTGTGAGAAATCTCTGGCTGTGATAGATTTCTGAGCAAAAAAGTGTTTGAAAGTTAGGGCCCTGTTTAATAAGCTGTTGCTAGTGTTTTAGCGCATGCTAAAATTAGAGCATGCTAAATGTTACAAAATGCCTGTATTTTCCTATGGGTGTCTCTAGCATTAGCACATGCTAATTTTTAGAGCTCGCTAAAAACGCTAGCGTGGCTTAGTAAACAGAGCCCTTAGTTTTCCCCCACAGGCTTAAGTTCTGAGTGAAGAGAAAGTGAGTTGGAAGTGAAAGGTGTGAGATTTGTTTTATAAAAATCTGAAAATGGATTTCTTATTACCTGTGTGCTGTTTGAAAGTTTTATAATTAGAACTGACAGCAAGAAACCAATTGTGTGACTGTGTTAAACAGGTTTATTTAAGCAGATTAGCCCCAGTTACATCCCAAGGGAAACTGGTCTACAAGGTTTAAGATTGGGCCTGAAGTAAAACTACTTGTGTGTTATGCATGATTTGCTAGTGTGACAGTGTGGGAGCTTGCACCCTTTTGGAGAGACATGGAGGGGCATAATTGAATGAAAACGTCTATCTCCATGGGCGTTTATCTCCGAGAACGGGTCCGTGAAGGGGCGGACCGAACCGTATTTTCGAAAACAATAGATGTCCATGTTTTATTCGACAATTTGTGAGCTGGGCGTTTTTGTTTTTCAGTGATAATGGAAAATGAAAGCGCCCAGCTCAAAAACGAATAAATCCAAGGCATTTGTTCGTGGGAGGGGCCAGGATTCGTAGTGCACTGGTCCCCCTCACATGCCAGGACACCAACCGGGCACCCTAGGGGGCACTTTTACAAAAACCAAAAAAAAGGTAAAAGAGCTCCCAGGTGCATAGCACCCTTCCCTTGTGTGTTGAGCCCCCCAAATCCCCCTCAAAACCCACTGCCCACAAGTCTACACCATTACTATAGCCCTAAGGGGTGAAGGGGGGCACCTACATGTGGGTACAGTGGGTTTGGGGGGTTGGACGACTAAGCATTAAGCAGCACAATTGTAACAGGTGGGGAGGGGATGGGCCTGGGTCCACCTGCCTGAAGTCCACTGCACCCCCTAACAACTGCTCCAGGGACCTGCATACTGCTGCCAGGGAGGTGGGTATGACATTTGAGGGTGAAAATAAAAAGTTGTGAAACATCATGTTTTGTGGTGGGAGGGGGTTAGTGACCACTGGGGGAGTCAGGGGAGGTCATCCCCGATTCCCTCTTGTGGTAATCTGGTCATTTAGGGCACTTTTTGGGGCCTTATTCGTGAAAAAACAGGGTCCAGGAAAAGTGCCCTAAATTCTAGCTACAAACGCATATTTTTTTTTCCATTATCGGCGAAAGGCACCCATCTCTACTCGGCCGATAACCACGCCCCAGTTCCACCTTCGCCACGCCTCCGACACGCCCCCGTCAACTTTGTACGCTTCCGCGATGGAGTGCAGTTGAAACGTCCAAAATCGGCTTTCCATTATACTGATTTATTCGTTTTTGTGAAATAAACGTCTATCTCCTGATTTGGGTCGAAATCTAGGTGTTTTTCTCTTTCAATTATAAGGTGGATAGTACTTCTTTAGTTAGGGTATACAGTGAAAAATATAGGATAATTATTTAGGGTTGCAAAATTAACATTTATTTTCTCAGCTAGAAAGCCCCAGCAATCCCTGTACACCAGCTAGGGCTGTTCCCGATGTAGACAGGAAGAAAGTATTTTTTTAAATTGATTTGTTTTAAAGTGTGAGGCAGTAGGTTCTAAAGCTGGAAGAAATGAATTGAGCTCCTAAGGTCAAGCACAAAGAGAGACCAAAGTAAAGATAAGTCTGAACTTCTACATACAGCAAAGGAAAGGACATTGAAAAGCCACCGAGCTTAGTCAAACTTACTTTTTCTAGAGACTGGTTCTGGGTGTCTGCACCTGGAAAACATAAAACAGATCACAAGGAATCAATTCTTAAGACATACACTACAAATGAAAGTTATAGCTATAGAGAAAATAAAAGAAAGTAAGATAATTTGGTCAATGCTTATCTGATGGTTTCACCATTGTTCCAGAGCAGTATTACTGCACCTGTTAAAAAAGATTTAAACTGCTGGTTAAATTGTTCAATATGAAGAATTGCTTGAATATATGTTTATGCAACAAAAGAATCAATTATTTTTTAACTTGAACACCTTTTCTATACCCCAAATGGGCTTAAACTTATACATACCATCTGTCTGGTTACTGGGTCTCAAAATCTTTTTAGTTTCCTTCCTTCTCTATGTTTTGAATTAAGAGAATGTGGTTAGTTTAATGTACTTTGGCTGTCTTTTAGCATGCTCTATAGGGATATATGGGCATCTCTAACATTTAGATTACTGTAACATCCTTTTACATGAGATAAATCTCTCAGAACAACGCCAACTCCAAGTAGTTCAGCATGTGGCTATAGAACTGCAGACAGGCTTGAAAAACTATGACAATGTTATACCCCGCTCAAAGAGGAACATTGGTTCCCTGTTTTATATCAAATCACTTTTAAAATTTTTGGTCTCTTTCTTAAAATTTATTACTCATTTATACCATTTTGAGGGGCATAATCGCAGTGGCGTACCAAGGGGGGGGCGGTGAGGGCGGTCCGCACCGGGTGCACGCTGCTGGGGGGGGGTGCCACGCGTCTGTCTGCAATGCTCGTTCCCTGCTCCCTGTGCCCCGGAACGGGTTACTTCCTGTTCCGGGGCAGAAGGAGCAGGGAACGAGGGAAGCCGACAGGCGCGCGGCACCCCCCCAGCAGGTAAAGATGCACCCGGGGGGGAGGGGGTCATTTCGCCGGGGGGAGGTGTCCGTCGTTTCACTGCTGGGGGGGTGGGGTGCCGCGCGTCTGTCAGCAACGCTCGTTCCCTGCGCCTTCTGCCCCGGAACAGGAAGTAACCTGTTCCGGGGCAGAGGGAGCAGGGAACGAGCGTGGTCAACAGACACGAGGCACCCCCCCCCCCACAGCAGGTAAAGATGCACCCAGGGGTGTCCGTCATTTCGCCGGGGGAGGGGGGGGCGCATCGGCGATCTGTCTCGGGTGTCAGCTACCCTAGGAACGCCACTGCATAATCGAAAGGGATGCCCAAGTTTTTTGAGGACATCCTCGCAGGACGTCCCCGTGAAGGGGCATGGAAACCCATATTATTGAAACAAAATGGACGTCCATCTTTAGTTTCGATAATACGGTCGGGGACACCCAAATCTGGAAATTAAGGTCGACCTTAGAGATGGTCATCCTTAGACCTGGTCGTTTCTGATTTTCGGCGATAACGGAAACTGAGGACGCCCATCTCAGAAAAAACCAAATCCAAGCCCTTTGGTGATGGGAGGAGCCAGCATTCGTAGTGCATTGGTCCCCATCACATGCCAGGACACCAACCGGGCACCCTAGAGGGCACTGCAGTGGACTTCAGAAATTGCTCCCAGGTGCATAGCTCCCTTACCATGTGTGCTGAGCCCCACCAAAAAAGCCCACTCCCCACAAGTGTACACCACTACCATAGCCCTTATAGGTGAAGGTGGGCACATAGATGTGGGTACAGTGGGCTTCTGGTGGGTTTTGGATGGCTCACATTTACCACCACAAGTGTAACAGGTGGGGGGGGGTGGGCCTGGGTCCGCCTGTCTGAAGTGTACTGCACCCACTAAAACTGCTCCAGGGACTGCTGTGAGAATCAGAGAAACCACAGATCCCAGAATGCATGGCGGGAGAGGGAAAAGCCAGTGCAGAAAAACTACAGAACCCAGAATGCATTGCGGGGGAGAGAAAGACAAAACCAGAATAACTACAGAACCCAGAATGCACTGCGGGAGGGGAGGAGGCAGGAGCATAGAGAACACAGATTTCAGACTGCCTGGAAGAATAAGAGGGGTCATGACAAACGAGAACCTGAGTGGCAGGAGAAGGAAAGAGAGGGGGCTGATTGGGAAATGGAATCAGCTGAGGAGAGGGTGGAACACTTGAGTGAGGGGGTGGAGAATGAGAGGATGGAATGGGAGGAGTTGGAGCATGTAGAAGGAGAAGGGGTGGAAGAAGAGATGGAGGTGGGAGAGGAAGTGACTGGAGAAGAAGAGTGACTTCTGGAGGAGCCCAAAGTAACAAGGAAAGCATAATAGTCAGTACAGATCCGGTGGGTGGATGTCAAGAGATAAGTTGTTGACAGTTGTGGGTGGTGGATCATTTTTAGCCTGGCTTGTGGAAGTGTGTTTAAAACTGGGCTGGCTGAAGTGAGTTTTGAGGCCTTGCTGGTTTCTGAGGCCTTACTAACTGAACTGCATATAAAAGACTGGCTAGTTGAACGGGGTTACAAGGCCTGGCTTGCTGGACTGTGTAGAACAGCCTGGCTGGCTGAACTCTGTATAAAAGCCTGGCTGGCTGAACTGAGTATAAAAGCCTGGCTAGCTGAACTGTGTGTGCAAGCCTGGCTAGCTGAACTGTGTATAGAAGCCTGGCTAGCTGAACTGGGTTATAAAGCCTGGCTTGCTGGGCTGTGTAGGAAAGCCTGACTAGCTGAACTGTGTTGAAGAGCCGGGCTAGCTGAACTGTGTGGAAGTGAGAGGGAACAGCACTGAAAAGTGTGGTGTCTGAAGCACACAGCACGTACAAATGTGGGAGCGAGAGCCGAGTACCCGGGTGAGAGGAGCTGGTGACACTGCATACTGCTGCGATGGACCTGAGTATGGCATTTGAGGCTGGCACAAAATATTTTTAAAGATGTTTTTTGAGGGTGGGAGGGGGTTAGTGACCACTGGAGTAAGGGGAGGTCATCCCCGATTCCCTCTGGTGGTCATCTGGTCAGTTCGGGCACCTTATCGTGGCTTGGTTGTAACAAAAAAAGGACCAAGTAAAGTCGTCCAAGTGTTCGTCAGGGACGCCCTTCTTTTTTCCATTATCGGTCGAGGATAATGTGTTAGGCACGCCCAAGTCCCGCCTTTGCTACACCTCTGACACGCCCCCGGGAACTTTGGTCATCCCCGCGACGGAAAGCAGTTGAGGATGCCCAAAATCGGCTTTTGATTATGCCGATTTGGGTGACCCTGGGAGAAGGATGCCCATCTTCCGATTTGTGTTGAAAGATGGGCGTCCTTCTCTTTTGAAAATAAGCCTGTTTATCTCTCTTGATACTTAATTCCATATAATCCCTTGAGGACCCTACAATCATCTTATTCTAATTTGTTACATATCTCCTCTCTTTGGCAAATATGTTATGACTCCATTTGTACTAGGGACTTTAGTGTCATAGGCCCCACTCTCGTTAATGCTTTACTTCTTCAACTACGGCAGTTGACTTCCCATACTGACTTCCGCTCTGCTCTTAGGCCCTCATGATCAAAAGCAAACTCTGGCACTAGAGGCTGTTAACGCCATACTAGCGCCAGAGTTTGCAGCCGACCCAGGATCAGAGCCCTCGAGCGCCTGAAACAGCGCACTCGAGGGCTCTCAGCGCAAGTAGCATGCAAATGCATGCTAAACAGGGCTTCTAGCGCAATTAGCTTGCAAATGCATGCTAATTGGCGCTTAACGCATTCATCCCCAACGATCAGCGACCAGCGCACCAAAGATTGGGTCGCTGGCCGCAGCAAAATCAACGCCAGCTCCGAGCTGGCGTTAGATTTTGCGGATCATTGGGGAGGAATGGTGAGCCCTGTCCAGCATGCAGTTGCATGCTGGCAGGCCCCCGTTCCACCCCAAGGCAACAGCATACGGGACTGGAGGTCCGGTGGACCTCCGGTCCCCCCCCTGATGATCCGACCCTCCCCCGAACCCCCCCGAAATCTTCGTGGCCGCCTCCGGCCAAGTGTTGTCCCACCCTCCCACCAGCGCTGGGGGGGGGGGGCTGGAGGTTCGGTGGGCCTCCAGCCCCCCAAACCCCAAGAAATCCTTGTGGCCGCTTCCGGCCAAGGGCTGTAATCTATCGACGAGGGGGGGTGGGGCTGGAGGCCCACCCCAACTCCTCCCCCCCCCCGCGTTCTCAACAAATCCCTGGTGGTCCGTGGTGACACGTAAACCCAACCTCCTCCTTCCCTCCCGGCCCCCCTACCTTTTGTTGGAGGAGGGACGCAGCCTCCATGCCTCCCTCCTCTTCCTTTCGATGTCGCTTCAAAATGGCGGCGCACAGCCCCGCCCATTGCATCCTGGATGCGCTGGGCAGGGCTACATACCATGTAAGGAATTGCTCCCTTATATGGTATGTAGCCCCGCCCAGCGCATCCCAGGATGCAATGGGCAGGGCTGGGCGCCGCCATTTTGAAGCGGCATCGAAAGGAAGAGGAGGGAGACATGCAGGCTGCGTCCCTCCTCCAACAAAGGTAGGGGACCGGGAGGGAGGGAGGAGGGTGGGGTTACGTGTCACCACGGACCACCAGGGATTTGTGGAGAACGCCGGGGGGGGGGGAGGAGTTGGGGGGTGGGCTGGAGGTCCGGTGGACCTCTAGGCCCCACAACCACGTCGATGGATCACAACGATTTCTGGGGGTTTGGGGAGCTGGAGACCCACCGATCCTCCAGCCCCCCCCCGTCGCAGATGGGATAAGCCGGCAACCAAGTCCTCTGGGGGTTCGGGGGGGGGGGGGGGGCTGGAGAACCACCGGATCTCCAGCCCTCCGTGAACATGGGGGGGGGGGGTCGTCAGGGGGACCGGAGGTCCACCGGAACTCCAGCCCCCCCCATCGCTGGGTGGGAGGGTGGGAGTCGGTTTGGCCGCCGCCGGCGGCGGCCTCTTTGTTGGGGGATCGGCAGGCCACTTTAACAGTTTTAGGCTTTTGACAGCCCAGACCTGTCAAAGAAGTGCGGGAGGATTGTGCTGAGCGCATGCTCGGGCGCAATTCTCCCGCACTTCAACATGATAATCAAAGATAATAGCACTGCTTAGATTTGCATGCATTATCTTTGATCATCGATGCAGAAAAGCCCTGCGCTGTCCCGGCGCTATTTTTAGGGCGCTGTTTGGAACAGCGCAGGGCTTTTGATCAACTGGGTGTTAAGATGCTCCATTTCAGAGGTGCCTATAATTCTTAATCTACTATTCAATTCTTAGTATAAGCACTATGGCACATTAGGCCTTAGCTGCAATATATTGCAAGACCAAGTATATCAGCACTCATCCTCCCTGTCGTAGACCAAATGGAGTTCTTCTATTGTTTCCATTCTTCTACCTTTTCTTAATTATTTATTTTTAAAATTTTTATAACTTTCTTGAGTACTTTTATTATGTAAACCATTCTGAAGGTCTTCGTTCTAGGCAGTATATCAAATTTTAATAAACTTGAGCTGATTTAGGAAAAATTTTGCCAGCTATAAATGTGTTGAAATACAGTGGTGGAAATAAGTATTTGATCCCTTGCTGATTTTGTAAGTTTGCCCACTGACAAAGACATGAGCAGCCCATAATTGAAGGGTAGGTTATTGGTAACAGTGAGAGATAGCACATCACAAATTAAATCCGGAAAATCACATTGTGGAAAGTATATGAATTTATTTGCATTCTGCAGAGGGAAATAAGTATTTGATCCCCCACCAACCAGTAAGAGATCTGGCCCCTACAGACCAGGTAGATGCTCCAAATCAACTCGTTACCTGCATGACAGACAGCTGTCGGCAATGGTCACCTGTATGAAAGACACCTGTCCACCAGACTCAGTGAATCAGTCAGACTCTAACCTCTACAAAATGGCCAAGAGCAAGGAGCTGTCTAAGGATGTCAGGGACAAGATCATACACCTGCACAAGGCTGGAATGGGCTACAAAACCATCAGTAAGACGCTGGGCGAGAAGGAGACAACTGTTGGTGCCATAGTAAGAAAATGGAAGAAGTACAAAATGACTGTCAATCGACAAAGATCTGGGGCTCCACGCAAAATCTCACCTCGTGGGGTATCCTTGATCATGAGGAAGGTTAGAAATCAGCCTACAACTACAAGGGGGGAACTTGTCAATGATCTCAAGGCAGCTGGGACCACTGTCACCACGAAAACCATTGGTAACACATTACGACATAACGGATTGCAATCCTGCAGTGCCCGCAAGGTCCCCCTGCTCCGGAAGGCACATGTGACGGCCCGTCTGAAGTTTGCCAGTGAACACCTGGATGATGCTGAGAGTGATTGGGAGAAGGTGCTGTGGTCAGATGAGACAAAAATTGAGCTCTTTGGCATGAACTCAACTCGCCGTGTTTGGAGGAAGAGAAATGCTGCCTATGACCCAAAGAACACCGTCCCCACTGTCAAGCATGGAGGTGGAAATGTTATGTTTTGGGGGTGTTTCTCTGCTAAGGGCACAGGACTACTTCACCGCCATCAATGGGAGAATGGATGGGGCCATGTACCGTACAATTCTGAGTGACAACCTCCTTCCCTCCGCCAGGGCCTTAAAAATGGGTCATGGCTGGGTCTTCCAGCACGACAATGACCCAAAACATACAGCCAAGGCAACAAAGGAGTGGCTCAGGAAGAAGCACATTAGGGTCATGGAGTGGCCTAGCCAGTCACCAGACCTTAATCCCATTGAAAACTTATGGAGGGAGCTGAAGCTGCGAGTTGCCAAGCGACAGCCCAGAACTCTTAATGATTTAGAGATGATCTGCAAAGAGGAGTGGACCAAAATTCCTCCTGACATGTGTGCAAACCTCATCATCAACTACAGAAGACGTCTGACCGCTGTGCTTGCCAACAAGGGTTTTGCCACCAAGTATTAGGTCTTGTTTGCCAGAGGGATTAAATACTTATTTCCCTCTGCAGAATGCAAATAAATTCATATACTTTCCACAATGTGATTTTCCGGATTTAATTTGTGATGTGCTATCTCTCACTGTTACCAATAACCTACCCTTCAATTATGGGCTGCTCATGTCTTTGTCAGTGGGCAAACTTACAAAATCAGCAAGGGATCAAATACTTATTTCCACCACTGTATGTGTTTTGCCATCTTTTTTGACTACTAGGGTATCTCAGGTGTTGCCTCTCCGTATTGGTGAGTTACAGTAATGAGGGGAATTTTAAAATACTCTGTCCGCATACCTGGATCTCTTCTTAGTTAATTAATATTTTTCCTTTATTCTTCTCTATATTATAAGAATTGAAACTCCTAATTGTAATGGACTTGAACTGAATAAATTATTGTTATTTTCATTGCTTAACACTAGGTTTCCTTTGATAACAATGTACTTATTTGAATCAGTTTTTCTGTAAACGTTTTGCTCGATTTGTCTTGATTTGAAATTTCACAAATAAAATTTAATTAAATAAAAAAATCTTGTCAATAAGGGGCAGGGCAGGGTTAGGTAAGGGGTGGGGTGACACCACCGAACTGGTATTTTGTATTTTTGTTACATTTGTACCCCGCGTTTTCCCACTCATGGCAGGCTCAATGCGGCAGGCAATGGAGGGTTAAGTGACTTGCCCAGAGTAACAAGGAGCTGCCTGTGCCAGAATCAAACTCAGTTCCTCAGGACCAAAGTCCACCACCCTAACCACTAGGCCACTCCTCCACACCATAGCTGAGACTCCACGTATGGTCTGCATAGGGCCCTGCAATTGCTAAGACAGGTCCTGGCTATGGTGGTGAATCTCTTTGGCTGGCAGGGCTTGAGCATTCTCATCAGCCATACATTCAGCACTGTAGTTTTGGAGGAGATCTGAGCCCAAAGGTAGGGGGGAAGGCCCCCATGGCCCCCGTGTGGCTAGACCACTGGAATAAGGGTGAAAGGGAATAGAGTCAGGGTCAGGGGTGGGCCAAGGTAAGATGCTGCCTGAGGCAGAGATGAGATGCCGCCTCCCCCCCCTCGGGTCAAAGTCTGGCATCTTCCCTCTTCCTTCCTCCACCCCCTTCCTTGAAATTAATTTCTTTTCTAATTTTCTGAAAGCTGGCAGCGGCAGCGATTCCTATATGCTGCCCTGCTGCCGGCACTGGCCTCTTCTCTACTGAGGCCCACCTTCGAGGAAACAGGAAGTTACTTCAGAGGGGGGGGGGGGGGGGGGCACGGTAGAGAGAAGAGGCTGGTGACGGCAACAGAGCAGCGTATGGGAATCCCTGCCGCCACTGCCTTTCGGAAAATGGAAAAAGGATGTAAACTTGGGGAATGGGATGGAGGAAGGAATGGGGAAATGCTGATACAGGAAGAGTGCTGCTTGAGGTCCCCTCCTCAGGTGGCCTAATGGTAGGGCCACCATTGTTTGGGGTAATCTAAGGAAATATTTCTTTTATGGTAAAGGTGCTGAATACATGGAACAGGCATGGAAGTGCTAGAGACAAGGATGCTAAGACTGTGTGCATTAGCATGCGATTTTGTTGTGTGTTAAATGGTCATCACAAGCACTCTAAGCTTTATTGCACAGCTCCTTATGAGCTAAGCCCTGGGCTTTCTTTGTAAATGTTACCCATCATTCACACTGCAGATGTTTATCACAACTGGGTACTTCAAGACAGTAACATAGCCATGGGGGTCTTTGGGCTCAGGCCCCCTCCAAACCTGCACTACACCCATTAAAAGTTGCCAGCCAAAAACTTTGTCTGCCGAGCCTCTCCCCTCCTCCTCCACACTGCTGCAGAAACATGGATGTTGGTAGGGTGCCTCCAGCTGCTGACGCCATGACTCCTCATGTATGCTCAGTTTACACACATTTTTAACACATGAGGGGATACATTGTGCCCTCAGTCCACCTCTGCCCCCCCCCCAAATAAAACTGGAAGCTGGATATGTCTGCTCAAAGAGTGATTGGAGACAATGACATGGTATTGGGGTGGGCCCTAGTAAGGCCTGGAAATTACAAAAGAAGTGGGGAAAGCCTGTATTTGTCAAAAAAGGGAGGAAAAAAGTTTTCTTCTATAGCTGAGACTCCATGTAGGAAGCACTGCCAAACTTCATAATTTGTACGGATTATTTGTGACCTGCTGAGCAAAAAGATACCAAAAATGGGATATGCGATTTATTTATACCACAAGATAGAGGGATATCAACTGTATAATCTTGCAAAATTTCGACCTTATCTTTAAAAAATGAGAAATATTTATTAATAAAAAAGTAATTAACCCTAGAAATCACATACTCCACTTAAGGTACCTGTAGTTTTTAGACTGTACAACAAGAAAAACATCAAAGTTGTGAAAAAATGTCATAGTCCCTTTCTATTGACCCTACAGTACACAAAACTTTCAAAAATGAAAGTAGCCCCTCCAAACATTTATAGCCTTTGTCTCTGTTATTTGTAACCCCACTTTTGGTACCTTTTTGATCAGCGGGTCACATTTTATTGAAACTTCTCTGTCTAATTAAGGCACTGGTAACGAAAAACTCCAAACAGAAGTAGTTATTATTTCTCCAGTCCAGTTCTGGCTGTCTTTTTCCATGCACTATCAGATACTGTACACTTTATTACTAAAGTGATAGGACAAACTTGCATTCCTTTAACCTGAGCTGATGCCACTCATGTGAGATATGCAGCTGTCTCTCACCAGGTTTCAATCAAAGCTGTCTAAATTTAGGTTGACATTAGAGCTATTTTTATCATTTCAGTCTGACAAGGTATATCCTGCTAGTCTTGACATGCTACCTAGATTTTAAGCAAACTAATGCTAGCAAGCAAACACAAAGGCACTGATGTAAGAGCACATTCGCTCCATGATATTTAAACACAGTGGTCAGCACTGGATTCAAATGCTGGCTGCAGCTTTTGAAATCTGTACCCGAATGTTCAGTGCTGATCAATACCCAGATATTGATGCTAAAGATTCGGGTATAGACTAACCGCTGAAAGTTAACTGGGTGCTGCATGTACCCAGATAATAATTTAAGTAACGTAGGGCACCCTAGGGGGGCACTGCAGTGGACTTCACAAATTGCTCCCAGGTGCATAGCTCCCTTACCTTCAGCCAGATGCACTAACTGAACGGAAAAAGCCCTTCCCTTACCAATCCCTTAGCGATTCGGAAAGGAACGGGCATGCATGAAGGAAATTGCATGCAAATGAGCTGCTCGCTGTTAGCTCATTTGCACATGATTTCCTTCCTAAGGAGGGGAAGCCAGTTCAGAGCAGCCAAACATTATGTGTGGCTGCTCTGTGCAGGCCAAAGATGGCTTCATATATGCAGACAAGCTGCTTGTATAATAGCCGTCTACAACCTTAAATAAATTGCCGTCTACAACCTTAGAAAAACACAATTCCAGGTGAAAATGTCCAAGTGCTCATCAGGGACGTCTTTTTTTTTTCTTCAGAGTATGGGTGAAGGATGTCCTTTGCTATGCCTTTGCCTGCAGCAGTTGAGGATGTCCAAAATGTGGATGTTTCTGTGAGAAGGATGTCCATGCCTTTGCTATGCCTTTGACAACCCCTTTGTTTATTTGTATTTTGGATCAGAAGTAGCAGCAGTGGGATTTAAACCAGCCACCTCTGGATTGCAAGACCAATGCTCTAACCACTAGGCCACTCCTCCACTCCAGTCCCTTGAAATTTGGCCATCCCTGTGGGGTGGGGCAGATCAGGACGTCCAAAATGTTTGAAAGAGGGACGTCCATGCCTTCGCTATGCCTCCGCTGACACACACATACCTCCCCCCCCCCCCCCCCAGGGACCTGCATACGGCTGCGATGGGCCTGAGTATGACATTTCATGCTGGCAAAAAACGTTTTTAAAGTTGTTTTTTTTTAAGGTGGGAGGGGATTAGTGACCACTGGGGGAGTCAGAGGAGGTCATCCCCGATTCCCTCCGGTGGTCATCTGGTCAGTTCGGGCACCTTTTTGAGGCTTGGTCATAAGAAAAAACGGACCAAGTAAAGTCGCCCAAGTGCTCGTCAGGGACGCCCTTCTTTTTTCCATTATCGCCCATCTGTTAGGCACGCCCCAGTCCCGCCTTCGCTATGCCTCCGACACGCCCCTGGGAACTTTGGTTGACCCCATGACGTGAAGCAGTTGGGGACGCCCAAAATTGGCTTTCAATTATGCCGATTTGGGGGACCCTGAGAGAAGGGCGCCCATCTCCCGATTTGCGTTGAAAGATGGGCGCCCTTCTCTTTCGAAAATAAGCCTGTTAGTGGAACAAACAAAGAATGCTTTTTCAAGCAGCACTACACTATTTCTATTGTGCAATAGAGTTTAAAAATACATGCAGATCAAATTCATAAACCAGTACAATTTTATTATACAATTTTCCATAAATGATTAGAGTCATAGAGTCAGAACTTTGAGTAGATTCAGTAAGTTACTTAAAGGTTCACTTCCCAAAGCATGTATATGCTTGGGCTGTACAGGGTGAGCCTCAGGAACTGAAGAACAACAACTCAACAGCAAGGCTTCCTATCCATAAAATTCCACAACTTAAACTGAGAGAAGGTTCCAGCAAATTTTACGCTAAAGACATCAAGCAGGCAGCATACACAGAGTCAGGGGAGGAGGAGAGTCGGATGTCTACTTTTTGTGTTTTTACAAATTTGTTTTCATCACCTTCCAACTGCCAAAAAGAGGAGGAAGAGAAGAAGGCCTGGAGTTGCTAGTAGTGCCATCTTGCCAGCTACCAAAGAGTAAATGAGACCTGTGGGAATGGAGGATCAAGTGGAAGACTGGACTACTCGATTGGCAAAACCCATCTCTCTATCCATTTATGAAACACCCAGCTTTTTGCTCTATGACATGCATTTCTGATTGTACAAGGGGAGGCAGGGTACTATGGAAGCAGTCTATAGCTTTATGAGGACAGTGCTGCAGTAGCTTCTGTCTTGGAATGAAAAATGTAGAAATAAGGAGGTTATTTGGGGATATGGGGTGAGAAAGACAAACAAAGGAATGATATGGGAGAAAGCAGGCATGAATAGGAATGATCAGGCTTGGGGGGGGGAGCAGATCAGGGAATGATCAGGGTTAGGATGAGTGAATGTCACTGAAGTTTATAGGGAATGCAAGATGGATAAAGAGCAAAAGAGGGAAAGAGGCTGAACCACAGCTAGATCAGGGGTGGGGGGAGGCAGTAGACAATAAGTCAGAGGGTAAGAGCATGGTGGTGGAGAGGCTATGTATGAGAGAACCTGATGGCAATGGTAGCTGGTGTCAGTGTGACCACAAAATCTTTCTTAGAGGCCATGGCGTAGCAAGGGCGGGGCGGTGGGGGCGGTCCGCCCCGGGTGTCAGTGGGTGGGGGGTGCTCCATTGAGAGCCGACAGCTCTCGTCCCCTGTTACCATCCTGCCTGTTTTTAAAAAAAACCCATGCAGCGACACAGGCAGCGCCTTGCGTCTGCCCTGCATGTGCTGTGACAGCAGAAGATCGCCTCGCTGGCGTCAGGCCTTTCCTCGAGGGTGGGACATAGCGAAGGAAGGCTCGATGCCAGCGAGGCCAGCGAGGCGATCTTCTGCTTTCACACCACACGTAGGGCAGACGCGAGGCGCTGCCTGCATCGCTGCATGGATTTTAAAAAAAAAGGCAGGGTGGTAGCAGGAGAAGAAGGCTCTGTTGGCCCTCGACGGAGGGGGGCCGGGACTGGGTGGGGGGCACAGATGGGAGAGGGGGAGCTCAGAGGAGAGAAGGGGATTGGGGAGGGGTGGTGGAGCTCAGAGGGGAGAAGGGGATTGGGGAGGGGTGCTCAGAGGGGAGAAGGGGATTGGGGAAGGTGGGGGAGCTCAGAGGGGTGCTCAGAGGGGAGAAGGGGATTGGGGAGGGGTGGGGGTGCTCAGAGGGGAGAAGGGTTCTGAAGCTGGAACTGGGGTCTGACAAGGGGGCAGGAGGGGAAAATGGGTCCATGCCTGGGACAGGTGGGAAAATGGGTCTGGGGCTGAAAAGGGGGGGGGGGGATGCAAGGCATGTGGTGGATGAAGGGGGCTGGAACTGGGGACTGAAAAGGAGGGTAGTTGGGATAAGGGAGCTAGTACTGGAACTGGGGGCTGAAAAAGGGCAGGGGCTGAAACTGTGGGGACTGGGGGCTTTAAAGGGGACAGGGAGAACTGGCTGGGGCTGAAGCTCGGGACTGGTGAGAGAAAAAGGCTGGGGTTGAAACTAGGGGCTGAAAAGGGGACAGGGAGAAGTGGCTGGGGGCTGAAGCTCGGGACTGATGGGAGAAAAGGGCTAGGGACCGGTGGGATAGTGGGGCTGAAAAGGGGGGCAGGTGGGAGATGTGGGCTGGAACTAGGGGCAGGTGGAATAAGGGAGCTGGAACTGGGGGCAGAAAAGAGGGGGCAGAGAGAGAGGGGACAGACCCTGGATGGAAGGGGGGAGTGTGAGGGAGGGCAGACCCTGGATGGATGGGAGAGGGAGGGCAGACGGATTGAAGGGGCAGAGAGAAAGGGCAGATGGTGGGTGGAAGGGGGAGAGAGAAAGAGGGCAGACTGGGGCAAATGGTGGATGGAAGGGGCAAAGATAGAGGGCAGATGTGGATGGAAGGGGCAGAAATAGAGGGCAGATGTCGATGGAAAGGAGGGAGAGGGCAGACAGTGGATGGAAGGGACATTAGAGAGGGCAAACACTGGATGGCAGAGAGAGAGCGAAGACAGATGCTGGATGGAAGGAAGACAGTGAAAAGAAGATGAGGAAAGCAGAAACCAGAGACAACAAACTGTAAATAAAATATATATTTTTATTTTTTTGCTTTAGGATATAGTATTGTAGCTGTGTTAATAAATGTTTACAAATAGAATATCTTTTAATTGGACTAATTTTAATACATTTTGACTTAACTTTTAGAGAGCAAAACCCCCTTCCTCAGGTCAGGATAGGATACTGTAACAGCACTATACTGTATTGACCTGAGGAAGGAGATTTTGGCCTCTGGAAGCTAAATGTATTAGTCCAATAAAATGGTATTATTTTATTTTCTGTATTTGTTTTATTTCTATTTGTTAATTTGTAAAGTGGTGATTGGTATTTGTTAGTTTTTTTTTCAAATTTACATCTGCTGTCTTTATATTTTGCACAGTACTAGGGGACATTTTCTGTTTCTGTGGTGCTGCATTGTATGCAGAGTCTGGCATCGGGGGTTCAGTTTAATTTTTGTCTAAATAGAAAGTTTATGATTACTTATTCAATAGTGGATTAGGGTGTATCTGTGTTTGTGAAAAAGACGTGGCTTTCGGTTGGCATTGACTGTGCAGGATCGACGATCTGTACTAATCTGTCTGTTTTCATTTTACAATAGGTGAATTGATGTTCAAGTGCTCACTGTAGTGTTTAAGATGCTTTCCTTTTCTTTGTGTGACTCGTACAAATTACTGCTTATGGAATGGCAGAATTGCTCTATAGGCCCTGAGTGTTTTGTATTCTCGGTATGCCTAGTACTGGATTTGGTGGGGTGTTAAAAAATGACCGGCCCCGGATGTCAACTACCCTAGCTACGCCACTGCTTAGAGGTAAGGATACCTCTCTGCAGGGTTAGAGTAAGGTTTCTGTCTCTCTCACTTTTGCTGGTATGATACTGATGTGCAGTTTTGAGCAGTTGCCCTGGCAGGGGGAAAGGGAAGGACTCATGTGGTTTAGAAGTTCTTTGTCCATTAGCAAATTTGTTATAGTCAAATCCTCAAATAAAATTTAATTGCTCTATGCTCAGAAGGCAGAGCAATGCTGCAGTGCAGGAGGAAAGTAGTTCACCTGATAATACAGGAAATCAAAGGATTCAGCTGCCAGAGAATTTTCCCATTGAAAAGAGCAGAACCCATGTTGATTTTGGTGGACTGAAGCCCTGAAAAGAAGGGACAAGATTGAACCTGTACATCAACTGAAGCAGAGAGGTATGACTAGCTGAAAGCTGCCACTGTAAGAGAGAGAAGGTAGTGATGAGAGAGAAAGTGGAAAGGAGTGGCATCACATGCAACAGAAGAGAGGAGTTGATGAAGGGTAGGGGAGCCAACCCTGACATATCTTATAATTTGGGGCCCTCCAACTGCCAAATGATGGCATGAAGATCCAGAGTATGGAGAGCAGATAGGGGGAGGGAAGAGAGAATAAGAGAGGTGCAACAGAGCATGACAAGGGGTGGCTGGGGTGAGACCGTGCAAAGGGATGATGACGTGTGACCAAGGTTAGAGTTTCCATTAGCCTAGTAGGCATGTAGCCAGGGGTGTCTGTACCACACAAAATTCTGTGGGTTAAAAATATGTAGGTAAATTTATTGTGAATGTGGTCCTGGAACCAGGGACACTGAAGGGATAGGGAAATTGCACTTTATACCTGATACTTCTGGGGTCAAAACATATAAATGATTTACTGATGGATTTCTTCAAACAGGTAGAGATGTAAATAGATCTCCAACAAATCCACGTCTATGTTTACTAAGGTGCGCTATGGGCACGTTAGTGTTTTTAGCATGCGTAAATGGTTTACGCACATTAAACGCTAACACACTCAAAGAATTGTATAGGCGTGTTAGCGTTTAACGTGTCTTAAATTTAAGGGCATGTTAGAAATGCTAATATACCTTAGTAAACATACCCCTGCAGTCTCTAAAACTGCATTTGTATTGTTTTTACCCAGAACATGGGTCAAATGTGGGTAATAACAAACACAAAAATTACATAACTTAAATAATTTAATTTTGCTATTTCCAAATTTACCTCATTGTTCTAATTGTGTATTATGCTGATATTGGTCATTTTTATTATACTGTGATTATACTTTTACTGGAATGTAAGCTGCCCATGTCCAGCTCTACCTATACTACTTTGGGTAACTCTCTTTATAATAAAAGTGGTTAAATCAGCTGTTGCTAAATGCTGAGATGCCCATAGGAATATTCATAATATTCTATAATATTCATAATTTAAAAAGTTGAGAAAAAAAAGCCATATTTTCAATTTTTTCTTAAACAGCAGTTAAATTTATATTTTAACTCTTGAGTAATTCCATAGGTGAGGGACTTTGTCACCTAACGTTCATTCCTGAGTAGCAACCAGTATTAAGTTCATGAATTGATGGGATCTTGCATTATAAATCCTGACTAGAGTGATGGACATTTGGTGTCATTTTGCTGAAAGCACTGAGAAGGACACTGGGGAGCCTAACTTTATAAGACACAGAAAAGCAGTGGCGTACCTAGGGTAGTTGACACCCGGGGCTGGTCATTTTTTAACCCCCCCCCCCCCCCCAAAATCCAGTACTAGGCATGCCGAGAATACAAAACACTCAGGACCTATAGAGCAATTCTACCTTACCATAAGCAGTCATTTCTACGAGTCACACAAGGAAAAGGAAAGCATCTTAAACACTACAGTGAGCACTAGAACATCAATTCACCTATTGTAAAATGAAACCAGACAGAATAGTACAGATCGTAGATCCTGCACAGTCAATGCCAACTGAAAGCCATGTCTTTTTCACAAACACAGATACACCCTAATCCACTATAGAATAAGTAATCATAAACTTTTTAATTAGACAAAAATTAAACTGAACCCCCAATGCCAGACTCTGCATACAATGCAACACCACAGAAACAGAAACTGTCCCCTAGTACTGTGCAAAATATAAAGACAGCAGATGTAAATTTGAAAAAAAAAACCTAACAAGTACCAATCACCACTTTACAAATTAACAAATAGAAATAAAACAAATATAGAAAGTAAAATAATACCATTTTATTGGACTAATACATTTAGCTTTCAGAGGCCAAAACCTCCGTCCTCGGGTCAGTACAGTATAGTGCTGTTACAGTATCCTATCCTGACCTGAGGAAGGGGGTTTTGTTCTCCGAAAGTTAGTCAAAATGTATTAAAATTAGTCCAATAAAAAGATTACCTTATTTACATGTTCTATTATAAACATTTAACACATCTACAATACTTTATCCTAAAGCAAAAAAAATAAAACAATATATTTTATTTACAGTTTGTTGTCTCTGGTTTCTGCTTTCCTCATCTTCTTTTCACCGTCTTCCTTCCATCCAGCATCTGTCTTCACTTTCTCTCTCTCTCTCTCTCTCTCTCTGTCATCCAGTGTCTGCCCTCTCTGCCGTCCCTTCCATCCACTGCCTGCCCTTTCTCTCTGCCCCTTCAATCCACCATTCGCCCTCCCTCTCCCATCCATCCAGGGTCTGCCCTCCCTCTCGCTCCCCCTTCCATCTAGGATCTGTCCCCTCTCTCTCTCTGCCCCTTTTTTCAGCCCCCAGTTCCAGCCCCCTTCTCCCCTCTGAACACCCCCACCCCAATCCCCTTCTCCCCTCCCCTTCTCCTGTCTGAGACAACCACCACAGTCCCCTTCTCCCCTCCCCTGTCTGAGACCCCCACCCCAGTCCCCTTCTCTCCTCTGAACACCCCCATCCCAGTCCCCTTCTCCCCTCCCCTTCTCCCTTCCCCTTCTCCCCTCTGAGATCCCCACCCCAGTCCCCTTCTCCCCTCCCCTGTCTGAGATCCCCACCCCAGTCCCCTTCTCCCTCCCCTTTTCCCCTCTGAGACCCCCACCCCAGTCCCCTTCTTCCCTCCCCTTCTCCCCTCTGAGATCCCCACCCCAGTCCCCTTCTCCCTTCCCCTTTTCCCCTCTGAGACCCCCACCCCAGTCCCCTTCTCCCCTCTGAACACCCCCACCCCAGTCCCCTTCTCCCCTCCCCTTCTCCCCTCTGAGATCCCCACCCCAGTCCCCTTCTCCCCTCCCCTGTCTGAGACCCCCACCCCAGTCCCCTTCTCCCCTCTGAACACCCCCACCCGAGTCCCTTTCACCCCTCTCCTTCCCCACCTCAGTCCAGTTAAAACCGGCGAAGCAGCGTCGCTGGCAGTGCCTCGTGCCCTGCTTGTAAAAAAAAAATCAAATCTCCTTCCTTCTCCTCGTCTTGACGTCGACTCGGGCCTTCCAATCAAATTGATTGGAAGGCCCGAGTCGACGTCAAGACGAGGAGGAGAAGGAGGAAGGAGATTTGATTTTTTTTTTACAAGCAGGGCACGAGGCGCTGCCTGCGACGCTGCTTCGCCGGTTTTTTTAAATGTGCGGCGCCGCGGGAACGGCCACGGGAGGCGGCGGGAGCGGAGCACCCCCCACCCACTGGCACCCGGGGCGGACCGCCCCCACCGCCCCCCCCTTGGTACGCCACTGCAGAAAAGTAACTGCTTTGCAGACCTTTCTGATCCTGGCCTCTCTCTCTCTCTCTTCTGTAGAGTTCACTTGTTATATTCAAAAGGTAGAAAGGTACCTCTTTTGTCTGTAGATTCCTGTGCTTGCTAAGGATGGGCAGCCAGAAATGTTTCATTTTGTATCATTTCCCATATCATTTCTAGGAATGTTTGTTTTATTTGTTTTCATTTGGCAATTTTTTCGTCATGGGAGCAAAATCATTGAGTGCACACTCGTTTAAAAGTGAGCACACTGAGCTAGATTTATTAAATGGCACTCAAAAATCGGCACCCCAAAACATCGATGCTCAATGCTATTCTATAATGGGCACTCAAAGATGAGCACCTGAAAAATCCACAAGGTAAAAAAAAACACCTAGGCGTATTCTCTAAAGTACATCTAAATTTTATAGAATTTCCATGTGGTACATAGAATATGCTGAGCGTCTCTCTATGCAACCAAATTTGGTCATGTTCATTTAGGCTACATATTACCAGCTCATAGATTTAGGCACAGAAGGCCATATTCTATAACAGTGCGCATACATTTTGGAATGCCCATGAAACGCCCATTTTTCCACCCAGAACCATGCCCCTTTTTGGTTGCACACATGAGAATTTAGGTGCTCTGCTTTACAGAATACACTTAGCGAGTTGTGTGTGTAAATTCTAATTATTGCCAATTAGTGCTCATTATTGCTTGTTAAGTGCTGTTATCAATGCTGGATTTTGGCACGGAACACTAGATGGGGGTAAGTGTTGATTTTGGTGCTCAAGTTTGGGCACCAGAACTTATGCCTGCTGGAAACCATGTGTAATTCCCAGTGCCCAATTTGGGCATACCTCTCCGGTATTTTGTAACGTGCAAATTTTAGAATTGCCCCTGACATGCCCTTGCACCTCACATGGGTTGCTTGCTATAGGATTTGGGTGCACATTATTATAGATAAGCAAATAATTAGGTGCTAATTGGCACATGCTCAAACTACTTTGAGCATGTGCCAATTAGCATCTAATTATTTGCTTGGATGTGCTTGCAAATCCAAATTGGTGCCAATTAGCACCAATTATTTGTCTATTATTTGCACTAATTGGCATGGTAGCCAATTTAGTTGGGTGCACATCTAAATCAGGAGCATAAATTTAGGAGTATAGATTACTCTCGTAATTTAGGAGTGTAAATTTAGGAGCATAACCTTTATAGAATAAGACTCGTGGTGTGCAAGTGTAGCAAACAAATGCCCAACCCTAATGCTTGCTACCTGAGCTAGAAACTAATCTCATAATTCCAGCCTCTGTATCCTTAGCTCATTCTCCTTACTGATTCTCTGAACCTCTCTAATTTGTGACTCCTCGAGCCATCCTCAGGGACTTGTGGAAGACAAACTCCAACTCCAGTAGTGAACCTCCTTTTTCTAATCAAAGTCCTTCTTGGCCCTAGGGGCCCAGTCCCTGGAGCTCAGGCACTCCGAAAGAAAGGGAAAAGGAAAGAAGCAAGTGCCTGCTTTCACAAGTGGTTTTATACTCAGACATTTTCCCCTGGGCTGCCAATCACTGCTAGAAAAGGCTATTAAGCTTCTGAAGCTACTGCTAGTGAAGGGAAAGTATTCCCTTTATATAAAAATGATAAATTGATGGTAATAATACAAGGGAAGATAAGATAAGTTTGGAGTTTCTTGCACTAAGATATCACATTGGTGAGATCCTTAACTTTCCCATTGCAGTCCTGTACCCCATTCCTCTACAGGCAGAAGTTGAACAGTGCTTGTTACCCTTTCCAGCTTCAGTCTGAAGGCTGAGTTGCATGGTGCCCTCAGAATCTCAGGGCTAAATGTTCACTTCGCACAATGTTGTAAAAGAGTCATGCTGGAAGAAAGAGTCAGTTATTTCAGCTCTGAAAAAAAAGCAACAAACATAAAATTGGACAGGTATCACTGGGTTCAGCTATTAGGTGCCTCAAATGCCCTAGTAAAGCTGCAATGAATAATGAGGGATGGCAGGGTTCTTCACAGAATGATGCTATGATCACTGAGCATTTATTTCTCACTCAGCTTGTTGTTCTTGGCCCTAAAATTAAAACCAAATCTCTTCAGCTCTACTTTAGCTTTGAATTTGCTTCCTAAGGTATTCACTCCATCCTGTAGACTTTTTGGAACCCTGGCATTTCCCACTACCACAAAATAACTCACTCTCCTGGAATGTTTTGTTACAATCTATTTCATCCAGTATGGCCTTGGGAAATAGTCATCCTGACCAACTATTTTCCTGAGTGGCATGAAAAGCACAGAAGTGTGGCTCTGGACATTGTTGTCAGTTGTGTATTGTATTGTTAAACTCTGCTCTAGGGAAGAGCTTAACCATACTGAATACTTCTAAAGCAACCTGAAAGAAAACCAGGATTTCACCACCATCTGTGTGTCCAGTTAGACATTATCATATCAGTTTTCTACACAACATTGCAAGTCTACTGCTGCAGGTTAAGTGAAACGATTATCAGTTAAAAGAGAGGCACTGAAAAGGCATATTTTTAGTGATGAGTTAGCACAGATTTTGAGGTTATTACATCGTGCAGCAGGTGTTTCCCCTCACAGATTATAGAGTATCACAGTGCAGATCAATAATTGCCACCTGCCCTAAGGACTGTTTATACAGGGCCTTGTAAAAATCTATATACCTTTCTATTTTTTAACATTCCTAAATAATACAGTTCAAATGCATTAAAATAGCAATTTGTTTCATCATTCTACACAACATATGCTGTACTTTCAAGTGAAACAACCATTTTAGAAATATTCAAAAAGTAGATAAGAATAAGAAAGCAAAAATTCATGAATGGAAAGTGTTCCCACACCTTGACTTGGTGAAAGCCCATTTGTAGCAATACATCTTTTATAGTAAGTGTCTCTCAACTTTGCATTGCAGGATGCTGCAGTTTTTGCAGAATAACTCAAGCTCTTTTAAGTTGACTGGTAATTCTTTTATGTTTTGTCTTCCTTCTTACCACCATCCCATACAGGTAATGTTTGTGGAGTAATCTTCAAAATGCTGAGCATTAACTATCCTGCCCAGTTTCAGCCAGAGACCTCACCAATATCCTTAACTTACAGCTACTGACTTTGAAGGGATGACTTGATTTGGGCTGTGTCTTATTGATGCCAAATTGTTACTATGTTACTATGATAACCCGACTGCCCAGGGGGATATTCAAACATATTGATATTTTCTTATATCTTCTGATCTGTACCTATGAATAACTTTATCCCAGAGCTCGTTGACAGCTCTGATTGTCATGTTTAAATCTTTACTTCAAATTCACTTCATACAACAGAATCAGCTTGGCATTTTTTATCAGGAGTATTTGAATCAGTTCAGCTACTCTGGCTGGATACAAGGGTGCACTATTTGTTTTAAATTGTTTATTGATGTCAGCAGTACTTGTTTTCTAGGGAAACAAGAGCAGATCTTCACATGCAGACTGTACAGGCAGCCTTACTGGGGGAAGGGGGCACCTCATCCATATAGTATTTACCACACACGTCCCTTCCCCTTCCCCTTCACTTCCCTCTTGCTCATACGCTTATGCCTTTCCAATTCTCTCACACATATAGCATACTCCCATTTGTTTTAACACACTGTTCACCTCCTCCTCCTTCTCACATATTCTCTTCTTCCATCCCTTGTCATTTTCTCCTCCATCCCTCTCTTATCTTCAACCAATTCCTTCTTTAGTTCTCTCCTCCTCTCTCCCTTATTTTCCAGCACTCCATCACATCTTCTCCATCCCTGTTCTTCACTCTCCTTAGTTCTTCCCTTTCTCTTTCATTTCCCTTCTTTTCCTCCATCCCTTTCCCTGCTTAATGCCTCCTTTCCAATATTCTCTTGTCTCTTTCTTCCTTGATATCACCACTTATCTTCCATTGTTCCTTCCCTGATGATGATCCCCACATCCATTGTTCTCTTGACTCTTTTTCTTTCTCTTCCTCCCCTGTTGTCCCCCTCTCTTTCAATGTTCCCTAGTCTTTTTCTTTCCTGATGTCACCACCATCCTTGATTTTGTCCCTTGTCTTTCTTTTCCTCTCCTGGTGTTCCACTTCCCTTCTAATGTTCCCTTGTTTCTTTCTTTCCTGATTAGATAAGATAAGAATAGCTATACTGGGTCAGACCAGTGGTCCATCTAGCCCAGTAGCCTGTTTCTAACAGTGGCCAATCCAGTTCACAAGTACCTGACAGAAACCCAAATAGCAGCAACATTCCATGCTACCAATCCTGGGGTAAGCAGTGGCTTCCCCATGTCTGTCTCAATAGCAGACTATGGACTTTTCCTCCAGGAACTTGACAAGAACCTTCTTTAAACTCATATACCACATCCTCCGGCAACAAGTTCCAAAGCTTAACTATACTTTGAGTGAAAAAATATTTCCTCCTATTTGTTTTAAAAGTATTTCCATGTAATTTCATGGAGTGTCCCCCAGGTCTTTGTACTTTTTGAAAGAGTGAAAAATCAATTCACTTTTACCCATTCTACACCACTCTGGATTTTATAGACCTCAATAATATCCCCCCCCCCCCTCAGCCGTCTCTTTTCCAAGCTGAAGAGCCCTAACCTCTTTAGCCTTTCCTCATATGAAAGGAGTTCCATCCCCTTTATCATTTTGGTTGCTCTTTTTTGAACTTTTTCTAATTCCACTACTTCTTTTTTGAGATATGGCAACCAGAATTGAATGCAGTTCTCAACATGAGGTGCACCATGGAGCAATACGGAGGCATTATAATATTCTCTGTCTTATTTTGCATTCCTCTCCTAATAATTCTTAGCATCCCATTTGCTTTTTCAGCTGCTGCCGCACACTGGGCAGAAGATTTCAACATATTGCCTACAATGACACCTAGGTATTTTTCTTTAGTGCTGACTCCTAAGGTGGACCCTAGAATCAGGTTAACTATGATTTAGATTATTGTTCCCAATGTGCTTCATTTGCATTTGTGAACATTAAATTTCATATGCCATTTGAACATCCAGGCTTCCAGTTTCCTAAGGTCTTCGTCTTCCTGCAATTTTTCACAATCTGCATGTGTCTTGACAACTTTGAATAGTTTTGTGTCACCTGCAAATTTAATCACCTCATTTCCAGATCATTTATAAATATGTTAAATAGCACCGGTCCCACTGCAGATCCCTGTGGCACTCCACTATTCACCCTTCACCACTGTAAAGAATGGCCATTTAACCCTACCCTCTGTTTTCTGTCTAATAATCAATTCCTAATCCACCTATGGCCAGTTATAAAACCCTGTACACCCTGCACACCTTCCCTTCTCCACAGCACAGCCACCCGGACCTGAGCATGAAAACCACAGAATCACTACTGGATGGGGAGGACAGCTGCTCTTCCCTCCTGCCCACACAGAGCAGTAACCCAGACATCACTCACAGCGGAAGATGGAGTAGAAACATCAGGACTTGAAACCTACAAACTCCAGTGCTCCTGTAGCAAAGAAAAGTCACCCCAAAATAGGATGCAGGCATCTTCCTTGAATTTCAGCATTTTCCTGTGCATTATTCTCCGTTCTCCTAGCCTAGTAGATTGTCCCACTTCCCTTTCATTGTTACTTTCACTTTCTCTTGTGCACCCAAGAGTCTCCTTTCCATTTTTCCCTTATTTTTTTTCTGTTCTCTTCTGGTCCCAATGTCCCTCCCCCTCCCATTGTTCCTCCCATGATGGCCCCTTTCCATTAATCCCTTATTTCTTTGTTTTTCTCTTCCAGCTCTGATGCAACCCCTTTCCACTGTTCCCTTGTCTTTCTTTTCCTCCCCTGATGGTCTTTAGAACATTAGCGGCAGTGCAGTCAAGAGCCCTGTCTCACAAAACCACAGTCCCCAAGGTACTCTTCTCAATCCAGCCATCCCTCCCTGATGCTGCATCTGCCTTATCTGATTTTTGTAAGCTCCTGAAAAGCAGTAACTGCAGATGCACAGGCCATTGAGTCTGGAAATGTAAGTAGCACTGTCTGCCCCTGCCAGTCTCTCTTCTTTAAATAGGTAGAGCCCAGACATAGGAATGAGATGTCCTTTCCCTGGCCCTGTGGCCTCTGCTGCTGCAGCCACTGCTCCATATGAACTTAAAAAGAAATAGTTAAAGTAGTCAGGGCTGCAGGAAGGAATGGCCACATCCAGGATAGTGCCTTGGTGCCCCAGATTTTGTAGTGGATGGCTCTGAGTCATTGTTCATTTGTACACCAAGTGGAGCAGTTTAAGCATGTAGCAGAAAGTTGTTGGTTTTTAGTACTGGCATGTACTGCCTGAAAAAAAAAAAGCCTTGTTGTCAGCACATATTAACAATAAACAATAGATATTGAATAATACAAACAGCTCACCCAGTTTTCACTTTCCTCCCCTTCCCCATAAATGTTCTAATAGGGTCATATCAACACATTTGTTTCCAGATAGCAGAACAGGTTTCATACTTTCAGGGAATGTACTGCTTCAAATGAGTTATTAAAGACGCAAGTGGAGAAAGCATGTGCAACATGGTTCATGGAATTCTTTCTAACCTCTCTGCATATGTGTGTGTGTGTGTGTGTGTCTTTGATTTAGAGGACAAAGGGGAGGGGTAGCTTTGTTCATGGCTTTCTCCCAACTTTTACCCCTTCAGAAGTGATAATTTTTTCATCTTAAGTTAATACTTTTTTTATATAAAATAATTTTGTGTCTAATAGTAGTGTGGTTCTTTATGATGTCTCTGTTCATTTTTTAATTTTGTAATTGTAGACTCCTGATGCAGGCATTGTAGCAAAAACATGGCCCATGTTGAGTCAGCGGAAATGACTATAAAGGATTTTTAAGCATCTTTTGCTATTATCCTTTGTAATCTCCACAGTTTTGTTTACCCTTCCAGAAGTAGCACAGGAAAAAACTTCAGCTTTAAATCTGACAGGTTGTGAGTGAGCGTGGGGATTGTTCAAACACACTCTTTGAGTGGAGTAGCCCAGGGGCGCCAGACCTCGCTGGGAGGGGGGCCCAGAGCCCGAGGTGGGGGGGGCACTGTTTAACTGCCTCCCCCCCGCGCACGCGCACTCGCCCACCGCTACTGCCGCCACCACTTTGGACCCCCCTGCTTATTAACAGCATGCCATTCAAGACTTGAACCCCCCTCTCTCCACCAACTCTCCCCCTCCGTCGCCGCCTGCCCCGCCGCCGCATCAGATACCTTTTTGCAGCCGAAGAGAGTCTTCTTCAGCGCCCGAGTAGCGCCTTCGTTCAACGAAGTTCCTGCGATCAGCTGTTTCAATGCCTTACATCCTGCATGGGGCTACATGCACGGTGCAGGACGTAAGGCGTCAAAACAGCTGATCGCAGGAACTTCGTTGAACGAAGGCGCTACTCGGGCGCTGAAGAAGACTCTCTTCGGCTGCAAAAAAGGTATCTGATGCGGCGGCGAGGCAGGTGGCAACGGTGGGGGTGAGCTGGTTGCGGGAAGGGGGTTCAAGGGGATCGTTGGGAGAGGGCCAGGGCCAAATCTACGGGGGCCCAGGCCCCCTCAGGCCCCACGTAGCTACGCCACTGGAGTAGCCTAATGGTTAGAACAGTAGGCTGATAACCAGGGAAGGTGGGCAAGTCATTTTCATCTTCTACTGCCTTGTATGCAGACCAGAGATGCCATGGAGAGCCCACCTCAAAGAGTGAGATTAAAGGTTAGAGAGCGAGATTAACTGGTGATGTGTATGTGGTATAAATCTACAAAGGCTTCACGAATGGAAGAAAGGCTTCATGAATGGAAGAAACAACAAGAAATTTAGGGCCTTGTTTGCTAAGCCACGCTACAGGCACGTTAGCATTTTTAGGGTGCGCTAAGCATTAACACATGCTAAATAGATACCAATAATATCCTATGGGCATCTAGATGGTCAGTGCATGCTAATTTTTAGTGCAAGCTAAAAACGCTAGCACACCTTAGTAAACAAGGCCCTAAATTTAGCTTTCTTTGGTACCTCTGAAAGGACATACAAAGAGTGGAGGAAATACTATAGCAGTTTTCACAAAGAATGTGCATTCATTTGAAATAACATGGGAAATGCCAATGGCTCTTCCTGACATTGCCTCTGAATCAAAACAAATTATAAAAAAAATTCCCATGAAAGACACCGAAAGCTAAACAAAATGAAAAATGTTCATAGGAATTTGGCCAGCTAATTAAGTAGTTACCCAGGTAAATTTCCCAGACTGAAAAGTTCATTGTGCTTAGGGGCCCTTTTATGAAGGCACGGTAGGGCTACCATGCAGGTAGTGTATGGCAAAACACCACTACCGCCAGGCACACCCCTGCGGTAGTTCTGAGTTTACTGCGTGCTGTTTCCCATGCTAGAAAGTATTTTTTGTTTTCTAGTGCAGGGGGCGGGGAGTATGGCAACACTGTCAAAAGTAAGTACAGGGGTTGCCATGCTTTGCCTTCATCCTTGCATTTTGGGGGTTGCTGCGTGCCTATTTTTATTGGGCCCTCTTGAACTGTAGGTTTTGCTTAGATGAAATGTAACACAACAAGACCATAGGAATTCAGTGTGCTGGACTACTGCATCCTCCATTTCCTGAGTTATTTCCCCTATACAGATAGATTTAAATGTACTACTACTACTACCACTACTTAACATTTATAAAGCGCTACCAGGGTTACGCAGCGCTGTACAATTTAACACAGAGGACAGTCCCTGCTCGAAGGAGCTTACAATCTAAAGGACAAAAAAGTGCAGTCAATCAAATTGGGGCAGTCTAGATTTCCTGAATAGATGAATAATGGTTAGGTGCTGAAAGCGACATTGAAGAGGTGGGCTTTGAGCAAGGATTTGAAGATGGGCAGGGAGCGGACATGGCGTATGGGCTCAGGGAGTTTATTCCAAGCATAGGGTGAGGCGAGGCAGAAAGGGCGGAACCTGGAGTTGGCGGTGGTGGAGAAGGGTACTGAGAGGCGGGATTTGTTCTGTGAGCGGAGGTTACGGGTAGGAGCGTAAGGGGAGATAAGGGTAAAAAGGTAATGAGGGGCTGCAGAATGAGTGCATTTGTAGGTTAATAAGAGAAGCTTGAATTGTGTGCGGTACCTGATCGGAAGCCAGTGAAGTGACTTGAGGAGAGGGGTGATATGAGCATATCGGTCTAGGCAGAAGATAAGATGCGCAGCAGAGTTCTGAACGGATTGAAGGGGGGATAGATGGTTAAGTGGGAGGCCAGTGAGGCCAGTGAGGTTGCAGTAGTCAAGGCAAGGGGTAATGAGAGAGTGGATGAGAGTATGGGTGGTGTGCTCAGACAGGAAAGGGCGAATTTTGCTGATGTTATAGAGAAAAAAGCGACAGGTCTTGGCTGTCTGCTGGATATGCACAGAGAAGGAGAGGGAGGAGTCGAAGATGAGGCAGATGAGATGGGGAGGATGAGGGTGTTATCAACTGAAATAGAGAGTGGAGGGAGAGGAGAAGTGGGTTTGGGTGGAAAGACAATGAGTTCGGTCTTGGCCATGTTCAGTTTCAGGTGGCGGTTGGACATCCAGGAAGCAATGTCGGATAAGCAGGCCGATACTTTGGCCTGGGTTTCTGCAGTGATGTCAGGTGTGGAGAGAGAAAGCTGGGTGCCATCAGCATAAAGATGATATTGGAAACCATGAGATGAGATCAGCGAGCCCAGGGAAGAGGTGTAGATTGAGAAAAGAAGTGGTCCAAGGACAGATCCCTGAGGAACATCAACAGAGAGCGGGATGGGGGTAGAGGAAGATCCATGAGAATGTACTCTGAATGTACGGTGGGAGAGATAAGAGGAGAACCAGGAGAGGACAGAGCCCTAGAATCCAAATGAGGATAGTGCGGCAAGGAGTAGATTATGATTGACAGTGTCAAAAGCGGTGGATAGGTCGAGGAGGATGAGGATGGAGTAGTGACCTTTAGATTTTGCAAGGAGCATGTCATTAACGACTTTAGTGAGTGCCGTTTCTGTCAAGTGTAGAGGGCGAAAACCGGATTGCAGTGGATCGAGGATGGCATGAGAGGAGAGAAAATCAAGGCAGCGGATGTGAATGGCGTGTTCAAGTATCTTGGATAGGAAGGGTAGGAGGGAGATGGGGCGGTAGTTGGAAGGACAGGTAGGTTCTAGTGATGATTTTTTGAGGAGTGGTGTGACTACAGCATGCTTGAAGGTGTCAGGGACAGTTGCAGTGGAGAGAGAGAGGTTGAGGATATGACAGATGGGGGGGGGGGGTGACAGTAGGAGAGATGGTGTTTAGTACGTTGGTGGGGATGGGATCAGAGGAACAGGTGATATCAGGAAAGGAGGAGAAGGAGGCCTGGGTTGGTTGGTTGAGGGAGTGGGTTAAAGGGTGAAGAGGAGGAGGTGGCTTGCTAGTGAATTTGAGGTTGATCTTCTGCACCTTGTCGCGGACGTAGTCAGCCAGTGATTGAGGAGAGAGTGAGGAGGGGGGGGGGGGGACAGAGGGCACTTTGAGGAGGGAGTTGAGGGTGGCAAAGAGACGACGAGGGTTGGAGCCGAGAGAATTAGTAAATTGGGTGTAATAGTCCTGTTTGGCAAGGAATAGAGAGGACTGGAAGGAGGATGGCATGAATTTGTAATGAATGAAGTCGGTATGGGTGCGAGATTTCCTCCAGAGGCATTCAGCAGATCGGGCGCAGGAGCGAAGGTATCGGATGCAAGGGGTCAGCCAGTGCTGGGGATTAGTACGCCTTGTGGGACGGGGGATGGATGGTGCAAGGGTGTCCAGAGCAGAGGAGAGAGTGACGTTGTAAGCAGAGACAGCCTTGTCGACAGACTCGGAGGACATGATGTAAGCAGTCTTAGTGAGAGAGAGACAGAGACCTAGGCCATGGTGATATGTGAAACAAAGAAACAATTGCATTTTTGCTTCACCTATCAAGGGGGTGCTGCCACACAGATGACAGCCTGCTTTAGAAAGGGAAAAGCTGGCTTCTTCCAACGATTTGCAGATGCACTTTAAGGGACTAAATTGCTAAAGTTTATTTGCCTACAGAAACCAAATAGGAAAAAGTCTTAGTAAATCAGTTTCTGAAAGAGCTACTGCTGATCTAGAAGTGGATTCCCACCTTCTCCCTCTCCTCCAAATTCAGAGGGGACAATGTTGAAGGGGTAGGGGAGGAGAATTGAGAAAGGTCTCAGCTACTAGATCCTAGATTTAATGAAAATTTGTCAAGGCCTACCCTATGCCACCACAAGTGCATCTATTCCCCTCCAGAAAGCTCCCCCCAGAAGAACTCACCTACTTTGAAGAACATCCAACTGCTCCTTGTAGGCCCCTTGGGCCTACATGAAGGATGCCCTGGTAGTCTATGGTAGAGCAGGTAGCAGCAATTCCCAGTTGCTGCTGCCCATGCTGCTCAAGTCTTGAGAATATTGCTAGAGGTCATGGCTGTGATTTTGGACCAGAATAACACCGATATTCAGCACCAGTACCTGGACAACTACCCAAGCAAGCTGGAAAAGCTATTTTGCTGTCTTAATGTACTTGGATAGTTATCCTGGTACCAGCGGTACCCAGATAACTTCTGACTCTTCCTTGGTTCCACCCCCTGGACCTCACAGGCACTACCTAGATCAGGGGTGGGCAACCTGCAATCCATGTGACAAATGTGGCCCACCAAGACTTTGGGAAGTATACATAGAAAACATTATTAACTAGAGTTCTGGTGATTTTAAATACTGTATTTCACAAATATTTTCAGAATAGCCACTCTAGCAGTTTGTTTTAATCATTTTTAGTTAATTTTTTTAAACTTATTTATTTACTTCTCATAGAAGGTCTATGGAGCTCTGTGTATTTGGAGATAACTCTCACTGTGGTTTGGTGGAGTCCAGAGCTTTAGAAATGGCTTTCCAAAACTATTTTTCTCATCTCTACTGGAATTTCCTTTGATTGTGGTATAGTGTTCTTGTGAAAACATTGTGGAAACCCCTTCACTTTCATGGTAAGGTTCAATATATAGTTGAAGTTTAGATCAGCTGAATCTAATTATCAATTAAATTTGGTCATCTGGTTGTTTGAGTAACTAAGGGGGTGTTAGATAACTTTATTTCTTAAATAAAACCAAGACTATTATAATGCCTATGTATCACTCCATGGTGTGACCTCACCTTCAGTACTGCGTTCAATTCTGGTCTCCGTATCTCAAAAAGAGATATAGCGGAATTAGACAAAGCAGCTAGGGCTCTTCAGGTTGGAGATGAGATGGCTGAGGGGAGATATGATAGAGGTCTATAAAATACTGAGTAGAATGGGGTGGGTAGACGTGAATTGCTTGTTTACTCTATCCAAAAATACTAGGACTCGGGGGCATACAATGAAGCTATGAAGTAGTAAATTTAAAACAAATTGAAGAAAATATTTCTTCAGTCAACATGTAATTAAATTCTGGAATTTGTTGCCAGAGAATGTGGTAAAAGCAGTTAGCTTAGCAGGGTTTAAAAAAAGGTTTGGATAATTTCCTAAAAGAAAAGGCCATAAGCCATTATTAACATAGATTTGGGAAAATCCACTGCTTATTTCTAGGATAAGCAGCATAAAATCTGTTTTACTGTTCTGGGATCTTGCCAGCTACTTGTGACCTGTATTGACCACTGTTGGAAACAGGATACTGTCTGTCCCAGTTTGGCAATGCTTATGTTCTTATTCCCACACACTAAGACCATTTTTACAGCTGCATAAAATAGCCTTTATATTTTTTTTTATATTAATAGCCATGTGCTAATATTGCCATTGGCATGTGGCCATTACAAAAAAAATGTGTATGTGTGCACTTACCACCACCCATTTTATAGATGGTAAGGGCTCAGACTCTATTCCTGTGCTATCCAGATAGTTCATGATAATGTAGTTGCGCTGACTAATTAGCACAGGAATGCCCACTCTCTGCCCCCAGACACACCACCTCAAAAAGAAAATTAGCATGCAGTTAGTGCGTGCACTTTTGGCACTTACCACAGGACACCTGAGTGCGACCTGCAGTATGCTATTTTAAGCTGCATTAGGTGCAAGTTAGTGCCTACCACTGCTTAGTAAAAGTTCCCCTAAGTATGCGAAAGAAATGTTCAGGTCAATATTCAAAGCAATTTAACTAGCCAGAAATGGCTCCTGGATGGTTACATCACCCGTTCAGGGCTAAAATTGTCAGCCACAGTTAAGTGGTTACTGCCACTGAAAATAACAGGTTAGTGCCAAACTGAAAACTGGCTAATTTGGGAGCATTCCAGAGATGGAGTTGGCAATTGGCCAATTAAGTGCCGATATTTAGCACTTAACTGGCCAGGTTAACCACATAAATAAGACCACATAAAAGTCTTCCCTATCTTTATGCGGTAACCCATAGTTGCTTAAGTGCTGAATACTGCACTTAACTGGCTATGGGGGTCTTTTACTAAGCTGCGGTAGTCTTTTTAGCTCATGGTAGAAATCAGCTGGTGGTAAACACCGAGATGCCCATAGGAATATAATGGGTGTCTCAGCATTTACTGCCACCTGATTTCTACCATGAGCTAAAAATGCTACCGTGGCTTAGTAAAAGACCCCCTAGCTGTTGATTGGCTCCACTAACACAGAAATTCCACTAACATGGAAATTCAATGCTGCTGCCCAGACATAGCCCGGTATTGAATTTCTGGCTTTAACTCCAATGGCAGTCAGCAAAATGTTGATTGCCGTTAACTGATTATTGGGCTCAATATTGTTATTAAATCATAGGTGTGTAGACTGAAATCTTACTGAGGGCTACATTGAGATGCCAATGTCTACTCTCTCTCTTATTTGACTTAGAATTGTCCATTGTTTTTTTTTTTTAACTCCTCTTCCCCTTTAATGATGTTTTTCTTTTTCTTTTAAACTTTTAGTGTGCATTGTTAATATTGCATTAGGATTGAAACAGTCTTTTCTTTTGGTAGATTTTGTTGAGAGGTAGGAGCAATGCTTTTATATTTTTTTAATTCTATCCTTAAGACATAGAAACATAACAACAGATAAGAGCCAAATGGTCCATCCAGTCTGCCCATCCACAGCAACTACTATCTCCTTCTTTCCCTAAGTTCTGACATAGTCCTCATCTCCACCACCTCCACCGGGAGGCGTTCCATGCATCCATCACTCTTTTTGTGAAAAAATATTTCCTTAGATTACTTTTGAGCCTATAACCTCTTAACTTCATCCTATGCCCTCTCATTCCAGAGTTTTCCTTTATTTGAAAGAGGCTCATCTCCTGTACATTAATGCCACAGAGCAGGGGCGTATCTGAACTGCGGCGGTAGGGGGGGCCAGGGCCAGAGTGAGGGGGCACATTATAGCCCCCCCCCCGCCGCCGCCGCCATTGCCGATCCCCCTCCCCCCAGCCGCTGCCATTGCCAATCTCCCCCCGCCGTTGCTGTCGCCTACCTTCGCTGGCGGGGGACCCCAACCCCTGCCAGCCGAGGTCCGCGTCCTCCTGCCGCTGCCGGCTGCCTGTAAAAGAATTCCGTCAGCTGGCGGGGGACCCCCAACCCCCGCCAGCCAAGCCAAGGTCCTTTCATTTCTTCCACTAAAGCTGGCGCCGAAAGTTTCTTCTGAGTCTGATGTTGCTGCACGTTGTACGTGCAGGACGTCAGACTCAGAAACAGAATGAAGCTCATTCTGTTTCTGAGTCTGACGTCCTGCACGTACAACGTGCAGCGACGTCAGACTCAGAAGAAACTTTTGGCGCCAGCTTTAGTGGAAGAAATGAAAGGACCTCGGCTTGGCTGGCGGGGGTTGGGGGTCCCCCGCCAGCTGACGGAATTCTTTTAAAGGCAGCCGGCAGCGGCAGGAGGACGCGGACCTCGGCTGGCGGGGGTTGGGGTCCCCCGCCAGCGAAGGTAGGCGACAGCAACAGAGGGGGAGGGTTGGCAGCGGTAGGGGGGTACAGGGTGAAATCTGCGGGGGCCCAGGCCCCTGAGGCCCCACGCAGATACGCCCCTGCCACAGAGGTATTTACACGTTTTATCATATCCCTTCTCTCCCGCCTTTCTTCAAAAGTATACATATTGAAAGCCTTAAGTCTGTCCCAATACGCTTTATGAAAGAGACCGCTGACCAATTTTGTAGCTGCCCTCTGGACTGACTCTATCCTGTTTATATCTTTTCGTAGGTGTGGTTTCCAGAATTGCACACAGTATTCTAAATGGGGCCTCACCAGAGACTTATACAAGGGCGTATTCTAATTGGGGCCTCACTAAAGACTTATACAAGGGCACTATCACTTCTTTTTTTCCTGCTGGCCGTTCCTAGGCCTGAGGTATAGAAGAGGTCAAGCCTTAGGCCCCAGATTTATATGTTGCAACCACTAAACTACATCTTCCTGGCTAAAAAGAAAGAAAGAAAGAAACAACCAACCAAGAAACATTAACTGCCTTTGATTGTGGCCTGGGCTCAGAGTTGTTTTAGAGGGTATTGCCATCTCTATAGATTCAGTTTTGCAGTAAAATTGCTCTGCAGCAAACCTTTCACCTGGGGAGGTGAGGAAAACCTGCAGTGCAGACAGCAAGAAGGGACTTGTGCAGTCTGCTTTCTGACTGCTGCATCTGCTCTGGAATTCGTTTTACAAGCAGAGGGTGGGGCCCCTGGCTCATTCCTGAAAAGAGAACTGTCACCATGATTTATGCTTATTATAGAGTTGCAAAGAAAACATCATTTTTCTATCATTAGGTGTGACACAGGCATACTTCGGAAAATACAAATTGGTAATGAAAATGGTCTTTGATTTGTCTTTGTTTCCACACTGTCTAGAATACAAGCCTGATTTTTGGTCAACCTTCTTTTATTCCTGGGACTAGCCTTTGAGCCCGTAAAAACGGGCTATTATAGGAAGGGGGGGTTGAAAGGCCCGCCCCCGCCGCCGAGTTTGCCGCTGCCCCCCCCCCCCCCGAGCCGTCACTACCCACCTTCCACCCGGCCGGGCCCTTGCTCCGCTATTGAAACAGCGAGGGTCCGGGAACGCAGCACTGAGCTCTGCTGAGCTGCCGACGTCGGCCTTCCTTCTTCTTCTCTGCCTGTCCCGCCCTTGTGTGACGTAACACTAGGGGACATACTTCTCAAATTGACTGGCGTTAGGTGCTGGGACTGAACCAAGCTCCTACAAAAAGGACAGGTTTATTCTGACCCCTAAATCCCATACTTCTCAAATTGACTGGCGTTAGGTGCTGGGACTGAACCAAGCTCCTACAAAAAGGACAGGTTTATTCTGACCCCTGATGTTGGAGACTGACTTGGACATAGTTGCAGTCACAGAGACATGGCTCAATGGTTCCCATGAATGGGATGTAAACATACCAGGCTATAATCTTTTTAGGAAGGATAGAGAGGGACGTAAAGGTGGAGGAGTAGCTCTGTATGTGAGAGATGATATTGCAGCAACTGAAATGACAGGGAAGTGGGGAAAGGAAGAAGCGATATGGATCACCTTAACAAGAGAGGATAGAACCTTGGTCCACGTGGGTGTTGTCTACAGACCTCCGACACAATTGGAGGAACTGGATAAAGATCTGATCACTGATATTCAAAAGTTGGGGAAGAAAAGAGAGGTGCTGTTTTTGGGAGATTTTAATCTGCCGGATGTAGATTGGAAGGTTCCTTCTGCAAAATCGGAAAGAAGTAGAGAGATTGTGGATGCTTTCCAAAGTGCTCTGCTCAGACAAATGGTGACGGAACCCACGAGGGAGGGAGCGACGCTGGATCTGGTGCTCACGAATGGAGATAGTGTGTCAAATGTCCGAGTGGCTGCGCACCTGGGAAGCAGTGACCATCAAACGGTTTGTTTTGATATAACGGCTCATGTGGTTAGCGGCCACTCTAAACTCAAAATCCTGGACTTCAAGCGAACTGACTTTAACAAAATGGGGGAATACCTGAGGAAGGAGCTGATGGGCTGCGAGAACGCACAACATGTGGAAGGGCAGTGGTCCAAGCTGAAAGAAGTAATAAACAGGGCCACAGACCTTTATGTAAGTAGAGTAAATAAAAGCAAGAGAAAAAGGAAACCGATATGGTTTTCAAAGCAAGTGGCTGAGAAAATAAAGGCTAAAGAGTTAGCATTCCAGAAATACAAAAAAACTCTAGTAGAGGAACACGGGGAGGAATACCGGATGAAACTGAAAGAAGCCAAGAGAGAGGTACGTCTGGCGAAGGCGCAAGCGGAAGAACAAATGGCTAGAAATGTACGGAGGGGAGACAAAAACTTCTTCAGGTATATTAGTGAAAGGAGAAAGACTAAAAAGGGGATTGTGAGACTAAAAGATACAGCAAAACGCTATGTAGAAAATGATGAGGAAAAAGCCAATTTGCTAAATAGATACTTTTGTTCTGTTTTCACTGAAGAAAATCCTGGGGAAGGACCGAGAGGGACTGGCAAAAGTACACCTGAGAATGAAGTGGATAGAGCACCGTTCACAGAAGAGAGTGTGTATGAACAACTTGGAAAGCTAAAGGTGGACAAAGCCATGGGGCCGGACGGGATCCACCCCAGAATACTGAGGGAGCTCAGAGAGGTTCTGGCGGGTCCTCTCAAAGATTTGTTTAATAAATCCTTGGAGACGGGAGAGGCTCTGAGGGATTGGAGAACGGCGGAGGTGGTCCCTCTTCACAAAAGTGGTGATAGGGAAGAAGCTGGAAACTACAGGCCGGTAAGTCTCACTTCGGTTATTGGAAAAGTAATGGAAGCCATGCTGAAGGAAAGGATAGTGAATTTCCTGGAAGCCAATAAGTTGCAAGATCCGAGACAACATGGTTTCACCAAAGGGAAATCGTGCCAAACGAATCTCATTGAATTCTTTGACTGGGTGACAGGAGAATTAAATCAAGGACGTGCTATGGACGTCATCTACTTAGATTTCAGCAAGGCTTTTGACACGGTTCCCCACAGGAGGCTCTTGAATAAACTAGAAGGGCTGAAGATAGGACCCGAAGTGGTGAACTGGATTAGGAACTGGTTGACGGGCAGACGCCAGAGGGTGGTGGTAAATGGAGTTCGCTCGGAGGGAAAGGTGAGTAGTGGAGTGCCTCAGGGATCGGTGCTGGGGCCCATTCTGTTCAATATATTTGTGAGTGACATTGCCGAAGGGTTACAAGGTAAAGTTTGCCTTTTTGCAGATGACACCAAGATTTGCAACAGAGTGGACACCCCGGAGGGAGTGGAAAACATGAAAAAAGATCTGAAGAAGCTGGAAGAATGGTCTAACGTTTGGCAATTAAAATTCAATGCGAAGAAATGCAAAGTGATGCACTTAGGGAGTAGAAATCCAAGGGAGGCGTATGTGTTAGGTGGGGAGAGCCTGATAGACACGGACAGGGAGAGGGATCTTGGGGTGATAGTATCTGAGGACCTGAAGGCGATGAAACAGTGCGACAAGGCGGTGGCCGTAGCGAGAAGGTTGCTAGGCTGTATAGAGAGAGGTGTGACCAGCAGAAGAAAGGAGGTTTTAATGCCCCTGTATAAGACGTTGGTGAGGCCCCCACCTGGAGTATTGTGTTCAGTTTTGGAGGTCGTACCTTGCGAAGGATGTTAAAAAAATGGAAGCGGTGCAAAGAAAAGCTACGAGGATGGTATGGGAGTTGCATTCCAAGACGTATGAAGAGAGACTTGCTGACCTGAACATGTATACTCTGGAGGAAAGGAGGAACAGGGGTGATATGATACAGACGTTCAAATATTTGAAAGGTATTAATCCGCAAATGAATCTTTTCCGGAGATGGGAAGGCGGTAGAACGAGAGGACATGAAATGAGATTGAAGGGGGGCAGACTCAGGAAAGATGTCAGGAAGTATTTCTTCACGGAGAGGGTGGTGAACGCTTGGAATGCCCTCCCGCGGGAGGTGGTGGACATGAAAACGGTAACGGAATTCAAACATGCGTGGGATAGGCATAAAGGAATCCTGTGCAGAAGGAATGGATCCACAGAAGCTTAGCTGAAATTGGGTGGCGAGGGGAAGAGGGGTTGGTGGTTGAGCGGCTAGGATAGGGGAGGGCAGACTTATACGGGGACTGTGCCAGAGCTAGTGATGGGAGGCGGGACTGGTGGTTGGGAGGTGGGAAATACTGCTGGACAGACTTATACGGTCTGTGCCCTGAAAAAGACAGGTACAAATCAAGGTAAGGTATACACATATGAGTTTATCGTGGGCAGACTAGATGGACCGTGCAGGTCTTTTTCTGCCGTCATCTACTATGTTACTTTGTTACTTATGGAACAAGTAAAAAATCTATTTACTTCTACTCATTCTACACCACTCAGGATTTGTTCCATCCCCTTTATCCTTTTGGTCGCTCTTCTTTTAACTTTTTTTAATTCCGCTATATCTTTTTTAGATATGTTGACCAGAACTGACACAACGATACTGCTATTTGGCATTTTTTGCATTCAACTCTTCTCTCAGCTTTTATTTAGCAATCAACAGTCTTTTTAAAGGCTTTATTTGGTTCACTTTCTTCAATTCCATCAACTGGTGTTTACCAAGTACAGATTCCTGAGGCAGGCGGTGTTCGCCGAAACATGGTGCCATGTCGAGTCTTATCTACTATTAAACAATATTTTACCATCTCTCATCTCCTTGGATTTGTTTTGAAGTGTCCTGTTGATCACGCTATTCCCTTGCCTCTGCATTTCTTGTCGTAGCGGATCCAGTTTCTCCACTTCTGTGACCAGAACTGAACGCAATACTCAATACATTTTGAAAATGTGAAAAATCAATTCACTTCTATCTGTCCTACACTACTTAGGATTTTATAGACCTCAATCATATTGTTGCTTGTCTTCGTCTTTCTGAAATCTCTTGTAGTTTATGAAGGCTAATCTCTTTCTTTCTAACCTTTTCAGCTATTTCCTTCAAGAACTATAATGGCATCATTTTCTTCCTAATTTCCTAAAAAAAAATAAAATAAAAATAAAGTCTGTTGCCCTTAATATATGTGTTTTCAGTTTTTCAAATTGGTTTTCTACTCCACCCCCCCTCAGATATTCCCATCTAGCTAACAACTCGTTGAGCTATTCCCCTATTTTGACAAAGTTAGTTTCCCTGAAGTCTAGGATTCTCACTTCTAAATGAACCCTCTCAAAGTGTGTCCTAATATTGAACCACACCATCTATACCATTATAACATCAGAAACACTCTTAATAAGCACCATATCCAGTATGATATCCTCCTATATGAGTTCCCTTACCTGCTGCTGGAACCGTTCTCCCTGTGAGAATCCAGGATCTCCCTACTTCTAGATGACAGCACAGACAGGATTGTCCTAATAAACTTCTGGCATATTGAAATCAATAATGTTTCTACATCCAGAGCAATATTGTAAATGTCCTCAATGAAATCTCTGTCCACCTTTTCCTGTGAAGGAGGTCAACATATCATACCAAAGTAAACAGATGTTCAATTCCCTCTTTCCAGATTAACCCACCGTGACTTCTCCTTACCTCATAAGTCCGCAATTCTGTTATTTTAACATAATCTTTAACATATTGTGCCACTCCTCTTCTCTTTCTTCTTACCCTTTTCCTCTTGAACAGATTATAGTACAGTATAACTATGTCCCAGTGAACCATGTCTTCAAAGTCAGCCTTTGGCATCATAGCTTCTAGATCCAGAACCTTATTTCCCATACTACAGTTGTTAGTATACACAGCTTTCCAAGTGTTACCCTTTTCTCCTATTTCTATAGGGGTATTTAATGTTTTACTTATCTGAGGTCTTTGTTTATCAGTCCCCATTGATCTTATTTTAAAGCCATTTTCAGTATTCACCAGTCTTCTGCAGAAGACACTTCATCTCTTCTTTGGCAGGTAGATGTCATCTCTGTCCTGTATCCTTTGGAAAATCATCTCTTGATTCAGAAAGCCAAAACTCTCTCAATGACACTAACTGCACAGCTATGTATTCATTTCCAGGATGCAAGTTTCTCTGCCCTACCTTTACTCTCAATAGGGAGGATTGATGATAACATGACCTGTGTGCTTATCTGCTTCAGCTTCTGTCCCAGAGCCATGATGCCACTTTTGGTATGTTGAGAGAAATATCTAGCTGTATTCTACTCCCAGCATGCCCTGAGGCAAGGACAAAGCTGCAAAAGGTGTTGAGAGCAAAACACAGGTGTTCATAAGAGCTAATCACAGAGGACCACATAAATGCAGGGGTCTGATCCATATATATAATTTAATAAATGTACAAATATGTAATCTGTTACACACCAACAGCACAAACTGCCCCATGCAATGTGGACAGAACAAACTATCATTAGTGCCAACATGAATGAGCAGCATTGGATAAGTACACTTGATGAATCTTGGCAAACTCTCCATAATGTCTTGGATCTTGCACCAGGTAGACAGCACACCTCCGAGGACATCCTGTCTGGTCAGGAGGTGGATGCCTCTGTATGCCTCAGGACAGAATCACCAACTCCCGTGGTCATTTGCTTATTAACGGTCATTGATTCAGCAACTTCTGTTATGTTGGAGTTTTTGCATTCTGATTGCTCCTGTTCCTGGAACGTACTCACCTCCTCCACCCGCAGTTCTTCAGCTTAAGAGAAGGTAGAGTCAGAGTGTTAAATCTGCAGGTTCTGATTAGTGTCCAGTTGTCCTCTTTTAGTACAGTATCATCTTGCCCCCTCATCTGGAGATCCCTGACGCATAAAAAAGCATTTCAACAATATACTTCTCATTGTCATGGATGCTCCTCAGCATTGCTATCTCCTCTTTCAGTTTTTTACTGAGGGGTTCAACCTGCAGTCAACATGCATATCGAACTAGTGTTTCACCTTGGATCATGCTGTCCATCTGGATGGAAGCAGAAGCTGTAACAGTGGCCAGCTTTGGTGATATGATTTTTCTCAGCCATAGTTGTCAGAGCTTTGGTACCAGTTGAAAGAAGAGAGAAAAAAACCTGCTAAAATCCCTACCTTTTTCTTAGCTATCATGTAAGTTAGAAGAAGCGGCTAGAGTTTTTAATACGAATTCTAACATTTATGTTCTGAGTCCCAGTGTGTAGCCCTGATTGCTTGCTCATACACTTTACAAATAGGTGCTTTGTTTGAAAGTTGCCCCATATCAACTGAAAAATTCTGACAGGAGTCTCTTTGTTCTTACTCCCTTAGATCTGGTTCTTTTTTTCTTCTTTACAGTTTGATGCAAGTTCTTTTCTTTTATATTTTGCAATTCTTGTTGTTTACAAACTATAATATGATTTTTTTGCATGCTTTGCCAAGGTTGTGACTTTAGTAAATAGGTATCTGTAGTTAAAATGGGAGATTTGATACTATCCTCTCTAACCCAGCAATTCAGCATTTTCCCATGCAATAATTTAGCACTGAGTCAAAACTTGGAGACCCACATTCATGTTTCATGATTTAAAAATGTTGGGTCCATTTTATTCTGTCATGTTGTAGAGACGTAGAATGAAAGAGCCTCATTTAATCAGTGAAGAGTCAGTACACATCACATGGCATTGAGTGCCATAATGTAAATAAGACGTATTTACATTGCTATGAGTTAGGCAAGAGTGTCTAGTCAAAGTGAAATACTTTTCCATAATATATTGCTCAATCACTTCTTGGTGAGTATACTGTATTTAACTTGGATTAGACTGCATTTTTTTCTCATAAAGCACAAGATCGGTTACTGTTCAGGTATGTTGTAAAACTGAGAAATGCTGTGTTATGGTAATGCCATGATTCAGAAAAAAAATAAGGTTCTCTTTATAGAACTAAGAAAACAAGTAGTGCGGCATAGAAGAGTAATCAAGTGGTTTGAGCCACAGGCTGAGAACAGGGGAAGCTAGGGTTCAAATCCCACTGACAATGCTTATGATCTTGGGTAAGTCATAATACCCTCCGTTGCCTTAGTTACAACCTAGACTGGGTAGAGAAATAATTTGTATGCTTGTTTGTAACTTGCTTTGAACTAGAGTTTGGAAAAGTGAATAATTTAATCTTAAATCCAATCAAACAATTAATACAATATGTGCACCTATCTTCCTCACCTGGACATAGTGGAGCCAATTTTCAAGGAACAAATTTCTTCTGCTTGGCTACAAGTGCATGGGGTCTTCTATAGTACACATGCTATCAACCAGACTAACATTTCCAAAGGTATGTGTAAGTTGAGGGAGGAAAATAGCACATGTATATGACATTTTCACAAGCACGTGCACAATTTTCCCTTTCTTGGTCACCCAAGAATAAATGCAAAATTCATAGGCAATTTTATCTGTTTATATTTTAAATTTCTAACATGGGGGGTTTGTTTGGTAGGTGGAGCTGGAGTCTAGATAACCATCCAGCTTATAATCGAATGTGATTGACGGCCATTTCCTGACATAAATCGGGAGATTGCCGGCGATCTCGGAAAAGCGGCGAAATCGGTATAATCGAAAGCTGCGTTTTTGACAGCATCGCCGCTTTCCCGTCGCCTTGCCGGCGAAAGTTCAAAGGGGCGTGTCGATGGCTAAGCGAAGGCGGGACATGGATGGGCGTGGGCGTGGCTACCAGATGGCTGGCTTTCGCCGATAATGGAAAAAAAAACCCGGCGATAAGCAGTATTTCGCCGGGTTTACTTAGTCCTTTTATTTTCACGACCAAGTCTCAAAAAAGGTGCCCCAACTGACCAGATGACCACCGGAGGGAATGGGGGATGACCTCCCCGTACTCCCCCAGTAGTCACTAACCTCCTCCCACCAAAAACACCCCACTTTAAACACTTTTGTTTCCAGCCTGTATGCCAGCCTCAAATGCCGTACCCACCTCCATGACAGCAGAATGTGTTCTATCCTCCGACAGCCTTTCCCTGGTTGTGATGTGGCTCTCGGGTGAGTGTGACACCTTTTCTGTTAGGTGCACTGCAGAGTCACATCAGCAATGCATTGTGGTGGGTGTAGGGTACTGAGCTGTACTCCCATGGTGCTTTTCCCCCTGCTAACTAGGTCAGAGTGTTCCCTGTTTTACTTCCGTTAGTCCATGAGGTAGTGGCCATGTTTGTAAGCCACTTTTAAATCCCTTTCATGCGTTAGCCACGTTAGAGAACTTAGTTCTTACCTTGAAAGTGGCTGAAAGAGGGCATTGTACAACATTCTGCCAGCTCTGACCTACTGCTAATCTCAGTACCAGGAAGACTGTTTGCCAGTGGGGCACAACCTCTGATCTGCAGTTAACCGTGAGTAAACATGTTTATTCAAATAAAGGACGTTTTCAAAGAGATTAGTCTTCAGGTGTCAACTGGTGTGCCTAGCTTATACAGCAGCAGCAAATCCTGTCCCTGGAGCACTTTTAGTGGGTACCGCAGTGCACTTAAGGCAGGCGGACCCAGACCCATCTCCCCTACCTGTAATACTTGTGCTAGTAATGGGAGCCCTCCAAAACCCACTGTACCCACATGTCTAGTGTGCCCAGTTGGTGTCCTGGCATGTCAGGGGGACCAGTGCGCTACAAATGCTGGCTCCTCCCATGACCAAATGGCTTGGATTTCACCAGGTTGGAGATCGCCGGTTTTTTTTTGATTATCGCTGAAAAACAAACCCAGCCATCTCCAACCCGACGAACTCCAAGCCATTTGGCCGGGCTAAACCGTATTATCGAAACAAAAATGGCCGGCCATCTTTTTCGATAATACGGTTCCGCCAGCTGTAGCGCTGCCACCACAATAGATCGCCGGCGACCTATTTGGCCGGCGACGTTCGATTATGCCCCTCCATGTTAATAAACAGCATTTATTTGGCTGACAACAGAGAAGGGACTGGAATCATCTGGGAGGCCATAAGCAGCTTCCATACTCTCCTTTATTCCACTCTCTCAATAAGACAGGCAACTCCAAGACTAATGTTCTGAACCAAATATTTACTGAAATAAGTTACTTGGCAGAACAACAACAATGCGGCAGAGGCATTCACAGGCAAAAAAAAACAAATAGAAATGGAATTATTTACAATGGGGCTGATATTGAGACTGTAGAAGGGAATTGGTAGTGAACATGGAAATTCAATACCGGTGACTATTTTTTTGACCACTAAAAACATAGCCGGTTAAGCCGATATTCATTGGCTGACCAGCTAAGTTATAGCGGCCAAAGATAGACCTGCTATTTATGTGGGTCTTTCTGGCTGCTAAATTTAGCCAGTCAGCCAATGAATATTGGTACTAACTGGCTATCGAGCTTATTTTCGAAAGAGATCGCCGGCGATCTTCCAACACAAATCGGGAGATCGCCGGCAATCTCTCAAAAGCGGCAAAATCGGTATAATCGAAAGCTGCTTTTTTGACACCATTGCTGCTTTCCCGTCGCCGAGCCGGCGAAAGTTCAAGGGGGTGTGTCGGCAGCATAGCGAAGGCAGGACGTGGTCGGGCATGGGTGTGGCTACCAGATGGCAGGCTTTCGCGGATAATGGAAAAGAAAGTGGCGTTAATCAGTATTTTGCTGGTTTTACTTGGTCTTATTTTCACGACCAAGCCTCAAAAAGGTGCCCCAACTCACCAGATGACCACCGGAGGGAATGGGGGATGACCTCCCTGTACTCCCCCAGTGGTCACCACACTAAAAAAATAAAAATCAAAACCTTTTTTGCCAGCCTCTATGCCAGCCTCAAATGTCATACCCAGCTCCCTGACAGCAGTATGCAAGTCCCTGGAGCAGTCTTTAATGGGTGCAGTGCACTTCAGGCAGGCAGACCCACGTCCATCCCCCCCCCCCCCCCCCCACCTGTCGGTGGTAAATGTTAAGCCTTTTTTGCCAGTCTGTATGCCAGCTCCCTGACAGCAGTATGCAGGTCCCTGGAACAGTTTTTGTTGGTTACAGTGGACTTCAGGCAGGCGGACCCAGGCCCATCCCCCCCACCTGTTACACTTGTGATGGTAAGTGTTGAGCCCTCCAAACCCCCACAAAACCCACTGTACACACATGTAGGTGCCCCCCCTTCACACATAAGGACTATGGTAGTGGTGTAGAGTTGGGAGTGGGTTTTGGGGGGCTCAGCACCCAAGGTAAGGGAGCTATGCACCTGGGAGGTATTTGTATATATATTTTTTTAATTTTTAGAAGTGCCCCCTAGGGTGCCCGGTTGTTGTCCTGGCATGTCAGGGGGACCAGTGCACTAGAAATGCTGGCTCCTCCCATGGCCAAATTCCTTGGATTTTGCCGGGTTTGTGATCGCTGGCATTTTTTTCCATTATCGCTGAAAAACAAAACCGGCCATCTCAAACTCGGTGAACTCTGGCATTTGGCCGGGCCAAACCGTATTATCGAAAGAAAAGATGGCAGGCCATCTTTTTCGATAATACGGTTCGGCCAGCTGTTTACGGCACCGCCAAAATAGATCGCCGGCAATCTATTTCGCTGGGGCCATTCGATTAATCTCCTCTATGCCACTCAATATAGCCGGTCACTGGTCTAGCTGCTAAGTGGTGATATTCAGCTGAGGTAGCCGGCTATTAGTGCTTAGCTGGGTTTAGGCTAACCAGGCAGTAGCCGTTCCTAGCTGGTTAAATAATTTTAAATATTGGCTGGAATGTCTCTGAGATTTGTACTCCTAATTCTAATCCAAGAAAAAAATTTGAAATCTCCTCCCATTTTTCTATGGCAGACGCAAGAGGGCAGGAGTGATTGCGCATTGCTCCTGTCCCCATCACCCCCACTTGGGCCACCAGGGATTTCAGATTGGTATGTTGGGGCCTATCTGATCTTGGAGGGTTGGGTGTTGGAGGGCCGCTCCAGGGGGGAGGGGGTTGTGTTGGCTATGTGGAAGGGGAAGGGAGGAGTTTTTTTTTTTGGGGGGGGGGGGGGCCAGGAGGGCTCCAGCAGCCAGGGCTTTACAATTAGGCCTGAATTTTCAGTGCCATTAATCAGACATGGCCTGACACTGAATATCAAGGGCTAATCTAGTTGGTGATGGTCAGCTTTTAAAAAAATTCTGTCAGCTGTTATTTTAATATCGGCCAGCTAGTTACTCTTTCAAAGTGGAAATGATTTCAGTGCATCTGTAATGGTCTTGGAATTGTTTGCTGCTTCTAGACTAAGGCCCTAGCTATTAATGCAGATCATTATTTTGTTTAGACTGTGATGTGGACACATTTCTGGACTGTCCAGAGTCTCCACATATAGTACCAGTTTTCTTAATTGAAATACAAATATCGATATGTTCCTAGGATTTTTCAGATTGGCAGTTTTGTCCTGCTCCTTTGGACATCCTGTTCAATTGAAAACTAGCATCTGCTGGGCTTTTCCACTACCCAGATTTTTATGCCTTAATTTTTACCCCCTGTTAACACACAACCATGGTCAATGGAATCCATACATCAGGTCTCCTTCTAACAATCCTGCAAGCATGGGTCCAAAATGGCCAGTAGGGACCACTGCCACACAAAGACTGCAAGATATGAATCAGAAATCTAGGTCTTCTCCATGGGAGTGGTCAGCAGAGCTACCAAGCAACTGAACTAACATATGATTCCAATAATTTTGCATATTCATTGGTTCAGAAAGCAAACAAATCCTCAAATACCTAATCTGCTACTGTAGGTATATCATTATATTTGGACAGCAGATGTCCTTGTGGGATAATGTGTTATAAAATAAATTATGTAACTTCTGGGACTCTTGGAAGAGTAGAAAGTCAGGCACTGCCCTGTTGAATGTGTGAGTCTGTGTATGTACCCAGTGAGAACAGAGATAATGAGATTGCTTCAATAGCCTGAAGTTAAACAAGACAGCTGAAGGCAGTGGCGTAGCCAGAAGACAATTTTTGGGTGGGCCAGCGGGTTGGATGGGTGGGCACTACAACCCCCCCCGCCCCCTCCCACACACACACGCGCACGTGTCTGTCCAGCACATTTAAAGTTATCGGCGCTGCCTCCACTCACCTTCTCCCACCGTGGCACTGTCTCCTCTCCTGCACTTCATGGTCTCCGTCTCTCACCCCCGCGTCAGCGCTCTATCGGCGCTGCCTGCCTGACAGCTGAGAGACGCGGCGCAACGATGTCCTGCTCCTGGACCTTCCCTCTGCCACGTGCAATCCGCCCTGCATAAACAGGAAGTTGAATCAATGTGGCAGAGGGAAGGCCCAGGAGCAGGAGGACGTTGCGCCGCGTCTGCCAGCTATCAGGCAGGCAGCGCTGATAGCAAATTGAAAGCGCTGCTGCGAGGGTGGGAGACAGAGACTGTGAAGTGCAGGAGAGGAGGCAGCGCTACAGCGGGGGTGGGAAAAGGTGAGGATGGGCCTGAGACAAAACTGGGTGGGCCTGGGCCCATCCAGGCCCACCGGTAGCTACGGGTCTGTTTAAAAAGACAGTCACACATTGAGAGGCTTACAGTCTTTTAAAAACCAACCAGATTCAATTTACAAACCCCAGGAAATAGTATAAAATGTAGAGGTAAACATGTAATGGGAAGGTGATTTGTAAGAGGTAGAGGGGATGGCGGAGTGAACACAATGATTTATGTTTTGCATAGAAGGGGGTAGGAAGAGGGGGCTTAGTATGCCGTTCTGAGTCATTTGATCGAGGTCTAACATAGGAAAATAAAAGGAACCAAACTGCTTATGCTCAGTGCCTGCATATGCTCCTCCATGCCTGTAGGGGTGGTGTCAAATGATTGATGTCTGTTCTTGTCATGTGGTTCACTATAGTCACCACTATTTTGGATTTGTGATGGCACAGGAAGTCACACTATGGGTGCTACCATCTTGGATTTGTGCAATACATGGGTGCCACCATCTTGGAAAAGGGGTGTGGCCTGGGCAGAGTTATATCATCACTTCTGGTAACATCAAAAAAATGTGCAATGTGAAGGGAAAAGTTATGAGGGTGGCTACTAAAATGGTCAGTGGTCTTTGTCATAAAACATATTATTATTATTATTATTATTATTTGTTACATTTGTATCCCACATTTTCCCACCTATTTGCAGGTTCAATGTGGCTTACATAGTACAGTAGCGGTATTCGTCGGTTCCAGTCTGAACAAATACAAAGTGTGCACAAGTACAAGGTGTGATTGTGGTAGAATATGGTTCATAAATGGTAGATTCATTGGGGAAACATTAGGTAGGAAGAGGGAGCAGGGCCGTGCCAACACGGTAAGTGGGGTAAGCATTGCAGGGGGGCGCCTCCCTCTGGGGGGCGCCGCCGCACCATGCTCACCTCGCTCGCCCTCCCGCTCCCATTGTTCAACTGCCCGCCCTCTTCCCCCCCCCCCAACATCCCTTTTCTTTTTTTTTCTTTTTAAATTTACCTCCGTGGCGGTCCAGCAGCGCAGCGTCAGTGAAGGAGGCGGCGCTCCCGACGTCTCTAGCCTTCCCTTCGCTGTGTTCCACCTTCTTCTGACGTCAAGGAAATGACATCAGAAGAAGGCGGAACACAGCAAAGGGAAGGCTAGAGACGTCAGGAGCGCAGCCTCCTTCACTGACGCTGTGCTGCTGGACCGCCACGGAGGTAAATTTAAAAAGAAAAAAAAGGAAAGGGATGTTGGGGGGAGAGAAGAGGGCGGACAGTTGAACAATGGGAGCAGGAGGGCAGGGGAGAGACGAGCATGGATGCGAAGGGGGAGGGGAGAAGAGGGCGGGCCAGGCCAACTGGGACATAATGGGAGCAGGAGGAGAGAGGAGCATGGATGCGAGGGGGGGTCATGGAAAGGAGAGAGGGGAATTGCTGGATAGGGATTAATGGAGGGTGACAGAGGAGCATGGATGGGAGGGGCAGGGCTCAGGGAGAGAGGGGAATTGCTGGATAGGGAATTAGGGATGAATGGAGGGGACAGAGGAACATGGATGGGAGGGCAGGGCTCAGGGAGAGAGGGGAATTGCTGGAAAGGGATGAATGGGGGGGGGGCTGGGGACAGAGGAGCATGGATGGGCATGGATTGGGAGGGCAGAGCTCAGGGAGAGAGGGGAATTGCTGGATAGGGATGAATGGAGGGGACAGATGGGCATGGATGGATATGGATTGCAGGGCAGGGCTCAGGGAGAGAGGGGAATTGCTGGATAGGGATGAATGGAGGGGGCAGGGGACAGAGGAGCATGGATGGGCATGGATGAGAGGGCAGGGCTCAGGGAGAGAGGAGAAATTGCTGGACATAGAGGGGAGGGAAGAGAGATGAAGGAGATGAAATGAGGGAAAAGGAAGAGAGGAGAAAAACTGCACATGGATGAAGAAATTAGGCAGAAGCTGAGGACCAGAAATGAAGAAGAAAGGAGGAAAGGAAAGAAATAAATGGAAAGGAAGCCCTGGAAACGGAGTTAAGAGGACACATAGCAGCAGAATCAGATACTGGGCCAGCATGATCAGAAAAAGAAAGTCACCAGACAACAAAGGTAGAAAAAAATCATTTTATTTTCATTTTAGTGTTTGGAATATGTCCACTTTGAGAATTTACATCTGCTATCTTATTTTGCAATGTATAGCAATTTGTTTCTAAGAATATTGCTGACAATTCCTGTCAGTGTGGCAAGTGGTGAGCGATCATTTTCACGGGGGGGGGGGGGGGGGGCCGCTGCCACCGCCAACTGATAGTCTGCAGGGGGGGGGGCGCCAACTGATAGTCTGCAGGGGGCGCCAGAGACCCTTGGCACGGCCCTGAGGGGGAGAGTTGGGGTGAGTCCATTACGTTCTTGGTGTTGTTATGTAACAGGTACTCTGGTTCTTATGTTGGGTTGGTGGGGTGGGGTCCCAATATTCAGACCATGGGAAATGGCTGGGTTGTCTCCTGTGGTCCGCACTGAACCTGGATATTCAACTCTGGACTGTTTCCGGTGACCAGCATTGAATATCCAGGTGTTTTTTAGACGGTTTGAAGATAGTCGGCTATGATGGTATTTAGACATAGCTGGTTATCTTTTAACTGGCCGAAGATGTACAAGGGTTTGAAGCAGCCAAATATGACCGCCAAACCTGGTTTAAAAAATCAGTGAATAGCCATTTCTATCTCATGATATAACTGGTTCTTTCCCAGCTACTAGCTGTGGATATTTAGTGGAGGATAGCCGGTTATCCCTGCTGAATATCGGCAGATAGCTGGTTAAGCACTATTTAACCAGTCAGCCTCCGTTCTGACCGTTTAAGTAGCACTAAATATCGGGCAGAATATGTATACTTTGGAAGAAAGGCAGGAAAGGGGAGATATGATAGAGACATTTAAATACATATGCAGCATAAATGCACAGGAGGTGAATCTACTTAAATTGAAAGGAAGCTGTGGAATGAGGGGGCATAGAATAAAGGTGAAAGGGGAGAGACTCAGAAATAACCCGAGGAAATACTTCTTCACAGCAGTGGAGTACCAAGGTGGGGGGGAGTGGTGGGGGCGGTCCGCCCTGGGTGCACGCTGCTGGGGGGTGCCACGGCGTGCACCTGTGGGCTCCGAGATCGCTACGCTAACTTCGCTGGTTCGCTGCAGCTCCCTCCCTCTGCCCCGGAACAGGTTACTTCCTGTTCTGGGGCAGAGGGAGCTGCAGCGAACCAGCGAAGTTAGCATAGCAAACTCGGAGCCGACAGGCGCGCGCCGTGGCACCCCCCAGAGGCGTACACCTGGGGGGTGTCATTTCGCCGGGGAGGGGGAGGTGTCATTTCGCGGGGGGGGGGGGGGGGGCGCATCGGCGATCTGCCCCGGGTGTCATCGAGGCCAGGAACGCCACTGCTTCACAGAAAGGGTGGTGAATTCATGGTGGAAGTGGTGGAGACTGAAACAGTATCTGAATTCAAGAGAGCTTGGGCCAAGTACATAGGATCTCTAAGGGAGTGATAGAGAGAGTCGATGGCATGGCTGGGCAGACTGGATAGACCTTATGGCCTTTCTCTGCTTATATTTTTCTCTGCTTCTATATTTTCTATGTTTCATTTTGGGTGATGTCATCAAAAGGGGCAGGGCGTGTGGAGAGTGGACATGTCTTGATTGGAGAGTGGGTATGGCTTAGTTGGATCCTCAATTCTGATTGGCTGACACAGCTGAAAGTGGGCATGGTCATTTGTCAAAATATGCAAATTAAGTTTGACAAAATCTAAAGAAACCTTACTAGTTCTGTGCCGATTACCCTGCATCTGCCTTCCTCATCTTTTTTGACCGCTTCCTCAGCCTAAATAATTTATCTCATTATTCAATGAGCTCTCTAAAGAAAACTCAAAATCAACTTTCTACTGCTGTTTATTTTCAAGTAAACCTTTTTTTTTTAGACATCCATTGCTATATTAGTCCACTCTTAAAGTCCCTTTCATCTTGCTGAAATTTCTTGATTTTCAAAAGCAAGTCAGTTCTGTAAATGTTGCTGTACCAGCAATCTTAGGGGTCCTTTTTCTAAGTGGTGGTAGGCACTAATGCATGCCTCCCACATGCCAAAATGCACTACCATGGGGTGTGCTCAGCCACCCTGTAGTTCAGGCAGCTGCACACTCTTTCCCCGTGCTAAAATGTAGCATGTGGGAAGAGTGTGCAGATGCCATAACTACTGTGGGATGCCTATGCACACCCTGCTTTGGTGGCTTTTTGCCAGCAGTAAGCATGCATTAGTGCTTACTGTAGCTTAGTACAAGGGCCCCTTAGAGAAGAATAAAGGACCTCAGAGCCATGCCCTAGAAAAAAAAAACATTCAGGGGCTCTTTTACAAAGCATCAGTTAGCCCAATGCGGGCTTACTGCACGCTATCCTGGAACTACTGCCGGCCCAATGTGGCTGCTGGTGGTAGTTTTGGCTTGAGTGTGCATCATTTTCGGCATGCCATAAAATAATTTTTAATTTAATAGTGCTGTGCTAACCCAGCAGTAATTGGGCATTGCTGCATGCTGTCTGGTTACAGCTGGTTACCACAAGATCCCTTACCGCCACCTCAGTGGGAAGTGCTTCCCCCCACATGGTCATACAGTAAGAGTAATCTTACTGCACAGCCATTTTTTAAGGGGCTTTTTATCTACTGCACTAAATAGGGCCCTGGCGCAGGAAGAACAGCCCCCGCTGCTACCACAGGGCCCTTTTTCCCGCAGCTTAGTAAAAGGACCCCTCAGTGAACTATTATTTTCTTTTGTTGGTCCCCGAAAAAACTTCTCAAAAATTATTTTTTCATAGTCTCACTCTTGAAACATCAACATCTTCATTGCACGTAAACTTCTGAACAATTATCAATAATTCATATTGGAACCCTTTTACTAAAGTGCATTTACATTTGCAGTTAACGTGATATAATGCAGATTTTACTGTGCATTAGCTGATTTTACTGTGTGCATTAGCTGAAATCAAATGCTACAATTAGTGGAGGTATTTATAATATTTGAAAATTTAGATTGTGCATTAATGTTCCCTTTAGTAAATGGTACCAATTCACTGTTAATCCGGGAGCACTAACTATTTGGAGACACTAACTGTTGTTGCATTAACTGTAAGGTAGTTAGCACAAGGCAAGTATAATATGCTAACTGACTAACGCTTCCATGCCCACTCTCCGCTCATGCCACGCTCCCTGAAAGGAAAATTTAATGTGCAGAAACATGGAAATGACTGCAAAATACTTCAATGTGGGTCACAAGGTTGCTTGTTTTTGTGCATTAATTGCTTGTTAAGTACTTAGGACCAAATTCTATAAACAGGCACCAAACAATAATGCACAATTCTATAAACAGTGCTGAAATGTTAGGTGCTGTTTATAGAATACGCTTAAGGCTAGATTTTATATATCATGCCAAAAAGGTTGGCATGGAAAAAATTATTTTCCATGCCGATGTGTATTCTATAAAGTATGCCTAAACTTAGATGTGGTTTATAGAATATGCCTAGCGCTTGTCCGCGTGACTAAGTTTAGTTGTGGGCAGTTATACCAAGTAATACTTGGTGTAAATGCTGATGCCTAAATTAGGCGCAGACTGGGTGTATTCAATAACGGCGTGCATAGTTTTTAGAAACACCCATGACTCACCCATTCCACACCCATGGCCATGTCCCCTGTTCAGCTATGTGCCTTAGAATGTATGCGCATTGCTTTACAGAATACACCTACACAGCTGTGCATGTTAATTCTAATTAATGCCAATTAGTATCAATAATTACTTGCTAATTGGCAATTATCAGCACTGATGGCTTGATTATTAATTAAGTTGCACATGCAAATCCAGAATACGACCGGATTTGTGCACGCAATGCAAGTCGCACTATATAGAATCCAGGAATTAGCACCTAACTTTAGATGTGAGGATTTATATCACGTAATCCCTGGTGTAAATCCTCAAATCTAAATTAGGCATGGATCTACCTTATTCTATAACTTGCATAAATTCTAGGACCACCCCTGATCCTCACATGATCCTCCCATGGCTGCGTCCCCTTTGTGGAACCACATATAAATTTATGCACAGATCCGCCTGACTAAAAATGCACACATAAATTTCAGTTAAGACCAATTAGTGCCAATAATTGATTATTAGCATCCAATTATTGGGGCTAATTGTCTTGTTAATCAATTAAATTGCACACACTAATTTGGTGTATGTCCAAATTTGCACACACAATTTTAAGTGCCATTTATAGAATTTTGATGTTAGTGTATCTGCAACTCTTCTTTCAGTCTCTCAAAATTACAAAATGGCATTAAAGACTTTATACAAACACTGCAGATCAAATCATTCAATCAGTATGCTGCAGCAGAAAACAGTAAATCATAAATCAATATCCATTGTCATTTGTACTTTTGGAAAATACATTCCAATCTAAACATACATTTAATCTATTAGGTTCTACTGTATTTAGCTGAAAAATCATTTTTTGTTCCAACTGCAATAATGCTGTTCCTTCAAACTCAGGTATAAAGTATCACATACCATGTAAATGAGTTTATCTTGTTGGGCAGACGGGATGGACCGTATAGGTCTTTATCTGCCGTCATTTACTATGTTACTATCCACCTTATAATTGTAAGAGAAAAACGCCTAGATTTCGACCCAAATCGGGAGATAGACGTTTATCTCACAAAAACGAATAAATCGGTATAATCGAAAGCCGATTTTGGACGTTTTCAACTGCACTCCATCGCGGAAGCGTACAAAGTAGACTGGGGCGTGTCGTAGGTGTGGCGAAGGTGGAACTGGGGCGTGGTTATCGGCTGAGGAGAGATGGGCGCCTTTCGCCGATAATGGAAAAAAAGTATGCGTTTGTAGCTAGAATTTAGGGCACTTTTCCTGGACCCTGTTTTTTCACGAATAAGGCCCCAAAAAGTGCCCTAAATGACCAGATTACCCCCAGAGGGAATCGGGGATGCACCTCCCCTGACTCCCCCAGTGGTCACTAACCCCCTCCCACCACAAAAAATGATGTTTCACAACTTTTTATTTTCACCCTCAAATGTCATACCCACCTCCCTGGCAGCAGTATGCAGGTCCCTGGAGCAGTTGTTAGGGGGTGCAGTGGACTTCAGGCAGGTGGACCCAGACCCATCCCCCCCCTACCTGTTACAATTGTGCTGCTTAATGCTTAGTCGTCCAACCCCCCCAAACCCACTGTACCCACATGTAGGTGCCCCCCTTCACCCCTTAGGGCTATAGTAATGGTGTAGACTTGTGGGCAGTGGGTTTTGAGGGGGATTTGGGGGGCTCAACACACAAGGGAAGGGTGCTATGCACCTGGGAGCTCTTTGCCCGGTTGGTGTCCTGGCATGTGAGGGGGACCAGTGCACTACGAATCCTGGCCCCTCCCACAAAAAATGCCTTGGATTTATTCGTTTTTGAGCTGGGCGCTTTCATTTTCCATTATCACTGAAAATCAAAAACGCCCAGCTCACAAATTGTCGAATAAAACATGGACGTCTATTTTTTTTTGAAAATACGGTTCGGTCCGCCCCTTCACGGACCCGTTCTCGGAGATAAACGCCCATGGAGATAGACATTTTCATTCAATTATGCCCCTCTATGTATGTTCTGTCTAATATTCAACACAAATCAGGAAAGTCATGCTTGTATTTCAAACCATACAAAACGAAAGGTGCTTTAGGCTTTTGCTTCTTCAAACTATAGTGATCCTAAGTCAACTGAACTTTGAATGGATGTGTTGTTTTTCCAACATATGCTTTTTGCAAAGACATGTGGAACGTAATTTTAGAAAGGACATCCAATTCAGAATATGGACATCCAAGTCAGTAAGTCACAATGGATGTCCATCGCTCATGTATTTTAGAACAGCCTGCTCTGAAATACATGTGAGATGGATGTCCATGTGCTGGAATGTCCAGCAGGAGCATCCACTTTACAAACTGAACAAGGGAAATAAGAGACATGGGTGTCTGTGTGGCAGCATAGGAATATCCAACTTATAAAATGCTCTACAATATGTGGTATGTAATTTAACTTTCTTAAATGACAAGTAAGCCTGTTAATCAAATACACTAACAACATCTTTGTTAGCCAATCACCTAATTCCTCATTGATCCATCATACATATTTTTAAACATTTTGGGGCTAATATTCAAAGTGAATTAAGCAGGCAGGAGCCTAAGTGGGGATATTCAGCCGCGCTTAACCAGAGAGTGCTGCTGAATATCCCCACAGTCCACCCAAACAAAAAGTAGGCATGTCAGGTGCAGTGTTGGGGGCAGAACTGGGGAGGAGCCTGAGGTTATGTGGGTGCCAGCATTATCCAGTGCCATCACCTGCATAGCTAAGTGGCTTAATTTAGAACAACTCAAGAATTGTCCTAAATAAGGCTGCTTAGCTATGTGGGTGCCAACACTGAATATTGCTGGCACCCACATAACTAAAAAAAAATCAAAACAAAAAAAATCCCAGAGTCCCCCCTGACAATGCCCCCTCCTTCCCTGCCCCCTCCCCACAGCCCTCGGCACTAAGAAGCCAACCTGGCACCCCCTGACCCTGCTGTCAAGGTAGGGCCCCTCAGGCCTAACTGTAGCCCTGGTGGTCCAGCGGTGGTCATCAGGATCTATTCAAAATGGCTGCCACAACCTCTTGCGGCAGCTGAATGCACTACATGAATATCGGCTGGGCCCGCATAAGTTCTAGTACCCAGCCCGCCCAAAAGTATCCCCTGATATTCAGTGCAGGTGCCTAGACATGGCCTGGCACTGAATATTGGAGGATAATTTAGCCGGGAATGATCAGTGTTTAAAAAATGCTGACGGTCACCAGCTGAATATCAGGGAGTTTCTCCAAATTTCTTTAAAATAATTTCAGAAAAAGCAATTGGCTTTCACAAAAACTTGATTGAAGTAACCCCTCCTGACATAATATCATGTTTTGACCAACTGCCTCAGGATCAGGGTACCTGCAAAAACAGACAAAATGAGAATCCATCCCTTTATATTCTTTGAAAAAATATTTTAATGGCACTAGCACTTACTTTGAGAAGAAGTCAAAAACACTTTAGTATGAGCAGTGGCTCCACTTGCTCTATCTAAAAGGGTGACAGCGTCTTCTCCTGCATTTAACAACAAAATCCTTCAAGTCAGTTGACTACCCAATCACGCACTCCATGATGTTCATACTAACATCATTTACTTGAGATCTTCATTAAGACCCACTGGAGCTACAGAGTCTAAATGAAAAAATCATCTCTGTTCTTTATAATTTAAAAGTTGCTTATATTTCCAACCAGGGGCATAGGCAGACTTTGGCGGGAGGGGGGTCCAGAGCTCGAGGTGAGGGGGCACATTTTATCCCCACCCTGGCGCCACCGACCCCCCCTGCCGCCGACCCGACGACCCCCCTCCCGCCGCCACCTACCTTTGCTGGCGGGGGACCCCAAGGCTTCATTCTGTTTCTGTGAGTCTGACGTCCTGCACGTACAACGTGCAGGACGTCAGACTAGAATGAAGTCTTGTGCGGGATTGGGAAGAAGAGGACCTCGGCTCAGCTGGGGGGGGGGGTTGGGGTAGGCGGCGGTGGGAGGGGGGGTCATCGGGTCGTCGGCAGGGGGGTCCCGGGGCAAATCTACGGGGGCCAGGCCCCCGTGGCCCCATACTGGCTATGCCCCTGTTTCCCACCCTCACATCCAATCCAAACCACATCCAAAATGCGCCATCTAGTATCGGTGACTAAATGTTATTTGGCCTTCTAGTGTAAAACCAGTGGAGCCAACTCTGTTCCAGTATTAATCTTAAATTTATGTTCATTCAGTCGCAGTTTAACAGGTCGACCAACATATATTATTTCACAAGGACATTGAATCACTCTCACAACACCCCCAAACACACTCCAGTACTACCTCTGAGTGCACAAACCCACATTTTCCTCCACTCTAAGTACATAAGTACATAAGTAGTGCCATACTGGGAAAGACCAAAGGTCCATCTAGCCCAGCATCCTGTCACCGACAGTGGCCAATCCAGGTCAAGGGCACCTGGCACGCTCCCCAAACGTAAAAACATTCCAGACAAGTTATACCTAAAAATGCGGAATTTTTCCAAGTCCATTTAATAGCGGTCTATGGACTTGTCCTTTAGGAATCTATCTAACCCCTTTTTAAACTCCGTCAAGCTAACCGCCCGTACCACGTTCTCCGGCAACGAATTCCAGAGTCTAATTACACGTTGGGTGAAGAAAAATTTTCTCCGATTCGTTTTAAATTTACCACACTGTAGCTTCAACTCATGCCCTCTAGTCCTAGTATTTTTGGATAGCGTGAACAGTCGCTTCACATCCACCCGATCCATTCCACTCATTATTTTATACACTTCTATCATATCTCCCCTCAGCCGTCTCTTCTCCAAGCTGAAAAGCCCTAGCCTTCTCAGCCTCTCTTCGTAGGAAAGTCGTCCATCCCCACTATCATTTTCGTCGCCCTTCGCTGTACCTTTTCCAATTCTACTATATCTTTTTTGAGATACGGAGACCAGTACTGAACACAATACTCCAGGTGCGGTCGCACCATGGAGCGATACAACGGCATTATAACATCCGCACACCTGGACTCCATACCCTTCCTAATAACACCCAACATTCTATTCGCTTTCCTAGCCGCAGCAGCACACTGAGCAGAAGGTTTCAGCGTATCATCGACGACGACACCCAGATCCCTTTCTTGATCCGTAACTCCTAACGCGGAACCTTGCAAGACGTAGCTATAATTCGGGTTCCTCTTACCCACATGCATCACTTTGCACTTGTCAACATTGAACTTCATCTGCCACTTGCACGCCCATTCTCCCAGTCTCGCAAGGTCCTCCTGTAATCGTTCACATTCCTCCTGCGACTTGACGACCCTGAATAATTTTGTGTCATCGGCGAATTTAATTACCTCACTAGTTATTCCCATTTCTAGGTCATTTATAAATACATTAAAAAGCAACGGACCCAGCACAGACCCCTGCGGGACCCCACTAACTACCCTCCTCCACTGAGAATACTGGCCACGCAATCCTACTCTCTGCTTCCTATCTTTCAACCAGTTCTTAATCCATAATAATACCCTACCTCCGATTCCATGACTCTGCAATTTCTTCAGGAGTCTTTTGTGCGGCACTTTGTCAAACGCCTTCTGAAAATCCAGATATACAATATCAACCGGCTCCCCATTGTCCACATGTTTGCTTACCCCCTCAAAAAAATGCATTAGATTGGTGAGGCAAGACTTCCCTTCACTAAATCCGTGCTGACTTTGTCTCATCAGTCCATGTTTTTGTATATGCTCTGCAATTTTATTCTTAATAATAGCCTCCACCATCTTGCCCGGCACTGACGTCAGACTCACCGGTCTATAATTTCCGGATCTCCTCTGGAACCCTTCTTAAAAATCGGAGAGTAACATTGGCTACCCTCCAGTCTTCCGGTACTACACTCGATTTTAGGGACAGATTGCATATTCTAACAGTAGTTCCGCAAGTTCATTTTTTAGTTCTATTAATACTCTGGGATGAATACCATCAGGTCCCGGTGATTTACTACTCTTCAGCTTGCTGAACTGACCCATTACATCCTCCAAGGTTACAGAGAATTTGTTTAGTTTCTCCGACTCCCCCGCTTCAAATATTCTTTCCGGCACCGGTGTCCCCCCCAAATCCTCCTCGGTGAAGACCGAAGCAAGAATTCATTTAATTTTCTCCGCTACGGCTTTGTCCTCCTTGATCGCCCCTTTAACACCATTTTCGTCCAGCGGCCCCAACCGACTCTTTGGCCGGTTTCCTGCTTTAATGTATCTAAAAAATTTTTACTATGTATTTTTGCTTCCAACGCTAATTTCTTCTCAAAGTCCTTTTTTGCCCTCCTTATCTCCGCTTTGCATTTGGCTTGGCATTCCTTATGATCTATCCTGTTACTTTCAGTTGGTTCTCTTCTCCACTTTCTGAAGGATTGTTTTTTGGCTCTAATGATTTCCTTTATCTTACTGTTTAGCCACGCCGGCTGACGTTTAGTCTTTTTTCCCTTTTTTCTAATACGTGGAATATATTTGTCCTGAACCTCCAGGATGGTGTTTTTAAACAGCATCCACGCCTGATGCAAGTTTTTTACTCTGCGAGCTGCTCCTTTCAGTCTTTTTTTTCACCATTTTTCTCATTTTGTCGTAATCACCTTTTCTATAGTTAAACGCTAGCGTACTTGATTTCCTAGTTTCACTTCCTTCCAATGCCAATATCAAAACCGATCATATTATGATCACTGTTATCAAGCGGCCCTCCGTATCGTTACCCCCTGCACTAGATCATGAGCACCACTAAGGATAAGTCTAGTATTTTTTCCTTCTCTTGTCGGCTCCTGAACTAGCTGTTCATGAAGCGTCCTTGATTTCATCAAGAAATCTTATGAAAATCTTATGAAATCTCCCACACATACATTCAAGATGAATATTCATGTTGGAGGCCAACAGGGTGACAGAACAATGTTGAAAACCACTCACAAGACAGCAAGTTCCAAATTACAAAGAAAACAATTTTAATTAAAAGTTACTTTCTCCTTTTGAAGGTATACAAATTTACTAAAGGTGTCCCAAAGTAACTACCCTGAATTGGTCAGGTTGAAATGTTTTATAAAAAAATATGATGCCATAACCATAAGGGACGATCTGTCACCATAATTGGAGACTACAGGCTGGGCAACACAAGCAAATCATTAAATAAAATCCAAGCTCATGTTAGTCATGGAAAAAATATATGAGCTCTCGGTTAGAGAAGGTAAAGAAATGCAGAAAAAAGAAAACCAGTGAAAACTTATCTTTTCTAGAACAGAAGAGCAATTTCAAGATGTCCTAAGGGGATTACAGTGAAGCTATGGCAGACACTGGTAGGTGATTACTGTCAGGTATGTTCTTCTACACATCATGTTTCCATGAGTAATTACAGTATGTTTAACAAAATAATGGGTAAGGGGAACATTTTGAAATAAAATAATAAGTTGCTTTTTAGCTGGAAAATGAATGGTTATAGACTGCTTTATAATTAAAACATCTTTCTGCTTGCAAGAATGTTCTGAAACTCTTGGGAGTCTTCATTTTGAAATTAGAAACACTCCCTAAAACAGTATTACCTTGATTAGATCTACACAGCTGGCAGCACTAATATAGGACTAAAGACAGAATCACTCCAGAGACTCATGCTTTATATTTATTTTTTAGCATGTGTATAAAATTATAACAGCATACTGCAAGAACTACCACAGCTAGGCCTGCACCAAGCTTTATTTATTTACATAATTTTTAGCTCTCATTTTTCCAGTGGTAGTTCAAGGCACCTTACATTCAGGTGCAGTAGGTATTTCCCTGTCTCCAAGGGACCTACAATTTAAGCTTAAACCTGAGGCAATGGTGGGTTAAGTGACTTGCCAAGCCAAAAAAGAGTGGTATCATGATCTCACCCTGGTTGCACTGATTTACAACCTACTGCTCTAAATCACTCGTGTGCAAATGATCAAAAACCCTGCGCTGTTCCCATAGCACTCTAAATTAGCACCGGAACAGTACAGGGCAATAACACCCCTATGATCAAAGCTAATAGAATGCAGATTCATCGTGCTATTTAGCCTGATCATAGGGTGTCACACCTTCTGCTCCTGCAAGGCCCAGTTCCATCACCAACAGCATGGGATGGGGGTGGAGAGGTGGCTCCAAGAGGGGACGGGGAGGGGGAGGAATTGCCATACTGTGGTGGTGTGTGCTGCAGAGAGGGTGTATGTGTGTGTGTGTGGCTGTGTGTGTGTGTAGGAGGAGGGATTGTGTGCTGAAGAGGGGGTGAGTGTGTGTGTGTGCTGGGGGAGGAAAATAGGGGTATGTGTGCCTGGGGAAGATGTCTGTGTGTGTGCACGCGCGCACTGGTGGGAGGGGTGGGTTGTGCGTGGTACGCAGGAGGAGGGGATGGGTGAAGAGAGGGGGTTGGGTGTGTGTGCTAGGGAGGGTGGTTGTTGGGGATAGTACAGAGGTGCTTGAATGGTGGTTAAAATGAGTCTTTGTCTGGAGCGGACCCCTGTTGGTATGCACTCTGGTTAGCTTCTGTGTGCAGGGGTGGGGAAATCCTCATCCTCTTGGTCTGGTGGCTACTGTCCTCTTCTGGCAGGAACCTGTCTTCTTCAGAGAGCCAGGTTGTGCAGCATGCAGCAGGCCATGCACATTTCGGCAACCTTTTCAGGGCTGTAGAGAAGCTCCATTCAAGAATGGTCTAGGCATTTGAGTCAATTCTTGAGATGGCCAAAGGTCTGTTCTATGATGGTGCATGTACTCTTATGCCTCTTGCATTTCTCTTCTGTATCATTTTGGGGGTGAACTATGGGTGTCATGAACCAGGCTCAATGAGGGTAGCCTCTGTCACTTGTAGGGGGAAGTAGAATCACAGACATGGGTATGCATTGGCTTATATAGTGACTTTGTAGAGTTGGGGTAATATTTGTGGGCTCTGGGTGCATCTAGAGGGAGGGAGTGAGTTGTAGGTTAGGAAGGGTAAGGGAGTGTAGGGTTTGGGAATCCTTGTACTGCTTACCTAGGAGCAGTGGTGTGCTGGTAAATTTTTAACAACAGGCTCTCTCCCCAGTCCACCTCGGCGCCCCCCACCCCATCCACCACTGCACACACCCCCATCCACCTCTGTGCCCCCCGTCCACCTTTGCTCCCCCCCCAAAAAAATAAATTGCAGAGCTGGCTATAGCCGGGGGGGGGGGGGGGCAATGCATTACTCTCTCCTGCACCCTCTATCCATCCATACCCAGCAATTCTCTTCTCTCCCCTGCCCCCCTGTACCCATCCATGCCCAGCAATTGTCTTCTCTCCCCTGCCCCCCTGTACCCATCCATGCCCAGCAATTGTCTTCTCTCCCCTGCCCCCTGTACCCATCCATGCCCAGCAATTCTCTTCTCTCCCCTGCCCCCCTGTACACATCCATGCCCAGCAATTGTCTTCTCTCCTCTGCCTCCCTCTACCCATCCATGCCCAGCAATTCTCCTCCCTCCCCTGCCCTCCCCTCCCGCTCCCATCCATGTCCAACGATTTTCCGTCACCCCCATTCTCCCCTCCCGCTCCCATCCATGTCCAGCGATTCTCCTCCCTCCCCTGCCCTCCCCTCCCGCTCCCATCCATGTCCAGCAATTCTCCGTCGCCCCCATCCTCCCCTCCCATCCATCTTTTTCCATTACCTCCGTTGAAGTGCCACGTTATTTAAAGCCCTGCTGCCCGTCTCTAGCCTTCCCTGTTTGCTTCTGATGAGTTTGTGCCCTCAGTCCCACCTTCGCAGAAAAGGAAATGACGTCAGAATGACGTCAGAAGGCGGGACTAAGGGCACAAACTCATCAGAAGCAAACAGGGAAGGCTAAAGACGGGCAGCAGGGCTTTAAATAATGCGGCACTTCAACGGAGGTAATGGAAAAAGATGGATGGGAGCGGGAGGGGAGGGTGGGGGCGAAGAACAATCACTGGACATGTTTGGGGAGTGGGAGGTGAGGTAAGTATGGCTGTGATGGCGCCCTCCTGCCATGCTTATCTCGTGTAATGGAGCCGGCTTGCCCCGAAGAACAACTGGCTTGCAAGATCTGTCAAATTTAACAAGCGGCTCTTGCGAGCCGGAGTGAGCCGGCTCCAGCACAGCACTGCCTAGGAGCCAACCTTAGGTCATCTCACCTCAGTCAACCTGTGATAGATTCCTAAATGCTGGAGAATGTAGGCATCATGGGTGGAGCCTGGATAGTAGGCACACACATCCATAATCTCTCCCTGGGCATCACACACAACCTGCATATTCATAGAGTGAGCTGGAGTGGTCCGAGTGCTAATGTGTGCAGTCGATTACGCCAATGTACTGAATCATGTTGTCCTGGAGTGCCTGGGCATTAATGGAGAAGGTAATATAGTCTGAGGTGTGGATGAGGAAGACACTGAGGAACTGGGCAAGACAGTTGGAGATGGCAGGCTGGGTGAGGCGTGCACTGACTGCTAGCACTGACTGGAATGTGTCAGCGGCCAGAAAGGTAAGGGAGGTTGTAACCTTCAGATGGACTGGCACAGGATTATTCCTGCATATCCTGGGCTGGAGGAGGGCTTGTAGCTAGTCACAGAGGTGCTCTGTGGTGGCCCTGTTAAAGCAGAACCTAGTAAGGCATTCCTGGTCAGTGGGGAGACCGAGAGTGCAGGCCTGAAGACTTTCCAAAAGGGATATCTCTCTGGGGCCTCCCTTCTAACTCTCATCCACCTCCAGCAGGCATGAGCCACCAACCATGCAGCATATCCATGAGTGTTGTGTAGGTGTCCCACTACCACATGTGTAATCACTGACCCCAGAAATACCCACTGCACCTCATGAAACCCAGCACCAGCACCCCCACTAGCACACAGTTGTGAGACATACACCAGCTGTCCAAAACACTCACTTTCCAACTACCAACAAACAATTCAGACACACACAGCTGTAGCACTAAGCACTCACTCTCCCAGAACCAGCAAATAGTCCTCACACACACAGCAACAGCACAAAGCACTCACTCTTCCAGGAACAGCATACATCCCTCATACAAACAGCAGCAGCACAGTGACAAACTGGGACTAGACAAACAGGAACATTGATAGACAGAAGACAAGCAGGTAGGGAGGTATAATGACAGGTGTGGGGGTTTGGGGACAGTGAGAGTTTGGTGGGGGAAGGGGTACTATGTGAAGACTTCCAGAGAGGGAGAGATCTTCATTAGTAGGAATTTGCTGGGAAATTGTTTTTAAACTTGGAGAAAGGTAGATTTAGAATTAAATAGGTAATCTCAGGAACTTTGTTTTTATATAAAGGTACTCTGTTTGTTTAGAAAAGGATTTTAAGGAATAGTTTTTCTTAGCATATAAAGTCCTTGTTACAGTTACATAGGCTAGCATTTAAGGGGCTATTTTACAGTTACATAGTAATAGTAACATAGTAGATGACGGCAGAAAAAGACCTGCATGGTTCATCTAATCTGTCCAACAAGATAAACTCATATGTGCTACTTTTTACTATTGTATCAGTATAAAGTACAGCTAATAGGTACAGGAAGCCTCAGTTTAGTCTTCCTGTCCACCCCAGACTTAATCTCTGATTTATAGGCCCTTGAACCAATAAGGAAGTTACAAATTTAATTAGCCAGTAATTAGCTCTTAGAAAGTCTACTTAGATCCATAAAGGAGAACCTACTAATAACATTGAAACAATAATAATAATAATAATAATAAACCCCCTAAATATTAGCATAGTCCAGTATATAACTAGTAATTTTAGGGGACTTTAGTTTACATGTTCCCACTCCATTAGCAACTTAATTAAGAAATCACCAATAATAAGACACAGGCAGCAGTCCAGCAGTGAAATGGGGGCTATATCATCTTTTGCACTGAGTGACACATGTTCGATTATCTCCCAGTTGGTAAGAAGTCATATGTGTGTACTCGGTGCGAAGAACTCCTAGCATTCAGGGAATGGGTCCAATCTCTGGAGGCTAGAATAGCAGACTTGGAGGAGCTGAGCCAAACAGAGAGGTTTATAGATGAGGATTACAGGAACAAAGTAGAGAAGTCTCACCTCCAGTCTGGCAATCGCTGTGCTGCCATGGAGGAGAAAGGTCTTCTGAAGGGAGAGCATCACTATGGAGAGGCAGAAAGTGATCCCACAGCCAGGACCTGCCCTTCAGGAGATGCAATATCCTCTCACACTGAGGATGTGTCTCCAGGGGCTTCTGCCCAGAAGGGAAGGGTTAGGATGGCTGTTGTATTTGGAGATTCAATCATTAGGCATGCAAATAGCTGGGTAGCTGGTGGACATGAGGATTGCTTGGTCACTTGCCTGCCTGGTACAACCTCACATGGCTCCCAGATAAGATTTTATACAGTGCTGGGGAGGAGCCTGCTGTCTTGGTACATATGGGTATCAATGACATAGGAAAATGTGAGAGGGAGATTCCGAAAGCCAAATTTATGCTGTTAGGTAGAAAACTCAAATTCAGAACCTCCTGGGTAGCATTTTCAGAATAGCTCCCTGTTCCACATGCAGGACCCAAGAGATAGGCTGAGCTCCAGAGTCTCAATGCATGGATGAGGTGATGGTGCAGGGAGGAGGGTTTTAGATTTGTTAGGAACTGGACAACATTCTGGGGAAGGGGGGGCATATTCTGGAAAGATGGACTCCACCTTAACCAGAGTAAATGGGCTTTGTCGGCATTACTGCACTGGCAGCCGTTAGCATGGCTTGATAAAAGTGGACCAATGTTTGTTGTTCCTATTTACAAGTTGCTCAGCAGTTGACTGTGAAGGACTATACATACTTCTTATCTTCCCAACTCGAAGTGGGACAGTGTTTACTTCACATTTTTTTCCCGAACAAAAATGGGATTATTGTGCGCCATTTAGTGGAACACACAGAAGACTCATTTTATCATTAAGAATTCTGAATTTTCAGTGACCCTTGATGCAGGCACTTGGTTGCCAAAACATGGCCCATTTTGGGTCCTTGTCAATAAAGTACTTTTCATTGTCCTCTTTCAGGAGGTCAACATACTTTTTTCTGTATTGGAGAGATACCAGTGCCAGAAATGGTATTCAGTGCGATGAGTCAGAGGAAACGGAAACATATTTCTGTAAACCTGGAAGATGTAATGGAGCAATCTGACAAAGTGAAGAGTAATAAATCGCCTGGACTGGATGGTATACATCCCGAGTACTGATAGAATTGAAAAATGAACTGCAGAGCTATTGTTTATCAATATGCAATTTATATTTAAAATCAAGAATAGTACAGGAAGATTGGAGGGTGGCCAATGTAACACCAATTTTTTAAAAGGGTTCCAGAGGTCATCTGAGATATTATAGACTGGTGAGCATGATGTCGGTGCCGGGAAAAATGGTAGACACTATTATAAAAACAAAATTATAAAATTACAAAGTATATATATATATATATATATATATATATATACATGGATTAATGAATTAATGAGACAAAGCCAACATGGATTTAGTCAAGGGAAATCGTGTCTCACCAATCTACTACATTTCTTTGAAGGGGTGAACAAACCAGTAGATAAAGAGTCGATATTGTGTATCTGGATTTTGAAAGTCATGGGATAGGATGTAATATCCTATTGTGGATTAGAAACTGGTTAAAAGATAGAAAGCAGAGTAGGGTTAAATGGTCAGTATTCTCAATGGAGAATGGTAGATAGTGAAGTCTATGCTGGAACCACTGCTTTTTAACATATTTATAATTGATCTAGAGATGGCAATAATTAGTGAGGTAATTACATTTGCTGATGACACAAAGTTATTCAACGTTGTTAAATCGCAAGAGGATTGTGAAAAATTGCAAGAGGACCTTACGAGACTGGGAGACTGGAAGGCTGGGCATCCAAATGGCAGATGATTTTTAATATATGAGCAGCTGCAAAGAGATGCATGTGGGAAAGAGGAACACAAACTATAGCCACGTGATGCAAGTTTCCACATTAGGAATCGCCACCCAGGGAAAGGATCTAGGTGTCATCGTTGATTATACATTGAAGCCCTGTGCTCAGAGTACTGCGGTGGCTAAAAAAGCAAATAAAATGTTAGGAATTATTTGGAAAGGAATGAAAAACAAAAATGAGAATGTTATAACACCTTTATATCGCTCCATGGTGTGACCGCACCTCAAATATTGTGTGCAATTCTGGTCATCGCATCTCAAAAAAGATATAGTGGAATTAGAAAAAGTATAGAGAAGGGCAACAAAAATAATAAAGGGGAAGGGATGACTTCCCTATGAGGAAAGGCTAAAGCGACTAGGACTCTTCAGCTTGGAGAAAAGACGACTGAGAGGAGATATGATAGAGGTCTATAAAAATATGAGTGGAATGGAACAGGTAGATGTGAATCGCTTGTTTATTCTTTCCAAAGATACTAGGACTAGGGGGCATCCCATAAAGCTACTAAGTAGTAAATTTAAAATAAACCAGATAAAATATTTCTTCACTCAATGTGTAATTAAACTCTGGAATTCATTGCCAGAGAATGTGTTAAAAGCAATTAGCTTTGGGGGGGGGGGGGGGGGGTAAAAAGATTTGAAAAATTTCCTTAAAGAAAAGTCCATAAGCCATTATTAAGATGAACCTAGGAAAATCCATTGCTTATTTCTAGCAGAAGCAACATAAAATCTGTTATACTGTTCTGGGATCTTGCCAGCTACTTGTGACCTGGATTGGCCACTGTTGGAAACAGGATACTGGCTTGATGGACCTTTGGTGGGTCCCTGCATGATAATGCCTATGTTCTATACAGAGGAAGGGATGGTGTAGCTGGGGGCTAGCAGCTGTGGGCAAGGTCCTGAGTTGGTGAGACACAGAGGATGCAAGTCAGGATATGTACATGTCAAACAGTTCAGACTAGGACAATCACATAAAGGTAGCAAAGCATCAGCAACTCTCCAGTTATCTCAAAAACGACCTCTTCCACCCTCTCCACTCTCCCAAATCAGCAAATCCAAATATGTCTAAAGACAGTTTAGCCTTACCCTAGATGCTTTTAATGCAGTTTCATTCTGTGCATTTTTTCTGCTCCAGGAAGTCATTTTGCTATCCATTATCGATAATAAATGTTCATCCACGTACCACCGCTCATGTCATGCCCCTGAAAGTTCTCTCTGAGAATGTCTTCTTTTGTGGCGGGAATTTTTTTGGTTGGTTTGTTTATATGCTTTATTACTACTGCTACTACTACTACTTATCGTTTCTATAGCGCTACTAAACATATGAAGTACTGTACACTGGACATAAAGAGACAATCCCTGCTTGACAGAGCTTACAATCTAATTAGGACAGACTAACATGACAAATAAGAGATAAAGGAATTACTAAGGTGAGAAAAATGTATATCTGCCTGGTATGCCATTTTTTAAAATGTTGTTTCAAAAACGAGCCCTTATATATGCATTATTTTGTTTAAGCTCAAACATGAAGTACTTCTGTAAAAAAGATGCAATTTTGTCCCTAATATTCTTATTATGGAGGTAATTGTTATATGTCTCCAAGGACACATTACTCTTGGGCCAGTTACTGATTTTTGATTTCAATGGAAGGGTGTTCTAAAGCAGTGTTTCTTAGCCCCCTCCTGGAGGAACTCCTAGCCAGCCAGGTTTTCATGATTACCACAATCAGTAAGTATGAGTCACATTTGCACACAATCGTGGGAATTATATATATGGCACCTAATGCTAGCACAGAAAAGCATTCTAACGGATTGCAAGACACTGAAATGGGGCAGAAACAGCCGAACCACACAAAAACACAATTATGCACCCATTTATATAGCAGTGCTTAAGTGTTTCTGCGTGGATCTGCAAAGGGGGATAACTATGGGAGGGACATGGGCAAGTCAGGGGTGTTCCCTTAAGATACGCGTAGTGTTATAGAATAATGTGGATTCTTACCCAGCTTGCATGTTGGGATTTACACCTGGCTTCAGTTGGTATAACTCCTTACGTCCAAAACTGAGCGCAGATCCCAGCTACATACTGTTATATAAAGGGCACTCATCCCAGAACGCCTATTATAGATTACTGTTTGGTACCAAGATTTCTTGCCACTGAATTTTGAGCACCAGTTACTGAATCCAGACTAATGGGGCTTCGTTGTACACATGTGTAAAGAACACCTACTCCTAAAATCACCTCCAGAATCAGTGCTAAGATAAATAAATTGCACATATGTTGATTAGTATACAAACTTGTTCAAAAACATTGTACTCTAGTGTAGGTGTAGCTTATCTGCTACTTTGGGGGACAAAGGATTCGAAATCATATTGGCGGGGTTGTGGTGGGGGCATTTTAACAAATTTAGCATTAGCACCTGCAACAGCTGGGATGGGTATCAGCCCTCCTCCTTCACCATTCCCACTTCAACCAACCTATGCCCCCAGAATTTAATGCAATGGGCTTTTTTGCTTGCTGCATAAATGTTCAGAGACATGCCAGATTCTTCTCCTTTCATGGACTATGTTGTAATGAATAAGAGAAAAGAAGCTTCCCTTAAGAAAAATAAATACAGATGAAAATATAACAAAAGACTCTGCATTGTCTTGGCAAGTTTTCACAAGCACTGGCAACAGAGGTGTGGCTGAGTTCAGTAGTGTGATCCAAAGAACATCTCATTGTACATTCTTCCACTGAAACTATGGTGTGACCTGAGGTTCAAGTCACTTTACCTTTCTGTGCCTCAGTTCAAGCAGTGGTAATTGGGTGGGAACAGTAATTATAGGAACTTAGGTATAAGCTTTTTGGTTTCAGATCATGAATCATGTCTTAATGCTTTGTGTTGTAAAACTGATTATTATTGCTGCTATGACTGGAAGTAGGCCCTCAAACCTTGCAATGCTTTCAGACTAACAAATGCTGTATAAAGAACAGAGTGTTAAGGAAACCTGAATATATTCTTACTTCCCTTGATAACTTGCCCATGTGTTGGTACAGCTAACTATTGTAAGTGAATGTTATTGCAAGCCTGGAACTTTGTCAGACATTCGTAGCAAGGCCGAGATGAAGCAGGATTCCTAAAGGTTCCTATCTACCTCCTTGGAGCTAGGGTTCTTTGTTTGGATCCTACCTGCACAAAGACTTACAGAAGGTTTGAGGTGAAGGAAGACCATGATGTAGTCTGACAGAAAGCATCAGGATGGAAGCCAGAGGCACAAGACTTCCCTAGCTCAGACTAATACTACTACTACTACCACTCTACCTCGCCACCCTCATCTCTCCCTACACTCCTTCCCAGGAACTTCGTTCACTAGGCAAATCTCTCCTAATTGCACCCTTCTCTCCATCGCTAAACTCCAGACTCATTCCTTTTATCTCGCCGCACCTATGCCTGGAATAGACTTCCTGAGTCATTACGACTAGCTCCATCCCTGGCCGCCTTCAAATCCGGGCTAAAGGCCTACCTGTTTGATGCTGCTTTGAATTCCTAACTTGTCACCTGCTCTTAACCTTTATCTTGATTTCCTCTCTTCAATAATCCCTTTTCCCTATGTGTCCTATCTGTCTGTCCTACCCTTATCCCTTATTTGTCCTGTCTGTCTGTCCTGATTTAGATTGTAAGCTCTTTTGAGCAGGGACTATCTTTTCTTCATGTTCAATTGTGAAGCGCTGCGTATGACTGGTAGCATTATAGAAATGATTTGTAGTAGTAGTACTACTACTTATCATTTCTATAGCGCTACTAGGAGTAAGCAGCGCTGTACACTTGAACATGAAGAGACAGTCCCTGCTCGACAGAGCTTACAATCTAATTAGGACAGACAAACAGGACAAATAAGGGATAAGGGAATTATAAAGGTGGGGATGATAAAACATGGGTACTGAACAAGTGAGTAAGGGTTAGGAGTTAAAAGCAGCATAAGATGGGCTTTTACCCTAGATCTGAAGACGGCCAGAGATGGAGCTTGATGACTAAGCCTTTTTTTCTTGAAGCCCATTCCCATGGCTCAGCAGTTAAAGGTGCTTTGTTTAATTCAATTGGAGTGTGCCTAGGACTCATGGACCATGTCCTTCTCATATCCTGAAGTAAATTGACCATAGCCAATATCCCAGTGTTTATATCAGGTGTCACAGAGAGCAGAGGGCCAAGTGATCAGCCCATTCCAGCTGGGACTAGGCCAACAGTGGCTACACCAGAACAGCAGCTTGCCCAGAAAGTAGTCACTGGAGTAGCTGAAAGAAGGAGCTAGATCTATGAATGAGGCTAGAATGCCCCATATAGGGCCAGTTTCTATATATGATGACTAAAATCTAGGTGCCTTTGATTACGTACCTAGCAATATTCTATAATCTGCATCTACATTCAGATGCAGTTTATAGAATAGCACATAGGCCTAGATTTAGGCACAACCATTTACGCCAATGAAAAGCTGTGCCTAAATGCCTGTGCCTAAATCTAATTAAGAAGACCTGACAGTATATGTGTGGGGACTTCTGCTAAGTATTTCAAAAAGAATTGTCCTAAACACGTCAGTTTATAGGTAATATACAGTCCAGATTCACACAGTCATCATTTTTAACTTCATAGACAATTTATTGTACGGGGATCATCAGAATATTAGACAGCAAGACCCATGCGGGAGCAGCGTCCCATAGTTTAAGGCGCTGCAAACATCTTCATAGATCACCCGATTTCTTTTAAATCTCTTTATTTCTTCTTTTACTTTTATCTATATTCATCAGTCTTTTTTCTTATTATTACTTTAAGATTTTGTGATGCTTAAGTAGTACTTAGTAGTAGTATTAGTACTTAGCAACGATTTTTCCCCCCACGCTAAACCTCCGCCAACATGGCCAGATTTTGTATTCCTTCTTCAGGGAAGAGGTTCGCATCTCCTTTTCCTTCCAGCATATATGAAAAAAAAATATTCTGATGATCCCCGTACAATAAATTGTCTATGAAGTTAAAAATGATGACTGTGTGAATCTGGACTGTATATTACCTATAAACTGAAGTGTTTGTGCCTAAATCTAGGCATGCTCTCCCGAATTCTATAACCACACCCATAGATTTGATTAATAGCCCCAACATGCCCACATTCCTCCCATTGCCATGCTCCCTTTTTGACTATGTGCGCTGGATACTGCTTTTTAGAATACGCCTAAAAAGATGCATGTATAAATTCCAGTTATTGCTAATTAGTGTTGATAATTGGTCATTATCAGCCAATTATCAACACTAATAGGCTCATTCACTAAGGGGATCTTTTACTAAGGTGCGCTAGTGTTTTTTGCTTGTGCTAGAAATCAGCTGGCACTAAACACTGAGATGCTCATAGGGATATAATGGGCGTCTCAGCATTTAGTGCCAGCTGATTTCTAGCATGATCTAAAAATGCTAGCACACCTTAGTAAAAGACCCCCTAATTAAGTAGAACACATAAATTGGCCACGCTCACAATTTAACACGGCTTTTGTGTGGGGAAATCTTGCCTGACCAATTTACTTCAATTCTTTGAAGGAGTAAACAAACATGTGGACAAAGGGGAGCCGGTTGATATTGTGTATCTGGATTTTCAAAAGGCGTTTGACAAGGTACCTCATGAAAGGCTACAGAGGAAATTGGAGGGTCATGGGATAGAAGGAAATGTCCTATTGTGGATTAAAAACTGGTTGAAGGATAGGAAACAGAGAGTGGGGTTAAATGGGCAGTATTCACAATGGAGAAGGGTAGTTAGTGGGGTTCCTCAGGGGTCTGTGCTAGGACCGCTGCTTTTTAATATATTTATAAATGATTTAGAGATGGGAGTAACTAGCGAGGTAATTAAATTTGCTGATGACACAAAGTTATTCAAAGTCGTTAACTCGCGACAGGATTGTGAAAAATTACAAGAGGACCTTACGAGACTGGGAGACTGGGCGGCTAAATGGCAGATGACGTTTAATGTGAGCAAGTGCAAGGTGATGCATGTGGGAAAAAAGAACCCGAATTATAGCTACGTTATGCAAGGTTCCACGTTAGGAGTTACGGACCAAGAAAGGGATCTGGGTGTCGTTGTCGATAACACACTGAAACCTTCTGCTCAGTGTGCTGCTGCGGCTAGGAAAGCGAATAGAATGTTGGGTATTATTAGGAAAGGTATGGAAAACAGGTGTGAGGATGTTATAATGCCATTGTATCGCTCCATGCTGCGACCGCACCTTGAGTATTGTGTTCAATTCTGGTCGCTGCATCTCAAGAAAGATATAGTAGAATTGGAAAAGGTGCAGCGAAGGGCGACTAAAATGATAGCGGGGATGGGACGACTTCCCTATGAAGAAAGACTAAGGAGGCTAGGGCTATTCAGCTTGGAGAAGAGACGGCTGAGGGGAGACATGATAGAGGTATATAAAATAATGAGTGGAGTGGAACAGGTGGATGTGAAGCGTCTGTTCACGCTTTCCAAAAATACTAGGACTAGGGTCATGCGATTAAACTACAGTGTAGTAAATTTAAAACAAATCGGAGAAAATCTTTCTTCACCCAACATGTAATTAAACTCTGGAAATCATTGCCGAAAAATGTGGTGAAGGTGGTTAGCTTAGCAGAGTTTAAAAAGGGGTTGGACGGTTTCCTAAAGGACAAGTCCATAAACCGCTACTAAACGGACTTGGAAAAATCCAAAATCCCAGGAATAACATGTATAGAATGTTTGTACGTTTGGGAAGCTTGCCAGGTGCCCTTGGCCTGGATTGGCCGCTGTCGTGGACAAGATGCTGGGCTCGATGGACCCTTGGTCTTTTCCCAGTATGGCATTACTTATGTACTTATGTACTTAACATACTCTACTCGGCATGCCATATATACAATCCAGGGGATAGTGTCTTGGACAGAAGACCAGAGCATATACACATGGCTCCATGGGATTTACTCCAGGCCTGGAAGTATGGGATCAACAGTAGTGCTCCTCAAATATATATATATAGGGGGGAATTCTATAAATGGCAGCCAAAGTTAAGCACCAGGAAGATCCGCACTAAACTAGTATTCTGCAAAGATTGCTCTATGCAGACCACTCTTTATAGAATACTAGTTTAGCTCAGATCTTGTGCCTAACTTTGGGTACAGCACTTACATGTGCTGAAACCTGGTATAAATGCTGGCGTGTAACTAATCAAAAGAAACCACAGAAGTGGAGAAACGGGATCTGCTATGAGAAGAAATGCAGAAGCAAGGGAGTAGTGTGATCAACTGGACACTTCTAAACAAAAGGCTGTGGATTGATAAATAAAGCTGAGAGAGAAGTCGAGTGCAAAAAATGCAAACTATCAGTATCGCTATGTCAGCAATGCTTTATTTTAAAGACTTTATTTGGCTCACTTTCTTCAACTCCATCAACTGGCATGTACCAAGTACAGACTTCTGAGGCAGGCAGTGTTTGCCGAAACATTGTGCTGTGTTGAGTCTTATCCACTATTAAAGAATATTTTACCATCTTTCGTTTCCTTGGATTTGTTGGAAGTGTCTTGTTGATCATGCTACTCCCTTGCCTCGGTGCGTAACTAATGACAGTTGGGCGTGTAAATCACCCTATTCTATAACATCACTCCTAATTTCTGGGAATGCCCCTGACCCGCCCATTGTCATGGTCTCAGGCTCAAAACAAACAGTCACGGACTCTGGAATGACGTGAGCCCTTGGCCTACTGTTGTTGAGCGGCAGCAGGAGGCAAACCCCCCAACCAGGACTGGACTAACAAGCAAGGATGGAGCTGGATTCTGGAATGGACTTAGCTTGGCTGGAACTGGATGCTGGAATGGACTTGGCTTGGCAGGTAGTGCTGGAACAGACAGGACTGAAGCTGAAGCTGTAGGCAGACAATGCTGGAACAGACAGGACTAGAGCTGAAGCTGTAGGCAGATAATGCTGGAACAATAGGATTCAGAATACTCAAGCAGGATTCAGGATTCTCAAACAGTCTTGGCAGAACAGGATTCAGGATGCTCAAGCAGGATTCAGGATTCTCAAACAGGCTTGGCTGGAACAGGATTCAGGATGCTCAAGCAAACAGGATTCAGGATTCTCACACAAGCTTGGCTGGAACAGGATTCAGGATTCTTAAACAAGCAGGATTCAGGATTCTCAAACATGCAGGATTCAGGATTCTCAAACTGGGCGGACACAAGCAGGGTCAGAACTAAAGCTGAAGGCTTGCAGGACAGACACAAGCAGGATGGGAACTGAAGCTAAAGACAAACAGGGCAGACACAAAGCTGACCCACACAGACAAACAACAGAATTAAGGCTGAAGTTGAAGTTAGAGGGGACTGAGCAAGCAAGGCAGACTAGGCAGGACACAAAGCTGACCCACACAGACAAACAGAGAAGAACAGAAGCAGAAGTGCACACAGGTACCCTAAACAAGAAATCAAGACAGAAGTGCCCATGGGCACACAGGCTAAGAACAAGGCAGAAGTGCCAACTGCACACGGACTAACCTGGAGACCTTTGGCATTGCAAAGGCCCTGAATGAAAATCCACCACTTCTTTATAAACAGGACAGAGGCAGGAAATACACTGAACACCAAAGTGAGGCTTGAAACACACAGGAAATAGAAACCCTACAGGACAGAGGCAGGAAACACACTGAACACCAAAGTGAGGCTTGAAACACACAGGAAAGAAACAACAATGCAGACAGGAGCCAGCTCAGAAGCTGACCATCGGAACATAAGGTGAGTCAGAGAGGGATCATGACCACAGTCGTGACACCCATGCCCCTAACAAGATCATGTCCCCTTTTGAGTTCTGTGCTATAAAATTTAGGCATGCATTCTATAGAATAGGGTGCAGGGCAGATCCATGTATAAACCCAAATGAGTGCCAGTTAATGCCGATTATTGATTGTCAATGGCTTATTAACTAATTATTTTGCATGCAGATCTGGGCCCATGCCCAAATTTAGTCAACCTATATAGAATCTGGAGGATGGGGTATTTCTAGGTGTCTGAATGCAAGGGCCAGGACTTAATTCATATACTAATGGAAGTGGAACTGTAGAACCATAGGAGGGATGGGTTGGCCAGAGGCAGAAAAACAGGAGGACTGGGATAGGGAGCAGAGTGAAGTTCTGTGCTCTGCTCCAGGTTCAACATCTCTCCTCATCTTCCCTACAGGCTGCCTGGAAAGAAAGGGATGGAGCAGAGCACATCTTCTGCTCTGGAACCTGAAAAGTGATGAAACTGCATATCAGGCTTTTTCCTTAGAAATTGAGCCTTGGCAGAAACTGAATTACTACGGCTCCACCTTTCCCTATGTCTTTGAAAGTGTGCCCAAATGGGGCTATGGTATTAGTGAGACTGTGGATAATTTTTATGGAGTAAGGAACTGAGGAGGAAGGAACAGAACCAATTTTGACACTCCTTGCAGTTTGGCCCTGGGTGATTCCAGTCCTGAGAAGGAATCTTTATGTTGTATATTCAGACTGTGCAGAATTAAACATATCTATCTATCTATCTATCTATCTATCTATCTATCTATCTATCTATCTATCTATCTATCTATCTATCTATCTATCTATCTATCATCTATCTATCTATCTATTATTACTACTACTACTACTATTTAGCATTTTTATAGCGCTACAAGGCGTACGCAGCGCTGCACAAACATAGAAGAAAGACAGTCCCTGCTCAAAGAGCTTACAATCTAATCTATCTATCTATCTATCATAATTACAAAATTTAAAAACCATATTTAATCAGAGATTTACATTGAAAATTGAAAGCAAAGCATTTCTGCTATCTTTGTTCTTCACATCTCACGGCCCACATTCCTTTCCTTTTGTTGTCTGGATTTTCTCTTTTATTAAGATCAGTAACATAGGTGCTCATTTTCACAGCAGATGGACATCTTAAAATGCCTTAAAAAATATCCATCTACTAAAAATGGCCAAATCCTGATTTTAGAAAGTCAAAATTTGGATGTTTCACACTGCAGTTTGTCCAAATAGCAAGGCGATGTGTTGTGGGCATGTTTTGGACAGGACTAGGGAGGGCCCAAAAGTAGGATGTCCAACAAGGATTTTCTAATGGGAAGAAACGTCCATGTCTAAAAAGAAGGATGTTTTTATCGAGACCCATTTCAGTCCTATCCAACTTACAAAAATTTGCTCTAATTGAACAGTTGACCACTGGAGAGATTAAGGCATGACCCCCAGTAGCTGTTGTCCCCTTTCCTTCTCCCCTCCCTTGAAAATGAAACTGGAAAGGAAACCAGGCTTTATCAGCTGCAGGTATTATGACCATTCTGAATAAAGGTGTAAGTAGGTTGGAGGAGTAGCCTAGTGGTTAATGTAGTAGACTATGATCCAAAGGATCCAGGTTTTTAAAATTATAATTCTGAGCCTTCCAGAAACAGAAAAATACTACTGTACCAAAATATACAAGACATCTACAAGCCTGAAGGTTATTGAAGTGGTGTACGTTCAGGTACAGTAGGTATTTTTCAGGTCCTGGAGGGATCACATTTACGAAAAAAAAGTTATAGTGGGTTTTGAACCCTTGGCATACAGTCTACTGCACTAACCACTAGCTACACCTCTGTTCTGCAGGGATTTTTGTATAGCCATGTTTTTGAAAATGATGCCAGACAGATATTTATGTCTTTGGATTTTTGTTGTTCAAAAGTTGGACATTTCAATTTGGAAAATGGCTATTCATTTTGGATATACTCAGCACAAAAATGTCGATCTCACAGCCATAATTGAACAGGAAATCAATGTCTTTCTTGTTTGATTATGGCTGTGAGATGGACTTTTTAAAAAATGTTATGAGAAGGACCTTTTTTGTTTGGACTTCGACGTTTTTTTGAAAATGCCTCTGCATAGTAACATAGTAGATGACAGCAGATAAAGACCTTCATGGTCAATCCAGTCTGCTCAACAAGAGAAACTCATATCGGTTGATATTCAACGTGATTTAAGCAGGCAGGAGAGACTCCTACTTGCTTAAATCCTCTGTCACTGTCTACCCCGCGATATTCAGTGGCACTAAAGTAGCAGTGCCACTGAATATTGCCCTGATTACCACCAAAAAATGTGGGCAGGTCAAGAGTGGTATAGAGGGTGGTGTTAGAGAGGACTCTAGGGTTAGTGTGTATAGGGGGTTAGTGTGGTAGATGGGGGTGGGGAGGTCCATCCAAGGGGTTGGGTAAGGTCTTCTTAATGGCATGGGCTGCGGAAAGGAGATGAGAAGTAGGGGGGTTTTGCCAAGGGACTGGGAGAGGGATCAGGGACTTTTTAAAGGTACAAATGTTTATGCGGTCCCTGCTGATGTTCAGCCAGGGCCCGCATAAGACAGTTATGTGGGCCCCAGCTGAATATAGGCCGAAACTGCATAGGTTTCGGCAGATAGCCTTCCCAAAATTAGCTCCTGATATTCAGTGCCTGGACATGGCCTGACACTGAATATTGGGGGCTAATCTAGCTGACAATGATTAACATTTTAAAAAATGCTGAACGCTGCCGGCTTACTATCAGCTGGATAGCATATGATATATCTATACTTGATGTTGATCTGTGTGTGCTTTTTCATGCACAGAAGTCTGCCTGGCACTGGGCCATCGAAATCCACTTCGGTCCAACTATATCTGTCTAGCCACAGTCATGAGACAGACTGTAGAATTCTGCCCATCACTAGTCTTACTTCTCAGTTATTGGACTTGCTGTCTAAGCACGGCTAAGTTTTGTTTTGATTCCCTTCTTTTTTCATACAGGAATTCTTTATGTTTATCCCATACATTCTTGAATTCTGTTACCATTTTTGTCTCCATCACTTCCCCTGAGAGGATATTCCAGGCATTCACCACCTCCTTCCTGAGCCTAACAACAGAATCACCCATTATAGCAGGTACGATAAACGCTATTTTACTGTTTGGTGAGGGGAGGAGGAAAAAAACCCTGCTTCTCTTTGATTAGGCATGAATCCAGAAGAATTAAAACGGAAAAGAAGAAATTGTCAGTCCAACAAGCGGGAGCCTCTCTCTCTGCATACCACTCTGCGCCATCTTGGTTCTCCCCACAGTATGTTACTATTATTATCTTGTTTCGTTATCTGGATGACAACCCAAGGCCTCCCAAAATTGTGGGAAAATTTGGGACCTGTTGTCCCAGACAAAGAGAAATATACTTTTCTTCAGTGAACCATATAGACTGGATGTGCATGGGGTCTTGTGCTCTTCCCAGTACCCATGCGGAGGATCAAAGTGGTGACATACTGGGCCTCAGTCCTGCTTGATGGGAGAAGAATTACTTGTTCCTCCAGTGTTTATTTGGCTTCAGGCTCCCAGGTATTCATAAATATGACTCTTATTTTTGGTCATGTTATTGGAAGTGTTTGATGTCTGAGGATAGTCCACTCTTGTATTTGTTCCCTCTACTTATAACTTTTGAACTTTCTCCTCATGAGCAGCGCGGTTTCATTACAAGGCAGGAAGCGTTTTAACTTCTTTCTTTATAATAGATAGAATGTGCTTTATTATGACACTTTTTTAGGGGCATGTTAGGTTTTATAATATTCATTTTTCAGATGGAACACTAACTTACTGTTCCTGAATGCCCTAAATATGATGGGAGTCCCTTTAGGGGGAAAAACAACACTTCCAAGGCAGTCAAGCAATCAGTCAAAGGATGGAAGACTCCAAAAATAGCTCCAGGATAACTAGAGAATGCAAAGCACTGACGTCCAAAATGCTTCTAAAACATATAAATGTTTATTCTCCAAATGTTGAAATACAGGATGTATTGACAACTGCCAATTTTGGTGCCCTTAAAAGGCGTAAGTGGTGCATAAGGGTAGGCGCCAAGTTAAAGAATTGATCTTAAAGAGATTGTATGGTTCCTGTGCCCTAAACTGTCTTGATCTCTTTGGTAAAAAAAAAATTGACGTGGAGGGGCATTTTCAAAATGACTTCTAAATCCAACTTTGGACGTTTAGCTGAAAATGTCCAAAAATCAAGTAGTGAAAATAACCATTTTCAAACCAGAAAAATGTCTATTTTTTTTCTTTGAAAATGAACATTTCCTAGATGTTGTTCTGCCTAGTATGTCTATTTTTTGGACCATTAACCCCCCCCCCCCCCAGAAAATCAAGCCATTGTGACTTAGGAGGAGCCAGCTTTCCTAGCAGACTGGTCACACAGGCATCCCAGCAGAGCACTAGGGTACACTAGGGAGCACTGCAGTAGAGTTCACATAAAAGGCCCTAGGTACACATCTCACCATTACCTCCTTATATTGTATGGTGAGCCCTTCAAAACCCACAAAAAACGTATTGTACCCAACTATATACCACTAGAATAGCCCTTATGGCTTTAGGTGTCACCTATATCTGAGTACAGTAGGTTTTAGGGTTTTTTTTGTGCAGGGGGGGGGGTAACATTTTCCACCACAAGTATAATAGTTGGAGTGGATTGTGGGCCTGGGTCACCTTCTCTCTACAGTGCACTACACCCACCACTAGGCTATTCCAGGAACCTGTTTGCTGATCCAATAGGACTGACCATAACATCTGAAGCTGTCAGAGAGGCTGGTACGTACTGTTTCATTTGCATCTTTGCGGGGTGGGAGGGGGTTAGCGAGCACCGAATGAGTAAGGGGGTGTCATTTCATTGTTCCTGCAGTGGTCATCTGGTCACTTAGGGTGCTTTTTTTGTGGCTTATTCGTTAATAAAACAGGTCTAGACCAAAACATCCAATTTATAGCCCTGGATATTTTTGTTTTGTTCCATTATAGCAGAAAAAAGTCCAAGCATTAGGAACGGCCATATCCTGCTCTTAATGTGCCTCAGACCCCCCCCCCCCCCGTGTGATTTGAACACACTTCTGATGGGCTTCATAGAAAAACATCTAAAAATTGATTTCAAAAATACCAATTTGGATGTTTTTGTGAAAAAAACGTCAAGGTGGAGATTTATGCCACTTTCTGGTTGCTTTCTTCTTTTGGAAATGTCACTACATTCTTGTTGAAAGAAAGCTGGCTCCCCATAGCCTACAGAATTCCTTACAAGTTACTCATCTTAAGGCATCAGATCCAAACCTTGGGTCTTCTTGCATTCCTGGCTACCTTCCTTTTATTTTATTCACCTACAAGAACTCTTTGCTCTTCACAACATTTGTTGACAATTCCCTCTTTTAGTAAAGTTTGTTTTGATACTACCAGGAGCTCCTGTTTTAGTGTCTCTACCCCCACCCTATGGAATAGTGTTCATCCATATCTCAGATCAGAATCTGTCCTCAATAAATTCAGATATCTGTTTTAAACGTTTTACTTTTCAGCAGCTTTTCAGTCTACCCATTGTCACTGACTCCCATGTCTCCCCCCCCCCCCCAACCTCCTTTTTACAGGGCTGGTCTTCTCATGCAATTGAATAATAATTGAGGGATGTTTTCATTAGAGCTGTACCGAATAGCATATTTTACTATTAGGCCAAATAACAATGAAAAATATTCATCCAAATATGAATTCTGAATACGAATAATGGGCATTGAACTTTATCATAGCAAATAATAAAAGAAGCAATGTGAAATCAGAGGTCAAGTGTTTATTTCAGCAGGATTTAGCATGGTAGAGCCCTGGATTTTTCACATTTGAATTTAAACAGTAACCTGCTGAATATGAATAATTTATTCGGGGCACTATTCAGGGCCGACTTGAATCGAATATGAATATTCAGTATAGCCCTAGATTTTATGTCCCTCTTCTGATTTCTGTCCATTATAATCCCCTTAAATCAGCTTGTAATGACACTGTTCCCTTTTTTTTCCTTTTGTACCTCTGTTATGTCTTATTTTAATTTTCATGTATTTGTCTGCATATTAATTTTCCTCCCCCATTATACAGTATATTAAATACTTTGTAAACTGCTAAGATTTTAACTATATTGGTGGTATATCAAATGAAACGAAACTTGAATATGAATAAGTTATAATAGATTGAGGTCCCAAACTGGATGCTACCTTAGGGTCCTGTTTACTAAGTTGCACTATAGGCGCACTAGCATTTTATGTGCTAACCTTAGAGACACCCATAGGAATATATAGGTGTCTCTAGCAATTAGCATATACTAATTTTAGCATGCACCAAAAACGCTAGCACACCTTCGTAAACAGGACCCTTACAGTAAATTTCGGTGGTGAGAGAGCTTTGTAGTGTTCATCCCAAGATGTCCTTCTCTCTGGCTGCTGACTTTTTATTTAGGAAGATCCCAACCATGTCATCTAATGGGTTTATAATAGGAGAGATGGAGGATGGATTGAGCCAGCCGAGTTTTACTTCCATTGCTTATAATGGAAGTAATTGACCCAGCCGGGTTTTACTTCCATTGCTTTCAATGGAAAGCAATGGAAGTAAAACCCGGCTGGCTCAATCCGTCCTCCTTTTTCTGGAGCCATATGGTAACCCTATTAATTGGAGAGAGCAGGGTTACTTTGCTACATAATCCACACTTAATTGCCTGTTGTTAGTGCTTTTGCTGCTTAGAGGTGAATGGGGTCTATTCATCCCATTATAATCCATTATCAGTAATATTGCATAAGATATAAAATAAATGCCTTGTGAATAAGACATATATTTGACTTTATGCAGTATTGCACCTTTGTGAAAACTGTGTATATCCCCACAATGTTGTTGGATGTTAGAAATAAGTAATATTGTCTTACTTTCACCATACGGTTTTCTTTAAATATACATAGGTTAGTATTCAGAGTGATTTAACCAGGAAGGAGAGGCCTCCTTCCTTGTGTGGGCCCTAATGCAGTTATATCCCCATTGCCTTCATCTCTGCTTGTGCTGTTTCGCAGTCTCACTTCCTGAGTTTGGCTTTTAAAACATGCAATTTAGTAGACCTAAGAGATCTGTCAGACCAAAGGGATTAAGCAGTTTATATAGACAAGGTATACAATCTGGCCATGACCCTTTTCTAAAGAATGATTGCTCAGACTGAAAACGGGAAAATGAATAACCTTGGAAAAATACTGCAGCATGTTCCATAAATGTCTAAATGTGGCCTTCTATACAATGAAAAATCTTTGCCTGTGAATGGAACGTGTATATTTTACTACTGATTGAAAAAACATATTACATAAGAATTTATAGGCAATATCCTATCTTCATTTTATCAGCTTTAAATATTTCTGATTTTATAGTGAGGAAGGCTGTTTCCTTAACATGCTATGTAAATGCAATGTCTCATAAAAAGAGAAAACCTTGGCATTTTTCCTTCATTCAGTATAAAAGTTTGAACAAATAATATACATGCGCTAGTGTTTAAGTTTGAAATCCTGTTTTCCATTTAATTGTAGTCCTTTCTTTCAGTAATTTAAATGCACAGTGACTCTTCTTTCATGAACATAAAAACATTTGTTGGTCTGCCTTTCCAAAAGAAGCTATTATACTTGATAACCATATTTCTACAACACCTATGATCCCATGTAGTTTATTTCTCCTTTCAAAATGAAACCAGATTAAAACTGTGGTCTCGCTACTTAATTGGTAGCAGTAACATATAGGAGTTTTGAAATTGCCACTTCCACAGGTAAGTTCTGGCAAATCCGCATGGAAGCCTCTGGATCCGTGCCATTTCTTTTTTCAACATGTATATTTGTAAAATGGTCTCTATCACTGCACATGCTGGCGAATACATGTGCACTCCTGCAGCTATTTTAGAAAAGGCTCTGCATTGGCAGATCTTTTTCTAAAATATTACTGGGACTGAGCATGTCCCAACCTGGTCCTCTCAATTCCAATCTCTACCTTCTATGTAAAATGTGGCTCCACCTAGTTATCATAAATAGTATTGCCCATTAGTTCTATGGCTTTTCAGCTATATCTGCATCTCCACTGCTTGTTCTGGATTTTATCAGTTTTCTGTGGTGGTTGTTTCTCTTTTGCCAGTTCTTTAAAGACTATCACAATCTACTAACACTCCATTTATTCAAGGAGCAATATGGTCTCTCTAGAGAAAGAATAAATGTTAATCTTAGTTTGGCTCTAAAAATTTATTGGCAGAGACTGCATGCTTGAGAACATAGGTATGCATTAGCAAACACAAGAACTGATCTTTCAGTTCACTGAAAGCTAGAATTAAATCACAGTGTAGTGTAAATTGTATTTCCTAGAATCACCATCTTAATAAGAAATTTTGAACCTAAGAGAGAAAGAGGGCAACAGTAGAAACCCCTAACCATTTGCATAGCAAAGAGAGAGAATTATATTATTATTTGCAAGAGGGGTGTACATACAGGTGAGGTTCCCATTTATACCTGAAGTTGGTGTCGGGCAAAATGGTAGAGACTATTATAAAGAACAAATTACTAAACAAGTACATAGGCATGGATTAATGGAACAAAGCCAACATGGATTTAGCCAAGGAAAATCCTGTCTCACTAATCTGCTACATTTCTTTGAAGGGGTGAATAAATATGTGGCCAAAGGTACTGTAAGCTGGTTGATATTGTGTATTTGAATTTTCAGAAGGTATGTGACAAAGTGCCTCATGAATGACTCCTGAGGAAATTAGAAAGTCATGGGATAAGTGTCTCGTTGTGGATTAAAAACTGGTAAAAAAATAGGAAACAGAGAGAAGGGTTGAATGGTCAATATTCTGAATGGAGAAGGGTGAATAGTGGGGTTTCTCAGAGGTCTGTGCTGAGATCACTGCTTTTTAATATTTTTATAAATGATCTGAACTGAGAATTAAGAGTGAGGTGATTAAATTTGCTGAGGACACATTAGTTATTCAAAGTTGTTAAATCACAAGAGTATTGTGAAAAATTGCAAGAGGACTTTACAAGACTGGGAGACTGGGCATCCAAATGGCAGATGACATTTAATGTGAGAAAGTGAAAAACAATGCATATGGGGAAGAGGAACCCAATCTACAGGAATGTGTTGAAAGGTTGCACGTTAGGAGTCAGCCCAGGAAAAGGATTTAGTTGTCATCATTGATGATACGTTGAAACTCCCTGTTCAGTGTGAAGCAATGTTTAGGAAAGCAAATAGAATATTAAGAATTATTAAATAACGAATGGAGAACAAACCTGAGAATAATATAGTGGGTTTTTTTATCGCTCCATGGTGCGACCACATCTCAAATATTGTGTTACATTTTGGTCACTGCAACTCAAAAAAGATATAGTGGAATTACAAAAGGTATTGAGAAGGGCAATGATAATTTTAAAGGGGATGAGATGACTTCACTATGAGGAAAGGATAAAAAGGCTAGGGTTTTCCAGCTTGGAGAAGAGAGAGCTGTCTAGAATTCGTTGTTAGAGAATGTGTTAAAAGCAGTTACCTTAGCAGGGTTTAAAAAAGATTTGGACACGTTCCTACAAGAAAAGTCCATAGAATATTATTAAGATAGAGTTAGGAAACTGCACTGCTTATCCCTGGGATAAACAACATAAAATCTGTTTTTACTCAGTAGGGATCTTGTGAGGTACTTATGACCTGGATTGGCTACTGTTGGAAACAGGATACTGGGCTTGATGGACGTGATCCACTATGGCAATGCTTATATTCTTATTTTCTTATGCAACTGTAAATTATGTATGTTGCTGCTGCATTTTGGTGTTTGAACTTGCACCAGCTCTATGGCTGGGTAAGGGCATGCACTTAAACATTAGGTACTTCAATACTGGGTTATGCTAGTATTCTATAACAGAGCACAGACACCACTATCCAGTTAAGTTAAACGTTTAGTTTAGGCCTGCAGAATAGCAGGGTTAAACTAAATAGTACTAGTGTGATCACCACACTATCCCTATATTCAGTGTCCCTACCTGGTGCTGAATATATAGATAAAGTTAAAGGCAATTTTGGCATTTAACTAAAGCCAGTGATTGTACCAGTAGAAAGTTTAGCCCTAATTGTATGGCTCATACCACAAAACTAGCACCAGATGGGGGGGGGGGGGGGGGGGGGGGGGCACAAGAAACAGAAGTTGGATCAGGGCACCTGACACATTGCCAGGATTTGACATCAGGGGGAGTAGACTTTTCTAAAATGGGCGCCAGTCAGTGTCAGCCAGGCCGCAAGTTGATGTTGTTGCTCAGGTACAGTGGCTGTGGCCAGCAATGATTAACACAGGCTGCCTCTGCTGCATCCGGCCTATGAGGAAACAGGAAGTTATATCAGGAGAGATCCTGTGACTGGCTGGAGCAGGCAGCCTGTCTTCTTAACTGCAATTAAAAATATTCAGATTGTGACCATCACCTCGGGAACAGTATATACACTCCTTCCACTGCTAGACACTTTGTTTAAATCAGATGGACTTTTGTTTGTGTGGTGACTCTACAGGATGTGGAGACCACTAGTCCTGAGCATTTTTAATTTTGCCCCAGAGCCTATTTTCAAATAGGGCCAGACACTGTGAAATAACACAAAACCCCAGCAAAAAGACACTTAAAACCTATACAGAAAACTTACCACACTGTACCTAACCCATCTATAAAAAACATTGTATATAAATATTACACTGAGTCCTAGAGCACCAAACTTACTAACCTATAACAGCCCTAACCCATCTATGAAAAGATAGTGTTGTAAATATTACACTGGCCCTAGAACACCAATATACCTGCTACTGGGAAACTGGAACAAGCAGGACTGTTACAGATTCCTATACAGACACTACATGCAGGCAGAATCCTTCTCCTCTGTTGGAGGACATGGACAGATGTTCACCTCATACAGAATAAGGAACAACAAAAAAACAAACAAACATGCAGACAAAAGCTGAAATGGAGACCTCCCCCCATCATACCTGGCCCAAGAAAGCCAGACTCTACAAGCAGTACAATACTAGTAAAAGAGAAACAGGAATGTATTTTCTCCTGTACTTTGCAAAATAAAAATAGGAAAAAATATATATTTCAGAAAGCAGGCACATCTCAGTCCTTAAAAATATATTAAATAAATATAATTGTTTTCTACCTTTGTTGTCTGGGCATTTTATTTCAACAATAACTCACAAAAATTGTTTCAATTAAACAAGCAAGCATTGTTGTCCACAGAAGTAGTTTCAAATTTAGCCATCAACAAGTCTCTATTCAAAAACCTAGTCCTTTTATATGAAGTTTGAATCATTTGCTTGGTATATCCTCTATTAATCTAACGATCTTTCAAAAAGGCTAATTGGCTTTTAAACTCTCCCAATTCGGTACAGATTCTTCTAAATCTCAGAAACAGACTAAAAGGTAAAAGCTCAAAAGCTGTCCTAATTTCACTCGCTTAGATGTGTAGGCCTCATCACTGAATGTTGGCCAAGACCCACATAATTCTATTTTTTTCTGACCCAATTCCCTGAAAAGCCCCCTCCTCTCTTCCCCTCCCCCTGCTCACGAGTCAGCAACTACTTCCCCTCAGAAATGAACCCTCACCCTCCCCACCCCCTGCAGTCCAGGTAGGCTTCCCCGGTGGTCCAGTGGGAGTGTTGGGGGCAGGAGCTGCTAAGATAAAATGACTCATGAGTACCGTGAGCTGCCACAAGAGGTCATGGCTGCTGGCTGATTATCGGAGGGGGGGGGGGGGGGGAGAGTAACTCTAGCTTTTATATGTTTAATTTGGAGTTAACTGCATAAATCATTTGCTTTTAAAATCCTGGTCTGCCAGCTATAGAACTTTTGGTTGGAATCTCTATATATGTTCAAATGTTATCAAAATGTAATGAGGAGGATCAAGATACATTCCAGGGAATGGCTAAAAGTTCACCCACAGTGCAAACATTCAGCACCATCTGGTTAACTATATCTATTTAAGTAGCACTTCATAGTTGACCAGATGCTTCTGTATATTGGTGCTATTAAGAACATAACAACATAAGTGTTGCTATTCTGGAACAGATTAATGGTCCATCAAGCCCAGTATCATAAGTACATAAGTATTGCCATACTGGGACAGACCAAAGGTCCATCAAGCCCAGCATCCTGTTTCCAACAGTGGCCAATCCAGGTCACAAATACCTGACAAGATCCCAAAAAACTACAAAATATTTAAAACTGCTTATTCCAGAAATAAGCAGTGAATTTTCCCCAAGTCCATTTTAGTAATGGTCTATGGACCTTTCTTTAGGAAGCCATCCAAACCTTTTTAAAACCCCGCTAAGCTAATCGCCTTTACCACATTCTTTGACAACAAATTCCAGAGTTTAATTACACGTTGAGTCAAGAAAAATGTTCTATGATTCGTTTTAAATTTACTACTTTGTAGCTTCATTGAATGCCCCCTAGTCCTAGTATTTTTGGAAAGAGTAAACAGACGCTTCACGTCTACCCTTTCCACTCCACTCATTATCTTATAGACCTCTATCATATCTCCCCTCAGCCTTCTTTTCTCCAAGCTGAAGAGCCCTAGACGCTTTAGCCTTTCCTCATAGGGAAGTCGTCCCATCCCCTTTATCATTTTCGTCGCCCTTCTCTGCATCTTTTCTAATTCCACTATATCTTTTTCCAACAGTGGCCAATCCAGGTCACAAGTACCTGGCAAGAACCCAGAACAATAAAACAGATTTTATGCTTTTCCTAGAAATAAGCAGTGGATTTTCCCAAGTCCAGTGGTTTAAACTGGTGTACCATGCACCGGCTCAGGAGTCCTGCAGTAACTGCCAAATTTGTGCACACTAAAAAATATTTGTATTTTTTCAGAGGTGTGTGTCAGGGGACAGAGTGGGCATTTCTGCACTAAACAACATATCTACATTATCATACGCTAATTGTTTAGTGCAGGAGTACTGGGTGAGCCTTACTGCCTACAAAGTGGGTGGCAGTAAGTGCTCACACAGTACTTTTTATTTTATTTTATAGAAGTCTTTATTTAGTATTGAGAGACACAATGCAAAGATGAGAAAAAATAAACATCAGCCCGCAACCGGGTACAGAAGCAACAATGAAGGAAAACAATCTCCACTTAACAATGCATGCCAGAAAAACCCACGTAAGAACACGCTAAGGCCACTTTTTACCATAGCTTAGTAAAAGACTCCTTAGCCATTAAGTTTAGGATTGTATATTCAGCAATCTGACTTAATTTATTTGCCAAAAATCTACTCAAAGATTACCAGATATGTGATCCCATTAACTTTAAGCAGATTTAGCCCTGCTTTTTATTAGCTTCTAGGTTTGTATTTGAGGCAGTGGAGGGTTAAATATCTTTCGAGGGTCACTAGAAACATCAATGGGAAAAGCAAGATTTGATCCCTGGTTTCCCAACCCACCACACACTAACCACTAGGTTGGTTTTCCTTGTTATTTCTTAATTACGACCAAATAAACTGAGATACAAAGAGATGCCTCCAAAATCACACAGAGAGTGTATGGGTGTCCTATGGTTTATCATGGATTAACGGGGAATATAGCTGTTAAGCCACACTGTCTTTCTGACATTCAAATTAATCAATTTTTGACATAAGTAATTGCTTGTACAGTTTATAAATGGTATTGTATGTATTTATATTTGATGAAACTCTTCTAGGTAATCCATTGATTTGTGGGACCAATGTCATTGGCTTTATTTTAATTTTGATGTTAAGAGGCAGGTAATCAAGGTTTACAATAACAACAATAATGTGTCTGAAATCATGACAATCATATTGTTGTTTTATTAGGGATCATATTTAACCACTCTGAATAAATGTATTTCAAGAGACGAGGACTGTGAATTCAAGAAAGCATGGGATAAGCATGTGGGATCCTTTAGGCCAGGGGTTCTCAACCCTGTCCTTAGGGCACATCTAGCCAGTTAGGTATTCAGGATATCCAGAATAAATATGCATGAGATAAAGTTGCATACAATGGAGGTAGGACATGCAAATCTATCTCATGCATATTCATTGTGGGTATCCTGAAAACCTGACTGACTAGGTGTGTCCCGAGGACTAGGTTGAGAACCCCTGCTTTAGGGGGATGAAGAGATAGTGCAGTGGTTCCCAAACCTAATCTATGAGATAGATTTGCATGAGGTGGAGGTCATTGTGGATATCCTGAAAACCTGCCTGGCTGGGTTGCCTTCAGGACCAGGTTTGGGAACCACTGAGATAGTGGATGCTATGGATGGGCAGATTGGATGGGCCATATGGCCTTTATGTGCTGCCATTTTAAATGTTTCTATGTTTCTAGGTGGGGACTGGGCTGGGAGAGTAACCTCCTTATGTATTTAAAGGGTCTGATATTCATCCTGGTGAGCAATTTTTGAGATGCTGACCACTATAGGAAGAATATGATCCGAATAGTCAATGCTAGGTCTAATTCAGACACGTGGAGGGGCATTTTCGATATGATGTCTAAGTCCGACTTTGGACGTTTTGCAAAAAATGTCCAAAATCTGAATAGCAAAGAAGGTCATTTTCAAAAAAGAAAAACGTCTATCATTAAAAAAAAAAAAACATCCAAGTGCAAAATGCACAAAATCAATTGGAATGTAGGAGGAGGCAGCATTTATTTTTAGACTGGTCCCCCTGACATCCCAGGAAAGCAATAGGGCACCCTAGGGAGCACTGCAGAGGACTTAATAAAATGCTCCCAGGTACACATCTCACCATTGCTCCCTTACCTTGTCTGCTGAGCCCCCCCCCCCCAAATCCACTACCCCCAACTGTACACCACTACCATAGTCCTTATGGGTGAAGGGGGCACCTATATGTGGGTATAGTGGGTTTCTGGTGAGTTTTGGAGGGCTTACAGTTTTGTCCACAAGTGTAACAGGTAGGGGGAGGTAAGAGCCTGGGTCCACCTGTCTGCAGTTCACTGCACCCACCACTAGACTACTCCAGGGACCTGCATGCTGTTCAAATGGACCTGGGTATAACATCTGAGGCTGGCATAGAGATTGGCAAGTAATGTTTTTCATCACATTTTTGGGGGATGGGAGGGAGTTAGTGACCACTTGGGGAATAAGGGGAGGTCATCTCTGATTCTCTCCAGTGGCACCTTTTTGTGCCTTGTTCGTTATAAAAATAGGTCTAGCTCAAAATGTCTAAGTTTTAGTCCTGGATGATTTTGTTTTATTCCATTATGGCTGAAAAATGTCTAAGTCTTAGGAACGCCCAAGTCCCGGCCTGAATACGCCCCTAACATGCCCCCTTGAGATTTGGATGCACTTCTGACGGACTTCATAGAAAAACGTCTAAAAATAGGTTTTGAACATACTAATTTTGACGTTTTTGTGAGAAAAACGTCCAAATGCTGCTTTATGCCACCTCTTAGACGTTTTTCTGTTTTGAAAATGAGCCCACAAGTCTTTCCTGACCACTGGAAGGTTCCTAGGTTCTGGCCGATATTCAGTGCCAGGTAACTATGTGGTAAAGTTAGGACAGTTATATCTGTAGTGGTAATTGCCCAAATAGTTATCCAGGCACCAACACTGGATAGCTTCCAGGTTTGCCCTGACTCTGCCTCTAGACACACCTGGTACTTACCAGTAGGGTTGCAGTGATCTTCCTGGACTTTCAACTGCGCTATCTGGTTATATGGGTTATGTACTGTTGAAAATGTGGAGCTCACTCAGTTATCTCCGACTTAATATCGGTCCCAGCATTTTAAAATATATGTGCATAGTCTCCCCTTTCGAACCTCAGCTGCAGATATAATAGGCACACAGTATATGGATACAACTGTATCTGTGTATATTACCACTAGGTGGTTTATTGACAATTGCATTCTGTAGGCTTAGTCTATTGAATGTCCATTTCTTTAGACTGCCTTCACCTGTACCTCTTCCATTAATGTTAAAGTTTTGCAATATTGACCCCTCTCTCTCTGTCTCTCTCTCTGTCTCATTGTGTATTTGTTAGTTAGGCCTGGGGCATTCTAATACTATTGTTTTTTAATTATGTAATTATTCCTGAAATTGTGTAATTCCTGATGTTTGTTGTCAGTCTTTTACTTTAATTGATTGTAACTTGCCTTGAATCTTATATTAGAGAGTTGGTGAGGGATAAATTACTGATAACATAACATTACAAATACATCTATTAAACAATATTTGATTATAATTTGACTCAGGTAATATCTTAAGCACTTATTCTTTCATATTTTGTACCTTGCTAATAAGATGTGGAGCAGTATCTTAGAAAAGATGTACAAATCAGAATTCAGACATCCAGGTCGGGGCATGTTAGGTTCTATTATTATTTTTGAATAGGATCTGCTGACATAGAGCTTCTTCTAAGATACAAGGATAAATGGAAGTTTATGAGCTGGATATGTGCGGCAGGAGCATCCATTTTAACAGTGGCTTAGCCATGGGGGGGGGGGGGGGGGGGTCTGGCCCTCTCACCTTTGACTCAGGCCCACTCTGCATTCCCCGCCAGCTGAATTCATCTCCTGCACAGTTCTGCCTGTGATGAATGACCAGCAAGCACTTCATTTAGCAGGCGTGCTTCGGTCGCTAATGCTGCCTCCCCTGCACATATAGTTCAGACTGGCAGGAAAGCCTGCATTAGCTGCTGAAGCATGCCTTTTGAATGAAATGCTTGCTGCTCATTCTGCACAGGCGGGACTGTGAAGGAGACATCTTTGTCTGGTGGGGCTTGAAATCCCCACCAGCAAAGGTAATATTTTATTGTGGTGGAGGTGGTGATTGTAGCGGCAGCGGCAGAGAGGGGGGGGGAAGAATACTGGGCCCACTCAGCCCACCTTTGGGAACCTCCAAAAATGGACTTATGGTTATGTCCATGCATTTTAGAACCATAAAAATATCAATAGGGCCAAAACAAGCACTTAAAATGTTTATGCTCCAACACATAAATGTCTATCTATGTTCTGAAATGTCAACATAGATGTTTTTATGGTAGAAAATAAATGTTTATATTATCTATGTTAGAGATATAAACATTTAGTCCTTTTACTAAGGTTTGCTAACAGATTTAGCATGTGCTAAATGGTAAGGTGCCCTTAGGAATATAATGGGCTTCTTATAATTTAGCTCAAGCTAATCATTAGCAGGCACTAAATTGATTAGCACACCTTACTCAAAGGGCCCCTTATTGTACTTAAGCTGTCACATTCAAAAGGGGGGGGGGGGGGGAAACAACACCCACTGGTGAATTAAGGGGGTGACTCTACTAACCCCTCCAGTGGAATGTTGCACAAAAAATGACCTTTTTGAAACCTACATGTCCAGCATAGCAGGTGTGTCCAGTCATTTTGGACTTAGATGTGCATTCCACTTCTGAAATGTGGAATATATGTTTTTTTTTTAACCTGCCCTAATTCCACCCAAAACACACCCAGATGATGTCCCCTTGTCGTATGCACATTTTCCAGTTTTAGACGTGTATATCCCAGGGTGGTAAAATTGGGATCTAGACATCTAAATGCTGGTTATTCTTGTCTAAAATGTGAATGACACTCCTAAAATAATCACCTATGCCTGTGCGGTTTGTGCCAAACTCGCTTGGAGTCTCTGAGAAAACTGAGTTTCTTTCTCTTTTCACCTAGTTGTTAAAACAAAGGTAGCAAATCTGTAGTAGGAATAATAAAAAAAGAAGACTGTGAGGGGGTATACAGAACACTGCCCCTCACCCTTAAGAAGGATCCCTCAGGTACTGCGGGCCACCTTAAGATCCCTAGCCCTACCCAGGGAGGAAGTGAGACAGGAGGGGTGGAGCCGAAACCCGGAACTATAAAAGGCAGAACCAGAGCGGAGTTACGTTGGTTCAGAGGGAAGGAGTGATGGCCTATAGCATACACCTTCACCTCATACCTGTGAATCGAAACCACAGCAGCCAGGTAGGTCAAGTTTAACTTGGACCTTGTAACTTTGCATATTGGATCCAGCCTGATAACTCTGGGAAGCCAACCCAGAGCTAAGATGAAGTATTGCTTTACCAAGAGATGGTACTGCGTGCAGTGGTCCTGCAGGAGCAGGCCATGGAGGACATTCTTATATTCAAAGACTAGTTTTGTATTGGATTTCTCCTTCCCCTGTGAATTCAGGACCCCCTTTCCCAACACTTAATAAATGTTAATTTTGCTCACTCTAACCTCCTGCATGGTGTCAGTTTATCCAGGCCCCAAGCTCACCTCGCTCATGGTATCACAAAGACATTTTAGAGTCTCTGGAATCACAGAAAACTAGAGGCCTTGCCTAATATCAGAGATATTTTACCAGCAAATACAGAAGTGGTACTAGTTGACAGAAATGAGAGCTTCATTACTCTGTCTTAATTTCTCCTATATTTCTCCAGATTTATCTCTGTGTTGTTTAGTTGTTATAAAAAATAATCTTTCTAAAGAGTGATCTGACTTTCAAAAGGTCTTGGAGTTAGCAAGATAAATAAACTGAAATAGGATGTTAATGCAGAGTTATTCTTAACTTTTAGTAGTTGGAACTCATGGGTTATACAAACAACTGTGATAACTATTTGTGAGAATCACACTTGTCATTCCCGGGCCTTATTTGATACCTCATAAAAATTCCTCGGCAGCCTATTAAAGGTGCACTAACTTCTTTGTTAATAGTACAACTATCTATATTAAGACTGTTGAGAGAAAATGTTTGTGCTGATGAGCCTTGCAGAGTCTTTTAAGGGTCATTAAAAACTCCCACTTGTACTGTAAATGTTCTGCTTGATTTATGGCTGATTTCCCTTCCCTCCAAGGGTTATCCTAAACACTGGAAGCAATACCAATGGGAAATTCTTTATTCTTCAGTAGAGATTTCCAACATGGTCCCTGCACTTGCATGTTTCAGCAACTGTGGCAAAGGTTACAAAATGTGGCCCTTGCCCTGGTTCGTATGGAATTGCAGGAACTAGGAGCTTCTGGTCCTCTAAGCTCATGATCTGTTCTCATCCACTGACTGAAGCTGAAAAGAGCAGTAGCTGAAGATTGACTCTTCTTCCGGCAGGTCCAGAAGAGTGGTCCCTAGGCTTGAAGTTGTATGGTCACAGCTACATCTTGTTTTTCTGTGTGGTTTCTGACCTCTTTTGGGACCAGTGTCTCTTTGATCTTCTCTGTATCTGCCTTTGCCAGTTCTTCCTACTTTCCTTCCTTGCTTGTTCTCTTTCTGTCTCCTAACTCTCCTGATCTTCACCTTCACTCTTGTGTCCTTTTTTTGACCATCTGCTGCAACTCCTCCTTCAAAAATAAAAAAATCTCCTCCTCCTTAAAAGCGAACTCCCAAATTCTACAAATGGCTCCAAAAGTTAGGCACTCGCACTCCTAGTTATAGAATAGGGTCAGTTACTTATGTAAACAAAGGGAGTGGGAACTTAAGAAGGCTAGGCAAACCTCAGGATAAAATAAAAACAATATTTATTGCTCTGGGAGTAAAATAATTAACATTTAGGGGTCCTTTTACTAAGCCGCGTAAGCATCTACGCGTGCCCAACCTGCACCAAAATGGAGTTACCACCCAACTACCGAGTGGCTCTTGTGGTAATTTCATTTTTGGTGCACGTCCGATACATGCGTCTGAAAAATATTTTTTATTTTTGGATGTGCATAACGGACACGCGCCAAGTGGCACTTGATGCGCGTAGGTCATTACTGCCCGGATTCTTTACTGCTAGGTCAATGGCTGGCGGTACGGTCTCAGACCCAAATTGGACGCGCAGCAATTTTGATTTTGCTGTATGTCCATTTTTCGGCAAAAAAGAAAAAGGCCTTTTTCACAGGCGCGCTGAAAAATGGATTGGCATACGCCCAAAACCCATACCTACACTACTGCAAACCATTTTTCAGCGCACCTTTGTAAAAGGACCCCTTAATTTGCAAATCTGTGTGTGTGTGTGTGTGGAGTAAAATAATGAACATTTAATTTGCAAAGCTATACACACACATCGGCTGATATTCAGAAGGTATTTAGCAGGTGCTGCTCTGTGGATAGGTACTGACCAGCGCAATATTCAGCAGCACTAGCCAGAAAATTCCCTCTGATCACCTCAGCACTATTCAAACAGTGCCAGAGTGTTTTATGGGCACAGCTTGGGCATTAACTGAAGGTTGTATGGTTAGCAATGATATTGAGACCGCTATCCAGATAGCTAACTGGAAAAAAGTCAGTAAAAAAATAAACTGCTGTACTTTATTCGGTTAGTTATCTGGTTAGTGGTCTGAATGTTGTTGCTAACTGAATAGCACCGCTAGTCAACCCTGATTCCCAGATATTCAGTTCTGACTGGTGCTGCATACCTGGTGAGTTTTAAACATTTCTGACCACTGTGAACTGAAAATTGGCCCCATTATTTTCAGTGGAAAAGTAGCTCAATGTGTGCCTGTGGTAGCTTTTCGCTCAGCAATTTTTTAAGGGAAAGTGTGCAGTATTTTCTATTTAAGAACTGGTACAAAGACTGTGGGTACAAGTATCCCTGAAGTAGGAAAGCATGTTCTGAAGCATTGGCTGCAGGCATGTAAATTATGATTCTATTTCTTCTAACCTTCTAAATACAAAGGTTAAGTTCTTTGCTATATGATTCTACATTTCCAGTAACTATGTTGTATTGCTGTTTGTCCCCCTTATGCAGTAATTTTAGAATACTGACATCTTTCAGGGTGTTCAAAGACTAGTTTTGCACTGGATACCTCTCTCAAACCCAGAGACTTACAATGTAGGTGCAGCAGCACACGTTTTAACAAGTTGAAGGTGCACACTTAAAATGTGACACAATGGCTTGTTTACCTTTATTCAATTCACAAATTCAGGCATGTCTGAGAATTCAGTGGGAAGTAGGGGCTGTGTGGATGAGAAAGTATGAAGGAGATGTATGTGGGATGTGTAGGAGTGTAAAGATGGGGATGCTGTTTGGTTTGTCTGATGAAGCTTTCATTCATTAAATTAAATTAAATTTAGGCATTTATAGTCTGCTTTACCATCAAGTTCTAGGTGGAGGACAATCAATCTAAAAAAATCAAATCAAATTAAAAGGTCAAAGACCTCTTCAAAATTCAAGTACAATCAATTCAGCATATTACAAAATAAAAACGACACAAAATTCAGTTCCCAAGGACAGAATTCAGGATATAAAATTAAAGCCAGGGTTTCACTAAATGTTGAAACCTCATCCTTTGCCAGTCTGATTTCTGAAGGTAAAGAATTCCAAAGTTCTGCTCCTCTTCCAAATGTAGTTATAATAAATGTATTTTCCAGGTGACTTACCAAATGAGTAGGAACTATCAAATCTAACATCCTTTAAGGATCTAAGAGCCCTCTTTGGTTGATGTAGTTGAGCAAGATCTTGTATATAGGCAGGGCCAAACCATAAAAAATTTTAGAAGTTTAAAATCAGTCCTAGCTTCACAGGGGAATCAATGTAAGTTTTTCAAAAATGGGGTGGCATGTTAAAACCAATGACCTCCCTTTGCCACTGCATTTTCCACAATCTGTACTCTTTTAACTGCTTCTCTGGGAGACTTAGATAGATAATCCAGCTTATAATCGAAAGTGATCGCCAGCCATCTTCCGACACAAATCGGGAGATGGCCGGCGATTTCTTAAAAGCGGCGAAATCGGTATAATCAAAAGCGGCATTTTTGACAGCATCGCCGCTTTCCCGTTGCTTCGCCGGCGAAAGTTCAAGGGGGCGTGTCGGTAGATTAGCGAAGGCGGGACATGGGCGGGCATGGGTGTGGCTACCAGATGGCCGGCTTTCGCCGATAATGGGGAAAAAAAAGCAGCGTTATGCAGTATTTCGCCGGCTTTACTTGGTTCTTTTATTTTCACGACCAAGCCTCAAAAAGGTGCCCCAACTGACCAGATGACCACTGGAGGGAATGGGGGATGACCTCCCCATACTCCCCCAGTGGTCACCAATCCCCACCAAACTAAAAAAAAATAAAACTAAAAACCTTTTTTGCCAGCCTGTATGCCAGCCTCAAATGCCGTACCCACCTCCATGACAGCAGAATGTGTTGTATCCTCCGACAGCCTTTCCTTGGTTGCGATATGGCTCTCGGGTGAGTGTGACACCTTTTCTGTTAGGTGCCCTGCAGAGTCACATTAGCAATGCATTGTGGTGGGTGTAGGGTTCTGGGCTCTACTCCCATGGTGCTTTTCCCCCCTGCTAACTGGGTCAGAGTGTGCCCTGTTTTGTTTCCTGTTGTTGTAGTCCATGCGGTAGTGGCCATTTTTGTAAGCCAGTTTTAGTTCCCTTTCCTGTGTTACCCATGTTTGAGAATGTAGTTCTTACCTTGAATGGTGCTGAAAGAGGGCATTGTACACCATTGTGCCAGCTCTGACCTACTGCTAATCTTAGTACCAGGGGACTCTTTGCCAGTGGGGCACAACCTCTGATCTGCAGTTAACTGTGAGTAAACGGGGTTATTTCAAGAAATGACTTTTTCAGAGATTAGTCTTCAGGTATGAACTGGTGTGCCAAAGTTATACAGCAGCAATAAGTCCTAGAGGCTGTATGCAGGTCCCTGGAGCAATTTTAGTGGGTGCAGTACATTTGTGGGTAGTGGGTTTGGGGGGGGGGGGGGTTGGGGGGGCTCAGCTCCCAAAGTAAGGGAGCTATGCACGTGGGAGCTTTTCTGAAGTCCACCGCAGTGACCCCTAGGGTTGCTGGTTGGTGTCCTGGCATGTCAGGGGGGCCAGTGCACTAAAAATGCTGGCTCCTCCCACGGCCAAATGCCTTGAATTTGGCCGGGGTTTGAGATGGCCGACATAACTTTCCATTATCGCTGAAAAACAAACCCGACGAACTCCAAGGCATTTGGCCGGGCTAAACCGTATTATCGAAAAAAAAGATGGCCGGCCATCTTTTTCGATAATACGGTTCTGGCCAGCTGTAGCGCCGCCGCCGCCAACATAGATCGCCGGCGATCTATTTGGCCGGCGACGTTCGATTATGCCCCTCAATGTTACAATAATCTAATATTCTTACTACCATTACCTGTTCAATAACCTGAAAATATTTAGGTTCCAAACAATGTTTAATGTGACAACGCGTTTTCAACTTAAAAAAAACATTTATGTGTTACATTTTTTATTTGAGAAGACATTGTTAGGCCTCTAACATATATACACATACAGAACCACACATTCACCTGAGGGTTATGGGGCCCTCTGGTTGTGTGTGTGTGTATATATTTTGGGACTGGGGAGTAACAAGCATTTTGTTTCTGGTCCTAGACATATAAACATTCTCTCCCCACCCTCTTGCACCCAGTTCCTTGAGCTTCGATACCATTCCATTGTCTTTCCTCCTAATCCTCCTCCACTTTACACTCTTCCTCCTAACACTCATCCTTCAATCCCTTTCACCTCACACTATAACCTCCTTGCACTCAGCTATCCATTCCTAGTCCTTGCTGTTCCTCTCACTCTTTCTCTCTTCTCCTCCTTGCACTCGTGCTTCCATCCCTCCTTTTCCCTCTCATCCTTACCTACCCCCCCTTCCTCTCCTTCCTTTTTCTCATCCAACCAAGTGGCAATTGACAGACATCTTTGCCATGCTGTGACTCTTTTCCTTTCTTTTTCTGCCTCATGGATGAAACCTCTTTGGTAGCCCACAGCTGGGTTTTTTTTCCTGAGGCCAGTGCTTTCTTTTTCTCTTCTTCTTCTGCTGCCAGGGGTTGAGTCCCTGGTGCCACACTAAACATTGTACTGCCATGAATTTTTCCACTTTTTTGTGGAGGCTGTGTTCTGTGGCATGCAAGTCTTTTCACATTGGAAGGTGCTTTTCAAGGTGGAAGGACCTGACTTACCACTACTACTACTACTTAACATTTCTAAAGCGCTACTAGGGTTACGCAGCACTGTACAATTTAACAAAGAAGGACAGTCCCTGCTCAAAGGAGTTTACAATCTAAAGGACAAAATGTCAAGTTGGGGCAGTCTAGAGTTCCTGAATGGAGGTATAATGGTTAGGTGCCAAAGGCGACATTGAAGAGGTGGGCTTTGAGTAAGGATTTGAAGATGGGCAGGGAAGGGGCTTGGCGTATGGGCTCAGACAGTTTATTCCAAGCATAGGGTGAGGCGAGGCAGAAAGGGTGGAGCCTGTAGTTGGCGGTGGTGGAGAAGGGTACTGAGAGGAGGGATTTGTCCTGTGAGCGGAGGTTACGGGTAGGAGCGTAAGGGGAGATGAGGGTAGAGAGGTATTGAGGGGCTGCAGATCGAGTGCATTTGTAGGTTAGTAGGAGAAGCTTGAACTGTATGTGGTACCTGATCGGGAGCCAGTGAAGTGACTTGAGAGGGGTGATATGAGCATATCGGTCAAGGCAGAAGATGAGACGCGCAGCAGTGTTCTGGATGGATTGAAGGGGGGATAGATGGTTAAGTGGGAGGCCAGTGAGGAGTAGGTTGCAGTAGTCAAGGCAAGAGGTGATGAGAGAGTGGATGAGAGTACGGGTGGTGTGCTCAGAGAGGAAGGGGCGAATTTTGCTAATGTTATAGAGAAAGAAGCGACAGGTCTTAGCTGTCTGCTGGATATGCGCAGAGAAGACTTGCTCACCACCCCACTGACCTCTGCTTTTGGTGCCAAGCACAGACAAGTTTGTTTGCGGAAGTGTATCTATACATAAGAACAGAGCCAGACAGATGATTAAAACCTTCCCAAAAGGTGCTATTGCTTGAGCAAACATGGCCAAAAGCAGAAGGGAGGAGTTGTCCATGTGATATATTTGGTTTGAGTCCCTATCCCTGTAAATAACAGATGTAATACTGTTGAGAGCTTGAACACTGCTTTAACCAAACTGCATGAACATGACTTCAAATCATGTAAACTCTGTCTTATTAAAACATAGTTCCAGAATGCACAACATATAACAAAAAGCTGAATATTTTGGCTTTAGAATAAAAATAATCATATTAAAATTATTTTAATTCATTTATCCAGCATTTAACTGACTCTGAAACATTATCCATGGAATCTGCAATCTTTGACCAAGAAGCGGAGATGATATTTTGAATAATTTCATGAGATAAAGGAAGGTATTCATTAGCACCAGTTTCATTACAGAAGGGTATTCCTGGAGGGATTTGGCATAGGGAAGGTCTTAGAAGGAAGTCTGTGATCAGAATAGGGGCTTGGAGAAAATTGTGTGAAATCTGCTCCATTAGATGAATTTGCTCCATTGAAATTAAAGAAAATAAGAAAGGTTCATAATCTATGGTTTTCAGAGTCCTTAGCATTATATAATTGGAGACAAGAGGGGCATTTTCGATATGATGTTCAAGAAAAAAATGTTTACTGGAAAATATTTAAAAATGTAAATCTGTAATGGAAGAAATAAATAAACATGTTCTGATATTCGAAAATACACAAAAAATGTTTAGAAAGAGTATGCAATTCAAACGTCATAGGCATTTTGAGATAAATGTCTCCATCAATTGGAAATACATTATGCAAAAGATACAATGGTGGTTCTGGTCCCCAAATCGAGAAAACATCTGTGGAAATGGCAGTACATTGTTTCCACATGCAAAATGTGCATATATACCTCATATACGTGGAGGAATATTCCAGTATGGCCAGTCATGTCTCTTCACAGGGAGCCTAATTTTAGTGTGCCAGAGACAGAGCTCCTGGTCTTCCTGTGCTGAGAAATTTTCAAATGCCACCACCACCTGTCATCCCACAATGACTCCAAGAGGGCATGGAAATCCATTAGAGGCAGCCTGAAAAGGTAAGTGTGAAGCAGTGCCCCCCAGGATAACAGCACCACTCATGTTCAAGCATAGATAGGCAGGGTCACATTCAGTGAGGTCCCTTTGTTGTTGCAATACATAGAGGCTGGAACTAGCAGCCAGCAGGCAGCTCAGGCAACTCAGGCAGAGGAAGGGGGGTCAGTGGCAGCAGTGGAGTCACAGGAGGGCACTGTGACAGCAGAAGAGTCTGATGAAGACACTAGCCAGGAGCTGCCTACAGGGGAGGAAGGAAAGGACCAATTACTGGTTGAACCCACACTCCCACACCCGGATATGCCAGATGCCCCTGTAGAGGCAGAGGAGCCAGAAGAAGAGCCACAGCTGGACTCTAGTGGCCACAGGTGGCAGGTTACACAGTTGTCCAACAAACATCTGGCCTAAAATGTGCAGCTGGCTGACTATCGGCGCTAGAAGTTACTGCTGCTGCAGTAGAGAGGGTTCAGGTTCAACAGCAGAGGTTCCAAACCCAAGATGACTGCTTGCAGGTGCTGCATACCATACAGCAGGAGAGCATGGATGCTAGGCACAATATATGGCTGCAGCTTTGGGGGATCCAGCAAGATCTGCATGATTACACAGAGGCCTTGTCCAGTAAATTGCCCACCCAGGAGGCGCTTGATCCTCCTAGGGGAACCAGTGAGGCCAGCGTTCCATCAGCACCACCCTCCACACTAGCCGCAAGTGGCACCGGTGCCAACATTACCCAGCCTAGCTTCACAGCAGCTTCCTCAGCTCTGGCCATGTAACCGGCATCAAGTGGGCATGGATGGGACTCATAGGACTCCAGGCCAGTGGGTCTACCCTTCAGCCAGGTCCTTTTGGGGCAGCACACCCTGCCTTGCTGGGTGCTGTGCCCAGCAGCAACTCAGCCACAGGGCCAACCAGGTGGCCTGATTTCCGTGGGGCAGTAAAAGCAGCTGCATCTCCTGATGCTCCTGAGGGCAGTGGCAGCTCCATAGGGGAAGACTCAGACACTGTGTTTGCTCCTGCACTGCACTGCAGTTTCCGGTCTTACCTGCCTGCCTCCTCGGCTCCGGGCCCCCTGCATTTGAAGCGGCAGTCACAGATCGCCTCCCTTCGGGCCTTCCCTCCCTGTGTCCCGCCCTCATGGAAACCGGAAGTTACATCAGATGAGGGTGGGACACAGGGAGGGAAGGCCGGAAGAGAGGCGATCTGCAACTCAAGAGAGACAATCTGCGACTGCCACTTTGAATGTAGGGGGCCTGGAGCCATGGAGGCAGGCAGGTGAGACCGGGGACTGCAGCGGCAGGGGTGCGATGGAGGGCAGCAGCGGCAGGGGGAGCGAAGGGGGGGGGGGGGCATAGGCGGTCGGTGGCCCAACTGTTTGGGGAGGCTAAAGGGGGCAGGGTTAGGGGTGGGGCCAGGGGTGGAGCTTAAATCCATAATTGTCTGATCACACATAGAAAAAAAAAAATAAATGTCACAATTAATACCTTTTATTAAATTTAGATATTAGCTATGTATCATATGTCAAAGAATAAAGTGGTTGCTCAAAGCATATACTAACCACAATCGCTCAACTGCAAAACACTATGCACAATTTTGTGCAAAAACACACTCAGAACCTTACTGTACCATAAATATTACACTGGGCAGAACCTAATACACCAATATACCACCCATACGGAAAATGCAGACCGTCAACAATATGAAACAAGGGATCATAATATCACAATTCTCATGTAGAGCCACAAAACACCCTAATTCATGTTTAATGTGGGATAAAATGCCATAAATAAGTAAATAAATATAAACTTTTAATGTTGAGCACCTGATTCTCAAAGTGGACATATTCCAAACACTATAATGAAAATAAAATGATTTTTTTTTCTACCTTTGTTGTCTGGTGACTGTTTTTCTGATCATGCTGGCCCAGTATCCGATTCTGCTGCTATCTGTCCTCTTAACTCCATTTCCAGGGCTTCCTTTCCATTTATTTCTTTCCTTTCCTCCTTTTTTCTTCATTTCTGGTCCTCAGCTTCTGCCTATTTTCTTCATCCATGTGTAGTTTTTCTCCTCTCTTTCTTTTCCCTCATCTCATCTCCTTCCTCACTCTTCCCTGCCCGCCATCCATGTCCAGCATTTTTTCTCTCTCCCCTCCTCTCCCCTGCCTTCCACCCACCCATGTCCAGTGACCCTTCTCTCCCCCCCTGCCCTGCAAGCACCCATACACAGCAACCCTCCTCTCCCCTGCCCTCCATACACCCATGTCCAGTAGTGATCCTCCTCTCCTCTCCCCTGCCCTGCATGCACCCATACCCGGTGACCCTCCTTCCCCTGCCGTCGATCCACCCATGTCCAGCAGTGATCATCCTCTCCCCTACCCTGCATGCACCCATACCTGGTGATCCTCCTTCCCCTGCCCTCCATCAACCCATGTCCAGCAGTGATCCTCCTCTCCCCTCCTTCCACAAATGCCCAGTGACTCCCTTCTCACCCCTGCCACCCCCTCCCGAGTTGTTTGGCGAATTCCACCCCCTCCCGAGTTGTTCGGCGAATTCCTCCCCCTCCCTCCCTCCCTTCCTCCCTCCGGATCTGGTCCACTCACGTCACCGACCTGAGCTGTCAGCGCTAACTCTACCCCGCTGCGCTGGCGCAGCTGGTGTTCGCGCTTCAAAATGGCCGCCGAGACTTACAGGGCAGCCTCCAAGACTTCATCCATGTGCAGTTTTTCTACTCTCTTCCTTTTCTGTTATCTCATCTCCTTCCTCACTCCTCCCTCCCCCTCCATGTCCAGCAACCCTCCTCTCCCCCCTCCCCTCCCCTCCATCCACCCATGTCCAGCAACTCTCCTCTCTCCTGCCCTCTCCCCTTCTTCCACCGTCCAGCAACCCTCCTCTCCCCTTCCCTCCATCCAGCAACCCTCCTCTCCCCTGCCCTCTCCTCTCCCCTTCTTCCACCATGTCCAGCAACCCTCCTCTCCCCTTCCCTCCATCCAACAACCCTCCTCTCCCCTTCTTCCACCATGTCCAGCAACCCTCCTCTCCCCTTCCCTCCATCCAGCAACCCTCCTCTCCCCTGCCCTCTCCTCTCCCCTTCTTCCACCATGTCCAGCAACCCTCCTCTCCCCTTCCCTCCATCCAGCAACCCTCCTCTCCCCTTCTTCCACCATGTGCAGCAACCCTCCTCTCCCGTCTGCCCTGTTTCCTTCCTGCCGTACCTTTAAATATTATAGTTTTGCTGGAGTCGCGGGCAGCCGGCATTGAAGACATTGGCAGGCTTACACCGGTTCCAGCAGCCTTCCCTTCCCTCGTTGCAAGTCGGATGATGGCTCCGCCCTCGTAGATACAGGAAATACGTCAGAAGAGGGCGGAGCCATCATCCGACTTGCAACGAGGGAAGGGAAGGCTGCTAGAACCGGCGTAAGCCTGCCGATGTCTTCAATGCCGGCTGCCCGCGACTCCAGCAAAACTGTAATATTTAAAGGTACGGCGGCGGCGGGGGGCGGGGCAGTGGAAGCCTCTTATACGGGGCGCCTATGGGGGGGGCGGAGATGGGGCGGCCTAGTTTCTCAGCAGCCCTGACCCCCAGCAGCTATAGAAAGGGGTGGGAGAGGTGGCACCCAGAGGGGGGGGGGAGGGTAGTGCTATGAGGCAAATACATAGCTGTGGTGGTGTGTGCTGGGGGAAGGGTGAGATATGTGTGTGCTGGGGAGGAGGTGTGTTCTAGGGGGAGGGGGTGGTGTGTGTGTGTGTGTGCTGAGGGAGGGGGATGTTTGTGCTGGGGCAGGGGAGGCTGATGGTAGTGGTGGTGGTGGTGGGGGGGGGATAGAATAAGATATGGTGAACTCAAATACTGCACTGACCTTTACTGGAAATTAGTCTGTGTGAGTCTGGTGCAGAGCCGCAACTGGTGTGGTCCCTGGTCCGCTCAGTGGGCAGGGGGGAGGGAGTCATCATTCTCTTGTTCTGCTTGCTGTTGCTGCTGCTGTGTGTCCTCTTGCAGTGACTGTCTTCATTGCAATGCAAAGTTGTGCGGCATGCAGCAGGTCATGAATATCTTTGCGACCTTTTCTGGGCTTTAGAGGAGCTTTGCTCCGCAGTGGTCAAGGCATCTGAATCTGTTTTTCTGCTGGCCAAACGTGCACTCAATGATGGTGCGGGTGTTCTTGTGCCTCTTGTTGTATTCCTCCTCATTTTGTGGGTGGACAATAGGAGTCATTAGCCAAGTTCACTGGGAGTCACCTGTAGGGGGAGCAGGATTCACAGACATGGGTGTGTATTTGTGTGTGGATCTTGTGGAGTGCGTGCCATGGGTGTGGGTTCTGGGGGCATGTTGAGGGAGGTAGGTTGGTGACATAAGGGGGAGGAGTTGGTATGGGGGATAGGAATCCTAGCACTGCTTACCTAGGAGCCAGCTGCAAGTGATCTCCTCTTACTCAAATCTGAAGTAGATTCCAGAGTGCTGCAGAATATATTCATTGTGGGTGGACCCCGGATACTGAGTACACACAACCACAATCTCCTCCTGAACATCACACATGACCTGCATGTTCATGGAGTGATATGATTTTCTCTTCCTATAGGTCTCCTTGTGTGCAGGGGGGGGGGGGGGGGGGGTGGGGGGGAGGGGTGTCTGAGTATGATATGTGTGTAGTTGATGATGCCAGTGACTGCGAGGAAGCAGTCTTTGATGTAGAGCTGAGCCATGATATCTGAGGGTATGGGGTCAGGTGAGAGGATCCCTTAAGAAGTGTCCCTTATGGATATATACTCAGGAACATTCACCAACAATAAGCACAATGAATGAATTCTTCCTTCTGCCAACAACTCCCTCAGTTCATAAACCCATCACCCACACCATGCAAAGACCATAGTTTGAAAAATTGATTAAGTTCCGGCTCCTGAGGATGCCTATTTAGGCAAAACATGATGTCATCTCAGGCTTGGAGAACCTGAAATCAAGCTGCTGATGTGAATAGTTAAGCAAATGGTTTTACTTGAGCATTTATATGGCTGTGTCTCAGAAGTGGGTTTTTCTTCAGGACAATTTTGTTGGGACGTACTCAGATCACTCTACCTAGTTTACCTATTCAATTGAGGACCCATACTATTACTTGTGCCTTGCAAATTGACTGGGAATATAAGGACGGACTGTTATCTTTAAGGTCTTGAGGTTCTTTGTCTTTGCATGGTGTGGGTGATGGGTTTATGAACTGAGGGAGTTGTTGGCAGAGGGAAGAATTCATTTATTGTGCTTATTGTTGGTGAATGTTCCTGAGGGTTAACAGCTGGGATGGGACGGTGTAAAGATAATTTATTGCATGTATTTTAATGTATTGGTTAATAAAGATTTAACATTTATGCATTTAGTATTGCTAAGTGGTAATAATTAGAGTTGTATTGAGGTATACTGCCATTTTATAGATTGTGAATCCAGTTTTAAATTTCATTTATGGATATATGGAGTGTTGTGATTAGAATAGAGGGACTGATTGAAAGCATAGTGACCCAATTAGGACAGTTTTTCTCTTTTGCCATGGAAAAGTTGTTGGTTTGGAACAGAGGATGAATTCCATTGAGATGAAACCCCAGATGCTGGAATTCCAGGTTTCAGTATGACAATATATTGAGTTTTCAGCAATTAAAAACAGACTGGTATTACACAGGAAGATTAAAGCTGTGGAAAATCAACTGAAAGCCAGGAATCTGTGATTATTGAATTTTCCGTCAATTTATATGCTTTCTGCTGAAATATTATTTAGGAATTATTTTTGGGAACAATTGTCCTTGTCCAATTTTCTTTGGTAAATTGTTAATACTTATTTTTTCCTCAGTGGTTAAAGTACTCTGGAGCACCATTATTCTATAATTACACAGGTAACTCAAAACTGCTTCCCGGTCTGGCCCAAAATGCCCATGATTCTCCCATTTCCATGCCCCCTTTTTGGGCTGTGCATCAATCCCAATGAAATCTAATTAGTGCCAATAACTGCTCGTTAAAAAACAATTATTGGTATTAATTGGCTTGTTATTCTATTAAATTACACCTGCAAATTGGGAGCGTGTCTAAATTCGGAACAGCAATTTTTGGTGACTTTTATAGAATCGGGAGGATAATGTGCTAGCTGGTTAACAGTTTATTTCAGTTTGATATACTGCTATTTGGTATGTCCAACATAGCATTTTACAAATTATAAAATTCTATAAAGAGAGTTAGGCATAAGTACAAAATAAGAAAGTTACAATTGTTTTTCATAGCAAATGCAAAGAGTCTAGCTGTTTGATTCAGGCTAAAGTCTAGCATCATTCTCTTTTCACAACGCTCTGTCTTTGGGATGTAGGATAAAACTTAATCTACTCTCCACCCATGACACTTCCCCTCCCCCCCAATTTTTTTTTTTAAATTAGTAATACTCGGTGGCATCCCATAAAGGTCTGCAAAGATTAGGACAGTTGTTAGAGCTCATAGATGTGTGGAGATCCCAGTGACAGAGATTATACCCATCATGCGCGAGCACATGCTTCCCAAGCACGAATAGATTATATACTCATACCAGAAAATATGCTTGATAAGATTACGGACACGCGCATAGGGCCCTACACGATTTCAGACCATGCCTGGGTGTGTCTCGAATGGGAATGGGGAGAGCGGAAACCCCAGGGGAACTCATGGCAGTTCCCGTTAGATCTAGTGGGAGATGAGAAATTTAAAGCTAAGTTAAAAGAACGATGGGAGGATTATGCTGTACTGAATCAAACACACACAGAGAACCCTCTCTTATATTGGGAAGCTGCGAAGGCAGTGCTGCATGGGGAAATAATCAGTTACTACCACCACTTCAGGTCAGCCCGCAACAAAGAAATAATAAGGTTAAGTAAATTAATATGTAAGGCCCGCCAGACCTATGGCAGAACACATGCCGAGAGCCACCGTACTAATCTCCTAGAACTCCAGACCAAACTAAACATGTTGTTACACCAGCGGGCCACGAAGTCTCAAACCTATTATAAATTTCAATTAAACAAATTTGGGAACAAGGCGGGACGCCTGTTAGCACGATTGGCCGCCCCGAAAGGGAACAAGAGACAGGTCTTACAAGTGAAGGGAGAACATGGGAGAATGGAACAGAAAACGGAGAAGATATGTGAGGCCTTTGCCAAATATTACAGTACCCGTTATGCGAAACCAAGGGAACAGGGATTACCGGAATCTCTATATTTAAATAATCTAGAAGTACCGGCCCTTAACCAACGAGACAAAGATCAATTAAACCTGCCAATTACGGTGGAGGAGGTGACACTGAGTATAAAACAAGGGAAGCTGTTAAAGGCACCTGGCCCAAACGGTTTACGCATAGAATTTTACAAGTTATTAGGCGACCATATTGCCCCGACGTTAACCAATTATTACAACAAAATAATAGACACGGAACAACCTCCGGAGGGTGTGTCCCTTGCACGAATAGTGGTGCTACCAAAACCAGGCAGGGATCCACTAAATGTGGAATCATACCGTCCAATTTCCCTTCTGAATGTGGAAATTAAACTACTTGCGAAAATAATGGCCAATCGCATTAAAAAAGTCCTGCCAAAATTAATACATGAAGCCCAAACTGGATTCGTAGAAGGTAGAGTAATAGCTAAGAACCTACGGAAAATCATAGGGGCCTTAGAGAGAAGGAAATATGAGGATACGCCAGCCCTTCTGATTAGCTTCGACGCCGAAAAGGCGTTCGATAAGGTCCACTGGACATTCCTATTCTCCACACTAGAGAAATACGGATTTGGCGGTAGATTTGTATCAGCAGTGCGGGCCCTTTACCACGAGCCCAAAGCACGGATAAGAGTCAATGGGATGGAATCGGCGGAATTCCCAATACATAGGGGAACACGACAGGGTTGCCCCTTGTCGCCATTATTGTTTGTCCTGTCACTAGACCCACTGATCCGGGACATTGTAGCTAGCCCGACGATACAAGGAGTGCACATGGGTCAGGCCGAATTCAAAATAGCAGCTTTTGCTGATGACCTTTTGGTACTGATCACAGACCCTCAGAAATCGTTTTCGGTGTTAATGGAGACTCTAAAAGAATATGGGGACTACGCATGGTTGAGCTTGAACCTGACTAAATCAGAAGCACTAGCCTCATCTGAGGCAGTGAGAAAATCCTGGGACCAGGATTTCCCTTTGAGTTGGGCAGAGGGATCATTTAAGTATCTAGGAATTCACATGACTATGGAACTAGAGAAGCTACATGACTTAAATTTTCATGTCTTATTAGAGGGAACAAGACGCCGGCTATGCAGTTGGGAGGACCTGCCACTATCTCTGAATGGCAGGATAAACTTAATACGTATGGTGATATTCCCAAAATGGTTGTATCTCCTGCAGACATTGCCCCTGCGCCTGAAAAACAAAGATCTCGCACACATAAACAGAATTCTCAGCAGGTTTTTCTGGGCAAAAAAGAAACCTCAAATACAAGCTAAAGTAATGAAGGGAGGATGGAACAGTGGAGGCTTGGGAATGCCAGACTTAGCTGCATATAATCAAGCATGTCTACTTAGACACATAGGAGATTGGGTAGGCCAATCCAATGCATTTACGCCATTGGAGTTGGAACAGGAATACTTTACCCCATACAATGTCATTACACTGTTGCATTTAGACCAGGGACAAATTCCGACACCATTCAAACACTGTCACTTGCTGCAACCTATGCGTAAGGCATGGAAGACACTTATTAGGACTATGGGGGGCAAGCCAGAAACATCAGAACTCTTAACGATTAGAGGGAACCCGAATTTTGAACCTGGACAAACAAACCTGGCCTTTTAAAGGTGGGAGGTACAAGGGATCACTAAGGTGGAACATTTGCTTAGTAAAGAAGGAGATATCATCAAATTTGAGGATTTGCAAAATAAGATAGGAAGTGCATGGGGGGATCATTTTGTATATGTACAAGTCAAACATTACATTTTGAGCCTCAATCAAAACACACTACGATTGAAAATTGGCGAACAGATAAAATTTTTTCAGGCCTTGGAGGTGGTAGGGATGTCAGTGTCAACTATATTCCGTGCTCTGGTGAAGAGGGGCCCCACCAAAGATTTAGGATACATCAAACGCAAGTGGGAACAGGACTCGGGGGGGGGGGCATTTGGGAAACTGGGATGTCGGGGCCACACTGAGACGCATTCCGAAGCTCACCATAGACGAGAGGCTCAGAGAGAGTGGATATAGAGTGACAATGCGTGTTTATATCTCAGGGCAACAATGGGGACATATGAATCCTACCAGAGAAGCGAAATGCGCTAGGTGTGACAATGAAGCTCCCACATTATTTCATGCCTTTTGGGCTTGCCCGAGTATTCGTGTATTCTGGAGGCAAATTCAGCGCTTCCTGATTAAAACGGTACAGTTAACAACAAGGGGGACGTGGGACCATTACGTGCTGGATACACAGTCTGCATTTAGCTCACAGGTGAAAGGACCTAGGCTGTGGTGCCGCAAAGTCTGTCTGTTGGCTCGAAAGACCATATTACAAAAATGGATATCCCTGGATCCACCAGCATATTGGCACTGGCGGAACCAAATACATGAAATGGCAACCTGGTAAGCCAGAGAGGCGAGAGGTAACCCAAAAAGGAAAAACATTTTCATGCAAATATGGGGTCAATACATACAAGGGCTGAGTCCACGAGGTAAAAGTTTATTGCTTAACCATTTGTGATATGTTTTCCGATAACCTGATTTATAAGTGAGTCCTGTCCCTGATGTGGCGGGGGGGGGGGGGGGGGGGGAGACAGTAGGGGGGGGGGGGAAGGGGAGGGGGGGAGAGGGGAAGAAGGAGGGAACTAGGGGGGGGAAGAAAACATGAAAAACTTTGTTGATTGTAGATCTTATACGGCTTACACCAATGTATGCTAAAAGTACTGACGTAATGTATAGGAGTTTAATGGTTGTACACCTTTGGTTGACCTATATGCAAAAACTGTTGAAACATAAACGTGTTGGGGAGGGGGAGAGTGGAGGAGAAGGGGGTGGGGCGAAAAATTGGTAAAATGTTTGATGACGGATCTTATCACTTAGTTTGACTATGGATTTTGATGTTGGCCTTTTTGTTCAGGCCAGAATGGAATGCTTTGTACTATGTTGTCATCAATAAAAATGTTAAAACATAAAAATTAGTAATGTACAGGTTAGCATGTGCAAATAGGCAAAATGCTGCCAAATGCTTTAACATATTTCTGCAGTAGCCTGTTTGTGTGTGCTGAGCACATGTTAAAGACAATGCCCTTTAGTAAAATGGCCCCTTAGTTTTCAACCAAGCTGTAAATTATATTTTCCTTGAGCCTTCTCAGTTAGAAACTTTTCTTCTAGATAAGCGGGTAGGAACCGGTTGAGGAACTAGGTGGGGTATTGTGGTTAGTAGGCTACCTGAGATCAGGTTTTGTAAGAAGTGTTTCTCCTTCTTTTGATTATTATTGTTTATTTTGCTTTATATGACTTCCTTTTTCCTTAATGATGTGGACTAGAAGGGATTATTGTTTCATTTTCTAATTTATTTCATTGTGTTGATTATTGTGTGAGTTCTTTGATTTCAGTATTGAATTGGAAAGAGATGATTTCAAAATTAAAAAAAATAGTAACATAGAAAACCTTAAAAAATTAATGAAAATTGGGAAGAAAAGCCAAATTTTCAGAAAATGAGCTCAATGTGTGTTGCCTGTTCATATACCTAGCATTTATATATGTAATGGATGTAACCAGTCTCATGCAATTATAAAAAAGAAATGCTCCCTGATGCATAAAAGCAGGATATTTGTAAAAACAATCACTTCATATTAGTTTCTTGTACTATATAATATACTGCAGCTTTGTGAAAGGTCAGAGGATGACCTCAGTTAAGTGATTTAATTATTTCTAAATTCCTTCAATAATAGATTAATCACTTAGTGTAAGGTGATGAAAGCATCAGCAGATTAGTGTGAATATATTTAGAAACATTAAGCAATTGGATATGAGAGAGTATGGTCAGTTATTTACTATTTTATTTATTTGGATTTTGCTCACACCTTTTTCAGTAGTAGCTCAAGGTGAGTTATATTCAGGTACACTGGGATTTCCCTGTCCCTGGAGAGCTCACAATCTAAGGGCCCTGTTTACTAAGCCTCGCTGTCTTCAGCCAGGCCCTGGATCTTCCATCTGCCACGTGCTGCTTCCTCTGAATCAGAGGCTCTGATGCAACTTCCTGTGTGTGTGTGGGGGGGGGGGGGGGGGGGCATGGCAGAGGAAAGATGCAGGGGCTGTCCGAAGGTATCCTGTCATACTGTACTGCTATCTCTGGCAACTGATGTAAACTTTACAGGTCCATGAGGGAGTGAGAGAGGTGAGGTAGCGGTGCTGGACCCACAAGGAGGGAGACAGAGGTGGGGGAAAGGGAGACTGGACCAGGGTATGGAGATGCCAGCCCAAGGGAGGGAGAGATGCCTACCCTGGGGGGGGGGGGGGAGAAGGGAAGGGGTGCTGCCAAAGCAAGTTGGCTCAGGGCGCCACTATCCCTTGAGCCAACCCTGCGTGCACATCTCACTGTGTGATATTCTATAACAATGTGTGTCCAAATCCCATAGTGCACAATCCAAAAGGGGGTGTTACTATGGGGCGGTACATGGGCACCCATTGCTAAAGAACTCCATGGATATGCACCTAAATTGGGCACAGGGAATTACACCTGGTTTTAGCAGGCTTAAGTCCTGGCGCTCAAATCTGGATACCAAAATTGGTGCTCAATGCTAATTCTATAATGGGCACTCATCTTTGATCCCCCCCCCCAAATCCAATCAACCTTCAAGAGCTGCTTCTATCATTTGTGACAGCTACGCTGCCTCTCTCCATACATTGTAAAAGCAAGTCTTTACAATGTATGGAGAGAGGCAGCGTAGCTGTCACAAATGACGGACTCATTCAAGTTAAAACTCAACGCAGAAAAAACTCAATGTCTAGTTCTCACCTCCCAATACAACACAAACAACTACCCTACAATAACTACACCCTACTGCACACTTCCCATCTCAGAAAATCTGAAAATTCTTGGAGTCACCATTGATCGAAACCTCACTCTGGACACCCACGCGAAGAATACAACAACAAAAAAAATGTTCCAATCAATGTGGAAACTCAAAAGAATAAAACCTTTTTTCCCAAGAAACGTCTTCCGCACCCTAGTACAGTCATTAGTAATAAGCCACTTGGACTACTGTAATGCTCTGTACGCAGGCTGTAAAGAACAGACCATCAAAAAACTCCAAACAGCCCAGAACACTGCAGCCAGACTCATTTTTGGAACACCTAAATACGAAAGTGCGAAACCCCTAAGAGAGAAACTGCAGTGGCTCCCGCTCAAGGAACAAATTGAGTTCAAGATCTGCACGATTGTACATAAAATCATTCACGCAGATGCCCCACTCTATATGTTAAACCTAGTGGACTTACCGCCCAGAAATGCCCAAAAATCGGCCCGCAAATTCCTCAATCTGAACTTCCCCAGCTGTAAAGGAATGAAATACAAACAGGCTTATGCTACTACCTTTGCGTACAAAAGCACACAGTCTTGGAACGCATTAGCCATGGCCCTGAAAACTATAACCAATCTAAACAACTTTCACAAAGCATTGAAAACACACCTCTTCAACAAAGCCTACAAAAGTCACCCTCAATGAAACAATTCATTCCTTAAATCACCCAAGTACACCAAAAAACACCTCGCACACGACCTTACCGAACACCTTTCCATCTAAATCCTCCTTCACCTTTGCTTATGATCGACTGTTTTTTAAATCATGTAACAACGTTATCATATCTACACTCTGTAAGCCACATTGAGCCTGCAAAAAGATGGGAAAATGTGGGGTACAAATACAATAAATAAATAAATAAATAAATAGAAGCAAGTCTTGTCACAGTGGTTCATACCACTATAACATCAAGACTGGATTACTGTAATGCACTCTACAATGGTCTGAGTACAAAGGATTTCCAGCAACTCTAATTGAATCCAAATGCTCCAGCAAGACTGATAGAAAGTTGTAAACGTCGTGGCCACATCATACATTTTTGCAAAAACTTCACTGGCTACCAGTACAATACAGGGCTAAATTTAAAATTCTATTCAAGGTCTTTAAAGGGAAACAGGATGGGATTTGATATATAGTGTCTTTATATGGTTACAATCAAAGCTATTTACATAAATCAGGTACTTATTTTGTGCCTGAGGCAAAGAGGGGTTAGGTGACTTGCCCAGAGTCACAAGGAGCTGCAGTGGAAATCAAATCCAGTTCCTCGGGTTTTCATTGCCACCATTAAGCTACTCCTCCACTTAAAGGAAATGGGCTGGAATACTTGATGAATAGGATCTACCTCTACACACCTCCAAGGTCACTAAGGTCCTATCAAGGATCATCCCTAACCACACCCTCTCCAAAGGACATCACACGATGTGACACCCACAGGACGATATCTACAAGGAACTGTAGAATCTAAGTGTGATTTCTTAAGCAATGGAATGAACATAGCATGTTTCCTGATAGGTGGAACAAAACCCAACTGTAGGCTAGCAGATAAAAAAGGCAGAATGACTGGGCCCAGTTCAAGGGAAAGTTGCTTTATAGCTCAAGGAAGCCAGGGGTTCTGAGTAGATGAAGTAGGTTTGAGATATTGCAGAGTTTTGACTAGGGTTGTGAGGGTTGAGAGCTGGAAAAGAGGACCAAATAGCCTTCTAGTTTAAATGCCTAGAAACATATTGTCTAAACTTCTCCCCAAGGATTTTTTTCCTGCTACAGTGAGATGCAGCCCATCGTTACAATGCATGTTTCGCTACATGCTGTTTCAAGGAATGTCCCCTAAAAAGACATTCCCCCGATATTTAAAACTATTTAACCAGCCAGGAACAACACCTGGCCAGTTAAATGGCACTTACTGGTGATATTCAGAGGAGGCATAGCCTGTTATGCCCTGCTGAATGTTCCCTGCCAGTTCCTAGGAGATAACCAGCTATACTATGCAATATAGCCGGCTGTCCCTGAATAATTCATATCTGGCTATTGTAAGCAGCCACATCAGGCCACTTAAATAACTAGTATATCTTTAGCTGATTTAAAGGTAATCGGCTATCTCAGAATATCGAATTAGCCAGTTTACTTTAAATTGCCTAAAAATAAACCAGTGGAAATGGCCTGGCATTGACTATCCAGACTGACCACCGACTGCGGGAGTTAGCTGGGCTCCCTCCTGCACTTTGAATTTCGGCCTCATTAAAATTAGATGTCCATTCTTAAATGTGACGCCTCAAAACCTTTACTTTGTTGTACTTCTACTAAACAGTACCTCATCTTGCCAAACCCCACCTTTTAACTTGAAATTTTCAGTCCAGATGGCATCATTGTCATTTACCTGCTCTTTATATAAAGTCAGCTGACTTCAGTCTTAATGAATAACAGAAACCCCTGTGGTTAAACCAATGTCATCCCTTCAATTTAAGCATTCAATCTCATCGGAACCACTGAATTTAAAGTAAATTTCAGCTCTGATTCTTATAATTAAGAAATCTTTCATAATGGCCACCCTGATTTATAACACTCCATCTGATATCTTGAATGGTATGTTCTTTCTCCAACCGGTATTGCACTAGAGGAGCCTCTATGTTCTCTGGTTATGCTCAGTTTGTGTTCATTTCATCTTAAACGCACTGGTTGACTGCTGAGACTCATGAATACTAACTTACATGGGCACACTACGGTATAAATTGCAAAATGTAAGGTGTTTAGTTATTATCTCTATATTCGTCTGATTGTCAATCCACTTTGCACTGATTAATGCTAATGAGCACCACTGGCAAAAAGCCACATTGAGAGACTCATTTTCAAAGCACATAGACTTCAAAGTTACATAGGGTACACTATTTGCTTTGAAAATGAGCACCTGAGTGTGTGACCAGAATCCAAAATTGGATTTCTTACCTCATATCTTTGAGACAGTTGTTCACCTAGGTCATTTATATGCTATAGCAGGAAAATTCTTCAAAAATCGAATATAGTTGCATGACATGCCAATGCCTTCTTATAGATTAAACTATGAATATGGTAAAATTAATATGAATAGTTACTTGAATATGGTAAAACACATGTTAATAACTTCTGCCATAGTAACCTTGTTCTGTAATAATGGTTCTTGTTGAGCAAATCACGCCCTCAAATAAGCTTGTTTTAAAGCCTTCTTCGGATATCCATGAGCCACAAATCTTGATGTCAACAATTCAGACTGGCATTTGAGCTCCTGTAGACTAGTGCATATAAAACAATCATGTACAAGTCACTTTTACACTCATTTCTGAGCAGATGTAAATATTCACACCTTCAATGTAGAGAAACAACTGTAGCAGTATTTTAGAAAGACGAGGCCATAGGGGCTTATTTTCAAAGCACTTAGACTTATAATGTTCCATAGGTTCCTATGGAACTTTGTAAGTCTAATTGCTTTGAAAATATGGCATGTCTTTTATAAGATAACTGAAATATTCTTTGTTCTATATTATTCTTAGATTGACTGTTTTCTTTGTGTTACCAATAAAAATTGTTTGGAAAAAAAAAGGAGCCTTCCTGCCAATTAACCTAGGCAACCTGTTATAAGTTGCCCTATAGTGGTATTATATAGTGTTATAAACATTGAGGTTAAAAAGAAAACCTATTTAAATGAAAAGTAAATTCTGACAAATGTTCTGGCAGTGTTCCTTCTTTTATAGGCAGTGTTCGGACTCCTACTAGAGGGTATTAAGGACCTAACTTTACAGGTCTCGCTATATAAAGGAATTAGGAATGGGGATTTATTTGAACATAGACTCACATATTACAGAGGTAGTGTGTCTGCAATGACATATACAGTAATGTTTTAACATTTTAAAAGTTATTTTTACCTTCAGCTGATATTTTGTTCCATATAACAGCACCATGCACTCCCAGCCAGGAAACTTCAGCCTGCCAAAAATAAAATTAGTTAAACAGGACATTAGCTGTCCTGACAGCTGGAATCTTTAAACATATGTTGGTCTTATAATGATATCCTCTCTACTTAATGACTTCATTGGGATTTTTTTACACTAATAGCTTGTAATTGATTTATAATAATTTTCTAAGTAATAAAACAGAGTAGGGGATTACTTATTCCAAATGTAAACTAGACTGCTACCTACTATTTAGTTGGCAAAGTACTGAACTTTAATGTGTATGTTAAGACTATGTTAGCATGCATAAAACCTAGCATGCTATCCGCAAATGCTTTTGCGTGCATGCTACATCAAGTTTAGAAAATGTTAGCGGTAGGGATGCACATTTATTAGTGCACATCTGGGGCCTCTTTTGCTAAGCCGCGCTAGCAATTCCTGATGCGGCAAATGAGAGGAAGCCCATTTGATTCCTATGGGCTTCCTCTCATTTGCCAAGTGGGAATCGCTAGCGCAGCTTAGTAAAGGAAGCCCTTGGGGCCCTGTTTACTAAGGCGTGCTAGCGCACTAATGCTATAGACGCCCATATGGGTGTCTCTAGCATTAGCATGCTCTAATTTTTAGCATGTGCTAAAAATGCTAGCATGCCTACAGCACAGCTTAATAAACAGAGCCCTTGGTTTATTAGCACTTTAAAAATTAATGCATGTTAAGTTGATTAGCACACATTAAAAAAGTTCTAATGCACATGAGCGAACAAAGAAATATTGATGTAAGGGAAAGAGTACAATATAAGGAGATCATTTTATGAACCTTTTTGTGTATAAAATGCTGATTTATTCAAATAAATCTCCACCTCAGTGGTATAGCTATGGGGGGGGGGGGGGGGGGGGCTCGAGGGCCTGGGTCTACACAGTTTGGGCTCAGGCCCTCTCCAAACATGCAGCTCCCATTAAATGCCTGGTGGCGATATCAAAGCCCCATCTGCCAAAGAAATTCGTTACTAAGCTGCTGCCCTCCTCCTTACGCTGCTCCATAGTAACATAGTAGATGGCAGATAAAGACCTGTACTGTCCATTCAGTCTGCTCAACATGATACCATATTCAATGAGTTTATGATGTGATACTTCATGTGGATACCTGATCTTGATTTGTCCTTGCCATTTTCAGAGATGCCTGGCACTGACCTTGTTCTAAATTTCTGAAGTTGTCGAAGCCCCTGAAAAGCTCCACTGCAGCTCATTCAAAACTATTCACCCACAATCAGGTCACAGAGCTACTGAAGATGGACATCACTGTCTCTAAAAATTCAACAAGAACATAAGAATGGCAGGATTGTGAAACTCTTTGCTGTTAAGGATGTGGTTATTTCATTCAAATACCACTGCAGGCATTTTCAGACTTGATATGAATCAGTGTTCTGGGTAGCCATGTCATATCAGATGTCCAAGAATCCTTAGAGCAACTGCAAACATTCTGAATGCTTTATATAGATTACTGAAAGCTTTGCAACCCTTCTGTCTCTGTCTTGCTTTCTCATTCCCTTCTCGTGTATGGCTTCAGCTAAGACTACAAGGTGGGAAAGGGGTGGCCATTTCCCATCATCTTTAGATTTATTGTCCAGTGTACCTGCAGGGCTATGGTTGGCCATGGCACCAACATTAAAGGATGCTTAAGAACATAAGAAGAGCCATGCTGAGTCAGACCATGGTCTGTTGAGCCTAGCATCCTGTTTTAGACAGTGGTCAGTCCAGGTCCGAAGAGTCTGGCAGATCTCAAAAAATAGAGACTGATTTCTTCTGGAGCGCTGTTGGTTATCAATAGAAATCAAACAAAATAAAACATGGAAAAGAAAATAAGATGATACCTTTTTTATTGGACATAACTTATACATTTCTTGATTAGCTTTCGAAGGTTGCCCTTCTTCGTTAGATCGGAAATAAGCAAATGTGCTAGCTGACAGTGTATATAAGTGATAACATTCAAGCATTACTATGACAGTCTGACAGGGTGGGAGGATGGGGGTGGGTAGGAAGTATGCATGGGGACATCAAAGCATATCATTGATATTCTAACAGGGTGGGTGTGGATAGGTGAGGGGAGGGTGATCAACAGAGACATACAGCTTTATGGTTTATAATGGGCTAGGAACCCCAGATCCTTGTTAAGTCCTTTCTGTTGGGTGTTAAAATATTCAATCATTCTGACTTCAAAGGTCTTATGTTCTTGTATGGTTTTAAAGTTACCTTTGAGGATTCTCACTGTGAAGTCACTGGTGCAGTGTCCTGGTCCTGTAAAATGTTGCCCAACAGGCGTGGGAACCCTGCTGGCACCAGTATTGTTTATATGATGTCTATGTAAATTGAATCTTGTCTTAAGCATCTGGCCTGTTTCTCCAATATAGCATCCTTCATTACATTTTTTACACTGAATGATATATACCACATTGGAAGATGAGCAAGTGAAAGATCCCTTTATGTTGAATATCTTTCCTTTGTGGATGACTTTGGGGTCCTGTGAAATATTTTGGCATAGTTTGCAACTGGATAAATTACAGGGAAGTGTGCCCTTCTGTTCCTTTTCAGTCTGTGAAGGAAGTTTACTTCTGATTAGCTTGTGTTTTAAATTGGGTGGCTGTCGGAAGGCCAGTACTGGTGGGGATGGGAATATCTCTTTCAGTAATTCATCCTCCTGGAGTATAGGTTGTAGATCTCTTATGATTTTCCTCAGTTTTTCCAGCTCTGGATTGTATGTCACTACAAGCAGGATTCTGTCTGTGGATTTTTTCTTTTTGTACTGTAGCAGATTTGTACAGTACAAAAAGAAAAAATCCACAGACAGAATCCCGCTTGTAGTGACATACAATCCAGAGCTGGAAAAACTGAGGAAAATCATAAGAGATCTACAACCTATACTCCAGGAGGATGAATTACTGAAAGAGATATTCCCATCCCCACCAGTACTGGCCTTCCGACAGCCACTCAATTTAAAACACAAGCTAATCAGAAGTAAACTTCCTTCACAGACTGAAAAGGAACAGAAGGGCACACTTCCCTGTAATTTATCCAGTTGCAAACTATGCCAAAATATTTCACAGGACCCCAAAGTCATCCACAAAGGAAAGATATTCAACATAAAGAGATCTTTCACTTGCTCATCTTCCAATGTGGTATATATCATTCAGTGTAAAAAATGTAATGAAGGATGCTATATTGGAGAAACAGGCCAGATGCTTAAGACAAGATTCAATTTACATAGACATCATATAAACAATACTGGTGCCAGCAGGGTTCCCACGCCTGTTGGGCAACATTTTACAGGACCAGGACACTGCACCAGTGACTTCACAGTGAGAATCCTCAAAGGTAACTTTAAAACCATACAAGAACGTAAGACCTTTGAAGTCAGAATGATTGAATATTTTAACACCCAACAGAAAGGACTTAACAAGGATCTGGGGTTCCTAGCCCATTATAAACCATAAAGCTGTATGTCTCTGTTGATCACCCTCCCCTCACCTATCCACACCCACCCTGTTAGAATATCAATGATATGCTTTGATGTCCCCATGCATACTTCCTACCCACCCCCAACCTCCCACCCTGTCATACTGTCATAGTAATGCTTGAATGTTATCACTTATATACACTGTCAGCTAGCACATTTGCTTATTTCCGATCTGACGAAGAAGGGCAACCTTCGAAAGCTAATCAAGAAATGTATTAAGTTATGACCAATAAAAAAGGTATCATCTTATTTTCTTTTCCATGTTTTATTTTGTTTGATTTCTATTGATAACCTTAAGAGTGGACTAACACGGCTACCACACTCCTCTTCTGGAGCGCTGGAAATTTGCCTTCCTGGCATCAATGAAATTGATGTGGTGATTCTAGAAAACAGTAGGGATTGCAGGTAAAGGAGACATAATTGCTGCAACAGTACCATTATGTAAAGAGTAGAGATAGAGGAGAGAGAGTGGGAGGCATTAGTTTAGAAATGTTCATTGTATAAGTAAATCTGATTTATATACAATGAAAATTTCTAACCTAATGATTCACAGAGCACAGTTGTTCCCCCCCCCTAATATTCTAGTACACTTCAAAATGTTTAAGGAGCAGTGTTGACACAGATGGAAGTAAAGGGCCACCCTCAAGTTTTTAGCATTATCCTGATTGCGCAGAAACACTTTACTGCAAGTGCTCTGTTTTGCCAGGCTTCAGTTAGTTCTAGTCTGCAAAACGGGTGAAAACAAGGCTACAATAAGTGATGGCTATTGTGAGAAAGGGGGTGGCAAACCGGAGGGGTGGTGGAGGAAAGGGCTATCTGTGCCCGCCAGGGATCAAAAGAAGAAAGAGTGGGACTATAAGAACTACAAGTCCCAGAAGCCCGAGCTGAGCAGGAAGCAGGAGTGGGAGGAGAAGTCCTCTCAGAGGGGGAAGGGGGAGGAGGTTGATTGGGAGATGAAGTCAGAGGGAGGGGATGAGGAACACCTGTGGGAGAAGGGAGTGGTGGAACAGATGGATTGGCAAGGGGGGGAAGGGGGAGGGGAAACAGAAGAAATGGATATCTCAGCATTTGCTCAGGGCCATGAGGAGAGGAGAAAGAGGGCTGTGTGTACTGGATAACAAAAGGTATGAATTCTTTAACCCGGTGGGTGGTTGTCAGGAGTTAGTGCTGACAAATGAGGGAGGTGGGTCTCTAGGTGTAGCCAGTATGCAGTGCTAAACCTAGAGGAATTCATACCGTAGGGGAAACTTTGGAACTTTATAGTGGTGCTTGAGAAAAGCTGAACTGTGTGATAAGCATTTGATTCTGAATAGAGACTCTAAAGAAAGGGGCCTGTGCCAGGAACAGGTCCCAGTCCAGAGGCCTGGTCGGGGACTTAATAGCCGGACTGGAAAGAACCTAGGCGGCTAGTCTATGAGGAGGGGGACTCCACCAGGAAACAGATACGTGCCAGTAGCCGGTAGGGGTTGAACTAGGGGGTGGGCTACTGGCTGGAGAGAACACAACTGTGTAAGCCTGAGGGAGGTTTGCATAACTTGCAAGGATTGCAGACAGCACGGAGAGGTGCGGCTGGATGGTAGACAGCACGGAGAGGTGCAACTAGAGAGCAGACAGCCCGGAGAGGAGCAGGAGTCTGACAGTGGTGCGGCTGGAGTACAGACAGCACGGAGAGGTGCGGCTGGATTGTAGACAGCACGGAGAGGTGCAACTAGAGCGCAGACAGCCCGGAGAGGAGCAGGAGTCAGACATTTGGTGGCAGTGGAGGGATCGGTCGAGCCCGAGTTCCAGTAAGCCGAGGAGGAGGACGGAGGATCGAGACGGACCAGAAAGCTGGGGAGCTTGAACCCGAAGGCGAACAAACCTCCTGCTTCCGGTGAGCATAGTGGGAGCAGGGGGGGATTGGAGGGCGGAGTGGAAGTGTTGTGAGAGTCCACACTTGGGTTTTGTTTTCTCTTGTGTTTTCTTATAGGAAGAAGATCAAAGTTATCGGGATGGATCCGAAAGAGATGTTTGCCTTTATGACTCACCAATTTCAAAAGCAACAAGAGATGGCACATAAACTTATGGAGGAGTCGTTGGCAGCTTCCCGAGCACAGCAGCAGCCACTTTTGGACCTATTTCAGGAATTTCTGCGGACTGGAGGACGAATGTCCGGACCTAACGAAAGTGGGACAACCGTGCGGGGCGAAGGGGCTGCTGGACTGGTAGGACCTGTGGGGGTGAACTGGTTACCTTGGGGAAAATTAACTGAAGCAGATAATATCGAAGATTATCTGGGGGCCTTTGAGAGGGTGGCGGTGACAGCAGGATGGCCTCAGGAGCAATGGACCCTAAGACTAGCTCCTGCGCTGGCTGGGGAAGCTTTAGCGGCTTTTCGGGCCCTACCTACGGGCCAAATAACAGACTACCCAAGGCTGAAAGCCGCTATTTTGGATAGGTTTGGGCTAAGCAAGCATACGTACCGAAGGAGGTTTCGGGAGTTCAGGTGGGGGGAGGGAGAGACACCTAGGGTACTTGCTCAGAAACTAAGTGATTTGGCAGGAAAATGGTTAGAGCCTGAAAGACGGTCCATGCAACAGGTAATGGAAGACCTGGTGCTGGAACAGTTCTTGGAGTCCTTACCTAGAGGGCTTCAGGTTGACTTGATTAAGCGGGGCTGCAGTACCCTCGAGGAGGCAATCCAGAGCATGGATTGTTTCCTAGAGTCGCAGCATTGTGCCCACAGGGGAACCCCGCCGGGAGGGGGATTGGGAGGTCCAAAAGGGCATCAGGTTCCCGAAGGTAGGGGCATGAGAGTGTGGGAGGGGAGAAAAGGGGAAGAAAGAATGTGTTATCGTTGTGGGCGGAAGGGCCATGTGAGGAGAGACTGTGTGGTGAAGTTACAATTGGTGGCCGGAGGGGGAAAGGGGGGCAGGGAGGAGTTCTGCCAACGGGTAGAAGTGATGGGGGTGGGGGTGGAGGGGCTGTTGGATTCTGGAGCAGACCAAACTATGCTAGCCCAGTCCTTGTGGGAGAGGATCAGGGAAAAGGGGGTTGGGGGAGGGGGGAAGAAAGGGCGAGAGGTCACCATACAGTGTGTGCATGGAACTTCCAGTAGGTACCCGTTGCGGCAGGTGAGGATCGTAGGACCTTTGGGGGCTCATTGGGTCTGGGTGGCGGTACTACCTAGGTTGCCTCAGGCCCTTATCTTAGGAAGGGATTGGCCCCCATTTTCGCAATATTTGAAAGAGAGAGAGGGGTTAGTGGTTACCCGGTCCCAACGGGGTGCGGAGGGGACGGAGCAGGAGCAGGCTTTGGCCCAGATATTTCCGTTTCAGATGGAGATATTGGGGAACCCGGGGAAAACCAGGGATTCGGGGGGGCATAGGAAGACGGGGCAGCGTCAGCGGGCTCAGTCTATGAAAGACTTGGAGCAGACGGCGGATTTCCCTGAGGAGGCAGGGGAGGTGCAGGAACAATTCCCCTCTTTTAAGAGGGAACAGCAAGCCGACCCTACTCTGCAATATGCTTGGACGCGGGCAAGGGAGGGGGACAGGGAGGTGCAGGGACCTGGGTTTGTGATAGAGCAGGGCCTTCTGTTTCGGACACCTGCAGGAAACGGAGGAGAGGGGGGACGGAGCCAGTTAGTGGTGCCGAGGGGATTTAGGAATCTACTGTTACGGGTAGCTCATGATCATCCTCTGGGGGGACATAAAGGAGCTCAGAATACGGTTTCCCAATTGTTACGGCGCTTTTATTGGCCCGGGATATATAAAGAGGTGGAAAAGTATTGTGAGTCTTGCCCTTTATGTCAGAAGGTGGCCGAACAGGGTCCAGGGAGAGTCCCTTTACATCCTTTGCCCCGCATAGGGACTCCCCTAGGCAGGATTGCGATGGACATAATTGGTCCTCTTCCAAAATCGACTCGGGGGTTCTCCTATATCTTAGTAATCATGGATATGGCCACCAGGTTTCCTTGGGCCATTCCGTTACGAAGCATTTCGGCTAAAGTTATTGCGGCGGAACTTATTCACATTTTCTGTGAAGTAGGATTCCCTCGGGAGGTGCTGACTGACCGGGGGTCTAACTTTAGATCACGGGTTCTAGCACAGGTATGGGAGGCCTTCGGGATTGTTCACATTTGTACGGCTGCATATCACCCGCAGACCAATGGCCTGGTAGAACGTTTTAATAAGACCCTGAAGACTTTGCTTAGGAAGGGAGTGGGCTCTTGCACGGAGAAATGGGATCAATTGCTGCCCTTTGTCCTGTATGTCACGAGGGAGTGTGTGCAGGCCACCCTAGGGGTGTCGCCCTTCGAGTTGTTCTTTGGGCGGGCACCAAGGGGGGTCTTAGATATAGTGAGAGAAAGATGGGTACCTCCGGAAGCCGAGGATAACACTGTAATATCTTATCTGTATGATTTAAAGGGGCGCTTGAGGCGGTTGGGGGTTTACTCTAGGGGCCGATGGCAGGCGGCTCAGCAGTATCAGAAGGCCGCCTATGATAAAAAGACCCGAGTCCGGGAGGTGGCGATAGGGGCTAAAGTGCTGATCATGGTCTCAGATAGTCCTCATAAATTTAGTGGGAACTGGAGGGGTCCGATGATAGTTACGAGGCGGTTGGGCCCAGTCACGTATGAAGTGAGGAATGAACGGGGGAAGAGGCAGACTTATCATATAAATTTGATCAAACCTTGGCAGGCCCGGGAGGTGTGTTGGGCGACTGCAGAGGATTTAACGGAGGAGGATCTCGGTCCTCAGATATCGGAGATGGATTCTAAAGGGGGGTTGCAGGTGGGAGAGGATTTAGAGGGACCCCAAAAAGATCAGATAAGGGCTCTTTTGGGAGAATTTAAGGATGTGCTGACTCCTTGCCCCGGGGCAACGAGATTGATTACGTACGATATTGTAACGGGGGAGGGAAAGGTAGTAAGGCAAAGACCGTATAGGTTATCACCCATGAAGCAGCAAGAGGTGAATCGGCAGGTTAAGGAAATGTTGGAATATGGGGTGATTGAGGAATCACACAGCCCCTGGGCCAGCCCGGTAGTGCTGGTGCCCAAGACCGATGGAACCTGGCGGTTTTGCATTGATTTTCGGCAAGTTAATGCTCTATCGGACCCGGATGCTTATCCCATGCCGAGGATAGAGGAACTACTAGACCGACTAGGGTCAGCCCGGTTTCTGTCAACGCTGGACTTAACAAAAGGCTATTGGCAGATTCCGCTCTCTACTGCAGCTAAGCCCAAGACAGCCTTTTGTACTCCTCTTGGCCTGTTTCAGTTCAAGCGGATGCCATTTGGCTTGAATTCAGCGGCGGCCTCTTGCCAACGCCTGTTAGATCAGGTGTTGAGGCCTCATCAGGCATATGCCGCCGCGTATCTAGATGACGTCATCATACATAGCCAAGACTGGGGGTCTCATCTTCTACAGGTGGGGAAGGTATTAAAGGCTTTTCGGCAAGCTGGGCTTACACTGAATCCCCAAAAATGTTATTTTGCACAGAGGGAGGTGAAATATTTGGGTTACAAAGTAGGAAATGGCCAGATAAAACCATTACAGGGTAAAGTCGAGAGTATCCAACTGTTTCCCCGCCCGGAGACCAAGAAATTGATGAGGGGTTTTTTGGGGCTAGTGGGATACTATCGGAGATTCATTCCTCACTTTGCTACATTGGCCGCTCCTTTGACCGAGATGTTAAAGAAGGATAGGCCCAACCGATTAAGGTGGGGGGAGGTGGAGCAGGGAGCGTTTGTGGCCCTACGGCAAGCCTTGTGTGAGGAACCTGTACTTAGGGCCGTAGATTTTGATAGAGAATTTATTCTACACACGGACGCTTCGGGCACTGGGTTGGGGGCAGTGCTGTCACGGGTTTTTGAGGGGGAGGAACACCCAGTATTGTATTTGAGCCGAAAGTTGCTCCCTCATGAAACGAGGTATGCCACTATTGAAAGGGAATGTCTAGCCGTGAAATGGGCCATACAAAAATGTCAGTTCTATCTGGAGGGACGGACATTCAAATTGTTTACAGATCATGCCCCTTTAAAGTGGTTGTCCCGGATGAAAGATAGCAATGCCAGATTGATGAGGTGGTATCTGGCATTGCAACCCTTTCAATATCACATTGAGCATAAAGCGGGGAAGTTGTTGCCTCATGTAGATGTCTTGAGTCGGGTTGCTAGCCCGGGGAACGAGGGAAGGTTGGAAAAATGGGCTAGCAATCGCTTAAAGAGGGGGGTATGTGAGAAAGGGGGTGGCAAACCGGAGGGGTGGTGGAGGAAAGGGCTATCTGTGCCCGCCAGGGATCAAAAGAAGAAAGAGTGGGACTATAAGAACTACAAGTCCCAGAAGCCCGAGCTGAGCAGGAAGCAGGAGTGGGAGGAGAAGTCCTCTCAGAGGGGGAAGGGGGAGGAGGTTGATTGGGAGATGAAGTCAGAGGGAGGGGATGAGGAACACCTGTGGGAGAAGGGAGTGGTGGAACAGATGGATTGGCAAGGGGGGGAAGGGGGAGGGGAAACAGAAGAAATGGATATCTCAGCATTTGCTCAGGGCCATGAGGAGAGGAGAAAGAGGGCTGTGTGTACTGGATAACAAAAGGTATGAATTCTTTAACCCGGTGGGTGGTTGTCAGGAGTTAGTGCTGACAAATGAGGGAGGTGGGTCTCTAGGTGTAGCCAGTATGCAGTGCTAAACCTAGAGGAATTCATACCGTAGGGGAAACTTTGGAACTTTATAGTGGTGCTTGAGAAAAGCTGAACTGTGTGATAAGCATTTGATTCTGAATAGAGACTCTAAAGAAAGGGGCCTGTGCCAGGAACAGGTCCCAGTCCAGAGGCCTGGTCGGGGACTTAATAGCCGGACTGGAAAGAACCTAGGCGGCTAGTCTATGAGGAGGGGGACTCCACCAGGAAACAGATACGTGCCAGTAGCCGGTAGGGGTTGAACTAGGGGGTGGGCTACTGGCTGGAGAGAACACAACTGTGTAAGCCTGAGGGAGGTTTGCATAACTTGCAAGGATTGCAGACAGCACGGAGAGGTGCGGCTGGATGGTAGACAGCACGGAGAGGTGCAACTAGAGAGCAGACAGCCCGGAGAGGAGCAGGAGTCTGACAGTGGTGCGGCTGGAGTACAGACAGCACGGAGAGGTGCGGCTGGATTGTAGACAGCACGGAGAGGTGCAACTAGAGCGCAGACAGCCCGGAGAGGAGCAGGAGTCAGACACTATTTCTCTCAAAGAAGACTGATCAAGAGGGATGATCTGAAAGCAGTCACTTTCCACCAAAGCTGGGATATTTCTCCCAGCCTTTCCACCTCTGGTTCTGGCTCTCTAAAATGGCTGCTGTTACGTGGTGTGTAGATAGAGTACCTGCAGTAAAAAGGGCTGGATAGAGTCGCTTTGGGGTATGAGACACATGGTGGTGCTGTCAGTTAATTGATCTTTCTTTTTTTAGTATATGGCAAAGGGTCAATACTGGTATATCTGTAGTTAATATTTCCAAAGACATCTTAGGCATGAACAGCTCTCAAAGGGCCCTGTTTACTAAGCTGTGCAAGGGCGCATTAGCATTTTTAGAGCTCCCTAAACACTAAAGACACTCATAGAAATATATGGGTGTCTCTAGCATTTAGCATGCGGTAAAAATGCTAGTGTGCCTTAGTAAACAGGGCTGCTTCAACAGTAGAGAGTCTTCTTAGAGAAGAGATGTTTGGATGCTAGTATCTTTTTTATTTATGCATTTATTAAGTATTTGGTGTACTGTCATTCAAAATTAATAACATGGTGGTTTACAATTCAATAAAATCATCACCAGAAATCAAATAATAAAATTTGAGGAATTGTAAATGGGATGTACAATAGGAGGGGGTGAAGTAGCACAGTATAAAATCCAGTAAATCACTGAATGAGGATGAAAACAAAGGAGAGGTTTGATTTGTGAGGGATGTTCCTGGTTGCAGCAGTGAACTGCCCCCAAAGTAATTTAAGCTCCTGTTTTGCCTGACAATGTAGTCATCCCCCGCCTCTGACCATTCATTTCATAGGGAGCACCCCTAATATTTCTGCCTTGCCTGACCTGCAAGGAATCAGCTGCCTATACCATCATGGGAGTAGAGCAGAGCAAAATAATATCTGGCTGTATAGACTGTGTTATTTGGCAAGGAGCAGATGGACAGACAGCCAGCATGCCATGAGTCTTGATACCAGCCACTGATATGCAGTGCAGGCTAAAAACGCTGTATTTTGGAGATGCTGGGGAAATTGCTGTTGAAAAAATTCAAATATGGAGCTGCTTCATGCAGGTGAGTTTTTCATCTGTATTTGTGCAGGGATATGTACACAGCTGGAGGGAGTTCATACGAGTCGAGTGTGACCAAGAGAGAAGATTAGCATGAGAGCACGAGGTAAGGAGAGGCAAAAAACCCATGCCTTGGAGGACTGTTAACATTGTGAGGGGAGCCCTACACTAATTTCTGGAGAGAGCCTGAGCAAGTGGCAAAATCCTTCAGGAATTTCTGGGAGGAAGTCAGCTCATCAAGCTCATCATTGCCCTAAACACAAGGTGGTGTTCTCCCTGAAGGATGGCCACCTTATGCTGCCCCAAACACCTTCATTGCCACAAACCTATGCCCATTCTTCTGGAGTGCTAACAATGTGCAGAGACTTTGTACAAATCTGATGACTCTACTGACTCTGATAGTCCAGAGAAATCCCCTGGACCTTATGCTTTACAAAAAGGGAAAGGGAAAAGGGACTTGATATACCACCTTTCTTTGGTATTTTGCAATTACATTCAAAGTGGTTTACATATATACAGGTACTTATTTTGTACCTCGGGCAATGGAGGGTTAAGTGACTTGCCTACAATTTGACTGCCCATATTTGACTGACTGTACATTTGTCCTTTAGATTGTAAGCTCCTTGAGTAGGGACTGTCCTTCTATGTTAAATTGTACAGCGCTGCGTAACCCTAGTAGCGCTTTAGAAATGTCAAGTAGTAGTAGTAAGTGACTTGCCCACAGTCACAAGGAGCTGCAGTGGGAATCAAACCCAGTTCCCCAGGATCAAAGTCTGCTGCACTAACCACTAGGCTACTCCTCCACTCCCGAGAGAGTGATACCTGGAGGAGAGATGGGAGGAGGCAATTTAAAAGAATTCACAACAAACCTGGTCGAACTCAGTACCAGAGCTTGGCCAGTTTGTCACTGGGGAATGTACACCCAAACACACCTGTACAAGACTTTCCAACATGTGGTGAATTTGTTACACCAAGGATTTGCAGACGTGGAGTGTGCCAACCATGTAGTGATAGCTCTGAATCACCTGGATTTGCATCAGAGAGCAGCAACACTGTATCTGCCAGGCTAGTGACTTTTGTCTATGTGGTGTCTCTGTTACTATGTAAACTCTGAGTTGTTGAGCTGGGTAGAGCCCATACAAGACAGCAGATGGAAAAAATATCCACTCAGAGAGCCTGGTCTAATCAGGCATGTCAACCAGTGCCTATTCCCCTTAGAATGAGTACCCAAGTAGACTTTTGGGAAACTTCAATCCATTTTATTATCAGCATGCCAGCCATGGGTCAGGATTTTAAACATATCATCTTACAAGACCCTGAAACTGGTCTGCCTGTCCCTGCTAATCTCTATGATTTTACTTGCTTGTCTTTTGGGAAAATTGTGTTTGGTGAAGTAGAAGCTGAGGCATTAGAGCTTGAGGGTGCTATTGTATCAACTGCCGAGTCCAAAGGAGAGGACTCTGGGGACCCAGAATTTTGCTCTCTGCCATCTAAACAGGTGAGTGCATTTGAAGATCTTAGAGAAGAACCTATTTCCCTCCATTGTTTATAAAATCCATGGCTTGAACCTGGAAAATGTGGAGAATGGAGACTGCCTAGACTGAGCCATTCTGAAAAACAGGGGCACCCATGATATATCAGCTATGGAACCTGCACTATCCCTATGTTCCATTACATGTGATGGCGTTAGTAGAATCCAAGAGAGACTCTTGGGCTAGAGATGAAATCTACTGGAGATTTCTACCAGATCCTGAATTAAATGGCTATACCTGTGGTGACAATTTCATGAGTGGCAGAAGGGACAGTCTATATTACAGCATACTATCTATGATGTAGATTTTATGTAGTTCTCTGTGCCTAAAATTATAATAGGTGGCACATCTGCCTGATTCACTATGGTACAGCATTTTAAATTTGGGTACAGTTTTGAAGAAGTGAACTGCTTTACATTTCAGAGACTGCTAATGTTTTCTGTATGCAAGTTTAGGGCCCTATTTACAAAGGTGTGCTAGAGTTCTTTAGCACGCGCTGTATAGATGCCCACAATATTCCTATGGGTGCTTACACAGCGCGCACTAATTTTTAGTGTGCAATAACGAATGCTAGCGTACCTTTGTAAACAGGGCCCTTAGGGGGTCTTTTACTAAAACTTAGCTCGTTATCTGCAGCAGGGCCCATAGGAATAAAATGTGGCCTGCTGCAGATAACTCAAGCTAAGCTTTAGTAAAAGACCCCCTTAATGCCTTATTTTGCAGGTATTATGTAATATCTAGCCTCATTGATGTGCTGAAATGCAGAATGTTTATGTACTAAAGGGTCCTTTTACAAAGGCACGCTGAAAAATGGCTTGTGGTAGTATAGGTGTGGGTTTTGGGTTTGCACCGATCAATTTTTTAGAATGCCTATAAAAAAGCCTCTTTTGTTTTCCCAAAAATGGACGTGTGGCAAAAAACAAAATTGCCGCGCGCCATTTTGGGTCTGAGACCTTACCGCCAGCCATAGACCTAGCGGTAAAGAATCTGGGCGGTAATGACCTATGCGTGTCAAATGCCACTTGGTGCACATCCGTTACGTGTGCCAGAAAATAAGAAATATTTTTCAGACGCGCATAGCAGATGTGTGCCAAAATTGAAATTACTGCAAGGGCCACGTAGTAACTGGGTGGTAACTCCAATTTGGCATGCGTTCAATATGCCTAGGCGCCTATGCAGCTTAGTAAAAGGGGCCCTCAGTTTTTGTGATCCGTTGATTTTTGCAAGAAAGTGATTGTTTATCTATCTATCCATCTATCTATTTTTTTTTTGTAAGTAAAGAAATAAAAGTTCATGTTTGCAGAAGTGTTGATCTCTCAGTCAAAGATCTGTTTACATAGTTAGAGATGTGCTTCCATAAAGAAGACACCTCGCTTTACTGTTTTGAAAAAAGAAATTCCTGTTTGCACTGCCAAGGAGAATATTGAGAGGATCTCTAAAACAGATAATTTAAAGAAGTATGTATTTGTGTCATCATAAAAAGTTATTAGGTTATTATAGTCTAATTAGAAAATTTGTTAGCTCCACTGTGCTCTACTCCAGTGTTTATAGTTAATGTGTGTAATTAATTGCTGAGGTAGGTTTTTTTTTTTTTTTTTAAAGGCAGAGTCCCTCTTCTATTATTCTTAGGGCATGCATCATAGTCAATTGGGAGGTGTGTTGACTCTCTCCTTTCACCCTGAGAGGCAAGTAGATTTATCCTGCTTTTGGGAAAATCCTGTGTGACCAGATTTATTGTTGGCTCACATCTGTGATTATCCCTCTTCATATCCAGCAATATTAATTAACATTTTTCTCTGTGGTGACTGCAGCATCCACAGCTCATACAATTTTTATGATTAGTATTGTATTTGATAATTCATGGTTTCTCTCTAATTCAGAGGAAACCTTTCGTTAAGGGTTAATTAAGAAGTGAGTAGTATATTTAGTACACCTGTGTTTGTGCTTACAATTTCCTGGGAGGGCACCCTGGGGAAGGTAAGCCTTTAACACATTTAAGTAGAAGTGATGGGTGAGGACATCCCAAATGATTTCCTCAAGCCACATTGGGAAATCATTTGTTTGCAAAGGAGGAGAAGGTGTAACATTGGAAGAAAATAAACAGAGTAGCTGAATGAATTTATCCCTTCTATTGCCAAGTTTTTTGGGGTTTTTTTGTCCCTGTGTGACTATTCCTATGCAGCCTTTTGTTTTGTTTGTTTTAGGTTTCCAGCCAATGAGAGCAGGCTGCCTGCAGATTTTAGAAGCATTTTGCCCCAGTTTTTTTTTAAATGCAACCCTAGAAATCCTAGGTTGCACTTTTGGCTAACTTTTGTTTTATGCACCTGCTTGGACACTCAGACCTTCTGGCACCATAACCTTCCAGAGATTTGGGGAAGTAACTGGAAGGGGAGGATGTAGGGGTTTGATTTTTGGAGGGATGTTCCTGGTGGCAGTAGTGAACTATCCCAAAATAATTTAAGGTCCTGTTTTACCTGCCAAAATTGTTTTTGGTCATCTCCCACCTCTAACTATTCATCTCTGTTATGACTGTGCCCCTGTATCATGCTCTCATTCATCTCGCCCCCTGGTGGTCAGACCTGGTGGTCTCATCTCGCCCCCTGGTGGTCAGACCTGGTGGTCACAATGGACTGTCTGTGGTTTTCCCGGTTCCAGAAGTCATGCCGGTCCGGTCTGGATTTTCTAGCCTGCCAGTTGGTCTTGAGACTTCTTGGAACTAGCAGTTTCCGTACCTGGTGACCTCCCTGACTGTTTGCCTTTATTAACCACCTGGAAGCTTTCCTAGTTTGCCTTGCAACAGAGCTCTTCAGAGGTTTGTCTTCTGTGATTGATTGTTGCTGTGCTTCCTTGCTACTTTCAGTTTCTGCCTATCTCTGCCTTTGAACCTTTGCCTGGACCTGGACTTTGACTTTGCTTGCCACCTGCCATTGAACCTTTGCCTGGACCTGGACTTTGACTTTGCTTGCCGCCTGCCTTTGAACCTTTGCCTGGACCTGGACTTTGACTTTGCTTGTCGCCTGCCTTTGAACCTTGGCCTGGATCTGGACCTTGCCTTTATTTGCCTGCTCACGGTTCTGCTGGGTTTGTGGACTATCTTCCTGCTCTCTGGTGTGGCTTCTGTTCTGGACCTGCCGCTCCAGTCCGGAGGGTACCAGTCTGTCTGGGTTCCGCCTTGTTCCCGGTGGGTGTTCCTCCTGCTGCTGCCGCTCCTCGGCAGTAGCCCAAGGGCTCACTATCCAGTGTTTCGTGTGAAGCTTGACAATCTCATAGGGAAAGCCCTTATTTTTCCTGCCATGCCTGTACCAGTATTCTGAACTGCAAGGAATCAGCCTTCTTATACCCTCACGGGAAGGCATCAGAGACACTTGTCTTGGACAATGATACAGGATTTTCTTGGACCAGACTCAGAACAGGAAAAATTGCTAACTGAAACTGCGTGGTATTATGGGGAACCACTGTACCCCAGTAGGATGCAGCTGAAAGAGTGAGAGAGAGAGAGAGAGAGAGAGAGAGAGAGAGAGATCAATTGCAACCATGTATGCCATCTGGGCTACATCCCTGTACCAGCTAAGGGACTGGTAACATCTTAGGCAGAAGGTTGTTTTTTTTTTTAATCAAGCCTTATGCAGGTTGCAGTGCATACATGCCTGAAAGATGTGAACTGTCATCGAGCTGGTTGCTATTATTCCATCAAGGTACTAATATTGAACTTTAACATCTGTCATATGGAAATCTTTAAATGTGTTTGCTGTACTGGAGAGAAGAAGCAGAGGACTGATGTACATAAGTTGGCCACCCGTATATGAACGGTTATGATATTTTTTGGTACATCAGTTGGAACTAAAGTAAAGTTGTGTTTTGGTTCAAGTTGACAACTGGTGTGGGCTAGTTTATTTGTAGAGCTACAAGTCTGATGCTGTGCACGCTTGGCCTTTGAGCCTGGCTCTGGTCCTGATCAAATAAATTATTTGTGTGCCCTTCTTCCCATATCCTGGGCAGTGACTAGGCATCCGCCTTGACTATATCACTAAGCAAGGAGTTGTATAGATGTGATGTCCAAAAACTCCTCCTTACAATAGGACTTTAAGCAGCATTGCACAGATATAGAGACCTTCAGTCTTTATGAAAAAAAGAAATATTGTATTCACCTATTAATTACTATTAATTTTATTGACATTGTAATGCAGCATACTATACCATACTTTGTATTATTGTTTGAATATTTTTACTGCTGTAATTGTCAAATGTTTATGTTTGATTTATTCTTGCTGTACACCGCCTTGAGTGAATTCCTTCAAAACGGTGATAAATTCTAATAAATAAATAAATAAACCTGCTGTCAAGTGCATACACACTCATGGCGTCAGACAATGTCCTGGCATCGTGTGTGTTTTTATGTGGTGGCTGCAACACTAGCCATGTTACATCATAGGTCTCAAAAGGTTTTAAATAATATCTTTATAAACATGTACGTGCTCATTAAAGTCACAATTCAAATGGCAAGTCTTTGTGATTCCCACTCACGGTGAAACTAAAGTGCAAAATTCAAGCATTGTAAATTTGTCACATTTAACTTTATAAATCCAAAGCAGCTTGCTCAAGTCTTGAATATTGGGTCCAACGAGGGTCCCCGTCTTGTAATCCTGCCTCAGGAACCCGTCTCTGCTCAGTATCAGCCAGTAGCTATCAAATGTTGGGAAGTGATCATTAGATGGTGTGGTTCAAAATTAGGATATACATAGAGTTCTTTCAAAGGTGAGGGTCCTAAACTTCAAGAAAATTAACTTTGTCAAAATGGGGAAATATATGGAATCCAAGATGGCGCTTTGATCACACGCACCTGAGTAAGCTCCCTGGGGACGCTGTGAACTGTTGCCTCTTGCGGGTCCCTCGTTTCGTCGTGCGTGATGGGAAAACGGAGGGGGGGGGGGGGGTAAGGGAGCTCCCCTCGGCTCCTGGGCCCTCGTCAGCATTGAAGCAATCGATTTTACAGTTCCCCAGGATGCCACCGGGACCTCTATGCACGTCGACTCCTTCTGCAACTGTCGACGTGCCGACGTCGATGGGAAGCAGAGATGGGGTTTCTCTGAGCCCTGGAGACCGCAGGGATCCACCACAGCCAGGAAGTGAACTATTCGCTGCAGCCCAGCCAGTATCCGACACCGAAGGGGTAAATTCAGAGCTGACAGAGGGGAGGACAGCGGCGAATTTGAGTGGGACCTTGGTCCCTGTGTTTTCGGCCGAATTGGCCTTAAAGGTACTGCCGCAAGGTATTGTTAATAAGCTCTCTCATACTGAGACCCCACCACACCTCCTTTTACCATCAGGTGGAATAAGTAAGCCTTCTATTGTGACACTTGAGTCACTGTGGGATATGTTATATAACACCCACTCCTCTATGCAAAGTATGCTAAAAGAAAATACTAACGATATTAAAACTCTTTCAGAAGCAGTTCTGATAAAGGCACAGGTGACAGCACAGCAGTCCTCCAAAATTGAAAAGTGGATACTAAAATTCAAGAAATGGAGTCTTTGGAATCCGCTTTGGTTAAGGATAGTAACTTTTTGCATAAACGTTTGGAATACCTTGAAAACCAGTCTCGGAGACTTAACCTTCGGTTCCTTAATTTCCCCAAGTCTCCTTTAATTCCTCTAATTGAGATGACGAAAAAATATATGATTGACATTCTGGGAATGGACAAAGATTCACTGCCTCCCATAATTCGGGCCCATTACATCTGAAATATCAGGGGGACATTGGGAGACCCCCCCTAGATGAGAAATGGGTGAAGAAATTAACCTTACTTCCTTCCTGGAAAGTTCATTGGATGTGATTACCCATAGGACTACAATGCTAGTCACTTTTGTGCTGGAGCCAGATCGGATCGCAGTGTTAAGACTTTCCCTGAGGCATTTGGATGAACTGTTTATGGGCTCCAAAGTTAGGACTTTTCCTGATCTTTCTAGGCCGACACAAGCGAGACGCAGGGCCTTTTTGGAACTGCGTCCCAGAGTAGAAGCCTTGAAAGCAAATTTTGTTTTACGTTTTCCTTGTATATGTATCGTATTGCTTGAGGGCAAACAATTTCAATTTGTAGACCCTAAACAGCTTAAAGATTTCCTAGATGCTAGAGTTGAAGTGACTGTTACATGCCCTCCTACATAGCAGGCTGGAGTCAGGGCCGGTCTTAAGGCGAGGCAACCGAGGCGGCCGTATAGGGCCTCGCGCTCAGGGGGGCCCCGCCCCGACCACCACTCTCCCTCCCTCCCAAGTTCAACAACGCGCGATGGCGACGTGGTGGGGGCGGTCCGCCCCAGATGTCAGCGGGTGGTGGTGGTGAGGGTGCTCCGAGTCCGCTCCCGGTGCTGCTCGTCCTGTCCTGCCTTTAAAAACCCAATTTGAAGCGCTGGAGTAACAGGCAGCAGCGCCTCGCGTCTACCCTTCTACTAAAAATCTCTTCGACGACGTCATTGGGCCTTCCCACATTGAGTCCCGCCCTCCTCTGAGGTAACTTCCAATTACCGCGAGGGCGGGCGGGACTCAATGTGGGAAGGCCCAATGATGTCGTCGAAGAGATTTTTAGTAGCAGGGCAGACGCAGGCGCTGCTGCCTGTTACTCCAGCGCTTCAAATTGTTTTTTTTTAAAGGCAGTTAGGGTGGTGGGCCTGGGCGGCAGGCGAATGGAGCTGGTAGGTGGGGAGGGACTCAGATGGGAGAAGGGTGTGGGGCTCTCAGGTGAGGGAAGGGTGGGGTGGGGAGGGGGTTCTCAACTGGGAAGGAGATTGAGGTGGGGAGGGGGTTCATGGATGGGAGAAGCAGAAGGGGGTGGGGAGGGGGTTCTTGGATAGTTGAAGGGGACGGGTGGGGAGAGGACTGGGGTTCTTGGATGGGAGAGACTGGGGAGGGGGTTCTCGGATGGGAGAAGGGGATGGGTGGGGAGAGGACTGGGGTTCTTGAATGGGAGAAGGGGACTGAGGTGGGGAGGGGGTTCAAGGATGGGAGAAGGGGATGGGGAGGGGGTTCTTGGATGCTTGAAGGGGACGGGTGGGGAGGGGACTGGGGTTCTTGGATGGGAGAGACTGGGGAGGGGGTTCTCGGATGGGAGAAGGGGACGGGTGGGGAGAGGACTGGGGTTCTTGAATGGGAGAAGGGGACTGAGGTGGGGAGGGGGTTCAAGGATGGGAGAAGGGGATGGGGAGGGGGTTCTTGGATGCTTGAAGGGGATGGGTGGGGAGGGGACTGGGGTTCTTGGATGGGAGAGACTGGGGAGGGGGTTCTCAGATGGGAGAAGGGGATGGGTGGGGAGAGGACTGGGGTTCTTGAATGGGAGAAGGGGACTGAGGTGGGGAGGGGGTTCAAGGATGGGAGAAGGGGGATGGGGAGGGGGTTCTTGGATGCTTGAAGGGGACGGGTGGGGAGGGGACTGGGGTTCTTGGATGGGAGAGACTGGGGAGGGGGTTCTCAGATGGGAGAAGGGGATGGGTGGGGAGAGGACTGGGGTTCTTGAATGGGAGAAGGGGACTGAGGTGGGGAGGGGGTTCAAGGATGGGAGAAGGGGATGGGGAGGGGGTTCTTGGATGCTTGAAGGGGACGGGTGGGGAGGGGACTGGGGTTCTTGGATGGGAGAGACTGGGGAGGGGGTTCTCAGATGGGAGAAGGGGACGGGTGGGGAGGAGACTGGGGTTCTTGGATGGGAGAAGGGGACTGAGGTGGAGAGGGGGTTCTTGGATGGTGGAAGGGGATGGGTGGGGTGGGGAGGGGACTGGGGTTCTTGGATGGGAGAAGGGGACTGGGTCTGAGAAGGGGCAATATGGGAAAATGGGGGCCATGCCTCGGGCTGGTGGGGAAAATGGGGTATGTGTGGGTCAGGTGGGAGAATGGTTCTGAAAAGGGGGGCCCTAATACAAGGCATGTGGATGAAGGGGGCTGGAACTGGGGGCTGAAAAGGAGGTTAGGTGGGATAAGAGGCTGGAGACTGAAAAGGGGCAGGGGCTGAAACTGGGGACTGGGGGCTGAAAAGGGGACAGGGAGAAGTGGCTGGGGGGCTGAAGCTCGGGACTGGTGGGAGAAAAGGGCTGGGGCTGAAATGGGGGACTGGTGGGATAGTGGGGCTGGAACTGGGGGCTGAAAAAAGGGGCGGAGAGAGGGGCAGATCCCGGATGGGGGAGCAAGAGGGAGGGCAAACCCTGGATGGATGGGAGAGGGAGGGCAAATGGTGGATTGAAGGAGCAGAGAGAAAGGGCAGACAGTGGATGGAAGGGATAGAAAGGGCAGACAGTGAATGGATGGGGGAGAGAGAGAGGGCAGACAGGGGCAGATGGTGGATGGAAGGGGCAGAGATAGAGGGCAGATGTGGATGGAAGGGGCAGGAAGAGAGGGCAGACATTGGATGGAGGGGACAGCAGAAAGGGCAGACACTGGATGGCAGAGAGAGACCGAAGACAGATGCTGGATGGAAGGAAGACAGTGAAAAGAAGATGAGGAAAGCAGAAACCAGAGACAACAAACTGTAAATAAAATATATATTTAAATTGTTTTGCTTTAGGATAAAGTAGTATTGTAGATATGTTAATAAATGTTTATAATAGAACATGCAAACAAGGTAATCTTTTTATTGGACTAATTTTAATACATTTTGGCTAACTTTCGGAGAAGAAAACCCCCTTCCTCAGGTCAGGATAGGATACTGTAACAGCACTATACTGTATTGACCTGAGGAAGGATGTTTTGGCCTCTGAAAGTTAAACATATTAGTTCAATAAAATGGTATTTTATTTTCTATATTTGTTTTATTTCTATTTGTTAATTTGTAAAGTGGTGATTGGTATTTGTTAGTTTTTTTCAAATTTACATCTGCTTTCTTTATATTTTGCACAGTACTAGAGGACATTTTCTGTTTCTGTGGTGTTGCATTGTATGCAGAGTCTGGCATCTTGGGGGTTCAGTTTAATTTTTGTCTAAATAGAAAGTTTATGATTACTTATTCTATAGTGGATTAGGGTGTATCTATTTGTGAAAAAGACATGGCTTTCAGTTGGCACTGACTGCAGGATCGACAAGTCCTGGAGCTGGGGGCCTTGGAGCTCAGAGGGAGGGGTGGCGGGCCCTGAAGCTAGGGTGGTGGCGGAGTTAGGGTGGGGGCAGGGCTAGGGTGGGGCCCCATCAAATTGGTCTGCATAGGGCCCCGCACTTGCTAAGACCGGCCCTGGCTGGAGTCTGAACTTAGAGGTAGCAATTGTGTAATAATAATCTAATATTTTTGCTTTTTTCCTTTTCTTGGAATCGCTTTTCTTTTTATAGTGGACGGAAAATAGTGCTTACTGTTTCCTCATATCTTTATGTAAAGAGATTTTCTTGTTATCTGAATGTGAATTGCATAATCACATTGTTGTGTGAATTGTTAAATGATTAATAAAGGATTAAAAAAATGGGGAAATATCTCAAATAATCATTAGCCTGATGAAAACATCTAAAGAAAGTGGAAAAGCAGTGGGAAAAACTGAAAGGAGATATTTTAAGGGCAGCAAAACATTTGTTAGAAAAGGCAATAAAAGTAAGAGGAGAAGGTGACTGCTAAAGTTCTTGAAAGAAGTAGCTAAATGGCAAGGAAAAAGAAGTTAGCCTTCAAAAACTACAAAAGATTACAAAAACAGGAAGATAAGCAACAATATCTGGAAAAGCTAAGGGAAAGTGGTAAAATAGGCAAGCAAAGATTAAAATGGAAGTAAAATAATCAATACAGTAAAATAGGGAGACAAGACTTTTTGTTTAGCTTTGTTAGTGATAAGAATAAAAAGAAAGGAATATAGTTCTGCAAATCAGAAGATGACAAAGGGAGCAGAAATGGTCAAGGAAAGGTGAAAATAAAGTTTATTGCTGTGTTTCAGTAAGTTGCTTGCATCAGGGGTTCACTAGACTGACAAAGTTCTTCAATGCAAGGCCGGTGGGACAATGGAGGCCCCTGCCATCATTCTGTCCCCTTCCTACCTCCACCCCGGTTGGGTGCAGGCCATGGGTCTGGCATTGAAGAATACTACAGAGGCTTAGGCAAGTATTTTTCCTAATATTGTGCCCCTCTCCCTTTCCTAAGTTGACCTCAGAGTGGGCTCTAAAGGCAGCTGAAGCCTTCTATCATGTACAACTAGAGTCAGAACTCTACAAAGAGAGGAAAGCAGGCTGGGAGTCCTGGGAGGAAAGAAGAAAAGGTTGAACTAGATAACCTGAGGGATCAGAAACCACCCTTCATCCTGGGGTCTCCAAGAAAGGGGCCAGAGTGATGGAAGCCCTTGTCCCCATGAACACACCGTGGATCCTTAGCTTTGTTGTGGCATTCTTATTCCCCCACTTGTTTCCGGTGTGGAGAAGGAGGTCATATAACAGGGACTGCCAGGATCTAGCTGAAGGCACAATGGATGTGAATATAGTAACCACCAACATTGTGGAAGCCTTCCATCCCAAGAGCCGGAACTGTTTGTTACAAGTTGAGTTGGAAGGACACCCATATCAGGCACCGGTGGACTCCAGCAATGTCAACACCCTCATCTGGAAAGAAATACTCATGACTGCAGTTGAAATTATGAGTGGATTGTGATCTTGGCATGCATACATTGTGACCAGAGGCAGTATCCTACAGCTCAAGTATCCTTTAAAACACTTGTGGGGCAAGCTCATTTGGATGCCCCCATCTTGCCTTGGCTACTTTACCCAGTAGTGCAGGGCTGGGATTTTCCAAATTTTGTGCTATCTGGGCCCAGCTGGCCACTGGCCCAAAGAAGAAGGAGGAGGCTTTCTGTCAGATCTTCCTGTGAGAAGAGCCTGACTTATATTCTGAAAACCCAAAACTGCCTAAATCCTGCCATCAGTGGATATTAGAGAAACTGTGTTGCTCTTTGAATTTAGGAGTTGCAGTAGATGAAGAACCAGAGCAGGGGGAATAAGGCTGTCCGGACTTCCCAGACCCTTTAGACAGTCTACCCAAATGGAGTAGTGAAGGAACTATAGGGAATTTTAAAAGGGCACAGTCAGAGGATGAGTTCCTTAGAGCAGCATGGGCTAGAGTTGTTACAATAGATGGGACCCCTGTGGGTAACCAGGACCCCTCTAAGGTAGCACTCTCATATTTCATAATAAAGAGTGACTTGTTGTACAGGGTGACCAAGAGAACCCTGGAAGGGGAAGAGGTAGAGTAACTGTTAATCCCTCAACATTACTGTTGGAAGGACTTGCAATTAGCCCACAATCACCTGTTAGGAGGTCACTTGGGGGAGGAGAAGACCAGGGAATGGATTTTGGCTCGGTTTTTCTGTCCGGGTGTATTCAAGTAAGTTGAGATCTTTTGTCAGTCCTGTCCAACCTGTCAGCTTAGTAGTCGTGAAAGGGTTCCACTTGCCCCTCTCATGCCCATGCCCATTGTCAATGTACCATTCAAAAGAGTGGTGATGTACTTCGTGGGACCCTCTAGAATATACCTCCCATGGCAACAAGTATGTCCTGGTTATTTTGGACGATATTACTCATTACCCAGAGGCCATTGCCCTGTGCAATATGAAAATTAACACTGTGACCAATGCTCTGTGGGAAGTCTTTTCCTAAATGGGATTCTTACTGAAATACTGAATGATCAAGGCACTACCTTTATGTCCAGGGTCATGAAGCAAGTGTGTGCCCTGCTTAAGATAAAGACTTTGCAGATGTCCATTTAACATCCATAGACAGATGGCCTGGTAGAACATTTCATTAAGATTCTCAAGCAAATGTTGAAAGAGTTTGTGGCCAAAGACAGGAAAAACTAGGATTCTCTACTCCCATATGTACTAACTGGGATATGTCCAGATTTCAACAAGATTCTCTCCATTTGAACTGTTATATGGATGGAGACCTAGGAGAATCCTGGATATGTGTCAGGAAGCTTTGGAGGAGGAATCCATCCCAGGAAGGAACTTGGCCGAATATGTGCTCACCAAGCAGCAGATGCTAAAGAAAGCCAATGAGGCAGGCAAGCTATGCTTGGAAAAGGCTCAAGTGTGTCAAGCCCAAGCCTATAACCAAAAAGCAGTACAGAGAACCTTCCAGCCAGGGGACAGAGTTTTAGTCCTCTTACCCTCCTCAGCGAGGTCGTTATGAATTTGTGGAAAAGACAGGACCTGTCAATTATATGGTGGCCCAACTGGACAAGAGGAACAAGTCAAAGATGTTCTATGTTAATTTGTTAAAGAAGTGGGTCCCCATGACTGCAGCACTGGTCCAAAAAGATGACTTTGGTCCAGAGATTCTGACAATCTGGGCTCCTGAAAGTTCCATTTAGTGACCAGCTTTCTGTCTCTCAGAAGGTCAGTCTAGAAGAGTTGGTAAGCCAGAATCAAGATGTGTTTTCCAGAATGCCGGGCCGATCCTACCTTGCAACTCATGATATTATCATTGAGCCTGGAATGGTAGTCTGGCAACGCCACTATCGGATCCCTGAGACTGCAATAAGCCATGGCGAAAGAGGTCACTGTGATGCTGGAACTGTCATGGAGGAGTCAACCAGTAATTGGTCATCTCCCATTGTGCTGGTACCAAACCTGGATGGGAGTATCTGGTTTTGTATTGATTTTTGGAAGGTGAATGTTGTCTCTAAACTAGAGGCCTATCCAATGCTGTGAGTAGATGAACTGATCGAGTGACTGGGAGAAGTCCAATTTTTCTCAACCTTGGCCTGACCAAGGGATATTGGCAGGAACTGCTTACTTCAGCTGCTAAGGAAAAGACAGTCTTGTTCACGCCCCCAGGGTTTGTTGCAGTTTACAGTGTTGTTTGGCCTCTATGGAGCTCCAGCTACCTTCTTACGCCTTGTCTACTGCCTACTTAAACTGCATAGTGACTGCGTGGCTGCCTACTTAGTCTACAGTAAGGATTGGAGGACCTATCTTATCCAGGTAGAAGCAGTACTGGATAGTCTACATACCACTGGGCTAACAGCAAATCCTAAAAAGTGCTTCTTGAGAAGGCAAGAAGTCCAGTATCTGGGAAACTCAGTTAGGAAAGGACAAATGAGACCTCAGATCCAGAAGATAGAGGCAATTGCCCAGGTACCAGTACCCCAGATGAAAAAACAGGTATGAACCTTCCTTGGGCTCATTGGTTATTACCTCCGGTTTATTTCGGGGTTTGTTGAGAAAGCAGAACCACTAACCCACCTCCTGCAGAAGGCTCCAAAAAAAATATACTAGACTGGAGAGCTGGATGCTTCCTTTCAGACCCTGAAAAAGGACATTTGCTCAGAGCCGGTGCTAGTCAGCCTGGACTTCAACCGACCCTTTATCATGCAGATTGTTGTGTCAGAAGTTGGACTTGGGGCCATTCTGTCTCAGGAAGTGGATGAGGAAGACCACCAGGTGTCCTATATAAGCCGGAAGCTATTCATGAGAGAGAAGAATTATGCGGTCATTGAAAAGGAAGCCCTAGCTGTTAAATGGGTCCTGGAGATGTTCCAATATTATTTATTAGGACAATACGTCCTGTTGGTCACCGACCATCAACCCCTTCAGTGGATGGCTCGCCATAAAGATTCAAACGCATGCATTATGCGCTGGTTCCTCAGCCTCCTCCAGCCCTTTAGCTTTCAGGTGAGACATAGGTTGGGCTGAGAGCATGTTAATGCTGATTTTTTGACTCGGGAGGTGGACCTTGATATGGCACACACTCAACAGGGCATGCTTGAGCTGAGGGGAGGATATGTGAAGGGGTATACACCCTTAAGAAGGATCCCATAGGTACTGTGAACCAACTTAAAACCCTTAGCCATGCCCAGGGGGGAAGTGAGATAAGAAAGATGGAGCCAAAACAGGAACTATAAAAGGCAGAGCCAGAGTGTGGTTAAGAGGGCCCAGAGGTAAGGAGCAAAGGATACTGCATACACCTTGACTGCATACCTGTGAACTGGAACCATAACAGCCAGCTAGGCCAAGATTAATTTGCACCTTATAGCTTTGCATGTTGGATCCAGCCTGAGGCAGGCTGGCTGATGAAATGTTAAGAACTGTACTGTTAACTCTGGGAAGCCAGCCCAGAGCCCAGAGGAAGTATTATTTTACCATGAGACTATAGTACATGCAGTGGTCCCGCAGGGGCAGGCCATGGAGGATATTCTTTTGATCAAAGACTAGTTTTGCATTAAATTTCTCCTTCCTCTGTGCACTCAACAGGACCCACTTCTCAACACCTTTAATTAATTTGAATTTGATCACTCTAGTGTACTGTGTGGTGTCACTTTATCCGGATCCCAAGTCTTGCTCTCTCACAGTATTAAAAAGAGCTAAGAAAACTAATGTCTATCAGCTACTATCACAAGGAGAAGAGGTAGATCTAAATATAATACAAACCATCTAAAGGTGAGGTTATGGCAAAGGGGGACCTACATCTATCAGATGCAAATTAGAACATGTCAGCTGAGGATCAAGTAGAAGCAAAGAAATAATGTAATCATTGCAAGAAGTTTTTCTGAGTTAACCAGACAGTATCACTCAAGTTAAGGAGGGGACAATCTGGATTCAAGTGATCATCATGCTGTGTAGATTGATATAAACACTGAATCAGAAACAAGCTATACTAAAACAAGAATCCTATATTTCAAAAGAGCTGGTGCAAGAAAATGAATAATTATCTAAAGGAAACCTTAACATGAGTAGGGGATTTCAAAATTACATAGGAACGATGGACAACAATAAACAGAAATATTGACATGACAAGAAATCAACTTGAAGGAAGAGATCACTATGGGGCTCATTTTCAAAGCACTTAGACTTACAAGTTCTATAGGTTACTCAGTGGCGTACCAAGGGGGGGGGGGCGGTGGGGGCGGTCTACCCCAGGTGCACGCCGCTGGGGGGGTGCTGCACGCCTCTGCTCGTTCTGTGTTCCCTCTGCCCCGGAACAGGTTCCTGTTCCGGGGCAGAGGGAGCATGGAACGAGCAAAGCCAACAGGCGCGCGGCACCCCCCCCCAGCAGGTAAAAATGCACCCGGGGAGGTGTCCTTTCTCCGGGGGGGGGGGGGGGGGGGCGCATCGGCGATCTGCCCCGGATGTCGGCCACCATAGGAACGCCACTGAGGTTACTATAAAAATTTGAAAGTCTAAGTGCTTTGAAAATACACCTATGGCTATTGTAGTTGGGTTTAAAAATATTTGAATAAGTTTTTGGAGCAAAAGTCCATAAATCATTATTAAACAGATTTGGAGAAAGCTACTGCTTATCCTTGGAGTCCATAGTATGGAATCTACAGAAGTTATTTTTTTTGGCATCCTAGCAGGTACATTTACTTGAATTGGCGACTATTGGAGATAGAGTATTAGGCTTGACAGACCTTCAGTCTGACATAGTATAGCAATTCTTATGTTCTTATTGAAGAAGTAGTTGAAAAGTAAGAGAAAAAGGAAAAACATTCAGGAAAAAGGCAGATAGGCAAAATTATCAGGAGAAACAAAGGGAAGCAGGAAGAGCAATAAGACAACCAAAAGCTTGAACAGAGGAGTATATTACCTAAACAGTAAAGGTAGAGAATAAGATATAAATGGAAAGAGGAAGATCAAAAGCTGAATAGTATGAGGTAAAAAGAAAGATGAGATTAGTGAAGAGAATCACATGATTCAATAATTATTATTTTTTTTGGTTCACAGTAGGTGATGGGCTAAAGGTAAAAGGCAAGGAAATGAAAGGATGTGAAGTAAAAACAATGCCATTTACTGGGGAGGGAATATTCAGAAGATAAAAATGAGCAAAGATCTGGATTCCCTGTCACATTATAAACCATAAAACTCTACTGCAGTATCACTTTCTGATCATTTATCTAGTTTCCCTCCTCTCCATTCCCCACATTTTCCCCTTCACACTATGAGTGGAATGGTTTTATGATTCACTTACATATTCTAATATTGCCATCTTTTGCTCATTCTGTCCTGATCTAAGGAAGTTGTTTTTGGCTCGCAAATGTCAGTCAAAAATGTATTGCTAGTCTAATAAAAAGGTATCCTCTTACATTCTTTTTCATTTTGTTTTTTTATTAACCTATATATCTATGATTTTAATGTTACTGCCAGCAGCCTGTTTACCTACCTACCTACCTCTAAGACCCCCTAAAAGTGCTCTTTTGGTTTTCTTTTCTCTCTAACTCCGAAGCCGGTCTGTGGACTTGTGGAGGTTTAAAACTCAGTGTTGTCATTTAAATAGGAACAATAAATTGGTGTCTTTCTGCCTGTAAGAGCCCTGATAGAGCTCTTTTGGTTTCCTTCTCTCTCTCTCTCTCTCTGTCTGTGCTATGTTTTCACTCTTTTTTACTTTAGCAAGTTCTGAAGCTAGCAGCTTTGCAACATAACCTTTCCCTTTAAAATCCATTGGAGAAATGAGTTCAAAATGGTGCTTGTTTCAGTTGATGATGACATCATCAGCCATGAGATCTGGAAGAACTGATACTGTAAGGGCAATTTTATAGACTTTTTAGGCTGTCAAAAAGTTTCATCAGGGTAGGTCAGGTGACTTTTACGTCTTCCTTGTTCTTCCACAATACTTTGTCTAGCTAGAAGCAAAAAGTGCTGTTTTCCTGACCCCACAGACTATGATGATACCAAAAACCAAATGATTTTTAGTTCATTTGGGGCCTCTGTCCATTTGTTTTTCAACAAAATAAACGAAAATGGACCCGTCATGATTTATCCTTTATTTTTAAATGAATCCGCTTTCCTAATATGCACTTTTATGTTGTAAAGTCACCTTGATAGGTGATAGGTGGAGGTAAATCAAAACATTAACAAACTAACTAAATAAATAAATATATGCACTTCCTACACAGTTTCTGATGGATTAAATTAAGTCATACTACCTGAGGCAATAGGAAGTAAGTGATTTACTCAAGGTCAAGGCGATTGTCAGAGTTAGCAGGACTTAAATTCAGCTTCCCTGGTGCCAAGCCCATTGCTAGAACACAGTTATTGTCTGAGGTCTAAGATTTACTAATTATGCAGATCTATAGAAATTTTAATTTATAAATCTAGGAATTTATTATGATTACTTTCATGGGGGGAGGGGGAGGAGGAGGGTTGCATGGATTTTAATTCCTTAAAGAACACAATGTTTGTTTCACACAGAACAGGATTTATGTAATAACTATTATTGGTTGACTTGTTTTGACACATTTTTATGCTTTTCTTGTGAGAATTACAGGCTGTTCCATTTGAGTGTGTATTAGAGGGATTCATAACTTACTGAAATATTGCTGAGAATCACACCATTTGCTAAGGTTCCAAAGATGCACACACTTACCATTAGCTAACCTATAAGAAATACTGGCAATTTCAAGTTCATTACAGAAATATCACATTGAAAAAATATCACATTGGCTATATTTAAAGAAGCAGTACCAGCTTGAACCCAAGGTCCAAAGTACCACTTTTAAATACATAATCAGTTTCTTTTTACTTTAAAGTTTTATGAGAAGATTTGCCTCCCCAGAATTTTCAAATGTGGGCTGAAGTGTGGACTTGGAATCTGGCAGAGGATGTTACTAAGGTGTGTATAATATGAACCTAACTATTGACTTTGGTTCAGGGCCTGAAATCACAAATAGTCTGACAGGCCTCAGTGATAGTGACACTGAATCCAACTCAAGTGTGACTCAAGAACCCATGATCTGTTGAGACATGCAGATGCAAGCAACTTTGAGGAAGGAGCTGGGGTGCAAGAGCATAACTGCCAGGGTTAGCAAAATTGTGGTAACAGATGTTCAGGAGAAAACAGAACCATGATTCCCCTGGGAGAATGACTAGGCCCGATAAGGCTTTCCGAGAATAGTTAACCACATTATTAGCATTAACAGTAAATGCTAACCACATTATTATACTATCCTATATAATAAAATGCACTTCCAACATTCTGAAGCTGACTGCATGGCTGAGGCATTCCTGCTCTCTTATCCATCTCCAGAATTGACATCACGTACTTCCGGGTTCGTCAGAAGCAGAAGTGACCAACCACATGAGATTTCTCAGCTTCAGAATGTTGGAGGTGCATTCTATTAAATAGGATTGGTCAGTTCCTTCAAGCACAGCCAGAGCTCAGCGTCCTGCACAGTAACGCTCAGACACCAGAGAGAGGGGGAGGGGCTGACACCAGAGAGAGGGAGGGAGGGGGGGCTGACACCAGAGAGGGGGGGAGGTATTTCTGTCACACACACACTCTCTCTCTCTCTCTCAAACACACACTCTCTCTCTCTCTCTCTCTCTCTCTCTCTCACAGTCAATGTCTTTCTCTCTCTCACTCTCACACACTGTCTCTCACACACTCTATGTCTCACACTGTATCACATTCACTCTCTATGTGTCACACAGTCACTCACACACTCTCTTGGTCTCATACACTCAGTCTCACAGAGAGTCTGTGTCTCACACACACTCTCTCTCTCGCACACACTGTATCTGTGTGAAACACACACTCTCTCACACTGTCTCACATACGCACTTGCACACACTCTCATTCTCGCACACACACTTTCTCTCTCACAGACACACTCACACCCAGACTCACTCTCTCTCTCACACACACACACACTCACACATTCACTCTCTCTCTCACACACAGTCACTCTCACATACACTTTCTCAAACACACACACTCCGAGGAAAACCTTGGTAGCGCCCGTTTCATTTGTGTCAGAAACGGGCCTTTTTTACTAGTATCCAATAAGTATTAACCACAACATTATCATAACCAATAAGTGTGATTATTGTCATATTACCTATGTATGATGATTTGCTTCCTTAATAAACATATATAAGTATGTACGGAAGTAATGTACTGGAGATCTTGTGCAGCTAACACGGATGTGTATCAGCCTTGTCTCCCATGAAAAACTTTATTGTGTGATTTGTACTTGATAAATAAAGCAGTTTACCTTTCTCATATGCAGCCTTGGTCTTGCCTCACTCTATATATTGGATAGTAGATATTTAATAATTTAGGGTGGGGGACCAAAAGGCCAGAAATCAGGTGCATCTGATATGAAAACCTATAGTTAAATTAAACTTTGCGATTTATAGAGAACAGCAATATAGATTTTTCTACAGATTTTACATATCCCTCTCTCACAATAGTCAATAGTTTAAAATGTCCTAAGCAGGTAGCTACATTAGGCCACATGTTTTGGTCTTGTCCAACTGTGTAGCTCTTCTGTAGGGATAAGTCATTATAAAGTTTTCTCTGTTTTCCAATTATGCCTTCTCCTTCAATCATAGATTTTCTTAATTGATAATTATGATAAAGTTACACCTAAATCATCAAAAATCAAACGTGTTTTGTTACATGTGGTCATATGTGTTTTGTTACACGTGGAGGGACATTTTTGATATGATGTCTAAATCTGATTTTGGATGCTTTGTGAAAAATGTCCAAAAATCCAGTAGCAAACATGGCTATTTTCAAACCAATAAAATGTACAATTTTAGGACCATTTTTGAAAAAAGTCCAAGAGAAAAATGCACAAAACAAGACTGTCCTCACAGACATCCCAGGAGAGCAGTGGGGGTACTAAAAGAAGCATTGCGGTGGACTTCACATAAAATATCCCAGGAACACATCTCACCATTACCCCCTTATATTGTACGATGAGCCCTCCAAAACTTACCAAAAAAACTACTGTACCCAACTATATACCACCACAATAGCCCTTATGCCTGCAGGTGTCACCTATATGTAGGTACAAATATGCTTTGGTGGGATTTGTAGGGCTTACACTTTCCACCACAAGTGTAACAATTAGAGTGGGATATGGGTCTGGGTTCCCTTCTCTACAGTCCACTGCACTGACCACTAGGCTACTCCAGGGACTTGCTTCCAGCTCTAATAGGACTGTCCATAACATCTGAAGCTGTCAGAGGCTTATATGTACTGTGTCTTTCATATCTTTGGGGGATGGAAGGGGGTCAGTGACCACTGGGGAAGTAAGGGGGGTCATGCCTTAATCCCTCCAATGGTCATCTCATCACTTAAGGCACTTTTTTGTAACTTAATGCTTCACTGAAACAGGTTTAGACCAAAATGTCTAACTTTTAGTCCTGGATGTTTTTGCTTTGTTCTATTATGGCAGAAAAACATCCAAGTTTTGGGACTGCCCAAATTCCACCTCCAATATGCCTACTTGTGATTTGGACGCATTGCAGAGAAAAATGTCTCAAATACGAGTTTCAAAAATCAGTGGCTTAATTTATTATTTGCTGTTATGATTATAGAAAGACATAAAGCAGGATGGATTTTCCAGTGTGATGGAGGAAGTTCCAGCAGACACAGGAGCCATTATGGAGCATTATGACACATAAAACTCGCAGTTGGATTTTAAACTGTTAACTGTCTAAACACTTGTAACTCACTGTGTTTTCTCTCAGACTTGGATAAAAGTATGGGACTGACCAGGGTGATGAAACAGGAAATACTGTTCAATTCTTTATTGAGGCATCAACAAGCAATGACACAATCAGGATTTTAGACACCCATTCACTGATGCAAGGACTTCATCTGGAGTCCTTATCAGATATAGAAAAATATAGGAAGAAAAATGACTGTAAATAACTATATGAAGATATAAAATATGTGACACAACAAACAGAGTCTGTGGCAAAGAAGTAAAAAAGAAATATAAAAGTGTGACAAAAAGTGTGAAATATGTTTAAAAAAATCTAAAAAATGTGCATAAGTACATAAGTATTGCCATACTGGGAAAGACCAAAGGTCCATCAAGCGCAGCATCCTGTTTCCAGCAGTGGCCAATCCAGGTCACAAATACCCAGCAAAATCCCAAAAATGTACAAAACATTTTATACTGCTTATCCCAGAAATAGTGGATTTTCCCCAAGTCCATTTAATAACGGTCTATGGACTTTTCCTTTAGGAAGCCATCCAAACCTTTTTTTAAACTCCGCTAAGCTAACTGCCTTTACCACATTCTCTGGCAACGAATTCCAGAGTTTAATTACATGTTGAGTGAAAAAAAATTTCTCCAATTCGTTTTAAAAATATAAAAATATAAAATAAAATAAAATAAAATATAAAAAAAGTAAGTGGCAAGAAAGAAAGAGGCAGAGAAAAAAAACTAGTGATATTGTAAAGTGAAACATATATAACATACATAAGTGAAAGAAAACCTTAATGTAACCACTAAGGGGTTAAATAAAATTTACCTGGGGCACTGCGGTTAACATCTTAGTTAATTTGTTAAGAAGTAAAAATGATTATAAGCAAAATTAAAAATACATTTTATTGACTTCCATCAATTATAGTCATTTGTTATCCTGGGTTACTTATTTTTTTATTATTAGATTGTATTTCCCCTTCTATTTTAGAAATAGAACGGCGAGGTTAGTTTAAATAATTGTACTTCACCCCTGTTTTTGATGAAAGTTTGCCTGAGGTATTCATTATGGTATAGTAGGGTAAACAATCATTTTTGGAGGTGAGGTCACATTATGATGATAAAAAAATCTGAATATAGACCTTACCAGGCCAACAACTCAAGCCAGCAGTTAGCTGGTTTGTCACTGCATCAGCCTGCTTCTTTCTGCTAAAGACCCGTGTTCAGTTTCAAAGGCTCTTTATGATAGATATCTGTTATTGTTTGGATTTGTGTATTTCTTAGTATTCTCATATGTTCAACTTTTATTTGAGTGGGCTCCCTTTTAAAGTGGTTCCTCTTGGATCATAATGTTTTTAACATTGATCACAGGTGCTCCTAAATCAGGTTTCTTATGTGCGCCTTTTCAGTTCATCCTCAGCTGTTAAGTAGTAGGTCACATATTTAATTTAATTAATTAATTTTATTTATTATTGTGGTGGTTTTGGAATACTCATTATGCATGCATGGCGCGATAGATCTCTTATGTCATGCATCGCTAATGTTGATGCCTTTTTAACTGTTACCTTGGTGTCCTTCTCTTTCCTGTTGTTACCAGCATTTGACATACTGCGAGTGGCTGGATTTGTCATCGCTTGGGTGAATGATATAATTTACTGAGCAATGTGGAGATGCTTTCATACTGCTTTTTGTTCTACTTTTATTTTTGTTCAGGCCTGCTCAAGCCTGCAAGTTTATGTTAGTGAAAGACTTTTTAGCTCTTCTTCTAGTGCTCTGGCCTTAATGGTTCTAATCTTTTTAATGTTTCTAATGTTTTTTTTGGCTTTGGCCAGCTGAAGCAGTTTAGAGATGTACCATTCCTACATGTTCTGCATTGCAATTTTATTGAGCTTGAATTAGCATAGTAGTTTTTAGTAGAGAATGCATTACTCACCAGGGATCCAGTTTTACGGGGATATGTTACACTACATATCCCCTTTTCTAAATACTCTTTTTATATATTTTATGAGTGTTCAACATATAGTTTTATAGTATATTGGTATATCTTTATGTTTTATAGTAAGTCTGATTTTAAAGTTTTTTTTTGCAGCACTACCGTTAATGGCCATGCAGTGGGGAGCACTTACCACCATCCATTGAGGTGGTGGTAAGGGCTTGCAGTAACTCAATGGTAACCGGGCAGTGCATAGTGATGCCCAGTTAATGCCGTGTTACTGTCATGGTAAAAAAAAAATTAAAAACATTTTGGAGTGCCAGAAATGGCATGCGCTTAACCCGGAACTTCCGCTGGTGGCCTTGTTGGGCTGGTGGTAGTTCAGATTTAGCATGTGGTAAACCTGTGTTTGGCTTACTGCCGCTTTGTAAAAGAACCCCTAGGTTTTTCACATTTGTTTACATATTTCACACTTTTTGTCACACTTATATACTTCTTTTTTACATCTTTGTCACAGACTCTGTTTGTTGTGTCACATATTTTTGCCGGGTGGGATCACTACTGCAGATTAGTAAAAGGAGCCCTTAATTTGGCTACAAGTTTAGAAGATTATGTTTGTGTGCGTGATGTGGTTTTGAACTCTCTTCAAACAGTGATCCCCGAATTCATCCAGCAAAGATATAATGTTTATAGAGGGCCAAGTATTCAATGCAATTTAAGCGGTCAGGAGAACCAGGTAGTAAAAGGAGCCCTTAATGACCAACTAGGAAAAAGGGCCCTGCGGTAGCAGTGGGGGCCATTTTTCCCATGCACCAGAGCCCTTTTTACTGCAGCAGGTAAAATACCCCCCTCCAAAAATGGCCACGCGGTAAGATAACCCTTACAGCATGACCAAGTGGCAAGGAGCACTTACCACCACCCACTGAGGTGGCGGAAAGGGCTCCTGTGGTAACTGGCGGTAACCAGGCAGTGCGCAGCGATGCCCATTTACCACCAGGTTAGCATTGTGCTACAGAAAAAAAATTCCGGAGTGAAGGAACTGGCATGCTCAAGCCATAGTTACTGCCAGTGGCCGTGTCGGGCCAGCAGTAGTTCCAGATTAGCGAGTGATAAATCCGCATTGGGCTTACAACTGCTTTGTAAAAGACACCCTTAGTTATGTGGGGGCTGGTCCTGAATATTGGCAGGCACTCGCATAGCTTCAAGGTAGTGACCTCTATCTCTCATCCCTGCACCTTTTCCTCCCGACCCCCCAACAAGTTCTACTATATATCTCTTGTAGGATACCCACTTGAATACTGTGCTTGGTTCTGAAGGCCTTATCTTTATATGAACATCGAGAGAAAGAAAACATTTTGGGGGAGAGCTACCAAATCAGTACAGGGTCTGCTACACAAGCATACAGTGAGGTCTACATAAGTACATAAGTAATGCCATACTGGGAAAAGACCAAGGGTCCATCGAGCCCAGCATCTTGTCCACGACAGCGGCCAATCCAGGCCAAGGGCACCTGGCAAGCTTCCCAAACGTACAAACATTCTATACATGTTATTCCTGGGATTTTGGATTTTTCCAAGTCCGTTTAGTAGCGGTTTATGGACTTGTCCTTTAGGAAACTGTCCAACCCCTTTTTAAACTCTGCTAAGCTAACCACCTTCACCACAGAGCCCTTGTACTCTTGAAGCAATAAAGACAGGGCTGGCCCAATACGTAGACAAGACTAGTTGGTTGCAGCTACCGTCAAAGCAAAACAATAGCTCCTCACAGCCAGAGAAACTCAAAAGGGGCATTTTTACCAGTAAGGAAGGAGGACACAGTGGTCAGTTGTCAAATAGCCAATTTACCCATACTGTTCTGGGAGAGGTTGTGTTGGGGGACAAGGGACATACCTAGGGGCCCCTAATATTCTTGCACTGGCTCTAGGTAATGGGAGAAATATGATAGAAATATTCACATATCAAAAATGCATTCAAGGACAAAGAGATAGGAAACTGGAAAGAGTGAGGTTTGGAGGAAATACTTTCTATGAAATGGTAATGGATGCCTGGACTAGTTTACCATCAAGGATGAAAATAATCAAAACAGTGATGGAATTCAAGCGGGGAGGAGGGGGGGGGGAGGGGGGGTAAGCTGGAAGGATGGATATGACCAAAGATCAGGTAGGGATAACAGAGCAGGCTACATGGACCTAGAATTCCTTATTTCTCGACAATTACTGTGTTACTGTGTTAGTAATTTACAAAGACTTCAGGGAATTCTGTATTGTCAAAAGCTAATGAAGCTAGTTTGTTTACAGCAGTTTGAATTTAGACATAGCCTTTATAAAATTAAAGCTAATTTTAGGAATCATGTACTTGTTTCTTCTCTACCAGCATTTTAAAAAAAGAGCAGATGAAGAAACTGGAACCAATGGTGCTTTTTAGTAATGTACAGAGTAATGCAGGAAGTATTTAAAAACAGAAACAATGCTTCCCATCAGCTTTAGGTATTTCAGATTGATTTTGAAAGTTCTCACTGATATATTGGTCTCAGTGATATTATTTACTATATCAACGCTAAAAATATGACATTGAAATAGCTGTAGTACAAAACTTCAGCAAGGAATGCAACACATAATTTTCTATCTAGAGTATCAAACACTTGAACACTTTTGGCAGCAAGACATTATTTGAAGTGGGACATTCAGAAAGTTCTTTGTTTATTCTTTGCCCTTTTAAAAAACGTTTCAGCTTTGATGCTGTCCTCTTCAGGCATGTCTAAGTGGTCCTGGAAAACCTGGCTGATCTGAGGGTGGGAGAAGACCTTGCCCCAAAGTGCACCTTTAGTGCTGCTTGTTGACTAGCAGGGGCTGCTGTAGTTAACAGTAGATATCCTTTTACGATTCCCAGCCTGAGCACATCACTTCTGAAATGTTTCTTTATTAGCTGCAAGCTCCAGAGATGCCAACTTACCCAGTTCCAGGTTGGAGATTTTAGGATGGTTCTAGTTTTGAACTTCATCCCAAAGCACTGTGGGATTTGTAGTGCCTGATCCTGCCCAATAAAATCAATGCTTCAAGTCCCATAGAGGGGCATAATCGAACGGGGACGACCATCTCTAAGGGCGCCCATCTCTAAGGATGTCCCGGCGAAGGGACGGGGAAACCCGTATTATCGAAACAAGATGGGCATCCATCTTTCGTTTTGATAATACAGTCGGGGACACCCAAATCCCAGCATTTAGGTTGACCTTACAGATGGTCGTCCTTAGGTCATCCTTAGAGATGGTCGTCCCCGGTTTTCAACGATAATGGAAACTGAGGACGCCCATCTCAGACACGACCAAATCCAAGCCATTTGGTCACGGGAGGAGCCAGCATTTGTAGTGCACTGGTCCCACTGACATGCCAGGACACCAACCGGGCACCCTAGGGGGCACTGCAGTGGACTTCATAAATTGCTCCCAGGTACATAGCTCTCTTACCTTGGGTGTAGAGCCCCCCAACCCCCCCCAAACCCCTCCCCACAACTGTACAACACTACCATAGGCCTAAGGGGTGAAGGGGGGCACCTACATCTGGGTACAGTGGGTTTTGGGTGGGTTTTGAAGGGCTCACGTTTACCACCACAAGTGTAACAGGTAGAGGGGGGATGGGCCTGGGTCTGCCTGGCTGAAATGCACTGCACCCACTAAAACTGTTCCACGGACCTGCATACTGCTGTCAGGGAGCTGGGTATGACATTTGAGGCTGACATAGAGGCTGGCAAAAAAACTTTATGGTGGGAGGGGGTTGGTGACCACTGGGGGAGTAAAGGGAAGTGATCCCCGATTCCCTCCGGTGGTCATCTGTTCGGGCACCTTTTTGAGGCTTGGTCATGAAAAAAATGGCCCAAGTAAAGTTGGCCAAGTGCTTGTCAGAGACGCCCTTTTTTTTCCATTATGGGTCAAGGACGTCCATGTGTTAGGCATGCCCAAGTCCCGCCTTCGCTATGCTTCTGACACGCCCCCGTGAACTTTGGTCAGCCCCGCGATGGAAAGCGGTTGAGGACGCCCAAAATCGGCTTTTAATTATGCCGATTTGGGAGACCCTGTGAGAAGGACGCCCATCTTGCGATTCGTGTCGAAAGATGGGTGCCCTTCTCTTTCAAAAATAAGCCTGTTGGTATCCTGTATGAACTAGTGGGCCCTTTCTTGCTCAAGGGATGTAAATACCTTTGTCCCATTAATTAATATGAATGATATTGTGCACTGAATATCATGTAATCCTGGTCACAGTTCCTTGCTCTGATTTTCCAACAGTGCACTGACTGTAGATACACTGCTGATAATATAGAGCATATGCACATTGCTATACTCTTGGAAAGGTAAAATCCATTTGCTCTAAAGGACTGAGGCATTCCTTGGAGTCATGAATGATTTAATAACCCAGTAGCCTCAGGCTAAGCAGCTATTGCTATTAAAATAAAAATTTCATAATGTGCCCATAACTTGTGGACTGGCATAGCAAAACCAAATGCTAATATGATTTATTACAGCAAGTCTGAAAATTGTGCACATGCACAAAATTTCACATCATACATAAAAAATTTGCTAACCTATTGAATATTTGAGTAATGAAACATCATTAGTCCCTCTATTTTCTTAGTTTGTAATGGTGACAATGTCATAAAGTTGTATCCATTTTTTTTTATAAAGAACTAAATGAAGAAGCATAGCAATAATTAATACTGTTATGATGTGAGCTCATTACAGAGACCCTAAAGTAAATTAAAAGTTAAATTCTATGCTAAGAAGGCTATCCATAATGAATAAGTAGAAGAGATGGGGAGATGCATATATGTACATATTGTGACAGGTCCAGAATCTGTCAGGGTGTGAAAAAGTGTTTTAGAAGGGGGCAGGTTTCATAAGGCCTTGCACCAGAGTAGTGGATACAAAGAGCCAGAGTAGGGGCAGAGATGCCTGCAAACCCTCCACCGGAAACTAGGCCCATATTAGGAGAAGCAGGGTGGAACTATCTCACTTATCCTAATTGGTGAGGAAAGGAGTTAAGCCTTTGGATAGGATAGGCCTTAAGAAGGGAGGGGTTAATACCCTTAAGCCTCTTTAAAGGCTGTCCTCAGAATGCAGACAGCCTGACCCAGGATGCTCTGAAAAGGAAGGATGGTCAAGTTGATAACAGGCATTCCTAAAGATGAACAGATAAGGAAACTGGGAAACATACTTACGTGTAATGGACTAAAGTATGGGATTTTGAACTTTTGGACTAAGAACAACAGCCAGGGGTAGAGGACAGGACTGTAAGATCGCCTTGAGTTTTGTCCTGTTCAGGATGAGGAGGTTGTTCAACTAAGACACAATGTCCTTGGTGATTGCCAATCTGTGTATTTGTTGTGAAAGAAAAGCTAAAAAGACCCCCTCCCTCAAAAGCATTGTGGAAGTAGGCTGCCAAGGCATGAAGGCAGCAGGTTTGGATATGCAGAGAGCCTGTTTTGCATGTACTCCAAACTCTAACAAAATATGTTTCTTTTTGAAGTAGAGGAGCCTGAAGGTTCCAGAAATAAGAGAGCTTGTTTCTGACCCAAGGAAAGAGGATACTGAATGTAAGGAAAGTAACATGGAGGGGGATAATCGAACAGGGGCACCCATCTCTAAGGGTGCCCTGTAAAGGGGCAGGGCAACCCATATTATCGAAACAAGATGGACGTCCATCTTTCGTTTCGATAATATGGTCGGGGACGCCGAAATCATGAAATTTAGGTCGACCTTAGATATGGTCGTCCCCGGTTTTTGGCGATAATGGAAACTGAGGATGCCCATCTCAGAAACGACCAAATCCAAGCCATTTGGTCGTGGGAGGAGCCAGCATTCGTAGTGCACTGGTCCTCCTGACATGCCAGGACACCAACCGGGCACCCTAGGGGGCACTGCAGTGGACTTCAGAAATTGCTCCCAGGTGCATAGCTCCCTTACCTTGGGTGCTGAGCCCCCCAACCCCCCTCACAGGTCTGCCTGCCTGAAGCACCCACTACAGCTGCTCCAGGGACCTGTATACTGCTGCGATGGACCTGAGTACGGCATTTGAGGCTGGCATAGAGGCTGGCAAAAAAGTATTTTTAAACTTGTTTTTTTATGGTGGGAGGGGGTTAGTGACCACTGGGGGAGTAAGGGGAGGTGATCCCCAATTCCCTCCGGTGGTTATCTGGTCAGTTTGGGCATCTTTTTGAGGTTTGGTCGCAAGAAAAAAATGGACAAAGTAAAGTCGGCCAAGTGCTCATCAGGGACGCCCTTCTGTCGATACGCCCCCTTGAACTTTGGTCGTCCCCGCGATGGAAAGCAGTTGAGGACACCCAAAATCGGCTTTTGATTATGCCGATTTGGGCGACCTTAGGAGAAGGACGCCCATCTCCTGATTTGTGTCGGAAGATGGGCGCCCTTCTCCTTCGAAAATAAGCAGGATAGTAACATAGCAAGTGATGGCAGATTAAAACCTGAACAGTCCATCTAGTCTGCCCAATTGTCAGTGTGGCTCAAACTGTAGAACTTGTAATTCAAAATTCACCATTTTAAATTACTACAGTTTGAGCCGCACTGTCAAGATTATTGGGGTTCCTGAGAAAGATTGGTGTAAATCACAATGCCTAAATTAGGTGCAGATCAGGTGTATTTTATAATAATGCACATAGATTTTAGAAATGCCCTGCCCCACCCATGGCCATGCATGCCCCTTTTTCAAATATGTGACTTAGTATTTAGGCGCACCACATTATAGAATACACTTAGTGAGAAGTGTGCATAAATCTCAATTAATGCCAATTAGTGCTGATAATTGCTTGTTAACATGCGATAACAGTGCTGATTAGCTAGTTAACCAATTAAGTTATGTGCATGGTTATAGAATACACTTCGGTTTCTGCGTGGATTTTCAGGCGCCATATATAGAATCCAGGGGTAAGCGGCTTACAATTAAAAACATTGTTTATGAAAGCTTTCTTTTGTGAACGGTGCAATATCCACTCCATTCCCAGTTATACCCTTGGCAGCCATGATTTTCCTCTATGAACACCAAAGAGAAGTATTTGTTTAGCACATTTGCTTTATCCTCATCATTCTCTACATAGCTGTTCTCTTTTACTTTACTTCTTATGGATCACAACATACCCAAGAGAGTTGAGTGTGATTTACACAGTAAGAAAATAAAACTGGACACACTTAAAAATAAACTTCCCCATGCCTTAAACTAATGAGTAAGGAAAAATAAACGTCCCCATCAAAATTTACCTAATGCATATCTTTCAAATAAATATGTTTTCAAAGCTTTATTTATTTATTTAAAATATTCATAGCCTGCCTATTAACTAGGCAGTTTCAAGAAAAACAGCACAATAATATGACAAAATCACAAACAAAAAAACATTCAGCATATAAATCCTTCATCTTCATAAAATACAGAAACACTGAGTCAAAACCCTAAGTATGCATGTGCAAATAAGAATGCCTTAAGCTGTTTCTTAAAAATGTCAAACTTCTGCAGCAGACGGAGTCTAAGTGGTAAATCATTCCACCCACTGGGGCCAGCATAAGATAATCCTGTCTTAGTTACAACAGAGGAGTGCAAGTATTACACGTATAATACTCGTGTAGGCTGATAACACTGCAATACCTTCTGAAAATATTCAGGAACTGAATCATGCAAAGTCAATGACAACAATTTAAAACAACGACAACAATTTAAAACAAACTCTATATGAACTGACAACCAGTGAAGAGCTTTCATTGCACTCATAATAGTCTCAAAATGTCCTAAATCAAAAATCATGCATACATCAGCATTTTGAACCACCTGCAGCACATGGATTCTGGCCTCTGTAATGCCCAGTAAAAGGCTATTACAGTAATCCAATTTTATAAGCACCAAACTTGGAACCACAGTCTGAAAGTCATACCTTGACAACAATGGTTTTAATTTACTCAGGACTTTCAGCTGAAAAGAAATACGTTTGTACCAATTTTGAACTTTGTGCTAGCATAGACAACCATGAATCAGTGATAACACCTAAGCTTGTAATCTGGTTCTTAACTGGAATCTGCATCCCTTCAAACACAACATGATTATAAACCATTTCCTTACTTGACCCAGTCACCAAGATTACTTCTGTTTTCAATAAATTGAAGGATAAACAATTGGCTTGCATCCACATCTTAATTTTTCTCAAAAACTTAACCAATTTCTCCTGTGAAACATTTTATAACATGGAATAGACCATACTTGCACTGGACTAGTGTTTCACCATTTTGCTGTCAAATAAGGAAGGTGGTTGTATGAACCACTTATATCTAACTGCCCGCTAGGAGAGGGATTGGTCAAATTCAAATAATTTCCATCCAATCGTTGCTTCCTAAAATAAGAGAACAAAATCCATGTATTCAAGTGTCATACCACATAATATCAAAAAATCTAAAGTACACAACTTGACAATTCCTGTAGCTTCCAGAAGAAGCCAGTGCAACTCAATATAAAGTGGGGTTACTCTCATATTTAGTTTTAGAGATAATCAGCCTGGTTGCTACATTTTCAACAGTTTACAGTCCTAGCCTTTTTTCTTTCCCCAGTATATCTGGAAAAGGTCTTGTCACCTCTCTTTACATCTTTAGCTATTTTTGCTTCCACCTGTGCTTTTTCTAGTCTTATTTTCCTCTTCGCTTTTTTGAGTTTAATCCAGTAATCTTTTCCATGACTCTCTTGTTGTGTTCTTCTATATTTCTCGAATGCCACCTCTAATATTTGTTGCAGCTTAGTGAATACCCCTCTAAGTGCTGGTATTGCTTTAGCTATACTAGTACTTAATATTCAATTATTAACTGTGCATTTGAACAGAGATTAGTCCCTAGACATTTTCAAGAGGACAAGTTAAGAAACAAAATAAATGAAATGATGTGAGCTGTTACCCATTTAACTTAAATATTCAACTTTGGTTGGCTAAATAACAGGTATAACTTTATAGGCTAGATTCTATATATGGCACCAAAAAAACATAAGTGCAGAAAAAGCTCTATTTTATAAGCCATGCTTAAAGTTAGGCGTGATTTATAGAATAATACTTATGCACAGGAATCACATTTAACTTTAGGCATGGTCATTTGTACCAAATGAATGTATGTGCCTACATTAGGCACATATCTCCATTATTATATAACAATGTGCATTAATTTTAGGAATGCCCCCATTCTGCCCATGCCCCTCCCATTTCCATATCCCCGTTTTCAAATTGTGTGTAAAATTTAGGTGTGGGAACTTATGCAAGTAAACCTCAATTAAATTTAATTACTGCCAGTAATGACTTGTTAAAAAATCAATTATTGGTGTTAGCTTATTTAGTTAAATTTCATGTGCAAATTGGGCTTGTGCTCAAATTTGTCTCCACAATGTTTGGTGATGTTTACAGAATTAAGGGGTATCCCCTGGATTCTATATAGCGCACCTAGAGATCTGTGCTGAAATCCAGCCATATTTTATAACAATGCATGTAACTTAATTGGCTTAACATGCTAATTAACATTGATAACAGCACTTAAGCAATAATAAGCACTAATTGGTAATAATTAGAATTTACATGCATAACTTGTTAAGTGTGTTCTGTAATAAACTGCACATAAATTCTAATATATGCAGTTCAAAAGGGGCATGGCTATGGACAGGGAAATGGGCGTTTCGTGGGCATTCCAAAATTCACGTACATAGTTATAGAATATGGTCCAGTGTGCATAAATCTACACCCAGGAATTTATGCCTTGTTTTCGTTGGTGTAAATGGAGTCGCATAGTTTTAGGCACTGGGATATCAACTAAGTGTATTCTACTTTGGCGGAAATGTTTACCACATGGATTTTTTAGGCACCTTATATAGAATTTGGCTCTATATGGGTAAGCTAAACAAGGATTTCAGGGGTCTTTTTACTAAGCTGTGGCAAAAAGGGACCTGTGATGGCGTCAGTGTATGTTTTTGAGGTGCGCTGAGACTCCCTTTTACCACAGTGGGTAAAAGTCTGTTGTTTTTTTTAAAGAAATGACCATGTGGCAAGTGAAGCACTTGTCACATAGTAGATGATGACGGCAGAAAAAGACCTACACGGTCCATCCAGTCTGCCCAAGATAAACTCATATGTGTATACCTTACCTTGATTTGTACCTGTCTTTTTCAGGGCACAGACCGTATAAGTCTGCCCAGCAGTATTCCCCGCCTCCCAACCACCAGTCCCATCTCCCATCACCGGCTCTGGCACAGACCGTATAAGTCTGCCCTTCACTACCCACACCTCCCAACCACCAACCCCTCTTCCCCCCACCTGCTCCGCCACCCAATTTTAGCTAAGGTTCTGAGGATCCATTCCTTCTGCACAGGATTCCTTTATGCATATCCCACGCATGTTTGAATTCCGTTACCATTTTCATCTCCACCACCTCCCGCGGGAGGGCATTCCAAGCATCCACCACCCTCTCCGTGAAAAAATACTTCCTGACATCTTTCCTGAGTCTGCCCCCCTTCAATCTCATTTCATGTCCTCTCGTTTTACCGCCTTCCCATCTCCGGAAAAGATTCGTTTGCGGATTAATACCTTTCAAATATTTGAATGTCTGTATCATATCACCCCTGTTCCTCCTTTCCTCCAGGGTATACATGTTCAGGTCAGCAAGTCTCTCTTCATACGTCTTGGAACGCAAATCCCATACCATTCTCGTAGCTTTTCTTTGCACCGCTTCCATTTTTTAACATCCTTCGCAAGGTATGGCCTCCAAAACTGAACACAATATCCAGGTGGGGCCTCACCAATGTCTTATACGGGGCATTAAAACCTCCTTTTTTCTGCTGGTCACACCTCTCTCTATACAGCCTAGCAATCTTCTAGCTATGGCCACCGCCTTGTCGCACTGTTTCGTCGCCTTCAGGTCCTCAGATACTATCACCCCAAGATCCCTCTCCCCGTCCGTGCCTATCAGACTCTCCCCATCTAACACATACGTCTCCCTTGGATTTCTATTCCCTAAGTGCATCACTTTGCATTTCTTCGCATTGAATTTTAATTGCCAAACGTTAGACCATTCTTCTAGCTTCTTCAGATCTTTTTTCATGTTTCCCACTCCCTCCGGGGTGTCCACTCTGTTGCAAATCTTGGTGTCATCTGCAAAAAGGCAAACTTTACCTTGTAACCCTTCGGTAATGTCACTCACAAATATATTGAACAGAATCGGCCCCAACACCGATCCCTGAGGCACTCCACTACTCACCTTTCCCTCCTCCGAGCGAACTCCATTCACCACCACCCTCTGGCATCTGCCCGTCAACCAGTTCCTAATCCAGTTTACCACTTCGGGTCCTATCTTCAGCCCATCTAGTTTATTCAAGAGCCTCCTGTGGGGAACCGTGTCAAAAGCCTTGCTGAAATCTAAGTAGATTACGTCCATAGTACGTCCTTGATTTAATTCTCCTGTCACCCAGTCAAAGAATTCAATGAGATTCGTTTGGCACGATTTCCCTTTGGTGAAACCATGTTGTCTCAGATCTTGCAACTTATTGGCTTCCAGGAAATTCATTATCCTTTCCTTCAGCATCGCTTCCATTACTTTTCCAATAACCGAAGTAAAGCTTACCGGCCTGTAGTTTCCAGCTTCTTCCCTATCACCACTTTTGTGAAGAGGGACCACCTCCGCTGTTCTCCAATCCCTCGGAACCTCTCCCGTCTCCAAGGATTTATTAAACAAATCTTTAAGAGGACCCGCCAGAACCTCTCTGAGCTCCCTCAGTATTCTGGGGTGGATCCCGTCCGGTCCCATGGCTTTGTCCACCTTTAGCTTTCCAAGTTGTTGATACACACTCTCTTCCATGAACGGTGCTTTATCCACTCCATTCTCAGGTGTACTTTTGCCAGTCCCTCGCGATCCTTCTCCAGGATTTTCTTCAGTGAAAACAGAACAAAAGTATCTATTTAGCAAATTGGCTTTTTCTTCATCATTATCTACATAGCGTTTCGCTGTATCTTTTAGTCTTACAATTCCCTTTTTTGTCTTTCTCCTTTCACTAATATACCTGAAGAAGTTTTTGTCTCCCCTTCTTACATTTCTAGCCATTTGTTCTTCCGCTTGCGCCTTCGCCAGACGTACCTCTCTCTTGGCTTCTTTCAGTTTCATCTGGTATTCCTCCCCATGTTCCTCTTCTTGAGATTTTCTATATTTCTGGAACACTAACTCTTTAATCTTTATTTTCTCAGCCACTTGCTTGGAGAACCATATCGGTTTCCTTTTTCTCTTGCTTTTATTTACTCTCCTTACATAAAGGTCACGTGGCCAATTTGGGGGGAACACGTACAGGTTGCGGCACTGCCCGATTACCACTGGGTAAACACCAGCACTATAAAAATTAAAATATTTTTGTAGCACTGGTAATGGCGTTCACTGGAGGTGGGAACTAACGCCGGGCTGCTGTGGTAGCCTGGTGATATTTCCTGTTTAGCGAGTGTTAAGCCCGCATTGGGCTTACCGCCGCTTAGTAAAACACCCCCCAGAGCACTAACATGCATTTCCTCTCTCTGAAAATTTATATGGTGATATTCAAAAAATCAAAATTTGAAAGAGCTACCCCACTACTCGAAACACTACACTGGCTGCAAATCAAAGCAAGACTACTATTCAAAGCTAGTATCCTCAATTTCAAGATACTATTCAGAATGGCACCTGTATACATGCAAGATATGATAGAACTATCACCAAGAAATGCAAACCCAGAAACCAGAAGCTACCTACTTCTTCACCTACTCGACTGCAGAAACACAACTTACAGAACCATCTACATAGCAGGATTCAGCTACCAGGGATCCAAATGGTGGAACTCAATACCAAAAGCCACAAGAAGCATCGCTAACTATCTTCAGTTCAGAAAAGAACTGAAAACATACCTCTTATAGCTAACCACGTAAGCTACAAATAACCTCTTTAAGTCACAAATGTAAAACAGTACTGTAATTTTACTGTAAATTGTAAGCGACTTTGAATAAAAACTTGTTTTTGGATAATAGTGGGATACAAGAATGCATAAATAAATAACTTTAAATGGATAACTTGCTCATTTAAAGTTATATAGCAGCTGTGGGGCTGCATATTGATCTTTTAAATGGAAAAGGTGTTTATTTTACAAGATCATCCACTATACAGTATGTATTGAGACTTATGGACACTTCACTAAAGGATGACATAGGGGAGATGGGAAGAGCAGTGAGTGAACTGAAATATTTGCTAAGGGCCCCCCTCTAGAAAAGCTAAAATGGTATAGTCTTGGTTATTGTCTAGTGGCCAGAAAGAAGATTTTGGTTAGTCAGTGGTACTAGAGGATTTGGAGAGCAAGGACACCTGCCTCCCGCCTCTGAATCTCTACAGTGAGTACAGAAAACCATTTCTTCTGATAGTGCCTCTGATTTGGTACTGTACTGAAGTAGCAGCCCCTGTGGGATCCAGCTGTGAAAAGAGAGATTTCCTCATTATAAGTGATTAATTCAATCATTGGGAAAAGGATGTATGGAGCTTCTTTAGCCTCAGCCAACCTAGGGAGTAGGAGATCTGACCCAGGGATATGACCCCTTTTGTATGATAGTGCATAGCACTGCTACTAAGCCATTGGGTTGGCCCACAAAATAAATACTTAAACATTTTGCTGAGTTATGCACTCATTTCAGTTAGCTATAAGTCTAGTTTTTGCTCAGTGAGAAATATTTATTAGGACATGAACCTCTTTCAATGTAAAATATGCTCACTTAGCAGAAAAGAGCATGTAATTGCTCAAAATAAGTACCCAGCAGTTAGATCATTCATTTTACTCATGTCTGAAAGTCAGAGCACAAAATTCATATGCCTGCTGTGAGATATGAGTTCCTCTGATTATTATATCAAAATAAGCTGACAGAAATGAGATCAAAATGCAAACAAATAATTGTTGAGTGCAATAAAGGGCTTGTTTAAAAAGTATAAGCAAAAGATCCCAGCTAATCAAGGCTATCCTTTGGGGTCACACACAAAGAGAAACAATTTTGCAGTTCCCAGCACATACATCTTGGCTAGGCCAATCTGACCTCTTATATTGAATATTTTAGAAGCCCCATTCACATTTTAGACATGCATAAACTGGAATTTAGATGTATATATTGCATATGCTTCTAAATCCAGATTGTAGAAAGCCAGAATATACACACTCAAAATGTGAATATGTCCATATTGTAAGGGGGTGTGGTTTGGGTTTGTTTTGGGCAAGACTACAGTAGGGGCTAAAATACATACATGCATTCCCCATTTTAGATAGGGAATACATGATTATATTTCCCAAGATCAACATTGGGACTTATAGCTGCTCCCTGGAATCTCTGTGTTCCATAAAAGTGTTTGTTATGTACAGAGCTTCTGGAAGGATTAGGGGCGGTTTCCCCCTTAATCCCCCACTTTGTTTTGTCCCCTCCCCCCCAAAGGTGATACTGACAAATGGAGCAGTCTTTTGATGTTTTTGAGGATCAGATGGAATGATATTTTGTGGCTGTTTCAGCACTATAATTTTAATTTATGTTTATTGTATATCTGTCGTAGTTTATTTTATATTATGTTTATGTTTACAGTTATGTTTTTAAATTATATATGTTATTGTACACTGCCAAGAATGGTACATTGTGTGGGAAGGAAAGAAAGAAGGAAGGAAGGAAGGAAGGAAAGAAAGAAAGAAAGCAAGCAAGCAAGCAAGCTTGTTTTCTTTCTTTATAGTGAGGGCCTATACTGGGCCATGAACTGAACTATCATGAAGACATGGTCTTCACTTCTGCCCCATTCCAATTCCCCTGCGGTGTCCCCCAGGGTTCCCTTTTAGTACCACTGCTCTTCAATATTTTTATGTCTTCACTTGCATTTCTGATTGAGTCACTAGGTCTGATACCATTCATATATGTGGATGACATTCAGGTTTTGGCACCTCTAGATTTTGTGGGTGCTTCTTCCTTGGCAGGACTTGGAACTAAGATACAACAAATAGAGACTTGACCGGGAGTGAACAAGCTACAACTTAATATGTAGAAAACCTGCTTGCTAATATTTAGCAGGGCTCAGCAACAATGTTCACCACCATTTTTTCCCTAGGTAGGGCTACTTTGAAACCTTGTAATTCTATTAAAGTATTGGGGGTCCTATTGGATCTAAATCTAATGTTTCAACACTATCAGGCTCATTTTCAAAAGAGAAGGATGCCCATCTTTCGACACAAATCGGAAGATGGGCGTCCTTCTCACAGGGTCATCCAAATCGGTATAATCAAAAGCCGATTTTGGACGTCCCCAACTGCTTTCTGTCGCAGGGATGGCCAATGTTCAAGGGGGTGTATCGGAGGCGTAGTGAAGACGGGACTTGGCGTGCCTAACACATGGATGTCTTCGACCCATAATGGAAAAAAAGGGCGTCCCTGACGAGCACTTGGACAACTTTACCTGGTCCTGTTTTTCTCACGACCAAGGCACAAAAGGTGGCCGAAATGACCAGATGACCGCCAGAGAGAATCGGGGATGAACTCCCCTTACTCCCCCAGTGGTCACTACCCCCTCCCACCTTCAAAAAACATATTTTTTGTCAGCCTCTATGCCAGCCTCAGATGTCATACTCAGGTCCATCACAGCAGTATGCAGGTCCCTGGAGCAGTTTTAGTGGGCGCAGTGCACTTCAGGCAGGTAGACCCAGGCCCATCCCCCTCCCTACCTGTTACGTTTGTGGAAAAATAGTGAGCCCTCCAAAACTCACCAGAAACCTACTGTACCCACATCTAGGTGCCCCCCTTCACCTGTAAGGGCTATGGTAGTGGAGTACAGTTGTTGGTAGTGGGTTTTAGGGGGGTTTGGGGGGCTCAGCACACAAGGTAAGGGAGCTATGTTCCTGGGAGCATTTTATGAAGTCCACTGCAGTGTCCCCTAGGGTGCCCCGGTTGGTGTCCTGGCATGTCAGGGGGACCAGTGCACTACGAATGCTGGCTCCTCCCATGACCAAAGTGCTTGCATTTGGTCATTTCTGAGATGGGCATTCTTGGTTTCTATTATCACCGAAAATCAGAAACGACCAAGTCTAGGGACGGCCATCTCTAAGGACGACCTAAATTTCAAGATTTGGGCGTCTCCGACCGTATTATCGAAACGAAAGATGGACGTCCATCTTGTTTCGATAATACGGGTTTCCCCGCCCCTCTATCAGGACATTTTGCGAGGACGTCCTCAGCAAAACTTGGGCGTCCCTTTCTATTATGCCCCTCAATGTTTCATCCATAGTTATAAAAGGAGGAGGTCTCTCAGACCTTTATTCACCCATGTGTAGGACCAATAAGACCCACTGAAGTAAGGTCTTATTTGTCCTACACGTGGTTGAATAAAGGTCTGAGGGAGCTCCTCCTTTTTTGAGTATATTATAATTCACACAGCGATTTATTGTATACAGTTCTTTGTTCCTGTTTTTTTGATGTTGGCCTTTATGATTTACCAGTAAACCAAGGATTGATTTATTTGTAGTTTTGGTCATCCATAGTTAAGGCATGTTTTTTCCACCTGCGTCACCTTCAGTCAGTTCAATGCCTTTTGGATCAGGATGCTTTACGCATCCTCATTCATGCGTTTATTATCACCTGCATGGACTACTGCAATGCCCTCTTGGGGGGGGGGGGGGGCTATAGGGAGACCAAGCAGCTACAATTATTTCAGATCACCGTTGTAAAATTGCTCTATAAAGTTAGTAAATTTGATTGGGTGACACCTTTTTTAAAGCTTGAACAGTGGTTTTACTTGGTGTAAATGGCCAAGACCAAATTTGGTTGTGTGCAGAGGTGCTTGGTGTATTTTATATACCACATGGAAATTTAAGCCTATTCTATAAAATTTAGGCATAGTTTACAGACTGCGCCTAGGTGTAATTTTATTCCGTGCAGATTTCTCAGGCACCATGAATAGAATCTCCCTCTTAGTGCACTCACTTTAGGTGCCTAACTTAACCCCCAAGTTTTATAGAAAGCGCTAAATATTGTGTGCACAGATATAGGCATGCACCCAATTTGCATACAAAAATTATGTAGATAATTGGCTTTTTAAAATTTTATTTTTACTGAATTTTTATATTTTCAGTCACAACACAATATATCATGACAAACAATAGCTAAAAACTATAGAGGTAAAAATACAACAGTAATATCTATTTTAATTAATCTACAATCAAAAGAATGAAATTATAAGGACCAGGATAAGGAAAATCTACCAAGATCCAACTCTAACCTCTATAATATGCTTCAAAGCCAGCCTTAACAGGAGATCTAATAGGTCAGGTCAAAATCCTCAACTCTTACTTTGAAATCAGAAAATCCAGGAATTGCTTGGTGTCAAAGAACATACTTATTTATTTTTTTATTTATTTGTTGCATTTGTATCCCACATTTTCTCACCTTTTTGCAGGCTCAATGTGGCTTAGCCAATTTTGGTTTGAATAAATACAAAACGTGAATTGTGGTAGAATGAGGTACATGTGAGGTATGCACAATTGGGGGAACTTAGAGAGGGAGAGGGGAGGAAGAGTCAGGTAATGTCCGTTACAGTCCTTGGTCACATTGTGTCGCAAGTGTCCAGTATTTTATGTTGGGTCGGTGGGGTATGCTCTTCTGAACAGTTCTGTCTTTAGTACTTTCTAGAAATTAAGGTGGTCTAGTGTAGTTTTTACTGCTTTTGGCAGTGTGTTCCACAGTTGTGCACTTAAGTAGGAGAAGCTGGATGCATATGTGGATTTGTATTTGAGTCCTTTGTTGCTTGGGTAGTGGAGATTTAAGTTTGATCGTGCAGATTTTGTGGTGTTTCTCCTTGCCCGCTAAGAATTTAGGCTCCCACCTAAGGTGAGCCATTGATGATACCTCTGCTAGACGCCCCCTACGTCTCCTCAACGATCCCCACACTTCTAGTAAATGTCTGAGGAATGGGTTGTATTTCCCTCTAGTCCCTCTCCCCAAGCTTTCAGAGGTCCACAACAATGTCATCAATTTCCTCTGTGGCCAGTAGGCTTGTTCCACCTGAATAGCAGGCTTCTCCTTCCCCCGTTCCCAATCCAAAAGCATCTTCAATTGAGAACCCCAGTAATACCACTCCAAATTGGGGACCGCTCTCCCTCCCCTCTCTCCCCCCCCCCCCCCCCCACAATACCCTCTGGGCCAGCCGCGGTCTCCTGTTACCCCATATAAATTTCATTATCGCACTCTGTAACCTCTTGAGAAATGGTTTCGGCACCGCGATCGGTAGTGTCTGGAAGAGGAACAATAGGCGCGGCAGCACGTTCATTTTAATCACAGCCATCCGCCCACACCATGACAACCATTTGTTTTTCCATTGCAACATGTCATTTTGTATCTGCTCTTGTAAGCGTCCATAGTTAAGTGAGAATAACCTCTCTAGGTCCCCCGGCAACTGAATCCCTAGGTACCTAATTCTGTGTCTTGCCCACTTAAACTCAAACCGATTTCTTACCTCTACCTCTTGCTCCTCTCGTAAGGAAACTCCCCAAATCTCACTTTTATCCCTATTTATTTTAAGTCCTACATATTTCTCATACTCCTCAAATATCCCCAAGATTATCGGTAGTGTGTCTCTCGGGTCTTTCACATAGAGCAGCATGTCATCAGCGAACAATGCTATGCGGTGTTCCCGGTCCCCCACCCTCACCCCCCTCACCCCCCTCACCCCCGGGTGGTGTCTGATCGCCACGGCCAACGGTTCTACGTAAAGGGCAAAGAGGAGGGGGGACAGAGGACACCCCTATCTGGTGCCTCTACCAATCGAGAAAAAGGGCGAATATCCCCCATTAATATTCAAACACGCTGTTGGGTTTTTATACAGGGCCTCTACCCAAAGACTGAAATTCCCTCCCAAACCCATTCTCTGGAGCACTGCCCGCAGGAACCCCCAATGTACCCTGTCGAAAGCCTTTTCGGCATCTATCGACAGTATAGCTACCCCAGTGCTTATATGTTGGGCCTCCCACATCAGGTGCAATGTTCTTCTAATATTATCTCCTACTTGCCTCCCCGGTATAAAACCGGCTTGGTCCGGGTCTATTAATGTAGGTAGCAATCTGCCTAAAATGTTGGCCAGCACCTTAGCTATGATTTTAGCATCCACATTTAGCAATGAAATGGGTCTATAGGACCCGCATTCCATCGGGTCTTTCTCCGGTTTAGGTATGATGGTCACTCCTGCCTCCATCATTGATCTCGGGAGCTCTCTTCCCTCCAGTACCCCATTACCCACCCTCACCAACAGCGGACTTACCAGGCTCTCGAATTGTTTATAAAATCTTGCTGTAAAGCCATCTAGCCCCGGGGCCTTACCAGTGGGGAGTTTTATAATGACCCCCATAATCTCCCCCTGTCTCACTGGTTCCTCCATTCTTTGACGCCCCTCCGCACTCAAGCTCTGCAGATGGAGCGAGTCTAAGTACCCAGCAACAGTCTCAGGTGACTCTCCCTCTGGAGCTCTATATAGGTCTTTGTAGTAGTTAAGGAATCCCTTCTCTATGTCAATGTCTGTGTACAACCACCCTCCCTTACCATCTTTAAGTTTTTGTATCTTAGACTTTACCCGTTTCGCTCTCAGACATCTGGCCAACATAGCACTAGATTTATTGGCATACTCAAAAAACTGTTGTCGAACTCTCGACCGCATATATTCCACCATCTGGCCTTGCTCTAATTCCCCCCTTGTCTTCCGGAGTTCCTCCCATATCCGGGGAGACGGGTTTCTCTGGTGAGTTCACTCCAGCTTGCTCAATCTTTGGCGTAACTCCATCAGTCTTTGTCCTCTCTCCCTCTTTTTCCTTGCTCCCCACTTAATCAATATACCCCTCACCACTGCCTTCATTGCATCCCACAGTACCCCATCGCCCACTTCTCTTGTATCATTTATTCTCCAGTATTCCTGTATACTAGTCTTCACCTCTTCCCTCACTTGGTCCTCCCCCAATAGAGACTTGTTTAGTTTCCACCTAGTGTTCCTCCTCCTGGAGCCCCATCCCTTTAATCTAATCCATAACATAGCATGGTCAGAGATGTGAATTGGTTCTATTTCTGTCTCAGCTATCGTTGGCGCCCAGTTGCGATGTATATACAGCCCGTCTATCCTGGTATAGGAGTTGGCTGCATGGGAGTAAAATATGTAACCCCTCTGGGTGCCCCTTACTATCCTCCAGCTATCTACCAGCTCCATGTTGGCCAAAACTTTTCGTAGTGCCTTTCTCCCCGGTCCTGACTGGTACCCTCCTCCTCCTGAGTCATCCAACCGCGCGTGAGGAGCAATATTGAAATCTCCTCCCACAATTACCTGCCCTCTTATAAACCCTTGAATCTCCTCCCATAATATACGAAAAAAATCCCCCTGTCCTGTATTTGGGGCGTATATATTAACCAGTGTCACCTCTTTCCCCTGTATCAATCCCCGGAAGGCCACACATCTCCCCGTGGTGTCTTTGAATTCCTGCATGTTAGTCATGCCACAAGTTTGTCTGAGCAGTATAGCCATGCCCCCTATCTTCCTCCCCCCTGTCCCCTGATGTACAATCGCCTCATTATACATTCTAGAACGTAACAAATGACTATATCTGGGTCTCAAATGTGTCTCCTGCAAGAACAACACATCACATTGGACCCTATTGATCTCTTTCATAACCCTCGCTCTCTTTCCGGGGTTATTGAGACCATTCACATTCCAAGAACCCACCTTCAGATCCCCCCTCCCCCTCCCCTGGATCTCCCCTTCCCTTCTTGTCCCTCCCCTCCCTGTCCCCCTTCCCTGTGTCCCTCCCCTACCCGACATGCCTACTGCTGTCAGGCAAAAAGAAAGCTCCGCAGCCCCCCCCAGGCCCCCCTCCCCCCTCCTTCTTTACCCAATTTAATACCATTTGGGATCCTCCCCACCACTCTTATCTCCCTTTATTAGCCTTTCATCCCCTTCCTCATTCATACTCTTTAATGGCATCATTAAACCACTAGGACCTTGGATTCCCTTCCCTCTATCTGTCCCCACTTATCCCACAACTTCCCCTGGCCCACAGCCGCCCACCGCCCTCTCCCCCGACCAGTTTTCCCTTCAACATGAAAACAGTCAATGTCCTTAACATGTCTTTTATACTCATCCAACTGCTGCCACTCTTAGGCTTCAGGAAGCAGTTCTGTCGCCTTTCTTGCCTCGTCTCACTGCCACCTGCCATGCCGAATCCGATCTTGGATCCTCTGCCCTTGGTGGCTGCTGCTCTTGAACTGGAACATCCTCGCATCCCAGTGCTCGAAGCGCTGTCCAGGCCTCCTCCGGTGTTTTCACTTTCTTCAACGTTCCCTTAACTGTAAGCCACACCGCGAAAGGGAACAGCCATCTGTACCGGATTCCTTTGTTTCGCATGAACCCGGTCACTTCTCGCATTCTCCTTCTTTTTTGCAATGTAGCACCAGCCAGGTCTTGATATATTCCTATCTTGTACGTTTTCCATGTTATCACCTTCTGCTGCCTGGCTTTGGCCAAAATCCGTTCTTTGGTGGGAAAGTCCAAAAAGCAAGCGATAATATCCCTGGGTGCCAGATCTCGCTGAGGCCCCATACTTCTGTGTGCTCTTTGTAAGTGGATCTCTTGCCGCCCATCCTCCTCCTCTGGGTTCAGGATATACTGGCACAGTTCCTTTATCACTGTCTCCAAGTCAGTAAAAATGTCCAGCTCTGGGATTCCTTTAAACCTCAGGTTGTTGCGGCGGGATCTATTTTCCAGATCTTCCACCTGGTCTTTCAGTTGTTGGATCTCCGCTGAGTCAACATGCCTCTTTATCTTGTTTTCTTTTTTTACTTCCACCTGTACACGTTCAAGTTGTTTCTCCACCTCCTCCACTTGTGTACCCAAGTCCCAGATCTCCGCTCGCATCTCCCTGAGCGTATTTTGGACATCTGTTCGGTATCCCTCCAACTCCAACTTCAGTTCTTTAAACCAGCCCACCACCTCCGCTTTCGAAATCTCTTCAGGGTTTTCCCCCTCTTCTCTGCGGGGCTCCTCTTCGGAGTCCAATGGGATGTCGCTCAGCTTTTCCACTCCTTGGCCATTACCTGCTGTCTCTGATTTCCCCTTACCCGCAGAGTCCGCTGTAAATCTGAATTTTTCAAGACTTTTTCTTGGTGGCATCTTGGGCCGCTGTTTCAGAGATATCTCTGCTGTAGCTGTTTTCCTTGCTCTAATGGACTCCGGCGGCTCAGCTGGCAGTGGATTCTGCCCCGTGCCCGAACCAGGTCTGATGCCGTGGTTCCCAGGCTGTGTCACTCCCCGCTGCGGTGTCCCTCTGCTGCTATGGCCGCTGGGCTCCTCAGACTACCAGCCGGCCCGTCTCACCTGCAGCTCTTGCTTCTTTGCTTCAATTGGTCCCGGGATACCTTTCCCCTCTCTGGAGCACTCCCCCCTCTTCTCTTTTGGCTTCACTTCTCCCGCTCCAACAATTCTTCCTGATTCTCCCTGCATTAACACCGCGAGTCAGATGGGGGGGAGGGGAAAAAGGGCCGCAGCACCAGTCTCGATCCACTCCAGTCTCTCCGGTCTCCCCTCCTCAGTACGCTCTTCACTCTGTGCTTCCACTGCCGGCTACCTACTCAGGTGGGAAGGGAGAGCGCGTTCTGTCACTGTGGCCGCCTTTTTATCACCGTCTCTGCCGCTCTCCCGTTCTGGCCGCCATTTCATTCGGTATCGGCTATTCTGCATGCGAGCTTTCCGGGGTTCCCAATGTCGCTTGCCGCTAGCTTGCCGCTCCTACGATCTCCTGGTATGCCCCGATCTCGTTTCTTAGTGAGGAGGGGGTTTTGCGGCCGCAATCCCGGGGGCCTCGCCTGGGGTTGCTCGGAGCTCACTCCTCGGCGGCCATCTTAGATCGTGGCTCCACCGGAAGTCCTTGATTTCATTGTTGATTTCTGCCAGATCATGTTTGTAGGAGATGTATAATGTAACGTCATCAGTGTAGATAAATGGGTTAAGGCCTTGGGTGGATATGGTCTTGGCTAGTGGAGTCATCATGAGGTTGAAGAGGATCGGTGATAGTGGTGATCCTTGTGGTACTCCGCAGCCTGGTTTCCACGGTGGCAATGTATTTATTTTTGATTTCACTTGATAAGCTCTTGTGGTTAGAAAACCCTTGATCCAATTGAGGATGCCACCACTGATTCCGAAGTAGTCTAGGAGTCTTAGTCTTAGCAGTATGTTTTGTCTCACTCTCTTGACATGTCAAATTGTAGGAGGAGTCTTATTGTCGTTGTATCCCCCTCGTTCCCCAGTGTAAAGTGTCACTGAGTACTTAAAATTACTATTAGTACCCAGAATCACCTCACCAAGGACGGAGAGGCCGACAGTTCACTAACCACGCCTCAAAATCTCAAAGAAAATGAGGGGAAAAATAAGCTAAATTTGGATTTGTCCTGCTTTTGAAATAACCAAACGGAAAAAATGATTAACCAAAAACAACAATATTTTAATTCAATTCAAATACTATAAGGATAAATTATTAACTAACAGACTTTAACCACTAACCTTATAGAATTTGATTACAACAGTATGTTTTCTTTTCCAATACCCCAATTTCCCTCAATTACAATAATATATCAACATTTATATTCTAGTGCAAAACCAAATGTATTTTACAATTATCAACTTTTTTTCTTCTTTTCAGAATTTTCCCTCTGGTATCGATACCAAGATTCTTATCAGATAAGTATTAAGTGTAAATTTTTCTTTCTGACTAATTTCTTTCTTAACTCTCCCTTGTATCTCAACTTTAAAGAATTGATACTTTGTGTCCTTTTTCTTTTCCCTTTTCTCACAGGACCTCGTAAGACAACCCCAGTGACCCAACTCAGGTAAGTAAAAATTATTTCTCTGTCCTGTCACTGTGTTGTCACTTAGCTGCGGTTTATTCTGATGCAGTATCCTCCGCGGTCTTTCTTGCGTAGGAGCTCAGGTATTTTCCAGAATTGTTTGTCACCGTCACCCTACACCTCGCTCTTAATAAAAATAAATGGAAGGAAAACCCTATCTTCCTAACCAACCCCTTCCCACACTAAATGACTTAAATATATACAATTTAAAACACTGGGCAACACTTAACTAAGAAAATAAAATAACTATACCCTCGCTAAACCCCCTAACTTTACTTATTTTTCCCTAAACTAATGAGCACAAACATATATACACCTCCTTACACCTTCCACATTCCACCAGAAAAAATTACAAAATACTTCCAACTCACCTCTCCCCAGCATTCAACCTCACACAATGCCCTCCTATCACCAAACTCAGTCAACTACCACTTCCAACCTTCTCAAGATCACTCCAAACTCACTACATTAGCCACACCACCAAACACACTTCCTTCCACCTCCACAGTCACCAGCGCTCTCCCAACTGTCCCACTGACCATTTCCTAGGAGACGGCTGCTTGGCTTGGGATTCCGCCCTCAGCCAGCCAATCCCTAGTCCTGCTCAACATTCCAACTCTCCCTGCTGACAAGCGGAATGTTGAGCAGCACTACTCAATCCCCATTTTAATTGAAAAATCCCCATAGAAATCAATGGGAAATTCTTCAATTAATATAAAACACCTATAAATTTCCATCAAATTACCCCAAATTTCCCATGCCAATTAAACCTCCCATTCTCTATTAAACGGTGTTTTTAAAATTTAAATATCCCAACATTTAATTCCCGCCACGCAACAGTCTTCTAAAAATCCCTGAAAAAATTCCCCAAAAATGTAAAACCTATTTCAAAAATTTTAATATTCCCCTCTGAACCTACTCCGTCGAATTTAACCAGTTAACCCTTTCTTAACCCCTTAAAACCAGACCCCTCCCAAATAACCCCCTTAAAATATTCAAATTCAAAAATTAACATACCAGAAAAATCCCAAAAAATTCCCCGTCCCCAAATCCAAAAACAGAATTTAAAAATCATTAACCGTTTAATTTCTAAAAATCAAAAACCGCATAAATACAATTTAAAAATAAACTAATTTAAATTCTGGGTTAAAATCCCCTTACCTGCTTTCCCGATTTTCCTCACACACGACCACTCCCGTTGGATCCGGTCCCGGACATCCTCAGCCAAAATCGGAGGCAAAAACAAAAAACCTCCGAAGCCGGCCTAATATTTAGGCCCCGGCTTCGGCCTAGTCACGGAAATGCGCATTGCCGGTTCGTGCATGAGGCGCGCCGCCTCATGCATGCGCGCGCCGACGTCTTCCCCTCGCCGGCCATCTTCTTTTCGCGACGGACTCGAAGACCCAGCGCCTCTCACACCTAGAGTGCTCCCCTCCGCTCCGGTTCCGGGGATGTGCCCCCGAACCGTCACCCCCAATATTTGCTGGCCCAAACAGGGCCCGAAAACGTCCCACACCGCTCTTCACTCCCGGGGACGTGCTCAAACGTCCCCGGAAGCCCAACACCGTGGCGCCATCTCAACCAGTCCCAAACCGGCCCCCGAGCTCTCAAAATGGCGCCGCCAGCCCCTGCCATCCTGCCAAGCCCCCCAGAGCCTGCCGAACCCCCCTGCAGCGCTCCTTAAGCGCCACCACCCTGCACCCGGCCCCAACTGGCCCCAAACTTAATTGGAAGCCCAAAACAACGATGTTTCCCCCCCCCCCCCCCAGGTAAGTATTTATTTTTTTCCCCCATTCCCCCTTTACTCCATGTTACATTATTTTCAAAAGATACAACACAAGTACAAGGAAAATGTAAGTTAAAACTGATCCTGAGTTCTTGGCTTCAAGGCGATTCTGGGTCATTCTAGATAAATCAGGAAATATTCTAATGTTTGATGCCAAAAACAACTCATCCATAAAGCAGAAATAAAGTCTAAAAACTACATTGTGATCCATTTCTAAAGCAAATTGTGGATCTAGATTTCACAACTTCCAAGAATGTTTCCAAAAAGTCAGTCAAATTCAAATCGAATGTTCCTCCTTGTGCGGGAGAAGATTGTCCCACTAAGGTCAAATACTGGGCCCTCACCATAGGTGGAATAGTTTCAGATGGCATCTTTAAAACTTCCTGCAAATATTTTTGGAGCATATTCAATAGAGCCACTAATGGAGACTTAACATATTTTTTTCTAGTTTGATTCTCTAAATATTCCAGTATTCTGTGGAGGACCAATTTGTCCTTAACAAAAGCACCACAAATCTCTTGAAAATCACTGACCTCTTTCTCCAAAGCCTCCATTTTGCTAGACTGTTGTTCCAGTTTCTGAGTCTGGATCGCTGAGTTCCTGGAAATCTCTACCATCTCAGAAGTAAACTTAGACGACAAATTCATTGATTGAGGATTAGCAGCATACCATCCCATATTGACTCTAAGGTTACTCTGCAGTACTGAGACCATGGCACCTGGAGCCATTATCACCCCCTCTTCCACAGTTCCATCCGTAGTGTGCTGCAAAGGTTGTTCTGGATGTCACTGGCTGGAACACCTTTGGGTGTAGGTCAGCTCCCAGGGCTCCCTACAATGACAGCAGCAACAGTGGAGAATCCTCCCCAGCTGCCCCGATGCCATGGGGCAGAGAATCGCTTCTGGGTTGCTTAGATCTCGAGACATTCACAGGGCTCAACAACATGCTGCTTACATTGCTGCTGGATATATCTTCCAGCGAGGCTGAGAGATACATAGAGGCATATTTTCAAAGCACTTAGCCTCCCAAAGTTCCATAGAAACCTATGGAACTTAGCCTCCCAAAGTGCTTTGAAAATATGCCTCATAGTATTCTAGCTGGCAGGGGCCCTAAATGTTGGGGTTGAGGTTGACATAGGAGGGACTTGTTGAACCTGCCCTCTCCTCTTCCCCATGTTCAAAAAATGGGGAGAGCCACCAAAAACAGAGAACCACACCAAGGTAAGAGAGACACCCACCAGAGTATTAGATCAAGGCACCATCATGGCAGAAGCATAGCCAGGTTGTGACGCCAGAGCTAGTACCATGTGCACTGTGTAGGTGTACATGCACACTGCTTAATTGTGATAGATTGCCTATAAAATAGGTGCTTTTGCCATCAGAAGTCCATTTGGGGGATCGTTCACTCCTCTGGCACTCCACCTAGCTGTGCCTCTGCATCTTGGTACCACTCTGATAATTGGCTTTTTAACAAGCAATTATTGGCACTAATTAGATTTAATTGAAATGTATGCATGTAAATTTAGGCACGGGATCCATGCCTAAATTTTACCTAAGAGTCAAAAAACGGGAATAGAAATGGGGAGGGGGGGTTCATGAGCAGGTTGGGGGCATTCCTTTTAATTATGTGCATAATTATAGAATAAGGTGGGATCCACGCCTAAATTAGGTGGAAGCATTTGCACCATGTTTCCATTGGTGTAAATGGCCATGCCTAAATGTAGTTGCAGTTCCTTGGCGTAAGTGCTGTTCTATAAACTGCGCCTAACTTTAAGCATGGTTTATAGAATAGCACTGAGCAGTTTTTTTTCGGCATCGATTATTTGGGTGCCATATAAAGAATTTAGTCCTAAATGTACATGTTTCATTGCTGGGAAAATGCATTCTGGTTCATATTGTACTGCTAACATAACATAAATGAAAGGTATAATTAACTTTTTTAAAAAGCAAAGTCATCTAATTAATCCTTTAATTAGCTGTTACTAGTGACTGTAGATTTTTTTGTTCTGTAAAATGCTGTCATTCATTTTTCCCAAGTACTGTTTAGCTCTTCAGTTTATACTTTTTGGATTATACATATTCTAATGGATTATATCCATTCTAACTTGGATTTGATCCTTTGCTCAGAGCTAATTTAAGGAAGCAACCACAGTGAGAAAACATTCTTTCCAACATCTCTCACTTGATCCATTAAAAAAACGAGGCCCCTGCTGTGGTACCCTCCCACCCTAGATTTGATCCTTTGAGTTTCTAAAGTGCAAAGGGAAGGGGAGCATGTCAGATAAGAGTTTCCTTATCAAAAATATGCTTGAAGACCCTGTATGATATTCCATGATTGCGACTCTAAAGACTGTTCTTTTTCAGGAAAAGAAATGTGAAATGTAATGCTGTGTTCATTGTTATAATTTGCTATTAATTACAAGACACCCCTATTTCACTTTTAATATATATAACATTATAAACCAGATTAAATTTTTGCCAGCTCTTTCTTCTACAAGGAGCTTACTTTAAAATTGTCTGCCAGGCCAGCACTATGTAAAGTTCTAGAAGCCCATGTTGTGTGTCATTGGTCATATTTCCATCAGAGTATGCCTTCTAGAGATGTGCACTTACATTTGGGCCTTTTGTCAATAGCTGTACTTTTCTTCAGTTTGTTTCACACGTTCATTAAAAACTGTTAACACATTAGAACTTCTTAACATGTGCTAATCAACTTAATACATGTTGAATTTGACAAGCTGTGTTATTCCAACTGGCATTATATTCCCTGCCTGGCAGCATAAGGCCATTAACAGATGGATCTTTGCTCCAGAGTGTCATTTTATAAGGGCTGGCATAATCAAAATCATGTACAGTTCAGGCCCCCTCCAATTAGTTCCCCTTCCTACCAGCAGAGAACTGCCCAAATCCCCCAATTCCTGAAGACATTTAAGCCACACCTACAATAGATCCCTGGACATACCTTAAGTGGTCAAAATGGCGCTGCAGGGACGTGTCATTTTATATGGCAGCCTGAACCCTAGCAGTAGTACCACAAGATTCCTGCTAGGGGTTACGAGTGCCATTTTGAACCCAGAACAGGCAGGAATAAGAGTGACTGGAAATTGCTCCTGTTCTGCAATTCCTGGACTACCAGCACCTACTTAAGATAAGCTGGGAAGGTCTACAGGGGGTGGAGAGTCCAGGGGAACCAACTGGGTGTGGACATAGGGGGGCATTTGTGAACTTCTGGGTTTTCAAGGATGGGGGCATGTTCAAGGTGGGTTATTTGCTGGGGGAGGGAGGGTGAAGAGAGAGGGGGTCCCTGTGCTATGGCTAGCCTGGAAGGGTAGGCGCAAGTTCTGTCAGTGGGGTCAGCTGGGGTCGATAGATACTGTTTTGAGGTTATCATCCAACAAGGCAGTGGTGACGGGATTGCTTCAGCTTCTTGCTAGCCATCAGATAATTCCCAATAGGTTCTGGGAGTTTCAGTGATATGGGGGGGGTGGGGGTGGGGGGAGGGGATGGGATTGAACTGTTGGACTGTCTGGGGGATGGGATTTGATGGTTGGGGGAGTGTCAAAGTACGAGGAGATTCTTCTAAATTTCAAACAAATATACAGAACCTAAAGAAGCCTCCTTTTTGGAACACAAGTATGCGTGTGTGTATATACATAGATCCAAAAAAATAGGTACCCTTTCAAGATCTTCAATGTACACTCTGATGTATCCTGAACATTTGCTGTGGATAGGACACCAAACCAAAAAGATATTAGGGTGCAAACATGCACATAGATACAGTGATCTCATAACCTTCTGTTGCTTTGGAAAGTAGGCTGTGAAAAATGTGAACATGTAGTAAAAAACTTCACTTACTTTGTGGTTTAAGATAGGGCAAGTGTGGTTGTTGCGGCAAGAAGAGTTGGTGGAGTGAAAAAGAAAACAGAACAGGGTGCTATTACCAGACTCCTCACTGCTTACACATTCAGTCATGTACAGTTACACTTTCTTGAAAGAACTTTCATGTTTTCAAGTGTTACAAACAAAGGCACCTAGTTATTAAGCTGAATTTTGGCAATAATGTGCATTGTTTTCTAATAACACCTTTAATGGGAATTTTTATTATTATAATGCATGTTAAATAATGATTTCTGAAGCATGTAGATGCATGTAAAGTGACTCACTACAAAATGAATAAGCCTGCAGTAAACTTTGCAAGCTGCATTATTCAGTGACTGCTAAGAACCCTTCAAGAATTTGCTTCTAGGAATATTGGCCTACCAACACATGAGCAGATGCTTCCAGAAAGCCAGTTTAAGGGAGCCACTACACTGAGAAAACTTGCTCCACCCACCCCAACATCCCTCACTCCTGATCCATTTAAAGAATGATGGGGCCCCTGCTGTGGTGCCCAGCCCACCCCAGATTGCTTTTTTTTTTTTAATGATGGTGACCCCAGCTGGTACAGCCCTTTGTTATCCCATTATTATGCAAACCTTTTTTGTTTATATGAAAGTTAGGTTCTCCCTGGATCCACCTCCTGAGTTTTGCATCCTCCCGCCAGCAAATATCTAGCATATCTGGGAGTTTTTTTTAAGTCAAAGTTTGTGTATTAAATTTCAAATGGAAAAGTTACAAAACAGCAAAACCAGAAATCCAGAGATGAGTACATGGGCTACTTGTAATAACAGAACATTCCAACATCATGAGAAAAAACAAGCCAATATACAACAACATAGAACAACCAGCTGAATGGACAGAAGTGGGCAAAATTTTCAGTAAACCTAAAGACTTCTATAAGAGGGGTAAAAAGAGGATCTTGAAAAGATTCAAAGCAGGGTGGGAAAAAATTGTGATGGAGTATATGCATAGGTCTTGGAGAGATAAAGGTCTAATATATAACAACTAGGAAAAAATGCCCGTTTCTGAGCGGAATGAAACGGGCGCTAGCAAGGGGCCCCCTCCCTCCGTCCCTCCAAGCTACTTGCCTTGTTCGCTGTGGCGTTTCCGTTTCAGCCCTCGAGTGTCATAGCTCCGCCCTCGACGTCATGACGTTTTGACGCGAGGGCGGTGCAGGCACTCCAGGGCACACCGGATATCTCGGGCGCCTCAACTTCCGTGGAGGCTTCAGAACATTGGGGTTGCCTTTTATATAGAGAGATGAGAAATTAATATATACATCAACCATCAGCTAAGTATTTTTCAACTGGTTGCCACAATAAAATCCTCCTACTATAATATTGTTTCCTTCTACCATAACCGATTCAAATTTCTGGATTTGCAAAATCAAGTGCCACCAAAAATGCAATATCCTTCCAGTGTTGCACAATAATACATTATGCAATTGTTCAAAGAATGTCAAATAGCTGTGCCTGGAGCAGAAAGAGATTAATAGAAGGAGTGCCTGATTTTAAAATAATAATTACATAGGAGATCTCTTGATTCAAGTGAAAAATAGCAGATGTTACCGTCCCCTCCAGACCTCCTTCCAAAATTATTTGTGTTAAGACAATTAAATAACTTTTCTGCAAAGGTACCTTTATGTGCTTGGCAGCACCAACAATCAGGAGAAACATTGAGTTTAACCTTGAATAGTCTCAGCAGAGTCTCTGGTGTTTTTTGTGGGACAGGAACAACCCCAAGTCACTAATACACCATCAATGGTTGCCATAAAAATGGCAGCCAGAGGTCCCTAGCAATAGTATCACAATACTACCACTAGAGTTTGGGATTCAAAGTAAGGGATCATTGCTGTGGCTGGGAACATGTCATATACCTGGCTGCAGCAGTGGGAAATTAAATTTATAGTGGAACTTCCTACCTGTGGCAGTGAATTCTGTAGTGAATACTGCAACAATATGCCAGTTTATTGTGGCTTAATAAAGAAGGACATAAAACGTTTGAGAACCAAGTAATACAAAAATCCTGTAGACTGATAGTATTTGTGCAAAGATTTTGAGATTTATACTATCATTTGCCCATGATTGTTGGTATATGGGGGAAAGACTCATTTTGCTGAACATGGCAGTTGTTTGGAAAATAGATCCGATGTTCCTTCGAAGAATCATTGCTTGCAAAATAATCCAGCTTCTACAGGCCTCAACTGCTGAGCAACCAATCAAGTTGTGTTGGATCCTAGGGGTGGAGATTGTTATTGTCTTTCCATTCAGATTGAACAGTGAGATTTTTGTGCTCCAGTATGCCGAACCATGGGGACTGAACTGCCCTAATATTGAATGGAAAGATTTCTTGTGACTATTTTTTCATGATTCTAGGAATCATTTGGAGCCCAGTTCACTATAATGGACCCTCTCTACCAGAAACCACTTGCATTTTGTGTGCTCCAACGTGAAGTTATTTAACCCCCAAACTAATGGTACCATGAAGATTTCCTGCAAACTGATTGGCTGCTCTTTAATTTAATCTGTCTTCGTAATTTCTACCGATGTGTATTGTGTCTTTATATTCTGATAGGTTGTTTATCCAGTTGTAATTTTGCACATACCTATATATTTCTAGTTAGTTGCAACTGGTTACAACCCCATCACGCTCATATTCAAAAGAGAAGGACGCCCATCTTTTGACACATGTCGGAAGATGGGCGTCCTTCTAACAGGGTTGCCCAAATCAGTATAATCAAAAGCCGATTTTGGACGTCCCCAACTGCTTTCCGTCACAGGGACGGCCAAAATTCCCAGGGGCGTGTCAGAGGTGTAGTGAAGGCAGGAGTTGGGCATGCCTAACACATAATGGAAAAAAAAAGAGCGTCCCTGATGAACACTTGGATGACTTTACCTGGTCCAGTTTTTCTTACGACCAAGGCACAAAAAGGTGCCCAAACTGGCCAGATGACCACCAGAGAGAATCGGGGATGACCTCCCCTTACTCTCCCAGTGGTCACTAACCCCCTCCCACCTTCAAAAAACATCTTTAAAAATATTTTGTGCCAGCCTCTATGTCAGTCTCAAATGTCATACTCAGGTCCATCACAGCAGTAAGCAGGTCCCTGGAGCAGTTTTAGTGGGTGCAGTGCACTTCATCAGGCAGGCCTAGGCCCATCCCCCCTACCTGTTACACTTGTGGTGGTAAATGTGAGCCCTCCAAGACCCACCACAAACCCACTGTACCCACATCTAGGTGCCCCCTTCACCTGTAAGTGCTATGGTAGTGGTGTACAGTGGTGGTAGTGGGTTTTGGGGGGCTTTGGGGGGCTCAGCACACAAGGTAAGGGGAGCTATCTACCTGGGAGCAATTTCTTAAGCCCACTGCAGTGCCCCCTAGGGTGCCCAGTTCGTGTCCTGGCATGTCAGGTGGACAAGTGCACTATGAATGCTGGCTCCTTCCATGACCAAAGGAATTGCATTTGGTCGTTTCTGAGATCGGTGTCCTTGGTTTCCATTATCGCTGAAAATCAGAAACGACCAAGTCTAGGGAAGACCATCTGTAAGGACAACCTAAATTTCAGGATTTGGGCATCCCCGATCGTATGTCCTTCTATGTTAAATTGTACAGCACTGCGTAACCCTAGTAGCGCTTTAGAAATGTCAAGTAGTAGTAGTAGTAGTATCAAAATGAAAGATGGACCTCCATCTTGCTTCGATAATATGGGTTTCCCCACCCCTCCATCGGGATGTTTTGCGAGGACGTCCTCAGCAAAACTTGGGCGTCCCTTTCGATTATGCCCCTTCATGTGTTCCAGTCTTACTTTACTTGTTAACAAAAAAATATCCCTGATACAACTTGTTGGCCAGTTGTTGGATTGTCGATTTTTCTCTCTCAAAATTGGAAGTATCATTTGTAATGTCAATATTTTGCCAAGTTTAAGGAATTTTCATCTTTCAGCTGATACTTTGCCATATATAATTGGGCCTAGGTTCAACTGCAGTGGCCAGTGGTTTTTAAGAAATGAATTTTTTAAAAAATGTATTTTTAGAGCTGCTGTGTGTATAGTCAATGGTGTTGCATGTACGTACAGACCTTTGACTACTAGCGACTATACATACTGGAGGCTATTCTATATCTGGGCACCTTCAATTAGGTACCTGGAGGGCATGTGGGAGGAGCCAATTCTATAAAGGAAAGTAGGCGCCTACTTTACTGTATAGAATACTAGTGTAACTGGATATCAGCATGCCTAACATTTAGGAACTCACGCTTATGCCAACCATAGAGGTAGTGTAGGTTTGAGCACCTAAGTTCAGCAGATACTCATGTGTTCTATAAGTTACGTGCCTAAGTAAGAGCCCCACCTAAGTTCCACCCATACTCTATTGCGCCCCTTTGCAAATATGTAGGTATTTGCAGATTAGCATTTAGATGCCATGCTAGCACTTATACATCTAAGCCATTACAGAATTCAAACTCAAAGCTGTGTTTCATGCCAAAATGAAGGTGCCCCCCATTTACAACAGGTCAATGGCTGGTGTAAGTTGTTGTGCCTAACTGCCCTATGCAACATCTACAACTGATAATATATTTAAAGTTGTGTGCATCACATGGGGGTCTTTTACTTAGGTGCACTGGCGTTTTTAGTGCATGCTAAAAATAGGCGCACACTAAACGCTAAAGACACCCATAGGAATACATTTGCATCTTTAGCGTTTAGCTCTTGCCTATTTTTAGCATGCTAAAAACGCCAGCGTGCCTTAGTAAAAGACCCCATTGGTGATATGCCCAAGGCTCACATGCTAACCTTCTGATTCTATAAAAGTTGCCAAAAACTGCATGTTCAAATTTGGGCGTGCATGCAATTTAATTTAATAACGAGCCAATTATTGCCAATAACTGGCTTTTTAACAAGCAGTTACTGGTGTTAATTGAAATCAATTAATATTCACATGTATACATTTAGGCACACAATCCATAAATCTTACATGCACACCAGAAAAGTAAGGGCAAAAATGGGAGAGTTATAGGCATTTCATGGTGGAGCGCGGTCATGGTTCAAGTTACGCATGCAATTGTAGAATAAGGAGGTTCTGCATATAAATTTAGGTGGGGCATTTGCACCATGTTTTTGTTGGTGCACATGGACCTGCCTAAATCTACTTGCGATCCCTGCACTTAAACGCATAAAATGTATTGAACTTTTTCGGGATCTTGCCAGGTATTTGTGACCTGGATTGGCCACTGTTGGAAACAAGATGCTGGGCTTGATGGACCTTTGGTCTGTCCCAGTGTGGCAATACTTATGTACTAAACCAGCCAAACTTTATGTGCGGGTTATAGAAAAGTGCTTTAGCATTTTTTTGGCACTGATTCTGTAGGTGCAATTTATAGAATTCACCCCTCAGCAAATCTGGTGCATACATTGTAGAATAGTGTCTAGCACTTATATATGTAATTGCCAATTTATGCCAATTTACAGAATTGCCCCCCAAATTGCAGTATTCAGCAGCTATAAAGCTAAACAGTTTAATTTAGGACAGCCTTTTCTCAGGTTTAAATTAAACTGTTTATTGATATGGCAACCAGCTGAACATCACCACTGTCTCCCAGATTCTATAAAGGTTGCCCAAATTTGGGTGCAGATCCCAGAAGCATGCACAAACTAATTAATGAGCTATTAATAATCAATTAGTGACATTAATTGGCACTAATTAGGACTTACACATAAAACTGCCTATTCTATAACAATGTGTGCCTAAATTGTCTTGTATGTGACTCAAAAAGGGTTGTGGCCATGGGAGGGGAATCAGTGAGTCAGGGCGTTCCTAAAATTTAGACTGCAGTTTTATAAAATAGGGCCACTTATGCGCCAAGTGCAATGAGATGCATGCTGGCATTTACACCAGGTTTTAGCAGGTGTAAGTCCTTGTGCTAAGCATGGATTCTTCCTGGCACCTAACTTTTGGTGCCATTTACTGAATCTGTCCCTATGCCCCAGATTCTATATAGCGTGCCTAGCATTCCACGCTGAAATCTAAGTGTATTCCATAACAATGCATGTAACTTAATTAGCTTATAATGAGAACTAATTGGCAATAATTAGAATTTACGAGCACAACTCGCTAAGCACATTCAGTAACGTACTGTGCCTAAATTCTAATGTGTGCAGTTCAAAAGGGGCGTGGCTATGGGCATAGAAATGGGCATTTTGTGAGTGTTCCAAAATTTACATGCATAGTTATAGAATATGACCCAGTGCATGTAAATCTAGGGAATTATGTCACATTTTCATTGGTGTAAATGGATATGCCTTCTTTTAGGCTCTGTGATAGCAACGCAGCATATTCTATAAACCATGCTTAGGCGGAAATGTTTAACATGCAGATGTTTTAGGTGCCTTATATAGAATCTGACCCTATATGTATAGCTAGATGGAATGCCCTTGCTCCGCCCTCTATTTCACTGAATGCCTCAGATCTAATTTAAGCATATTGTTGTATTTTAAAATCATGGTGTAGCTAATTCTGAACATGCTGTGTGAGGTGAAGAGATGTTTAATTTTGAGATCTTTATAAAATTTGAATAATTTACTTTTGTTGACAGCTTTCCGTTAATTCTGATGGAAGTACAAAAACTGACAATTTGCTGAGTAGAAACTTTATACAGTGGTTTTTTTTTTCCAATTTGTGTTTAAAGTAGTCATTTTATATATCAGACTTGTCAGGAGGAAAAGTCCTCAGAGGAGATGTAAAAATTATCGGGAAAGCAGTTAAAAGAAGACTACTTATTAATTAAATTGATTCATAGAAGCTCAAAATGTTTGTCTAACATGATAATTAATTTTCTAATAGAATATTTTATAGGCTAACACATTTTTCTTTTGGGAGGTATTTGAATTATTTTAATTAGAATTTAGTGGGAAATGGGTTCAGGTCTAGCAGAGAATACTGAAAAATGCTGATTGATTGGAATGCAATTACATGTATGCTATTGACATCAGCAAATTCCACCTAAAATATTTGACACTTTAGTGTAGAGTCTTGACCAATAGTCCTATTAATGATTCAGATTATGTTGATTCACCAATTGTTAGGGTTCTTGTTTTGCTATGTTATAAAAAGGGCTGCAAGTGGAACTCTGGGGGAGTTTGAAGCTGTTTCCTAGAGAAGTTGCTCAGCGTGAAGCACTGCATGAATTTTCTGCTCTACATGTATCATTTGTAGTAAATAATATTTACTGTCTTTTCCCCCTAACAGATTCAAAATACTGCATACATTTTTTACCCACATTGCACAAGTGTAGATTTGTTTTGAAATCTGCCACAGTTATGGCCACTTGAACCTTCATTTTCTGTAGTAGAGTTTTAATGGAAAAATGCAAATTTGAAAATGCAAGTTCTGTACATGATCTTAAACATGCTGTCAGGAAAGCTTCTATTTATTTATTTTTGTGCCATTTCCTGGTTTGCAAAACTACCCAAAGCAGTATATATAGAGCCTCCATGCACATAGTTAAATGTCAGCAGATAAATACCTGCACAGCACAGTCCATCCAATCTGCCCAACAGGGTGGCCAGAGTTGAATCTGGCACTGTACAAGTTCCACTTCATGATTAAACTGGTATAACACATCTCTGTTTCTCCCTGCCAATTTTGGGGCACGGACCATAGAAGTCTGCCCAGCACTAGACCTACTTCCCAACTATTGGAGTTTCCATTGAAGGCTATTCCAGCCTTGATCCGGATCTGTTTTTGCTATTTATGGGACTCAGACCATAGAAGTCTACTCAGCATTGGTCATACTTCCCAACCTCTGAAGCTGCCGTCAAAGTTTACTCCAGTTAATAAGTCATTTAAGTTTTGCTTTAATTGGATTCCATCCTTTTTCTATATAGTGTTCCTCTGTGTTTATCCCATGCATTTTTGAATTCCATCACCATTTTGTCTGCACCATCTCCCACAGGAGGGCATTCCAGGCATCCATCACCCTTTATGTGAAAAAGTATTTCCTGACATTGCTCCTGAGTCTTCCACCCTGCAATCTCAATACATGACCTCTAGTTCAACTGCTTCCCCATCTTTGCAAAAGATTAGCTTACATATTAATACCTTTTAAATATTTAAACATCTGTATCATATCCCTCATCCCGCCTTTCCTCTAGGGCAAGGGTTCTTAATCCAGTCCTTGGGACAAACCTAATCACTCAAGGCAGTGGTGACGGGATTGCTTCAGCTCATCAGAAAATTCCCAATAGGTTCTGGGAGTTTCAGTGATGTGGGGTGGGGGTGGGGAGAGGGGATTGAACTGTTGGACTGCCTGGGGGATGGGATTTGATGGTTGGGGGAGTGTCAAAGTACGAGGAGATTCTTCTAAATTTCAAACAAATATACAGAACCTAAAGAAGCCTCCTTTTTGGAACACAAGTATGTATGTGTGTATATACATAGATCCAAAAAATAGGTACCCTTTCAAGATCTTCAATGTACACTCTGATGAATTCTGAACATTTACTGTGGATAGGACACCAAACCAAAAAGATATTAGGGTGCAAACATGCACATAGATACAGTGATCTCATAACCTTCTGTTCCTTTGGAAAGTAGGCTCAGGTTTTCAGGATACCCACAATGAATATGCATAATATACTACTAAATGAGATCGAATAGATTTTAGAGGTTACCACATATTTACTAAGTACATCTTTAAGTAACCACTATTTCAACATTATAATCAAAAATATCCTTTTTTTTATTTTTTCATATGCTTTTAACACATTTTATCAATTTTCATCATGAACAATATCAACTCTTATTTTCCTCTACAATATTGACATTCATACACTCATTCATACTATATTTATCCACAATTCCACACTACACTTATTCATTCAAACTACAAGACCATAGCATAAACATGAAATAACATTCTATTCATATTATAACCAGATGGTATATAGTCTCTATATCAAAGATGAATGATCTTCCCTTGAATCTTCAGACGGTTATATCTTCATAACTTTCACAATTAATCATATCATAAAGTGTCGACACTTTATGATACGATGTAAATAACTACGGACTACAAGAGGCATAGCTTTTGAATTACAGTAGAAGACTTTTTTGTGAGATGAAATGATAGTTTTCAAGGATTACATCATTGGTAAAGAACGGCATAAATATTGCTGAAGGACTTCAAAGCGAAAAAGGTGTAAAGCCTTACATATTACACAACAAAGATTAATTGTGAAAGTTATGAAGATATAACCGTCTGAAGATTCAAGGGAAGATCGTTCATCTTTGATATAGAGACTATATACCATCTGGTTATAATATGAATAGAATGTTATTTCATGTTTATGCTATGGTCTTGTAGTTGGAATGAATAAGTGTAGTGTGGAATTGTGGATAGATATAGTATGAATGAGTGTATGAATGTCAATATTGTAGAAGAAAATAAGAGTTGATATTGTTCATGATGAAAATTGATAAAATGTGTTAAAAGCATATGAAAAAATAAAAAAAAGGATATTTTTGATTATAATGTTGAAATAGTGGTTACTTAAAGGTGTACTCAATGGATATGCATGGGATAAATTGGCATGCACTGCCTCCATTGTATGCAAATGTAACTCAAGCATATTCATTGTGGGTATCCTCAAAACCTGACTGGCTAGGCGTGTCTCGAGGACTGGGTTGAGAACCTCTGCTCTAGGATAAACATATTTAAGTGCCTGATGATGCATATTAACTCCCCTGTTTACTAAGCCGTGCTAGTGGCTGCAATGCTGTCACAGCCCATTCACTTTCAATGGACTGTGTCAGCATTGTCACACGGCAGCCGCTAGTGTGACTTAGTAAACAGGAAGGTAAGAGTCTATTCTATAATGGAACCTAGAAGTCTAGTGCAACTTGATATTGCTGAGCCTAATGCCTAGTGCTAATCTAGCAAGATGCACGTGGAAATTCAAACTGTTGCCCATAAATACAAATAATTGATTGTTAATGCCTATTTGGCTCGTTAATTAAATTGCATGCACAATTTGGGAATATGCCCAAATGTGGACATGCAATTTTGAGCGCCATATATAGAATTTGGGGGATAAGATGTGCATAAATGTGGGTGCCTGGATTATAGAATTGCTCTTCATATGACCTAGTAAAAAAAATTAAAGTAAAATAGTAAAAAATAAATAAATACATATATATATTTGCACATAAACTCAGTGATTTGGAGTAAAAAAAAAACCAAAAAACAAAACAACAAACAAAATGCTTCTATCCTTGATATTTGCAGAGCTCTAATAACATCAATCAAATTCCCAAACTAGTAATGAGCATAAAATGCAATCAACCTAATATACCTCACCAAATAAAACGCCTCATGCCAAAAGACAGATCAGATATCCTCAGCACATCATAAATTAACTAAAATATGTCTACCAAGCCTAAAAGCACACACATTGTGCAAGAATGGGCAGACGTTTAGGCAAATCGAGGGAGGGATCAGTGGCTGATGTAATAAAAGGAGCTAAGCCTTGTGCAGAACTTATAACATGTAATTGTGCACATGTCTTTGTGAACATCTCAGTGCACAATGTAGGAAGGAATCTTGTATGTAAATAAAAAAAAAATATAAACACATTAGCACTCTTCCTTTTAAATTCTACACAGAGGACGGCACCAGCTATTACAGAATTCAAACATGCGTGGGATATGCATAAAGGAGTCCTGTGCAGCAGGAATGGATCCTCAGAAGCTTAGCCGAAATTGGGTGGCGGAGCAGGTGGGGGAAGAGAGGTTGGTGGTTGGGAGGCGAGGATAGTGGAGGGCAGACATATACGGTCTGCGCCAGAGCCGGTGATGGAAGGCGGGACTGGTGGTTGGGAGGTGGGAAATACTGCTGGGCAGACTTGTACGGTCTGTGCCCTGAAAAAGGCAAGTACAAATCAAGGTAAGGTATACACATATGAGTTTATCTTGTTGGGCAGACTGGATGGACCATGCAGGTCTTTTTCTGCCGTCATCTACTATGTTACTATGTTACCTCTCAATGCAGGGAAGAGTGTAAAAGTCCCTAAAGCTTACATTTTTTTTTATATGCTCCTGCCTGGTATTTGGGAGTTTAACTCCTGGTCTGAGGTGGAGTAAAAAGTTAGCCAGTGCTTCTAGTGGGCAGAATTGATGAGGTTGTTGTGTCACATACCTCGTCTGGGTGAAGGCTAGAAGTAGGGCTAGAGAAGCACGGGATAGAGGGTACAGACACTGAGGCAAAGAAAATGAAGAAGGAGGAGAGTGGAAGAATGGGCAGCCCTGGCTCAAGACATCCTCAGGAAGTCCCACAGGTAGCATTTATTTTGAACTGGGACCATACTTCTGGGACACTAGAAATGGATATGGTATGCTGGCATAGGTTGAGCTCCTGGGTGATTTTATGCCTGTATGAAGACATTCAGGGAGGAATTCAGTAAATGGCGCCCAAAGTTAGTTGTCAGGAAAATTCATGTTAAGCTAGCATTCTGCAAAGGGCACTATGTGCAGAGTATTCTTTGCAGAATACTAGCTTAGGGCCCTGTTTACTAAGGCGCGCTAGCATTTTTAACGGGTGCTAAATGCTAGAGACATCCATTTATTTCAATGGATGCCTTTAGCGTTTAGCATGTGCTAAAACTGCTAGTGCGCATTATAACAGCTTAGTAAACAGGGCACTTAGAGTAACGTTCTATATATGACGCCTTAAAAATCTGCACAGAAATAAGCGTATTCTATAAAATTAAGGCACGGTATATAGAATACGCGTTATCAGGAAAAGAAGAGGTGAAGCAGCAGACTACACCTTTACTACATATGTTTAACTGCGGTGACTTTGCTGAGGTAAACCATTGGTACTATTTAACTGAAGTGTGCAAGTTTGCTGGAGGTCTGACTGGAGCCAGACCTGACCCGTGGAGTAGAACTGAAAAGTTGTGTTTGGGGTGGGACAACCTCACAACCACGGACTGCTTGGCCTGCTAGCCAGAGGCCTACTCAACTGGTACTAGCTAAGAGAAAACTGCTTTACTTTACAATCCTGGCACTCTGACATAACAAGCCAAAGATAGAGTTAAATGAACACTTATTTTTGTTTCATTTCCTTTGCCCAGCTGTGTTCTTTCACTGGCCCACTCCCAACCCTTGCTTGGAGTGTCACAACCATTTACAGAATTTGGGGGTCAGAGTGATATTAATCCTCTCAAAGGTTGGGCGCATGCCATACCAAGGTTGGTGAAGTTTCTCAGCACCATACATCTTCTGAACAGTGGATCATTCTAGGATACACTGGTTATTGTTAATGGAATGAACCAGTCCTTCTTTTCCAGACAGCCCTACAGGTCATTTCAGGGATTACATTCAGTAGTCCAAGCAGCAGGCACAGTGGCAGGAACTGAAGCATGGTTTTTCAAATATGTCAAATATGATGGGTGCAATTGATTACACTCCTGTACTCTTACCCTCTGTCCCCAATATACTAGAGAAATGTATGTGTATAAAAATCAAATTTATGCACAAAATATATTTAAAACAGTTTAATAATGAGACAATTGTGGGGCATTGGAAGAGGACCTTGGAGACTGGGGCACTGGCAATCAAAATGGCAGATGAAATTTAATGTAGACAAGTACAAAATGATGCATTCATTCCTATGATATTCTTGTTTGAACTTTCTGGGAGAAGATGTGCTTGGGTGATCATGACTGAGATTAATTATTGCAATTTTGTGGCAGGGAGCTAGAGACCTGAATGAACTTAGGGAAATGCAGGGATAAAGCTTAATCTAGGGCTCTGATAACCCTTGTACCTGCCTTGAGCACATCACTGATATTTCTAAGAGGGATTGGTACCCTTGTTGACTAAGTCGGAAGCTCAGGTCTGTTTTAACTTTATATCGGTTTAGATAGGTTGATTAACCTTTTGTAATATGGAAAGGATACGTAATTGCTGTAATTCACCTTTATTGGGCTTGCCGAAGAAAAGGAGACATACAATAGTTTAGAGCTACTTCAGATTACAGCTCCAATCTGATTACTGGTTGTCCTTTTGTGATCTTATCTCTCCTGTACTGGCTAATTTTAATAGCTCTCCTTTCATCAGAGCCTTGTTTAAGGTCTTTTGACTTAAGTATGTGAGCGATAAAGTGCATTATGATGTGCTGGCCTGCTTGTTTAGCTCAGGCAGAAATGTGTGACTGTGTTTTCGTTCTTCTAAAGAGTGAAGGCTAATCTGCACAAAAGGTAGTGCATCCTCTCATGCTGCTCCTAGATATGGAGAGCTCTCTTAAGAAGGTTACACCTAATCACACTGACCACCCTTCAACATCTTCAGTCCTTCTTTGACTGCTCTCTTGTGCTTGACTGCTTAAATATTTTTAATTGAAATGCTTTACTTTTTGTCTATTAGATTGTAAGCTCTTTGAGCAGGGACTGTCTTTCTTCTGTGTTTGTACAGCGCTGCGTACACTTTGTAGCGCTCTAGAAATGTTAAATAGTAGTAGTAGTATATTTGGATGAGAGTTATTTGCACTTTTAGGAGGTACTAAAATCTTGCTTGTTTGTTCATGCTTTTAATATTATTAATATGCCAATAAATAAAGCACACTTCAAAAAATGACCCACCATATTGCATTAAACTACATCACAAACCAATGGTATTAGTAAACTCATACAACTTCAAGGCATGGCAATAGATTGAATAATGAATTTAAATTAAATAAGGACCTTACCAAAAGGAGAAAGCAGGGAGCATTGTCATCACATTGGCTGACCTGTGCATGTCTCCCTTTGATCAGATTTGCTTAAATGTGGTGTAGTTGATGGCTGTGACTTTAAAGCAGGTAACGCCAGAATATATACTGTTGGCAGTTAATGTGCTGTGTTGTGCTAGCCGGTGACATTCAGCTTCCTTGGATATGTTGTCAATTACCTGGATTGATGCATCAGATGTGGATTGGGGAGGGGTGTCTGTTGGACTGGATTTATTGGGTGGCCTTTGATTGAGGGAGGGTTTGGTCTTTGCTTGGTGAGATCAGGGAGTGCATGCAGTCCCTCTAAGAAGGCCCATGCATTAGCAGCCCAGTGCTCCTGGGGAGGAAAAAACAACATCTCAAAACTAGTGTTATTTTTCACAAATAATCCAAAAAGAGGATCAGAGAGTATCTAGTTATAGAAACACAAAACCAAAAAACCCTCTTATATGAACTGCAAGTTTACTTAATAATATACTATGTTCCTGTGAAGTGCAAAAGAGTCTATTCCAGAGAAAAGGAAAAAGCCTCTGTACCCCAACCTCCAACCAGTCTATATTTTTGTAGAGTATGGAGGAAATAGCATGGCTCACACTTTCTTCATCGACATAAAAAACCCTTATTTCTATTTTTGCTAAAAACTTCATAGGAAGGTCATATTTTCTCATGGATCACAACGACTAAGGCCAAAGTTTCGCAATCATAGCCTGTCTCAAGGCGTGCATAACTCATCTAAAAAATCAAAAAAATATCCAGCTTGTGAAGTTATGAAGGGGTCTTTTACTGTAACATGATATGAGTTTAATTGTCAGGATTATTGAAATATATGTAGCATAATCATTGATTATGCTGAATCAGATATACCAATATAAAAATACAACTTTAAAAACATATTGAAACTGCAGCAATGAAACTGGCTTTCATGTCAAGCCCCTCTTTCCCCTCCCCTTTCCTGGGAACTTCAGATAGCAGGACTAGTCAATTACAAACACTTAACAGAGACAAAAGGGCACTGCTCCAAAGAGAGATAAAACTTCCTTCTCCTCCCACCTAACAAGGACTGATAACAAAAGCATGACTAGGTGGATACTTGAAGGCTCATCAAGACTTCTGCAGAAATTAAACACAACTGTAGACAGAGGGTCTGGAGAAGTGTAAATCCAGGTACTGAAAACAAAGGACTCAGAGTTAAACCATAAACAAAACATTTGCCTGTCATCAGATGTATACCTGTCCCCTCCCATCAGCTATCAGACAAGAAGACACCAGGACACATGCAGAAAGGAAAGACTTATAATGTGATCATGTGAACAGACTACATTAACTATAATGCCAGTGCAAACCAGGAAGCAAGTGCTGAGGTTCATGTGATCATATCCTCCTGCAACTTGCAATGTATAAAAGACAGAAGCTGTTCCACACGCAGATCTCTGGGGACCTGCAGCTCATCTCCTTGCTATGAGGATCTCTCCTGTAACCATGCGGCTCATCACTCAGCTCCTATAACAAAGACTTTTCTGTAAGTTAAAAACCTTTGATTTAAACCTGCTACCTTACTTTAAGCACAGATTCTCTGTAAGATCTCTTAAAAAGAAAGAACTACCTCTCATTGCAATATTATTTACATGATTTGTATATTAAATAAACCTTTTCTGAAGCTAAATAGATGGTCTTTTGTGTCCTGGGTACATGCCTTTAAATCTTGCAACGCAGGATACTGCATTTCAACAGAGATAATATTTAATTCATTGCAATTGTGGATCTTGTTGCCCTAAAAGGCAACTGGTGGAGAATTATTCACTATATATACCTTAAAACTTATAAATATTAGCTAGTGCTCTGGAGCAATATCCCCAAGTATAAATTATTTCTTGTTACATTACTAAATTGTGGTAAGCGCTAGCACATGCTTACCGCAGCTTGAAGGGCTTATCACACAACATACTGAGGTATCTCAGGGTAATTTTGCACTCTGTTCACACACAGAGGGGTCCTTTTACTAAAGGGTTGGCACAAGGCAACAGGCTTGCCTTGTGCCAATCCAGAACTTCCGCCGGGCTACCTTAGGAGCGTGGCGGTAGTTCCCACCCCCAGTGTGCACTATTTCCGGTGCTACAATAATATTTTCAATTTTGAAGCACCGGCGTGCAGTAAGCCCGCGGTAAGCATACCACTGCTTAGTAAAAGGGTTCCAAAATGCATAAAATTTGAACCAAAGCATTTGAACCCATAAAATCAATCAACATGGCCAGAATAATATCATTTCATCTTAATTTTAAAGAACAAAAATATGGAACCATTAGTTAGTCAACCTAAACGAGCTCAGAGAGATCACATCTGGCCTATACACATGCCTAACAATTGTGGCATGTCAGGTAATTGGAATGATTTCACACCTTTACATATGTGCAAAACTCAAATTATATTTCTAAAGAACAAAAGGATGAAGTACAAAAGAAAAATGAATGTATGTGTTATTGCTGTGCTCATCTAGATTGTTTTGGAAGACTATCAGGCTTATTTTTGAAAGAGACCAATAATGGCTTGGATTTGGTCGTTTCTGAGATGGGCGTCCTCGGTTTCCATTATCGCTGAAAACCGGGGACGACCATCTCTAAGGTCAACCTAAATGTTGAGATTTGGGCGTCCCGACCGTATTATCGAAACGAAAGATGGACGCCCATCTTGTTTCGATAATACGGGTTTCCCCGCCCCTTCGCTGGGACATCCTGCGAGGACTTGCTCAGGAAAATTTGAGTGCCCCGTTCGATTATGCCCCTCCACATACATGATATTGTTTTAATTTAGAAAAGTTAGAAAGAATAATTCTTTCCTTTTTCACAAAGGTACACTTATGAGATTCAAATGTGAAATTTCTTCAACCTATTGACAAAAAATTAAGAAAACTTTTTCAAATTTCTTGCTAAAATATTTCAATTTACAGGAAAAAAATACATTTTTCAAAACTGTGGAATAATTTTCCTTACAAGAAGGTTCCTTAGGTTATAGAAGACTGTGGGGCACTTTTACTGTGTTAAGTAGTTAGCATGAGTTTTACTAAGCTGTGTTAATAAATGAGCTTAGCATGTCCTAATGTGGGTGTTTCCCACAAAGTAAACCCATTTCCAGATTGGTCATAAAAAGGCATTTTTCTGTTTGCTGAGTTTCTGGTCATGTGCTAATGTTAGAATTAGTGTGCAACGGTTTAAAACAATTACCGCAAGAGCACTTACCGCCTCCTCTTTAGCATTATAGACACGATAACTAGTTAACACACAGATGATATCAGCGCACTAGTGAATAGTTCGTTCATGCCCATTCTCCAACCCTTATATGGCCTCTCCCCCCCAAATACCACATGCTTAACATACGCAGATGACAAAACTAACAGAATGCTTTAGGGCATCTGGCATTAGGTCATTTTCCCTATGTTAAGCTTCCAATAATGCTTAAAGCAGCTTAGTAAAATTAGTAAAAGGGCCCCATATTTGTTAAATGTTAACGTGGACTCATGGTAATGCCTAACATGCTGTTAAAACAGGCAAGGCAGTAACAAAACAATGCTACCAGCTTAAGACAGGAATGAGCCCCTTTGTTTCTTGAGCTGATTATCAGTTGAAAGCAAGACATGACACCATGCTTTACGGTGAAGGCTTATCCCATGTGAGTAATTATGAGACTTTGTAAATATAGTCTATAAAGCAATCAGGACCATTTACAGCTAATGTTACCTACACCACAGAATCATGTTGAGAGGCTTGTTTGTGTTTTACTGTTTTCAAACCATCATCGATCAATGAAAGCACAAGCTAAAATTATTTTCATGATATTTACTTTTTTTTTTTTACACATGGGACACTAATTTGAATTTTGCACTTAGTTCAAGGTGTGAGATGATACAAATTACCTGGCTTGGCACGCTCATTAGGCATGTCATGCCAGATATAACCCCTCTCAATAATAATTCTGATCCCTCTTATCACTGTATTTATGTTTTTTCTCTCACTTATAGATAAAATGTTTCTTTTCTGACCTGATTTTAACTTTGATCTTTTGATTAGATTATTATAAGCTCCATTTTGCCTTGGATGTTTAGATTAGAACAGGGATATCTAAGTCCAGTTTTGGGTATTTCACAAAAGGTTCACTGAACATGGAGCCTTTTGTTAATATATGTAAATACAGGCAGGAGAGTAAAAAAAAAAGTAGGCAAGATTTGTAATTGATAAACCAGACAGATCTGCAAACCAGTAGCCCAGGGGTTCTCTACTCAACCTTTTGGATACACCTAGGTAGTCAGCTTTTCAGGATACCTACAGTGAACATAGTAACATAGTAAATGATGGCAGATAAAGACCTAAATGGTTCATCCAGTCTGCCCAACAAGATAAACTCATTTTACATGATACTTGATACTTTACATATATACCTGAGTTTGATTTGTCTTTGCCATTCTCAGGGCACAGACCATAGAAGTCTGCCAGCACTATTCTTGTATTAAAATTTCTGAAGTTAATATCGAAGCCCCTTAAAATGTACACTCCAGCCCATCCATATCTATTCAGTTATGATCAGGGCGTAGACCATAGAAGTCTGCCCAGCACTGGTTTTGCTTCCCAATTAGAGGAATTGCCACCCAATCTCCATTAAGATTCCATAGATCCATTCCTTCTAAACAGAATTCCTTTGTGTTTATCCCACGCATGTTTGAATTCTATTACCATTTTCATCTCCACTACCTCCAGCGGGAGGGCATTCCATGTATCTACCACCCTTTTTGTGAAAAAATACTTCCTGACATTACTCCTGAGTCTGCCCCCCTTCAACCTCAATTCATGTCCTCTAGTTTTATCAAGGTGGTTAGCTTGGCAGAGTTTAAAAAGGGGTTAGATGGTTTCCTAAAAGACAAGTCCATAAACCACTACTAAATGGACTTGGGAAAAATCCACAATTCCAGGAATAACATGTATAGAATGTTTGTACGTTTGGGAATCTTGCCAGGTGCCCTTGGCCCGGATTGGCCGCTGTCATGGACAGGATTCTGGGCTCGATGGACCCTTGATCTTTTCCCAGTGTGGCATTACTTATGTACTTATGTACCTTCCCATCTCTGGAAAAGGTTTGTTTGCGGATTAATATCTTTCAAATATTTGAACGTCTGTATCATGTCACCCCTGTTTCTCCTTTCCTCCAAGGTATACATGTTCATGAGATACACTTGCATACAATGGAAGTACTGCATGCAAATTTATCTTATGCATATTTCTGGATATCCTGAAAATCTGACTGGCTAGGTGTGTCTCAAGGACTCAAATATATCTCAATATATTTCTCAATACATGTCTCAATATATCAAAAATAGTATTTATTATTTTTAAAAATAAACACCTGACATGCCATTTACTACCCCCACATATACTGCATGATAAAAACTACTATCTCAAAGTGACAGATGGGGGCATAATCGAACGGGACTGGCCATCTATAAGGGCGGCCATCTCTAATGCCCGCCCCGTCAAGCGGCGTACCCGACTGTATTATCGAAACAAGATGGCCGGCCATCTTTCATTTCGATAATACGGTTGGGGCCGGCCAAATCTCAACATTTGGCCTGCCCTTAGAGATCGCCGGCGTTAGAGATGGCCGTCATTGGTTTTTGCTGATAATGGAAACTAATGGCGGCCATCTCAAACCCGGCCAAATCCAATGCATTTGGTTGTGGGAGGAGCCAGCATTTGTAGTGCACTGGTCCCCCTCACATGCCAGGACACCAACTGGGCACCCTAGGGGGCACTGCAGTGGACTTCACAAATTGATCCCAGGTACATAGCTCCTTTACCTTGTGTGCTGAGCCCCCCCAAACCCCACTCCCCACAACTGTACACCACTACCATAGCCCTTACGGGTGAAGGGGGGCACCTAGATGTGGGTACAGTGGGTTTCTGGTGGGTTTTGGAGGGCTCCCATTTACCACCACAAGTGTAACAGGTGGGGGAGATGGGCTTGGGTCCACCTGCCTGAAGTGCACTGCAGTACCCAAAAACTGCTCCAGGGACCTGCATGGAGCTGGGTATGACATTTGAGGCTGGCATAGAGGCTGGAAAAATGTTTAAAATTTTTGTTTTTTGGAGGGGAAGGGTTTGGTGACCACTGCGGGAGTAAGGGGAGGTCATCCCCGATTCCCTCCGGTGGTCATCTGGTCATTTAGGGCACATTTTTGAGGCTTGGTCATGAACAAAAAAGGACCAAGTAAAGTCGGTCAAATGCTCGTCAGAGCCGGCCTTCTTTTTTCCATTAACTGCTGAGGCTGGCCATCTCTTAACCACGCCCCTGTCCCGCCTTTGGTACACTTCCAACACGCCCCCTTGAACTTTGGCCAGCCCTGCGACAGAAAGCAGTTGAAGCCGGCCAAAATTGGCTTTCGATTATACCGATTTGGCTGGCCTTAGGAGAAGGCTGGCCATCTCCCGATTTGTGTCGGAAGATGGCCGGCCTTCTCCTTCGAAAATAAGCAGGAGAGTCACTTTAAGATCTCTTTGAGAATCACAGTTATAATTTAATTACTTTATTCTACACACTCTTTCAAGATATAGACATCTTTAGAAGCCTACAATAGGATAGGACACCATGAGGGGCATAATCGAACAGAAACACCTATCTCCATGGGCGTTTATCTCCGAGAACGGGTCCGTGAAGGGGCGGACCCAACCGTATTTTCGAAACAAATAGACGTCCATGTTTTATTCGCCAAGTTGTGAGCTGGGCGTTTTTGCTTTTCAGCGATAATGGACAATGAAATCGCCCAGCTCAAAAACGAATAAATCCAAGGCATTTGTTCGTGGGAGGGGCCAGGAGTCGTAGTGCACTGGTCCCCCTAACATGCCAGGACACCAACCAGGCACCCTAGGGGGCACTTTTACAAAAACAAAACAAAAGGTAAAAGAGCTCCCAGGTGCATAGCACCCTTCCCTTGTGTGTAGAGCCCCCCAAATCCCCCTCAAAACCCACTGCCCACAAGTCTACACCATTACTATAGCCCTAAGGGGTGAAGGGGGGCACCTACATGTGGGTACAGTGGGTTCGGGGGGGGGGGGTTGGACGACTAAGCATTAAGCAGCACAATTGTAACAGGTAGGGGGGGGGGATGGGCCTGGGTCCACCTGCCTGAAGTCCACTGCACCCCCTAACAACTGATCCAGGGACCTGCATACTGCTGCCAGGGAGGTGGGTATGACATTTGAGGGTGAAAATAAAAAGTTGTGAAACATCATTTTTTGTGGTGGGAGGGGGTTTATGACCACTGGGGGAGTCAGGGGAGGTCATCCCCGATTCCCTCCAGTGGTCATCTGGTCATTTAGGGCACTTTTTGGGGCCTTATTCGTGGAAAAACAGGGTCCAGGAAAAGTGCCCTAAATTCTAGCTAAAAACGCATACTTTTTTCCCATTATCTGTGAAATGCGCCCATCTCTGTTCGGCAGATAACCACGCCCCAGTTCCGCCTTCGCCACACCTCTGACACGCCCCCATCAACTTTGTCCGCATCCGCGACGGAGTGCAGTTGAAAACGTCCAAAATCGGCTTTCGATTATACCGCTTTATTTGTTTTTGTGAGATAAACGTCCATCTCCCGATTTAGGTCGGAACTTGGGCGTTTTTCTCGTTCGATTATAAGCTGGCATGGCACTCGTTTTAGAAGCATATGGATGTGTCAAAAATTTCATTAAAACGAGCATGCCGGACATGACATGAGGGTAAGAGAGAGCAGGGCAGGAAATGTGGTGGTGCCAGACACCAGCGCTGAAAAACACACTTCAGCTGGCGGGGGTTGAGGCAGGGGCGTAGCCACGGGCAGGCCCGGGTGGGCCTGGGCCCACCCAATTTGGGGTCAGGCCTGCCCAGCAGTAGTGTTCCTTCCTGCACAGCGATTCCGGTCGCAGGCTCGGCTCACAGCAATTCCCACACGCTGCCTGCCGGCTGCCACTCAACAATCTCTGCAGAGGAGAGGCTTCCTGGTTAGCGCTTAGTAGCTGCAAGGAGATTGTTGAGCGGCAGCCGGCAGGCAGTGTGTGGGAATAGCTGTGAGCCGAGCCTGTGACCGGAATCGCTGCTGGGCGGGCCTGCAAGGAGGGTGAGGGAAGATGGGGTGAAAGTTGCTGCACGGGGGAAGTGATGATGGGGAAAATATGTTGCACAGGGGAGGGAAGACGGGGACAGCAGCTGCACAGGGGGGAGGGGAGATGGAAGGAAAGATGCTGCACAGGGAGGAGGGAAGATGGAAAGATGAGGCATGGTGGGTGGGGGAGATGCAGCACGGGGGAGATGCAGCAAAGGGGTGGAGGGGTGAGGAAGGGAGGAGTCTTGGCTACATATGAGGTGGAGGGGAGGGAGACATTCTATATAGAGAGGGGATAGGTGGTGAGAGGGGGAGACATTTTGAACATATGGGTGGAGAGGAGGGAAGAATGGTGGGCATAGGGGTGGAGGGAAGGGAGAAATGTTAGAAATGATGGTAGAGGAGAGGAATGGAGAGATGCTGTATGGGAAGGGGAGAGAGATGTTGGACCCAGAACACAAAGGAGAGGGAGAGAGAGATGGTGGACAGGTTGAATGAGAGGGGGAGATAGACATGGGGGTGGATGAGAGGGATGGAGAGGTACACAGTGGGTGGTGGTGGGGGGGGGGGGAATGCAGGGCCATGGGGGAGAGGACAGGAATGAAGAGAGAAGGGCAGGAAAATATAAGGCTACCAGGGTGGGGTGGGGAGGGGATCAGATGCTGGTTAGAAGGGTGGAGGGAGGAAGACGATGGGAATGGTGGAACCCTGTGGGAGAGGCCAAGAGGGGGAGGAGGGGGTGGCAAGGAAATGATTGAGAGATAGTGATTACAGAGGGTAGAAATATGGTAATGGGAAGTAGATTAAAGATAAAAGAGAAAGTAGAGATAGGGAGGAGTAAGATGGGGAATGGGAGAGCTAGTGGGTGAAAGAAGATGGAAATTTGATAGGTAGTTGAAAGTAAAAAGGAGACGAAGAAGGGTGAGAGAGAGGAAGAAAAGAGCTACAAAGGAATGATCAATGTCAGAGGCAGGAATAATGAGGGAACAGACAGGAGCTAGGAGAAAAGATAAATGGACTGCAGCCGCTTGAAGAAGAATTAGCAGACGACAGAGAGGAAAGCAGAAAAGAGAAATTGGAACCAGCAAGATGGAAAAATAAAATGTCCAGACAACAAAGGTAGAAACAAAGCATTTTATTTTGAATGTTTTAAATGGAATATGTTAGCTTTTGGAAATGTGCATAGCAAATGTCTTTGTATTGTGTAGAAAAGGAAATGCATCTGTTTTATATCTCCAGTGCTGCAGTAATGCTATGTTTAACTTCTTGGGGTTCCCTTTCAATTTTTGTCTAAATATTTTCATTTCTAATTTGTGATCCCTTGTTCTGTATTTGGTGAGGGTCTGTTGGTGTGATAGTAATGGCAAGTGGGAAATTGCAGGGGAGGCAAAGAGGAGAGGGAATCGGGGAGGGGAGCCCTCCTTTATTTTCTGACCTGGGCCCAAGCAGGTCTAACACCAGTCCTAACCCTTGCTGTATAGCTGGTGAGGATTCCCAGACATCCCCAGCTAAGGACCTCCTCCAAATGCGGCCAGAACTCCCCTCTACCAAGCTAAGCATGTGTGGGGTGCTGGCATCAGTGGCTTAGGGTCATTGCTGCTGCCTGCCAAGCTTGGTAAAAGAGAGTTCTGGCCACCTTCAGAGAAAGTCTTCAGCTGACTGAGCTTGAGGATACTCATTTGCTAAAGTATTTATATTTTGAGGTGGAGGTAGGGCGGAGCAGAGAACATTTTGTGCCCACCCCCTTTGGGCTCAGGCCCACCCAAAGCTGTCTGTCTGGCTACGCCACTGGGTTGAGGACCCCTGCCAGCCAAGGCATGTGAGGTGGCGGTGCTTCAGCTGATGGGGGTTGGGGACCCCCACCAGCCAAGGTATGTGCAGCAGTAGCAGCGGCAGCAGTGGGTGGGGGGCGGGGTGGCAAGGCGGCAGTGGGGGGTGGTGGGGAGGTGGACCAAAATGCCCCCTCACTTTGGGCTCTGGCCCCCTCCCACCTCGAGGTCTGGCTATATCCCTGCTAAATATATAAGAAACCTGCAAACCTGAAAGCTATTGAAGTGGTGTACATTCAGGCACAGTAGGTATATTTCTGTTCCTAGAGGGCTCACAATTACAAAAACAAAACGTTAAAGTGGGATTTTGAACCTGGGTCCCTTGGTTTACAGTCAACTGCACTAACCACTAGACTGACCCTCTGCTCTGCATAGATGTCCATGTGGCCATTTTCTAAGAATTCTGCAAATACAGACATCCATGTCTCTTGTTTTCCCCTGTTCAAATTTTGGATGTTTCAGTTTGTAAAATGGATGCTCATGCTGGATTTTGCCAGCACATGGACATCAATCTCATGTATTTTCAAACAGGCTGTATCCTGTTCGAAAATACAAGTGAGATGGACATCAGTTTGGGATGTTCTGACTTGGACTTCCCTACTCTGACTTGGAGGTCCTTTCAAAAATGTTTTTTCATTCCACATCCTTGATGCAGTTTTCATGAAAAATGGCAAAATGTCAGGTATGTAATTGTAAGATTAATAGAGATGTGTTTATAGATTTATTGGTGCCTGCTAGGACATAGAGGAGTATCTTCCAAATTCTATATAGCATGACCTAAGTTGTGCGTGTAAATTTGGTCATATTCTGTTTTGCATGTGCAACATAATTGGCTTAACAAGCCAATCAGTACCGATAATTGCCACTTAATGAGAAATTATTGCCACTAATTAGTTTTAATTAGAATTTACGCACACAACTTTCTAAGAATATTCTATAAAGTGATGCATGTAAATTCTAAGATGCAGATCAGAAAAGGGGGTATGACTATGGGAGGGGCATAGGAAGGTCATAGGCTTTCCTGGAATTTATGCACAATGTTATAGAATATGCCCATTCCACGTATAACTTAGGTGTTTTTTTTTTTGTTACATTTGTACCCCACACTTTCCCACTCATGGCAGGTTCAATGCGGCGGGCAATGGAGGGTTAAGTGACTTGCCCAGAGTCACAAGGAGTTGCCTGTGCCGGGAATCGAACTCAGTTCCTCAGGACCAAAGTCCACCACCCTAACCACTAGGCCACTCCTAACCACTAGACCAGGTTTTAGTTGGCATAAATTGTTATGACTAAATATAGTTGCAGGAAATAAGTACTGGGTGTATTTTATAAACTATGCCTGAATTTAGGCATATTCTATAAGCTGCACCTAACTTTAGGCTTAGTTTATAGAATATGCCTAGGCGTATTTCTTTTTTTTTGCACCATTCTTTTAGGCGTCATAAATAGAATCTAGCCCTATATGTGTATTGTGCAGCAAATCCATCAAGAACCACTAGATTACAAACAAGCATGCCCAAATAAAGACAATAGTAACATAGTAGATGACGGCAGAAAAAGACCTGCACGGTCCATCCAGTCTGCCCAACAAGACAACTCATGTGTGCTACTTTTGTGTATACCATACTTTGATTTGTACCTATGACCAGCTTCACTTACTACTACTACTTAACATTTCTAAAGTGCTACTAGGGTTACGCAGCGCTGTACAATTTAACAGAGAAGGATAATCCCTGCTCAAAGGAGCTTACAATCTAAAGGACAATGTGTGCAGTCAGTCAAATTGGGGCAGTCTAGATTTCCTGAATAGGGTATAATGGTTAGGTGCTGAAAGCAACATTGAAGAGGTGGGCTTTGAGTAAGGATTTGAAGATGGACAGGGAGGGGGCTTGGCATATGGGCTCAGGAAGTTTATTCCAAGCATAGGGTGAGGCGAGGCAGAAAGGGCAGAGCCTGGAGTTGGCGGTGGTGGAGAAGGGTACTGAGAGGAGGGATTTGTCCTGAGAGCAGAGATTTCTTATATCTTATATAAGATATATATATATATAGCATCTTATATATGTAGGCACTGGTACTTAACACATAGAGATGCCAGTTTCGCAACTTAGAAATGTAAGTGCTTAGAAATACATATCTATTTTCAGTGCCGGATTTTGCAAACCCACATGTACAAGAGAAGCCAATTAAGGAGCTGAATTTTAAACCTTGGAGTTTTGGCTCATTGAGGTGGTTTTTAAGACTAGAGAGTTAAACACAATTGCCCCCTCACTGACTCCTCAAAACCCTCCACATGAGCAGTTAGCTCAGAGGAGGTATAAATGGTGACTGAGATTTTTTGAAATGACCCTTGTAAGCTAGGCAGTATGGGGGACATTCTATAAATGGATGCCTCCTTTTAGGAACTCTGATCTATAATGGCAGCTGTGTGCTCAGATACCATAATAGAACACTAGTGGAAGCTAACATCAGTGTTTCCAACCTTTAAGTACCAGCAGATACACCAACCAACTGAGCACTTAAATGCGACAAGGGTGTGAGTAACATGGTATTCTGTAAGTTTATGCATGTAATTGGGAGCCGCTTCCATGTCTGGCCTACATTCCACCCCTTGCAGTTGCAAGCTATGGGCTAAATTCAGTAAATAGTTCCCAAATTTGGGTGCTCAAAAATATGATCACTAAACACTATTCTATAAATGGTACTCCGAGTTGGGGACCGTTTATAGATTAGCGCTTAGTGCCAGGATCCATGCCCAATTTTGGGTGCAAGGACTTACACCAATTGAAACCTGGTATAAATCCTCGTTCCTAAATTGGGCACAGATCTGCTGTATTCTATAACACTGCATGCAAATTGTAGGAATGCCCCTGACCTGCCCATGTCCCTACTAGGGCCATGCTCCCTTTTCAAATTCATGCTTAAAAATGTACACGCGCATCTTTATAGAATACCGACTAGGATGATGTGTGCATAAATGCAAATTGTTGCCAATTAGCGCCAATAATTGATTGTCAAAGACCAATTATTGGTGCTAATCGATTCATTATTAATGCAATTGCATGCACAAATTGGGCACGTGTCCAAATTTGCTTATGCAGTTTTGAGCTTCATTTATAGAATTTGGGGTATATCACTTATGTGCACCCTCATTTAATAGCACTTTGGGCACTTAGATGTGTTAAGGCAACCTTTCTTTGCAGTTATGCATGCAAAGTGATGTGTACTCATGAGTGTCTAGTTATAGAATTGCCCTTTGCGTGCATATTTTAAAAGTCTTCCTATACCATGTCCACAACAAGGCGTAAATGAGTAGAGGAGTAACCTCCATGGTTAGTACAGTGACCTAAGAACCAGGGGAATTGAGTTCAATTCCTCTGCATCTCCCTGTGACTCTGGGCAAGTTATATAGAGCCAGATTCTATATAAGGTGCGTAAAAAACCTGTGTGGTAAACATTTATGCTTAAGCATATTCTATAAGCAGTGCTTAGATTTAGGCGTGGTATATAGAATATGCTAGTTGATATTCCAGCACCTCCATTTACACCAATGAAAACTTGGTTTAAATCCTTGCTCATAGATTTACACATGCTGGGACATTTTCTGTAATTACGCATATAAATTTTGGAAAGCTCATTTCCCTGCCCATAGCCACAGCCCTTTTGAACTGTGCGCATTAGAATTTAGGCTTAGCAAGTTGTGCGCATAAATTCTAATTATTACCAATTAGTGCTTATTATTGTTTGATAAGTGCTATTATCAATGCTGATTAACTTAAGCCCATTAAGTTACGTACACTGTTATAGAATATGCCTGGATTTTGGTATGGATCTCTAGGCCCACTATATAGAATCTGGGGTTAACCCTCCATTGCACCAGGTACAAAATAAATATCTGTATGTAACACGTAAACCGCTTTGTTTGTAACAATGGAAAGTCAGTATAGCAAATCCCATCTCCTTTCCCTTTCCATTCCCTTGTATGTGCTGTCTATATGGCTTTTCTAAAATGGCTACATACACATCTATATCGATTTATATGTATAAACTAGATATTGATGTGTAAGTGCCACCCAACATTTCTAAAATAACTTTCTATAGATTGTCTCAGTATTGATCATATAGTTACAAATTACAGCATTTAGTCGCTGTGCTTTTCATTACATCTATTTAAGTTTATGTAATATTGTCTCTTTTCCAGATATTTAAACTATATTCAAGAAAAGCCATTGCATGGAAAATGATCTCAAAGCAGAAAGAAATGGCAACACGTGATATGCATTTGTCAGCTCCTCTTACAGTATCTATCCCATTTGTTGCTGTCAGCAGTGCATTAGCCATTAAACCTGAATCAGCAACCAACAAAAGTGGTGAAATTCAGCTGTTCACTGCATAACTTTTCCACATAATATAGTCCTGCAAGTTAACTGTCTTATGCATTGAAGCAGTGACTCGCTTTATGTTACTTGGCAGCCATGATTGCTGAAAATCAGGTCTTTATTTTTCTATATACAACCAAAACTTTGGTGGACTGTGACTTTTTGGAGTAAACGGAAGAGCGAGGGGGGCTTTGATGCTAAAGAGTCCCTAGACATAAGACCTTAAAGCAAGTTTTCTCCCTGCCCCATAGGACTGACACAGAAGGTAAGGAGCAATTTCGACCTTCACCATTGTAGCCTTGAGAAATCCACCATGTATGATGGCACTGGGGAAAAAGACCTAAGATGTTACGCTGTCTGGTATACCCTTTATAAGCATATTTTACAGTCTGGAAGACTACATACCTAGGGACTACATAAATCCATTGTGTTCTACATTGTGTATCCACAGTACAGTGTTTTCTTTGTTATATGTATTTTATTTATATACTAATTAAAAAAATAAACAGTTGTGACATGTATACATCTAGGCACTGCTGATGCATATAGGGGTCCTTTTACTAAGCTGCAGTAAATGGGGCCCTGCGCTAGCGGCAGCGGTCATTTTTGCCATATGCCAGGGCCCCTTTAACCACAGTGGGTAAAAAGGGCAAAAAAATGAAATGACCATGTGGTAAGTTCACATTTGCTGTGTGGCCATTTTGAAGGGAGCACTTACCGACACTCATTGAGGTGGCGGTAAGGGCTCCAGTGCTAACCCGGTGGTAACCAGACAGCATTGCACGCACTGCTAACAAAGGAAATGGCACGCACTGGGGGTAGAACTACTGCCGGAACCCGTGTTGGGCTGGTGTTAGTTACGGGTTGCCATGTGGCAAGCCCATTGCCGCCTGGCAACCTTTTAGTAAAAGGTCCCATAGCCTGCTTGCAAATTTATGGTACCTATATTGGAAAAGGATTGCCTACTATAATCAATGTTACCTTTTGATCTTGATTCTTTTGTAAGTGCTGCCAAAATTATTTTTAAAAAAGGAAGAGTGCTGTTGTCATTAAGATACCAGAATAACAACAGCATAAATTGAGGGACAGGAAAATAAAGTGACTTACCTAAGGTGTCTCACAGTGTCAGTGACAGGGGCAATTGTTCTAATGACATTGTGAAATCCACTCGATCCCCTGTCCTTGCAGTTTATAGTTCAGTGCAGATTTAGTCTTATATGAACAGGTTGCCATATTGTGGGTTTCTTTTCTGCATGATTAGAAATGCATATTTAATTTCTTCTATTTAACCAGGCAGACTTGGAATTAAAATGTGCAATAACCAATGGTAAACAGTCCTGGGCATACATAATGCATAAAGGTCCTACAGCAACTGGTAGACAGTCATCCAAAAATGTTTGGATTCCAGTAAATATTTTAGTACCCATGTGTTAGCAAGTTTTTGTTTTTTTTTTACTTTGATATTTACATATATTTTCACTGCCCTTTTTTTACACTTTACAATTACTCTGTGATATTCCAATTGTAAATAAATTATATAGGCCATAAATGTTTGCTATTAGGAGAGTGTATTAATATAGAGTAGCTGGCTGTTGAAGAGATTTCCACTACCACAATATACTATTTTATTCTGTTCTCAGTGTGGAGAGCCCCATGTTTCTACTTAAGGTAGATGGCTGAGCTTTTAGTAGCCCTACTAAAATATTGTACTGTGACCTTTTGTATCCCCGCTGTTTTCGAACAAGGGGAGGACTCTCGTAACCAGTGAGGTAATGGTAGGAGGAAATTCCTTTTGGAGGGAAACAGAGGGGCCCTTTTACTAAGCCGCGTAGCTCATGCAGTAATTTCATTTTTGGCGCGTCCAATACACGTGCATGACAAGTAATTTTTATTTTTGGACGTGCGTATCGGAAGCATGCCAAGTGGCATTTGACGCGCGTAGGTCATTACCGCCTGGTTACCACGTAAGACTTTACCGCTAGGCCAATGGCTGGCGATAAGGTCGCAGACCCAAAATGGACACACGCCGATTTTGATTTTGCCGCATGTCCATTTTCAGCAAAAAAAAAAAGGCCTTTTTTTGCAAGCGCTGAAAAATGGATTGGTGTATGCCCAAAACCTGCGCCTACACTACCGCAAGCCATTTTTCAGCGCATCTTTGTAAAAGGACCCCTCTGACTGGTATTAAACTCCAGCTGGGTTTGAATTCTTATCTTTGGTCTTTGGCAGTACAGTATCAGGAGGAACAATGAAGTGGTGAAAGAGGTGACAGGGGTTGCTTAGGCCTCTGCATTTTTCCAGCATGTGATCTGGTTACCTGCACCAGCACACCACTGCTTCTAAAGTGATGGAAAGAAGGTAAGCATCTCTGGAGTACAAGACATCAGCACGGAGAAGAAATAATACAGCGGACTCCTTGGAACCAGTGGCGTTCCTAGGGGGGCTGACACCCGGGGTGGATCGCCGATGCGCCCCACCCCTCCGGGTGCATGCCGCTGGGGGGGATGCCGCACGCGCCTGTCATTCGTTCGTTCCATGCTCCCTTTGCCCTGGAACAGGAAGTAACCTGTTCCGGGGCAGAGGGCACATGGAACGAACGAAGGACAGGCGCGTGCGGCACCCCCTCAGCGGCGTGCACCCAGGGCGGACTGCCCCCACTGCCCCCCCCCCCCTTGGTACGCCACTGCTTGGAACCGAGCACGGAGGGCCAGGCAGACAGTAGGAACTACATCTGCAGTCACATCTGAATTCAGTCTTGCTCTGAGAAGTGCTCAACAGGAAAGTGTGAGAAAGGAGTCTTTTGGGGAGGGGTTTAAATGTTTCATAAACAAGAACTCTTTTAGTGATAATTAGTTTGAGTAATTAGCTAATATCAACTGTGTCTCACACCTTTAAAGGTCTCTTAATCAGATTTTGGCTTCTGTAAGCAAAGCTTTAATTCATTATACTATAATTCGTTATCCAATAAAGACAATTTGGCCTGATACTCAGAGTGAGGCATCAGTTTGTGGGCAGGGAGTATATGCATAACTCACTTACATGTGTATTTTCAGCCCTTATAAAGATAATATTCGGTCTTTAACTCATTAAACAGCCAGATTTTATCCTTAAAAGATGGGACTGGCATTGGAGAGAGGCAGGCCTGAAGCTGGCACCTAGGGCTAGATGCTATATATGGCGCCTGAAAAATTCACGTGGAAAAATATGTCTAGGTTTATTCTCTAAAGTATAACTAAATTTTATAGATTAGTCTTAAATTTCCATGTGGTATATAGAATACGCCAAGTGCCTCTCCATGCAACCAAATTTAGTCACGTCCATTTAGGTTATGTTTTACATGGCGTAAATCCCGATGCTTAAATTAGGCACAGAGCGGGTGTATTTTATAATAATGTGCATAGATTTTTGAAATGCTCATGCCCCACCCATGGCCATACCCCTTTTCAACTATGTGACTTAGAATTTACGCCCACCAAGTTATAGAATACAGTTAGCGAGTTGTATACGTAAATCTTAATGCCAATCAGTACTGATAATTGCTTGTTAACATCCAATTGACAGCGCTAGCTAACCAATTAAGTTATGCACATTGTTATAGAACACGCTTCGATTTCCATATGGAAATTAAGGTGTGATATATAGAATTTCATTTTTGGTGCGCGTCCGATACGCGCAGCAGAAAAATAATTTTTATTTTAGGATGCACGTATCAGACACATGCCAAGTGGCATTTGATGCGCATAGGTCATTACCGTCCAGTTATCACATGAGACTTTACTGCTAGGTCAATGGCTGGTGGTAAGGTTGCAGACCCAAAATGGACCCGCTGCAATTTTGATTTTGCCACACATCTATTTTCGGCAAAAATTTAAAAAGGCCTTTTTTACAGGCGCACTGAAAAATGGATAGGTGCGTGCCCAAAACCCATGCCTACACTACCGCAAGCCATTTTCAGCACACCTTAGTAAAAGGACCCCTAAATGAACATTACCAGAGCAGTTCAAACCAATCAAAACATCAAATGTGTCATCTTTCATTTGGTTATTTATAATCACATTTAAATTCTAAGAAAAATGTTGCGATTCGATACTAACATTCAATCCTCTGAGTTCCAATGATTTCAAAGCAAAAATCTAGCATTGTTCATTTGTTCTAAAGATTTCCTTTGATCCCCACCTCTATTAAAATGCAGAATAGGATCTAACACAACATCCTTAAAATCTTTAAACAATGTTCATAATCAGGGCTTTCATTTTGCCTCTACTTATATTACTCTTATGTTCAGTAAGTCTTATATTCAACCTACGGGAGGTCTGCCTCAAACTATATATCACAAAATCAGTTTTACATGTTGACTTATGTTACAGTTTATAAGTCTTCCCATCCACTGGTTTAACAAAAACTTCAGTAACCTCCATCAATTCACACATTTGACATGACCCACAAGGACCATGTCCTTTTTCCATTTTTGATTTCAAACAAAAAGGATCTGGTAATACTGAAGGACATCAACTTTCTTACAAATCACGGTTTCTACAACAGGCGATATGAAGGAGCTTCTCCTCAAATGCACCTTCAGATTGCAGTATTCTCCTTTGTCTCCTCTAGATTTTAGAATTTGAAGAACTATTCTGTGTATATTTCAATACACAGGTGACAAACTCCTTAGATGCAGACGAAACTGATTTTGACTGTAATAGCAATTCTCTATTGTTATGTAGTGATCTTTTATATGCCTTCATTACTACGTTCCTTGGGTAACCCTGATCACAGAATCTATTATTAAATCCTGAGCTTGATGTTTATAATCTTCAACTGAAGAATGAAGATGATAAAATAGCAAGAACTGAGAAAAAGGTAGACTCTATTTTAAAGGTTCTTGGTGGAAACTGGGATAATGCAATAATGTATTTCTATTGGTATCTTTTCTAAATACTGATACATGAACTTCCTTTTCCCATATCAAAATATTCACATCCAGAAAGGAAAGCTCATTCAAATTCCATACTAAATTGTACTTTTTTTATGACATGTATTTAACCAAGCAATAAATTCTACCAGTGTTTGAAATGTATCTCTCCATAGAAAATATATATCGGGGCCGATATTCAGGCCGCGAGAGGCAGCTGGCTAACTTTTACGGTCAGCGGTGAGGTCAGATATTTAATGTTTATTTATTTGTTGCATTTGTATCCCACATTTTCCCACCTCTTTGCAGGCTCAATGTGGCTTACAATACATCATGAGTAGTGGAAATGGGAAGAGAATAAACAATTGGTATTACAGAAGGATTTTGATTACATGATAATGATAGAGCATAATAGTAAAATAGCAAGAAAGCATTGTAAGACAGTTCTGGATACATATGGGGTTTCACATGTTTTGATCTTTGTGATATGTCTTGTTGAAAAAATAGGTCTTCAGTAGTTTGTGGAAGCTGGTTAGTTCATTGATCGTTTTTAGGTTGCGCGGTAGTGCGTTCCAGAATTGTGTGCTCATATAGGAAAAGTTTGATGCGTGCATTAGTTTATATTTTAGACCTTTGCAGTTGGGGAAATGAAGATTGAGGAATGTGCGGGATGATTTTTTGGCATTCCTGGGTGGTAGGTCTATCAGGTCTGACATGTAGGCTGGGGCATCACCATGGATGATTTTGTGAACTAGGGTGCACACCTTGAACGCGATGCATTCTTTGAGTGGGAGCCAGTGTAGCTTCTCTCGTAGGGGTTTGGCACTTTCATATTTTGATTTACCGAATATGAGTCTGGCTGCAGTGTTCTGGGCTGTCTGGAGGTTTTTGAGTATTTGCTCTTTGCAGCCAGCGTAAAGTGCATTACAATAGTCTAGATGACTGAGTACCAATGATTGAACTAAGTGACAGAAGACAGTCCTTGGGAAGAATGGTCTTACTCTTTTTAATTTCCACATTGAGTGGAACATCTTTTTGTTTGTGTTTTTTGCGTGACTTTCTAATGTTAGGTGCCGATCAATGGTAACTCCAAGAATTTTTAGGGTGTCTGAAATTGGTAGGTTCAGTTTTGGTGTGTTGATGGTGGTAAATTTGTCCGTATTGTTTTGAGAAGTGAGTATTAGACATTGGGTTTTTTCTGCGTTTAGTTTCAGCTGGAATGCATTTGCCCATGAATGCATGATATGTAGACTTGGGTTGATGACATTTGAAATTTCCTTTAAGTCTTGTTGAAATGGGATGTAGATCGTTCCGTCATCAGCATATATGTATGGGTTGAGGTTTTTGTTTGATAGTAGTTTGGCCAAGGGTATCATCATTAGGTTGAATAAAGTCGGTGAAAGGGGGGATCCCTGTGGGACTCCGCATTCAGGTGTCCATGTAGCTGATGTAGTCGAATTTGATGTTACTTGATATGAGCGTGTGGTTAGGAACCCCTTGAACCAATTGAGAACTTTGCCTCCGATACCGAAGTATTCGAGGATGTGTAGTAGAATTCCATGATCAACCATGTCAAAGGCGCTAGACATGTCGAATTGTAGAAGTAGTATGTTCATGCCGGTTGCAATCATTTGTTTGAATTTAGTCATGAGCGTAACCAGTACTGTTTCAGTACTGTGGTTAGAACGAAATCCTGACTGGGAGTCATGTAGTATTGAGAACTTGTTTAGATAGTTTGTGAGTTGTTTGGTCACCATCCCTTCTGTTATTTTGGTTATTAAGGGAATGGATGCTACTGGCCTATAGTTGGTTAGTTCACTTGCATTTTTCTTTGCATCTTTGGGTATGGGGGTGAGTAGGATGTTTCCTTTCTCCTTCGGGAAGAGTCTATTTTGAAGCATAAAGTTCACTTGTTTCGTTAGGTCTGTTATAAATTGTTGAGGGACTGATGCCATAAGGTTGTTTGGGCATATGTCTAGTTTGCAGTAAGATTTGGCGAATCTTTTAAGCATTTGGGAGATGAGATCCTCCGATAGTATCTCGAATTCAGTCCAAGTTCTATCTGCTGGGAATATTCCAGGGTCTGGGTCTAGACAGTCTAGTAGTACATCGTATTTGATGGGGCTGACAGGTATTTTAAGTCGTAGTTGTATGATTTTCTCCTTGAAGTACTTCGCGAGGTTGTCGGCTCCTGGTGTGTCTTTACTGTTCTTTGTGTCTGGTGTGGTGTCTAGTAGTTTATTCATGAGTTGGAAGAGTTTATGTGTGTCCTTGTAGTTTGGTCCAATTTCAGTTTTGTAATATAGTCTTTTGGTTTGTCTTATGATATATTTATATTTTCTTCAAAGTTGTTTCCAAGCGTTGAGTGTGGGTTTGTCTTTCTTTTTATTCCACGCGCGTTCTAATCTTCTAACTTGTATTTTGAGTTTTTTCAGTTCTTCGTTGAACCATGGTATTGAGTTCTTTCTGTGTGAGGTTCTGGTTTGAATTGGGGCAATATTGTCTAATATTGATTTGCATCTATTGTCCCATTCTGAGAGGAATTGTATTGTTGGGCTGTTTCCAGTGACTGGCATTGAATATCCAGTTTAATATTGGCTGGTTTAAACTTAACCGGCCAAGCCAATATTCAATGCTGGGTGGTTAAATTTATACTGTCAGATTGTATATAGCAGGTAACATAATTGGCTTAACAAGCTAATCAGCATTGATAACAGCACTTAACAAGCAATAATGAGCACTAATTGGAAATAATTAGAATTTACTTGCACAACTTGCAAAGCATATTCTGTAATGAACTGCGCCTAAATTCTAATGTGCGCAGTTCAAAAGGGGCATGGCCATGGGTGGGGAAATGGGAATTCCATAGGCATTCCTAAATTTACACACGTGAGTTATAGAATATGGCCCAGTGTGTGTAAATCTACATATGGAGATTTACGCCACATTTTCGTGATGCTGGAATTTCTACTAAGCATATATACCATGCCTAAATTTAGGGCCAGATTCTATATAGGGTTCCTAAAAAATCCATGCAGTAAACATTTCCACTTAAGTGTATTCTCTAAATGGCACCCCCTTTGAACTGCACATTAGAATTTATGCACTGTTCATTACAGAATACGCTTAGCGAGTTTGTGCACATAAATTCTAATAATTGCCAATTAGTGCTCATTATTACTTGTTAAGTGCTGTTATCAATGCTGATTAGCTTGTTAAGCTAATTAAGATATGCACATTGTTATTGAATATGGCGTGGATCTCTAGGTGCTATATATAGAATCCAGCAGAGAGTGTTCAAAGATAGGCCTGCTATTTGGGCAGCCCGATTTGGTCACCAAATTTAGCCAGCGATGCGCTGAATATTTATGGATAGTAAGTTATATCGTGCGATATAACTGGTTAGCTGCTAAACGCTGACCGCGAATATTCAGCAGGAGATAACTAGCTATCTCCTGCTGAATATTTGTGGATAGCCAGTTAAGTGCTATTTAACTGGCCAGGAGCCATTCTTGGCAGGTTAAATATCGCTGAATATCGGGGGATCATTTATAAACGGAACCCACAAGATGGGCATATAGTTTGAATGTGGGCATACACATGGGTGGAGTGTGAGTGGCAGTTATGTATATAACTCATAAAATACTATTTATCCATGTTTTTCAGCAATCTAGGCATGAACATTTTTACCAACTTTATCATAGTAACATAGTAGATGAAGGCAGATGAAGACCTGTACAGTTCATCCAGTCTGCCCAACAAGATAAACTCATTACATATGGCATGATGTGATAAATCAAATGTATACCTGATCTTGATTTGTCCTTGCCATTTTTAGGGCATAGACTGTAGATGTCTGCCCAGCACTGGCCTTGTTCTAAAATTTCTGAAGTTTTCCTTGAAGCCCCTGTAAAGCTCCACTCCAGCCCATCCAAGTCTATTCAGCCTCGATCAGGGCACAGACTGTAGAAGTCTGCCTAGCACTGGCTTTCCTACCTAATCTCCACTAAGCTTCTTTGGATCTGATCATTCCAAACAGGATTACTTTGTGTTTGTCCCATGCATTTTTGAATTCCGTTACCATTTGCATCAACCACCTCCTGCAGGAGGGCATTCCAGGCACTCTCGGTGAAAAAATACTCCCTAACATTATTACTGAGTCAGCCCCTTTCAACCTTAATTCATGTCCTCTAGTTCTACTGCTTTCCTGTGTCTGGAAAATGTTTGTTTGTGGATTAATACCTTTCAAATATTTGAATGTCTGTATCATATCATCCCTGTTTCTCCTTTCCTCCAGGGTATATATGTTTAGGTCAGCAAGTCTCTCTATGTACGTCTTGTTACGCAAACCCCATGCCATTCTCGTCACTCTTCTTTGAACCACTTCAAGTGTTTTTACATCCTTAGCAAGATAAAGCTTCCAAAACTGAATAAATACTCCAAGTGGGGCCTCACCAACGACTTGAACAGGGGCATCAACACTTCCTTTCTTCAGCTCGTTATACCCCTCTCTATGCAGCCAAACATCCTTCTGGCCATGGCCACCGCCTTGTTGCACTGTTTCATCATCTATGGCTGGTGTTAATGGCTGTGCCTAAATTATATGCACATATATGCACTGCTCTGCCAGTATTGTATAAAGAAAAGTAGGCACCTACACTCCTTTATACCAGGGGTTCTCAACCCAGTCCTTGGCACACACATCTAGCCAATCAGGTTTTCAGGATACCCACAATGAATATGCATGAAATAGATTTGCATGCCCTACCTCCATTGTATGCAACTTTATCTCATGCATATTCTTTGTGGGCATCGTGAAAACCTGACTATGTGTGTCCTGAGGACTGGGTTCAGAACCCCTGCTTTATAGAATAGTCACCAAAAAGGCACCTTGTTCAGAATAGAATTACCCTCCACATATTTAACAGTGATAGTCATCCACTGAGTAGATAAGTTAGCATTTAAAATTAGACTTGCAAACTAGTAGGCCTTAATTTAAAGGGATAGTCACTGGCATGGTCATACGAATATTCAGCAGTGCTATTTAAATCTATAAACTGCTGAATATTTTAATAAAAGGGCCCTTTTACTAAAGGATGTTAAGCCAAAATGTGTATTTAACAAGTGAGAAAATGCTTACCCCAAAATGCCTTAACGCATTTTGAGGTAATATCTGCTTTTCTACTCACTAACTCTGTGTTATTTACTTTAAAAAATATATTTTTCGAAGGAGGTGTGTCATGGGTGGACAATGGGCATGGAAGCGTTAATTTTTTTGCAAGTCCTCTATGCAAATAGAAAGATTAGCACGGGACCTGCAAAAAAATAAAAATAAAAAAGCCCTAAATACTGCCACATGGAATCTGGGCTTAGCGTAAGTGAAAGCCTTGCATTAATGGGCCATTTTAATAAAAGAGGTCCTGCACTATTTTTGCCATTTTTGTCATGCACTGAGGCCCTTTTTACTGCAATGGATAAAAAAGCTGAAAAAAATGGCCATGCATTAAGATTATACTTACCTAAGGGCTCCTGTGCTAACCTGGTGGTAATCAGGCAGTGCAAAGTGCTACCCTATTAATGCTGGATAATTGCTGTAGTAAAAAAATAGGGACCTATTTTCCCTAGTGCTGGAAATGGCACATGCTCGGGGTGGAACTACCACTGGCACACGCGTTGGGGTGGCAGTAGTTCCAGATTGCCGCACAGTAAGCTTGCGGTAGGCTCACCGCTGCTTAGCAAAATGGCCCCTAAGACTCTCTAAGCCCAGATTCTAACACCTGCTAGCAAAAGGGTCCACGAATTAAGCACCGGTGTGGGTGCTGACTAGGCAGGCTGAATATCAGACTTTCATTTTGGTGAATAAAGACTGAATGCTGACCGAGAATCTCCATGGAGAACCTAGGGCCCTGGTATTGATTACTACTACTACTACTACTACTTAACATTTCTAAAGCGCTACTAGGGTTACGCAGCGCTGTACAGTTTAACAATGAAGGACAGTCCCTGCTCAAAGGACGAAATGTCAAGTTGGGGCAGTTTAGATTTCCTGAATATAGGTATAATGGTTACGGGCCGAAGGCGACATTGAAGAGGTGGGCTTTGAGCAAGGATTTGAAAATGGGCAGGGAGGGGGCTTGGTGTATGGGCTCAGGGAGTTTATTCCAGGCATAGGGTGAGGCGAGGCAGAAAGGGCGGAGCCTGGAGTCAGCGGTGGAGGAGGAGGGTACTGAGAGGAGGGATTTGTCCTGTGAGCGGAGGTTTCGGGTAGGAACGTAAGAGGAGATGAGGGTAGAGAGGTAATGAGGGGCTGCAGATCGAGTGCATTTGTAGGTTAGTAGGAGAAGCTTGAACTGTATGCGGTACCTGATTGGAAGCCAATGAAGTGAGTTAAGGAGAGGGGTGATATGAGTATATCGGTCCAGGCGGAAGATAAGACGTGTGGCAGAGTTCTGAACGGATTGAAGGGGGGATAGATGACTAAGTGGGAGGCCAGTGAGGAGTAAGTTGCAGTAGTCAAGGCGAGAGGTGATGAGAAAGTGGATGAGAGTTCGAGTGGTGTGCTTAGAGAGGAAAGGGCGAATTTTGCTGATGTTAAAGAGAAAGAAGCGACAGGTCTTGGCTATCTGCTGGATATGCGCAGAGAAGGAGAGGGAGGAATCGAAGATGATGCCGAGGTTGTGGGCAAATGAGACGGGGAGGATGAGGGTGTTATCAACTGAGATAACGGCCCTGAATGAAACAAGGACATTTACCTCTTCTTTTAGCAGCCCTCTGGCTACAGCTTTAAAAGGAGGTCCTTACAAAGCCTTATATGAGATATCAACATGGGTCTATATACTAAAATGATAAAACAACAAGTGAAGATGCCAAAGTATGGTAAAAAATCCAAATAAAAAAGCCTAAACTCTAAAGCATAGAGCAGATATAATGACAAGAAAATAGCCTTATCGCTGCATTCTGCACATTGGATAGGCCATTAGTAAAATGTGGTGTAAAATTCAATGAGTTTGAGAAAGGACAAGTAGCACTTATACATGTATACTGGACCTTTGTTGAACTGCTTTTTGTAATTATATATTAAAATTATACTAGTTTAATAACATGCCACATAATCAAAGGAATTATGCTCATAAATTAGCCTCTTTGACATTTTTTTTACTAGGGCTGAGTGCATAAATTTATACTCAAAATTTCATTGAACTGATATATAGGAACATACAAAATAGGTGACAACATGGTGGATTTAGGGTGGGGAATAAAAGTTAGGGGTCCTTTTACTAAGGTGCGCTGAAAAATGGCCTGCGGTAGTGTAGGCACAGGTTTTGGCTGTGCGCAGGATCATTTTTCATTGCACCTGTAAAAAAATACCTTTTTGGGGGGTCGAAAATGTACATGCGGCAAAATGAAAATTGGTGCATGTCTATTTTGGATCTGAGACCTTACTGCCAGACATTGACTTAGCAGTAAAGTCTCACACGTGAACCATGTGGTAACAGTCAATGCGTATCAAAATGCCAATTACCGCCCATGTGCCAGAAAAGAAAATGAAATTACCACGTGGCCCACGCGGTAGCTGAGCAGTAATTCAGAATTGACGTGCGTTGGGCACACATAAGCGATTACACGGCTTAGTAAAAGGACCTCTTAGTTTATTATTGATTTTCAGCACTTGGCTAATAAATATAGAGTTAGCTATCGTGGACCATTTTTAGGAAGCTGCTACTGGGGGAAGGAGCAAAGATGGGTCAGATTAAAGGACCCTTTTACTAAGCCACGTTGGTGCTTACGTGCACCCAATACACATCAATTTAAAACTACCGCCCGGCTACTGCATGGCCTGGGTGGTAATTTCATTTTTTATGCGCATCCACTACACACACCGGAAAATATATATATTTTTCCGACAAGTGGCGCTAACCGGGCAGTAATTGGCATTGTATGTGCGTAGATGATTACTGCTCGAATAATGCGTGAGACATTACCGCTCAGTAAATGGGCAGCGTTAAGGGCTCAGACCCAAAATGGACGTGTGCCAAATTTTATTTCGCCGCACGTCCATTTTCGGTCAAAAAAAGCGCCATTTTTTTACAGGTGTGCTGAAAAATGGATCTCCATGTGCCCAAAACAGGCACCTACACTAGCGCAGGCCATTTTTCAGCGCACCTTAATAAAAGGACCCTAAGAGAATCTTATGACTGGACTGTATTTGTGTAGCTTCAGTTTCACTGTTTCATGTATGAGTCTAAGGATGATGACAAAGAGGAGAATACCTTGACCCATTAGTAAGAAGTAGCAATAATTATTAATAGCGCAGTTTTGGTTGAGCTTAATTCTTCTCCTACAAGAAAAGCTACTCTGACAGTTTATGAACATAAGAAGTGTTTGTTATTAATGATATGATAAAAAGAATCAGACACAGAAACAAAATACTGGGTACAAAAATGTATAAATAATAAAAATTAAGAAGTAAAAAATTGTAATATAGTGTAAATAAAAAGTGGAAGAAAACATCTATCCATAGTAAAAATGTAGTGAGAGGAATGATAATAAGCAGAAAATGAGTTCTATATATAATTATGATTATACTTAGCTATCTATGTATGGGATTAAGTAACTGTATATATATATATATTTGGATCCCCTTATAACACATTATACAAAAATATATTCAAATTGTGGGGACACTTCAGGAATAGCAGTATGTTCCTTCCAGTGCAAGGTACTTTGGGGATAATTTTATAAGAACTTTTTTCATGCATATGCACCTTTTATAGAAAATGCCTCTTGGAAAATTAACTTCCTGTGCAAGTATGTGTATGACAAATAGGCCAGAAACGAGTCTGTTCACACTATACATACAGCAGGGAAAAATGGGGGAAAATTCCTCAGAAAAGATGACACACAGCAAGAGTGCTGGAATTTTTCAAACAAGGAACATCACCATAGCACACTTTAGCAAACTTCAAAAAACAAATAAATATCGACACGTTGGGAAATCCACGCACAGGGTAGACCGGGGGTTTTTGAGACCAATGATTAAAGAAGCTATGGTGATGTTCCTTTTTTGAAACATTCCAGCAGTCTTGCTATGTGTCATCTTTTCTGAGGTCTTTCCCCCCGTTTTTCCTATTTTTCCCTGCTGTATGCATAGTGTGAACAGACTCGCTTCTGGATTATTGTTGTGGTACACAGGCTTGAAGTGAGTCCCCCTTTTTTTCTGTTACTATGACAAATAGGGACATACTTACATAGGACCTGGGTATAGGTGATTGGGAGATTGGGTGGCAACTTCGGTAATTGGGAAGCAAAACCAGTGCTGGGCAGACTTCTACGGTCTATGCGCTGATCATGACTGAATAGATATGGATGGGCTGGACTATAAATTTTAAGGGGCTTCGACGTTAGCTTCAGAACTTTTAGTGCAAGAACAGTGCTGGGCAGACTTCTATGATCTGTGCCTTGAAAATGGCAAGGACAAATCAAACTCAGGTATACTTTGTAAGCCCCCAGGGGTGCTCTCTGATGTGTGGTGGCCCGCTAGTGGCTCCTACCCGGCCTCAGCAGCCCTTCGCCTCAGAGAACCACCTTGAAACCAGACTTCTCTGTGACTGCGTTGACTCGGGCCTCTATGTTTGGGCCTCCCCTTTCCCTCAGGGTGACCTCTTCATTAACCTTCAGTCCTGGCCCGGCCTCCCCGCTGTATTTCCTGGTAACCAATCCCCATTACCAGTTCTTCTGGTGGGGCCCCCTGGTCACCCTTCTCTGGAAGATAGCACAGCTTCCTCTGCTTGCAAAAATATGCAAATTAGCTGGTTGCATGTAAATTCAGTTTATTAGAGCTAGGTTACAGTCTTTTGGGAACCTGGCTTTCCAACTCTTCTTTGACTGCGATTCACCCCCCTGAGACCATTTACTGGGGGACATCTGGGTCTCAGGGTATAACAGCCACCTCCCCTGGATAGGACACACTTTATTCACCTTAACCTTACGGTCCTATCCTCCACCCCACGGCTGTTTGTTCTTTTTAACCACTTCACAGTTCCAATCACAATGTTTTGGGGACTTCTAATCCCAGGCTTTGCAGCCTGCTTTACCTCCTCGGACACACAGTCCTTTCTCCTCAGCCCCGGGACACACAGCCTCCAGGCTCCCATCTCCTCTCCCTTGGGCAAAACTCCTTCCTCTGCTGAGAGGAAGCTATTTATGAGGTGTCCAATAAACCTCCCCCACCTCTTCAGACCTCGCCCCTCTGGTTCCAGAAAGATCTGGCCTAGAAGTCTCTTCTGACTCCCCCAGCTATCTCTCTGGAGCTCCCCCTAGTGGTCTACACATGCCAATACTCAGCTAGATCCCCGGAGCTCCCAGTTTCCCATGGGAGAGCGCCCTCTGGCGGCCTCCTCAAGTAAGGGCAGACACTGTGGTTTATCACAACTTATAAAGTATCACATACCATGTAAAATGAGTTTATCTTGTTGGGCAGACCGGATGGACCGTATAGGTCTTTATCTGCCGTCATTTACTATGTTACTATCATGCTTATTTTCGAAAGAGAAGGACACCCATCTTTCGACACAAATCGGGAGATGGGCATCCTTCTCGCAAGGTCGTCCAAATTGGCATAATCGAAAGTCCCTTGATTGCTTTCCATCGCGGGGACAAGCAAAGTTCACGGGGGCGTGTCAGCAGGGTAGCGAAGGTGGGACTGTGGCGTGATTTGGAGATGGTCATCCTCGGCCGATAATAGAAAAAAGAAGGGCATCCCTGACGAGCACTTGGACGACTTTACTTGGTCCATATTTTTTCACGACCAAGCCTCAAAAAGGTGCCTGAACTGACCAGATGACCACCAGAGGGAATCGGGGATGACCTCCCCTTACTCCCCCAGTGGTCCCAACCCCTATCCCTCCCACCATAAAAAAACAAGTTTAAAAATACTTTTTTGCCAGCCTCTATGCCAGCCTCAAATGTCATACTCAGGTCTATCGCAGCAGTATACAGGTCCCTCGAGCAGTTGTAGTGGGTGCAGTGTACTTCAGGCGCGCAGACCTGGGGGGGGGGGGGGTTGGGGGCTCAGCATCCAAGGTAAGAGAGCTAATCACCTGGGAGTAATTTCTGAAGTCCACTGCAGTGCCTCCTAGGGTGCCCAGTTGGTGTCCTGGAATGTGAGGGGGACCAGTGTACTACAAATGCTGGCTCCTCCCATGACCAAAGGGCTTAGATTTGGATGTTTTTGAGATAGACGTCTTTGGTTTCCATTATTGCTGAAAACCAAGGACGACCATCTCTAAGGTCGACCTAAATGTCAAGATTTGGGCGTTCCCGACTGTATTATCGAAATGAAAGATGGACATCCATCTTGTTTTGATAGTATGCATTGCCCCGCCCCTTCGCGGCACCATCCTTAGATTGGGCGCCCTTAGAGATTGTCTTCCCCGTTCAAAAATGCCCCTCCACGTTACTATGTATTGAGAGGCATAGTTTGGGTGAAGTGTAAACAGAGATTTCATGTCTGTGGAGTTATGAATTACACATGTACTGTGGGTTATAAAATGAGCTCTTGTGCATGTACTTAATCATTTCACATTAATTTGTGATCAGTGCATAGGTGGTATATAGGCTCCATTGAGTGTAATGGGGTTGCATTAATATGAATTAAATTGCTTTAGTTTGCGTTATCTAGTTAAAGCACACTAGTAAATAGACTCTTTCATGTTTTTGCATTGGGGATGTTTAATCAGTATTGATCAGTTAAAAACTTAAACATAAGACATAAGATTTGCCATATGGGGTCAGACAAAAGATCAATCTAACCAGTATCCTGCTTCTAATAGTGGCCAAGCAAGATCATCAGTGTCTGGATAATCCCCCAAACTGGCAAGATTCCATTCTGTCTACCCCCCCCCCCCCCCCTCCCCTGAAATAAGCAATGGGTTTCCTTAGGTCTATCATAATAATGGTTTATGGACTTTACCTCTAGGAATTTATCCAATTTTTTAAAAATCCAGCTATACTAATTGCTATTACCACATGGTGTTACAAAGAGTTCAAGAGTTTAACTATGCATTCTGTGAAAAAAAATTTTTTCTCTTATTTGCTATAAAAATATTACTATGTAATTTCATAATGTGTCCACTAGTCTATATACTTTTGGGGGCTGTAAACAATCGATTTGCATTTATTCATTCCACTCCACTCAGAATTTTGTAGATCTCTATCATATTTCCTCTCAGCTATCTCTTGTCCAAGATTAAGAACCTTAACCCTTTTTACCCTTTTCTCATATGGGAGTCATTTCCATCCCCTTGATCATTTTGGTGGCCCTTCTCTGTACCTTTTCTAATTCCACTATATATTTTTCGAGATGTGGCAACCTAAAATCTGAATTCCTAATACTTATCCTATACGAGAGGTATGGGAAATACAACAGAGTAAGGGGAGGTACCACTGGGCCACCGCAGCAGCCTGGCAGTAGTTTCCACCCCCAGTGTGTACCATTTCCAGTGCCGGTGTTTACCTGGCAGTAATTGGACAGTGCTGCACACTGCCTGATTACCGCAGGTTTAGCGCGGGAGACCTTACTGCCACCTCAATGGGTGAAGTGAAGCACTTAAAAAACAAAAAACAGTCTTTAATCCGCTGTGATAAAAGGGGGGCTCAGTGTGCGTCAAAAACACATGCTGATGCTAGCACAGGCCCCCTTTTGCTGCAGCTTAGTAAAAGGATACCTAAATGATTATAGACTGCATATAATGAATGCTTTCTGAAAGTCAGGAGGGAAGCAGAACCTAGAAATGCTTTACAGAATAAATATTGTACTGCATGCACATTCAACTTTCTAAAATCACACGGTTTCTAAATGTAAAGCTTTATCTGAGCATAAAAAGTCACTATTGCCTGCTAATCAGTTTGGAACCAAAGTACACTTGAAAATACTATTCATGTCCCTACTTGGCATCAATTGATCTATCAATTGCTAGGTATCGAAGGTAAATGGTTCAACATGATTTTCTTCAAAGTACTGTCTTCTACCTGTGTATAAAACTCCATTTAACAATATACTTTTTACTATTAATTATATGCAATCAATAATAACATTAAAACCATTTTGTAAAGAAAGTTCACATTTTCTACTATGCTGACCAAGTAATAGCAGAAATGATATTAGCATTCAGAAAACAGACAATAAGAAATTAAATTCTTTCAATTATAGCCTCAAGGAAGTTCAGTTGCTCTTATGTATGGTGAACAGAAAAAGTAATAAAGTACTTTTTAGTAAAACCACAGGAATTTTCAATGGCTATTGAACTGCCCCATATATCAATAGTGCAATCGATTGATTTCTCCTAAGTAACAATCCTATGAAAAGATTCATTTTTCTTCTGACCAAAATATTGTAAAGTGACACACCTAAGATGCATATTTGAATACCCCATAGTTCTGTGTCTGAGCCACAGGTCTCTTAAAAGTAATGATCCTGACAACAAATAATTAAATGTCAGGAAGAACCTAGTGAAGCTTGAAGAATGGTTTGGAATTTGTCAGCTAAGATTTAATGCTAAAAAATGTGGGGTCATGCATTTGGGCTGCAAGAGAACAGTATGGGTTAGGAGGTGAAGAATTTTTGTGCATGAAAGAGTGAGACTTGACTGGATCATATGTGATGATCTTAAGGTGGCCAAACAGGTAGAAAAGGTGACGGCGAAAAGCTAGAAGGATGCATGAGTGCATAGGGAGATGAATGGCTAGTAAGAAAAAGGAGGTGATGATGCCCTAGTAATGGCTAGTAAGAAAAAGGTGGTGATTACTCATTTAGGGGTCCTTTTACTAAGGTGTGCTGAAAAATGGCCTGTGGTAGTGTAGGCGCATGTTTTGGGTGTGCACAGAATTATTTTTCAGTGCACCTACAAAAAATTCCTTTTTTAAATGTTTACCAAAAATGGATGTGTGGCAAAATGAAAATTGCCACGTGTCCATTTTGGGTCTGAGACCTTACTGCCAGCCATTGACTTAGTGGTAAGGTCTCATACGGTAACCAGATGGTAATGACCTACGCACGTCAAATACCACTTGATGCGTGTAGCTGACACGCGCCAGAAATGTAAAAATATTTTTTGACGCGTATAGCAGACATGCGCCAACATTGAAATTACCGTGAAGGCTACATGGTTACTGGGTGGTAACTCCAATTTGACGCACATTGGGCGCATGTAGGTGCCTATGCAGCTTAGTAAAAGGGCCCCTTAGAATATTGTGTACAGTTCTGGAGCCTACATCTTTAAAAAGATCTAAACACGATGGAGTTGGTCCAGAGGGTGGCTACTAAAATGGCCAGTGGTTTTTGTCATAAAGCGTATAGAGAAAGATTTAATGATCTCAGTGTGTATACTTTGGAAGAAAGGTGGGACGGGAAAGATATGATACAGACATTTAAATACTAATATGGCATAAATGCACAGGAGGTAAGTCTCTTTCAACTGAAAGGAAGCTCTGGAATGAGGGGACATTGGATGAAGGTGAAAGGGGATAGACTCAGATGTAACCTGAAGAAATATTATTTCATGGAAAGGGTGGTGAATTTGTGGAGTGGCCTCCTGTTGGAGGTGGTGGAGGCAAAATCTGTATCTGAATTCAAGAAAGCTTGGGACAAGTATATAGAATCTCTAAGGGAGAAGAAGGGATGCTAGATGGCATGGATGGGCAGCTTGGATAGGCCATATGGTCTTTATCTGCTCTCATTTTTCTCTGTTTCTATTCCCTCCCTTTCAACCCCTATGGACCTTACTATCATCAACAAAATCAAAATAGGGGTGTGGAAACACAAAGACACTTATAAAATAATAAGCTCCACTATTCAAAAGAGAGCGAGAGAGAGAGAGAGCAACTTAACTTTAAAAATAGGTGGTATGACTAAGATTTCAAATAGATGGCAATTTCACAATGCTTTTTGAATGGTCTTATTTTATTTAAGAATAAAGAGTAGGCAATATCAAGATTTTGTTTAAATAAAAGCTCAAATTGAAATCACTTCATAATATGGAAAGGCATTCCTGCGTATATTGAAATTGCTGTTAAATTTGGAAAAGCATTCTATGGACTGACATTTATATTGATATATTATGTTTGCAAAATTAATATACAAGGAGGTGTTTTTGACCTGTGATGGTGAAGATTAGTATTGGCAGTTTAAGAGGCTTTTATATCTGGCTACCCTTTGTAGCATCTGAGGTCTTTTTTCTTTGTTCGTTTACATCCCTCTGCTCTTTGCTTGTTAGACTAGCTTGTATGTGATTTGGCATTATTTAATGAACGTTAGTACAGTCCAAGCCTATTTTTGCAGCTGTGATTTCACCAGCATAAAATTAAATGACTCTTGAAATCGTACATTGGCTTCAGCCTATTTTATTAAAGCCTAAACTTGGCCTACTTAAACATTGCCTGTGTGTTTGCATTTTGTGGTAAGAGTGAAAATGCCTTTGATGGTATCCACATTTAAAATATAATTTTCATTAATCAGATCCAGCCCATTCAGGTTACACTCAAAACTTTCTTCCTTATGAAATTTCAGCCCATAAAATATTTTCATGGTGTAGTTTTGCTTTCTGTGCCCTTTTTCTACTAGTTATTACTACTACTTATTAATTCTATAGCATTAGTGTATCTCTCTCTCTCTCTCTCTATCAATATATATATATATATATATATATATATATATATATATATATATAGCATTAGTGTATCTCTCTCTCTCTCTCTATCAATATATATATTGAGAGAGAGAGAGAGAGAGAGAGAGAGAGAGAGAGAGAGAGAGAGAGAGAGAGAGAGAGAGAGAGAGAGAGAGAGAGAGAGAGAGAGAGAGAGAGAGAGAGAGAGAGAGAGAGAGAGAGATACACTCCAATATATAGATATCATGCATATAAACAATAGCCCTTTTTTAATGAAGGTTGAAACCATATTTCTCAACATCAGCTTTTAGATCTGTAAATCAGGTTTTAATTTTCCTATTCAAACACTGAGGTTAGCATTAACTTCAAATGCTGACTATAATGCTTAAAGTTATATCTGGTTATTCAGCAGCTGGTATCCAAACTCCAACGTGGAATACCTGGGTATAAGCTACCTGCTGTAATTTGTCTGGGTATGGCAAATAGCACTGATGGATAAGTATTCGGATAATGCCACTGAAAATGAGTGGCTGGTTCGAATAAGAGGCATTTATCAGGCGTGCAGCTGTTTGTACCCAGATAAGTGATTCTGAATATCAGGCCTTGTAAAAAAGTACTCCTCAGATGATTGCAAACAGCCCAAGGTTTATACATTACCTCAAATTTGTCTGCCTTACACTGCCTGCTAATTATGGTTTGAGACAAGTTTAAAATGCTGACTATTGTACAAAAAAAGAGAAGAACCAAAGCAGAAAGCATCAACAGATGAACAATCCAGGTGATCCAATATTATATGTTCTTTACTGACAAACAATATACAAGGAACAGATGTTTAGAGCTACAACAGACACAGCACAGGCTGTGTTTCAGTCTTTGTGCCTTCATCAGGAGTGCACAAGCAATATGTGGACAGGCATTTTTGATATGACGTCTAAATCCGATTTTGGATGTTTTGCGAAAAATGTCCAAAAATCCAGTCGCAAACATGGCCATTTTCAAAACGGAAAAATATACAACTTTTTGTTTCAAAAGTGGCCATTTGCTAGATGTTTTTGTGCTTAGTGTGTCTATCTTTTATGACCATTTTCAAAAAAAAATATGACCAAGGGGAAAATGCCATTGGGATGCATAGGAGTCAGCATTCTTAGTAGACCAGCTACACAGACATCCCAGCAGAGCAGTGGGGCACCCTAGGGGCACTGCAGTGAACTTCACATTAAAGGTACCATGTACACATCTCACCATTACCCCCTTATATTGTATGTGTAACCCTCCATAACCCACAAAAGACCTACTGTACACCACTACCATAGCTCTTATATCTGCAGGTGTCACCTATATGTAGGTACAGTAGGTTTTTGGTGGGTTTTGGAGGCTCACACTTTCCACCACAAGTGTAACAGAGTGGGATATGGGCCTGGGCCACCTTCTCCACAGTCCACTGCACAAACCACTAGGCTTCTTTAGGGACCTGCTTGCTGCTCTAATAGGACTGGCCATAACATCTGAAGCAACATAAATGTTTCTTTCAAATCTTTGGGGAGTGGGAGGGGGGTCAGTTACCACTGGGGAAGTAAGGGGTTATGCCTTAATCCCTCCAGCAATCATTTGGTCATTTAGGACACCTTTTGATCTCTTAGGGGCCCTTTTACCAAGCTGTGGTAAAAAGGGCCCTGTGGTAGTGGCAGCAGCCGTTTTTACCGTGTGCTGAGGCCCTTTTTACCACAGCGGGTAAAAAGGCTGCAACAATACATGGCCATGTGGTAAGGTTGCTCTTACTGCATGGCCATGTGGGGGAGAGGAGCACTTACCGCCACCCATTGAGTTGGTGGTAAGGGCTCTCTCGCTAACCCAGCAGTAACTGGGTAGTGCACTTCACTACCCGATTACCGCCGGGTAACTGCTACACAAAACAATTAGGCCCTATTTTCTCCAGTGTGGGAAATGGTGCACGCTGGGGCTGGAACACACTGGGCCGGTGGTAGCTCCAAATTGGCATGTGGTAAGCCCACATTGGGCTTACTGCCACTTTTTAAAAGGGCCTCATAGTCATGATTGAAACAGGTCTAAATAAAAATGTCTTAATCTTGGCCCTAGACATTTTCATTTTGTTCCATTATTGCAAAAAAATGTCTATCTTTGGTTCCGCTCATGTCCTTCCCAAAAAGCACCCCAACCGCCCCCTTGAAATTTGGATGAATTGTGGAGTAAAATGTCTAAAATCAGGGTGTTGAAAATCGCAACTTGGAAGTTTTTGAGAGAAAAATGTTCCTCTACCAACTTATGAAGTTTTTTTGAAAATGTATCTGTTTTTGAAAATGAGCTCCTTCTCCTTGTAATGTAAAGTGTAAACTGAAAGAAAAAATTCCAAATCCAAAGTACAAAAAAGACCTGTTTTCAGAGCACCGGTATAGCAATTAGAGTAAATGCTACCAGTTTAATTTCGGTTGGTTTTAAATCTCTGTGCCAGGGCATAGTTTATGTTCTATTTCTCAATTTTTTGCCTCATGTTCCTAGTTTTAAGCAGATTAGGAAAATGGGCCTTTGTTGTCATTCATTTGCTGTAATTTGTAATTGGCCTTGAGTTATGAAACTCAATTAATTTAAGATTGGGAGCTGATTATCTTTGCTTCTATAAGGATTTCAGAACGTATCCATATTTTCAAATGATCAAGAATTTCTTTGAATATGTTATGATGTGAATACCATCTTGTGCTATGGTATTTTGGTTCTATATGGAAAATGATTTTTAAGACTTTCTTTGATATATTTATGTATTCTTTATTGGATCATGATACTTGCTGATTTTATTCTTGTGGTGTCTTCCATTATTTCCTGTGTTTTAGTGTTACCTGCTTAGAACTCTGTAATTGGTGGCATATAAATAGTTTTAAATAAAGACAAAAAAGGAAAGTATGAACCCTTATAGAACTCTATTCTTAAGATACCAGATCTCTGAGATCTGACTTGAAAAATTTAAACCAGAACAACATTGTTCCATTAACACATCAGCTGTCATTTACTATGGGGCCCTTTTACTAAGCCGCATAGGTGCTTATGAGCACCCAACACCTGGTTACCAAGTGGCACTACAGGTACAACTATAGTCATCTTACTGGTAGTCTAGATGTTCCCTGTTCAACATGCAGTAGTTTGCTTTTTTCCATGTGTTAAACCCAGTGCTTTTTTTTTGTAGACCAAAAGATGCCAGTACTCATTATGGGCGGGGTCACCACATATGGCTCCACCATATGCCTGCCGGCATCGGACTCAGCAGCGCAAACGTTGCAGGCAGTGACTGAGAGAGCCTGGCTGCGTCAGAGCTTCCCTCTGAGAGTCCCACCTATGCGAAAACAGGAAGTTGAAACAACATAGGCCGGACTTGCAGAGGGAAGCTCCGATGCTGCCAGCCTCTCTCAATCACTGCCTGCACCATTCGAGCTGCCGAGTCCGATGTAGTAGTAAGTAGGGGAGTGAGAGGAAGAGTGTAGGACTCGCCGGGGGAGAAAAAAGGTGTTGGTACCCTGTACCGGTGCGTACCGGCACAAAAAAAAGCCCTGGTTAAACCTCTTGATATTGAATCTTTCAGATTTTTTTCCCTTAAGAAGTGGAGAATGGGCATGGAAGCATTAGCCAGTTAGCTTGTTACACTGGCTAATGCAACGTTAATGCGGGGCCACACTGCCTCTAAGCGGAATTGAATGATAAAGGGGATGGAATTCCTCTAATATGAGAAAAGTCTAAAGAGTTTAGGGCTCCTCAGCCTGGGAAAGAGACGGAACAGGGGAGATATGAATGAGGTCTACAAAATCCTGTGTTTTGTAGAATGAGTAGAAGTGAATTGATTTTTTACTTGTTGCTCCAAAAGTACAAAGACTAGAGGACACTCAAGGAAGTTACATGGAAATACTTTTAAAACAAATAGCAGGAAATATTTTTTCACTCAACGAATAGTTATTTATTTATTAGAATTTATTTACCGCTTTTTTGAAGGAATTCACTCAAGGCGGTGTACAGTAAGAATAGATCAAACATGAGCAGGAGGCAATTAGAGCAGTAAAAATATTCAAACAACAATACAAAGTATGGCATGGTATACTACTTGCAATGACAACACAATATGTACTAGAACATTATAAAGTAGTGAAGGGTAAGGCAAAGTTGTAACATATAGATGAGTAAGAAAGTAGGAAGAATTAGAAAGTAAGGTGATTGATTTGAAGAAAGTTGCACGTGAGGTCAGAGAGATGGTTAAATATTATCTAAGCTAGGGTAGGAATTAAGCTCAAGAACTCTTTGTCGGAGGATGTAGTAAAGGCGGTTAGTGTATCTGGATTTAAAAAGGTTTGGACAAGTTCCTGGAGGAAAAGTCCATAGTCTGCTATTGAGAAAGACACAGGGAAGCTACTGGAGTTTTGCCACTGTCTGAGTTTCTGTCAGGTACTTTGACCTAGTTTGCCACTGTTGGAAACAAGATACTGGGCTAGATGGACCATTGGTCTTACCCAGTATGGCTATTCTTATGTTCTTATGTTGACTCTCAGCAGGTACCTCTGGGAACATTAATACACAACCTATAATAAAAAATAGTGGTGATAAGCCATGGTAGCTGCACATTTTAGTAAAAGGGCCCCATTGTTACATATCCCAATCTCTAAATTGAAAATGAAGGGGTTGAAATTTAGCTGGTGGTGCTCAGTGTTTTCTGATCCCCCACTGGTGTTATGCCTGGAAATTCAATGCTGGGCTGCAAAATCCTGAGTGAACGGTACAGTTTAGGGGGTGAAGAACTTTTGTGCACGAAAGAGGAGCAGGACTTGGGTGTGATCGTATGTGATGATCTTAAGGTGGCCATACAGGTAGAAAAGACAATAGCGAAAGCTAGAAAGATGCTTGGGTGTATAGGGAGAGGAATGGCCAGTAGGAAAAAGAGGTGATGGTGCCCTTATATAAAACTCTGGTGAGACCTCATTTAGAATATTGTGTACAATTCTGGAGATTGTACCTTAAAAAGCTATAAACAGGATGGAGTCGGTCCAGAGGGCAGCTACTAAAATGGCCAGTAGTCTTCATCATAAAGCGTATGGGGACAGACTTAAAGATCTCAATAGGTATACTTTAGAAGAAAGGCATGAGAGGGGAGATATGATAGAAATATTTAAATACCTATCCAGCATAAATGCACAGAAGGCAAGTCTCTCTCAGTTGAAAGGAAGCTCTGGACTGAGGGGACTTAGGATGAACACGCAAGGGGATAGACTCAGAAGTAACCTGAGGAAATACTTATTCATAGAAAGCATGGTGCATTTGTGGAACAGCCTCTCGGTGGAAGTGGTGGAGACGAAAACAGTTTCTGAATTCAAGAAAGGCTGGGACAAGTACATAGGATCTCCAAGGGAGAGATAGGGAGAATAGATGACATGGATGGGCAAACTACATTAATTTTTCTAAGGGCTTTTACAAAGCCACAGTAAAAAGTGGGCTGCGGTAGTGTAGGTGCATCTTTTTGGCACTCGCTGGACCATTTTTTACTACTGCTGGGAATAAAGCCATTTTTTAATGGGCCGGGAAATGGATGTGCACAAAAAAGTAACTGACAACACAACATTTTTAAAAGCGAGGAGACCAATGAAGTTTTTGATTTAACAACAATTGTGTGCAAATTTTCATTGGTGTATAATATTACACTGCAACATCTGCGATTGATCAAAACCTCTGAGGCACGTCTTCAGGCCAAAACACGGCCGTGTCGGGTCGGTTTTTAGAAACCCAATAAAGTTTTTTTTGGTATCCTCCTTGGTTTCTCCTCACTTCTTTTTGTTTCACTACCTTTGTGGTAACCGTGCAAGGTGCACCAATGTGGCCACACAGCCGATTACCACTAGGAACACGTCCATGTTAGAAAAATATTTTCTACCGTGGGATTCAGCACGCACCAAACTTAGAATTATGACCGGGCACATGCCCTACCATGGTGATAGTGCCAATTTGGCGCATGCTACCCATGCGCTAGTCCTCCCATGGCTTTGGAAAAGGGCCCCTAAGTTTCCTGCTTCCTTGTCTGACTCCTTTTTTTCAGGTTATTTCCATTGTAGTTTTTTTTTCCCATCATCCTCTCTTTCATTTTTTTTCTCCTTGACCTCTGCCTGTTATCTTTTCCTTTCATCTCATTTTTCTCTGTAAGGGAACAGACATTCTCCAAGGGCAAGCAAGGTGACAAACCATTACAGCTGGGGTTATGTAATCTGACAGAGACCACACAGAAACCTCTTCAGCTTTGAAAATCTTTCTGGAAGCCTTTAAGAGGTACTACTGTGCAAGTCTTCGACTTTCCACCTCACATAATCACACAGGGTCTCCCCAGTCTTTGTTTTTCTGCAGAGCTAGTAAGACATACTTGTTTTTCTCTCCTATTTTTGGCTGCCTTAAATCTTCTAGACATTACATGGTTTTATGATTTTAAGTGGACAAAGTTGGCCATGAGTAGGGGAGGAATCTGTTTGATAATAAACCAGTGCATCAGGGATTGCATGGTTAGCTCTAATCTTCAAGAACCTACATGTGATCCTATGGGCATGCATAAAACATGTGGACAATATGATTTATGTTCCTCTTCTCTCACAGTTTTTGAGTGGATTCATCATGAGAGGTGACAGAATTCAAAGGCTGACATATCGTGAACTATTTTGGATTTTTTATCTAGTGGCACTTTGGTTTAAGTGATAATGTGGAATGGAATACTATTATTTCACTTCTTGATTTATCATGTTCGCCTGTTCCTTGTTTGATGGACATAAAGTAATTTTGAACTGTGATGTCATCACGTTGTTTACAAGTTTGTTTCATGCTTGTAAGATCCATTAGAAATGAGTTCTCCAATGCCGTCCAGTCAGCCCTGCAGCATGAAATTGAACTGTTTTTGCAAGTGGTCTTCAACAGCTGTTTATGTGAGCACATAAGATCCCGGAAGTGTTATCTGAAACGGAACCTCATTGGACTATGGTCAGTGACAGCCACCTGTCAATTGTGGTAGATAAATGATTGTATATTTTAGAGTAGGGTTTTTTTTTTCAGTACTTTAGTTTTTCAAAGCACAAAAGATTGAATTTTTTTTTGGGGGGGGGGGGCATGTATATTTTGGACACTTTAAGTCGGACACTATTTAACATGCACTGAATTGTTGATTGGAGATGCTGTGTCAATTAAATGCTGCAGTGAGCCATTTTGAGCTGTCAGAATAGCTTTGAAGTATGGGTATAGAAGTAACAGTTTGTGGCTCAGAACAGTCCCACCACTGAAGGTCTCCTTTCAAATTTTACAAGTTAAAAGTGATATATATAAAGATTCTCACATGTTAAGCCTTAATACCTATCCATTCGACCCTTACAGTTACTAACATACACTACTGCATTAACACTGTTAACCTGTTTTATTTTGCCCACCCACCTTTGAGGGAACTAAGGGTCTCTCAAGGAGCATAACTATCTGTACCCTCAACAAAAGAAATTGTACAATGTGATACCCACCAGCAAGGCTTCTCAGGAGTAGCATCTACACTCTGGAACTCACTCCAGAGGGGCTATGCTGAAATTAATACTACCTCTATATCAGGAAGTAGGTGAAAGCCTGGCTTTTCTTCCAAGCCTTTAATACATGTGGTGACTAACTATACACTCACCTCACACTTGCAGAACCTGGTACCTCATAACTGATTCAATTGTACATATAATTTGTCTTTAGCTTGTTCTGTCTATATATCTCAACTGCATTTGCCAACTTGTTCACCTATTAAGATGATTCATTGCATTGGATTGGATTGTACGAACAGTGTTAGCATCATATCTATGTTACTTGAATGTTCTAATGTATGCCTAACAAGGTGTTTCATTTGCACTGTGGTGACATTGAATTATATCTATGCTATATGAATGACCTTCATGATGTCTATTATGGTATCATCCATATTCTGATTACATCTTTCATATTTCTGTACTATGATTGTGTTACATTGTTAAATGTTTACATTTCTGATACTGCTTCCTGCTAGTTTTCTTACTAGGGATCAATTTGACATCTGCAAGTTTACCTCATTGATTTTATTGATGCTTATTTTTGTTCATTTTACTATTGTTTATACTGATAACAAAATTGACAATTTTAAGTCAAGCTGTACTTGCTATATACCACCTTGGGTGAATCTCTTCATAAAAGTGATTAATAAAAATCAATCAATCAATCAATACATTAAGGGCTCCTTTTAATAACTGTCGGTAAGCCCAACGCAGGCTTACCTCTCACTATACAGGAAGTTATGGTACAGTTTAACATAAAGCTTTCAATTATGTTAACAACATAACAATAGTAAAATGACCAAATATAAGCATAAATACAATAAATGAGATAAACTTGGAAATATGTCAGTACAATACAAATAATGCCATAATAGACAGAATGGAAGAATATTAAAATAACATAGATATAATATGATGTGTGAGTGAGACTAACAAGTTAGTTACTTCTTCCATTAAAGGTCTGGTTGAAGAGTCAAGATTTCACCTGTTTCCTGAAGTAGAGATAGTCTTGTGTTAAGCGGAGCCTTTCAGGCAGTGCATTCCAGAGTGTGGGGGCTACTCCGGAGAAGGCTCGCTTGCGGGTATCATCGTGTAATGTCTTTTGGAGAGGGTGTGGTTACTGATACTCCTTCAGAGGATCTTAGTGTCCTTGGAGGTGTGTAGAGGATCATCCTATTCTTCAGGTACTCGGGGCCATTTCCTTTAAAGGCCTTGAAGGTTAGACATAGAATTTTAAATTTAGCTCTGTATAGTACTGGTATACAGGGCTAAATGAAGTTTTTGCAAAAATGGTGTGATGTGGTCACATCGGTTGCAACCTTCTATTAGTCTTACTGCAGCATTCTGAAGCAAATAGAGCTGGTGCAGGCCCTTTGTAATCAGACCATTGTAGAGTGTATTACAGTAATCTAGTCTTGATGTTATCATGGCATGCACAACTTGGATAAGATTTACCTTCTCAATGTAAGGAGAGAGGCAGCAAATAGCAGAAGCAGCCCTTGATGGTTGCTTGGATTTGTGGAATCAGAGTAATGTTGAATCTAACTATATTCCAAGGTTCCTGAATTGTGATTTGAGGGGGAGTTCATACTTCCCAAAAGAGCTTTTGATCTCAGGTCTATATCCATTTGTGTTAGGGACCCAGAGAAGCTCGGTTTTACTTGGATTCAGGCAAAGTTTGTTGTATTTAACCTATTCTTGAATTGATGTTAGACAGGTAATCAGTTTATTCAGGGCTGTAGGTAAGTCAGGTTCAATGGGTATGAGTAGCTGCACATCATCCGTGTAGATACAGAACTGAGTGTCCATTGATTGAATCAGCTCAACTAGTGACTTGAAGAAGATATTGAACAGAATAGGTGACAGTATCTAGTATCGATCCTTGTGGTACCCACAGGTCAGTGCCCATGGTGGCGATGAGTTGCTGCTAAACATTATGGATTGTTGCCTGTCTGTTAGATAGGATATGAACCAGGCAAGTACTGTTCCATTGATACCTGTGTCTGTCAGTCGTGCTAGCATGATATAATAATCCACAGTGTCAAATGCTGCTGAGAAATCTAGCAGTACTAACACTGAGGCGAATCCCCGTCTCGGTTTCTGTGAAGATTATCTAATAGAGAAATGAGGACCGTTTCTGTTCCATAACCGGGTCTGAAACCAGATTGACATGGATGTAGCCAGTTTCTCTCTTCTAGCCAGTCATTGAGTTGAACACAGACTGTTCTATAAGTTTCTCTAGAAATGGGATGTTGGATACTGGCCGGTAACTTTCGAGTTTATCCTGGTCAAGGTTGTTTTTCTTTAGCAAAGGCTGTTGGTAGTTGCCCGTTAGAAAGAGAGGCATTCACAATTTTTGTAGTGCCTTCTATGAGGCCCATACTTGCCTGCTGCACTATCTTTGATGGGCAGGGGTCGAGTGATTAGGCAGTTGGTCAAAGGTCTCTCAGGATTTTGTGAAGGCTCTCCTCTGTCATTGGGTTAAAAGTGTCCCATCTGTATCTATCAGGAGGGGGCAAGTTTGTGCACTCCTGATTATCTGATTGGAGACTGGGTGGGATTTCCTTTAAATCCTGGTGGAGACTTTTAATTTTGTTGGCAAAGTATGCATCAAAATCATTGCAGTTCAGTTTAGGTTGGTTCTGCTGGTTCTGCTGTGGGGGTTGCAGTAGGTTGTTTACTATACTGAACAACTGCTTGGTCCAATTGGCAGCCTGTGCAATGCATTGAGAGAAATATTGTTTTTTGGTTGTGGCACTAATTGGCTTTAATTAGCATTTATATGCACAACTTTCTAAACATATTCTATAACGTGGTGCACGTAAATTTTAATGCGCACAGTTGAAAAGGGTGCATGGCCATAGGCGTGGAATGGGCAGGTTGTGGGCATTTCAAAAAACTATGAACATTATTATAGATTACTCTCAATCTGTACCTAACTTAGGCACAGGTATTTAGGACTGTTTTTAGGTGGCCTAAATGGGTGTGCCTATATTTTAAATGCAAGAATGGCACTTGAGTGTATTCTATAAACTACAGCAATGAAGCTCCAGGAGCCCAGCGCTGTCCACCATGATCCTTCCAAGGCCTTCACTCCAGGTGCCCAGCGCTTCCACCATCTGCCTTCAAGGTGCTGTGGAGGACTTGCAGCCCATCTGCATATCCTCACAGTCTAGTCTGGGGTGACTCCCAGGTCCACCCCGATCCTTCCTGGGCCTTTGCTCCAGGAGCCTAGCACTTCTACCAGCTGCCTTCCAGTGCTGTGGAGGACTTGCAGCCCATCTTCATTCCCTCACAGCTTAATCTGGGGTGAAACTCAGGTCTACCCCGATCCTTCCAGGTCCTTTGCTCCAGGAGCCCAGTGCTTCCACCAGCTGCCTTTCAGGTGATGTGGAGGACTTGCAGCCCATATGCATATCTTCACAGCCTAGTCCGGGGTGACTCCCAGGTCCACCCTGATCCCTCCAGGGCCTTCGTTCCAGGAGCCACGCGCCAAATATCTTCTCTAAACATTTGCTACTTTCTCTCTGCTATTTTTTATGGCTCCAGTACAGTTCTTCTTCTTGGTACTTTCCCTTCCTAATCTATTTCTTCATCTAAAACCACTGTATACTGCAGGAACACATTACTCGCATTCTGATTTCATCATCTCACCATCCCTTTTGTCATCTCCCTTCTCAGCTCTCAACCTTCAATGTTTTCCTCCTTTCATTCAACCAGCTCCATTCTGTCTGAGTACATCTTATCTTCGTTGCTGTTGTCATGCCTCTCCTACTCTTCTCCGTACTCTCTTGCTCCTTCTCCTGCTCTCCACTGGGGATATCAATCCCAATCCCGGTCCTCCACATCAGCTCTCATCCTATTCTTGCAGGTCACACCGTGATTTCGCCAATCTAATTTCTGTTCCTCTCCTCCCCCTTTCTTCCCTGCCTTTCTCTTGTGCTCTGTGAATGCCCACTCTGTCTATAACAAACTTTCCTATATCCATGACCTTTTTTTGTCTCATACTCTCCATCTGCTTGCCCTAACTGAGACTTGGCTTTGCCCTGAAGACTGTGCTTCAGCTGTGGCCCTTTGCCATAGAGGTTACCTTTTTTCCTATACTCCACGCCTGGTTGGCCATGGAGGTGGTGTCTGGCTACAACTCTCACCCCCTTATAGATTTCAGCCTCTTCTTCCACCTCAGTCTCACTGTTTTTCTTCCTTTGAAGTCCACTCCATTCAGCTATTCACTCCTCTACCTCTCCAAGTAGCAGTCATTTATCGACCCCCCTAATAAGTCCCTTTCTTCATTTCTCACTGTCTTTGACTCCTGGCTTTCCTTCTTTCTTGAATTTTCATATCCTTCCCTCATTCTTGGGGATTTTAACATTCATGCTAATGATCCTTCTGACTCTTATACCTCTCAGTTTCTCGCTTTAACATCCTCTTTCAATCTTCAACTGTGCTCCACTACCTCTAATCACCAGAATGGCCACTGTCTTGATCTTATCTTCTTCTCCAAATGCTCACTCTCCAGTTTCTGCACCTCAGCTCTTCCCTTCTCTGATCGTCATCTGATAACTTTTCGTACTTAAACACCCTCCCCCCATCTCATCTAATCTCCACCAATACATTTAGGAATCTTTACTATTGACTCTTCTACTCTGTCCTCCAGTGTTTCAAACCTCTTGTCAACCATTATGTTATCCAAGTCTCTCAATGAGGCTGTCTCTTTCTATAATACTGTTCTCTCCTCTGCTCTGGATATTCTCACTTCTCCAATTCCACATTATGTAAGGCATGCCAAACCCCAGTCTTTGCTGACCTCTAGAATCTGCTACTTACATTCCTGTGCCCGATGTACTGAACACCTTTGGCTGAAATCCTGTGCCCATGCTGACTTCATACATTTCAAATTCTTACTGACCTCCTTCCAGTTTGCTCTTTCACTTGCCAAACAGGACTACTACATCCAGTTGACAAACTCTCTTGGCTCAAACCCTCGGCATCTCTTTGCCACAATGAACTTTCTCCTCAAAGTGTCTTCACCTTCAACTCCCCCTTCACTTTCTTCCCAGACTCTGGATGAGTATTTTCATGATAAGGTTCACAAGATTAACCTTGAATTCTCAACCAAGTCACCTCCACTTCTTCCCTCAGTCCATTCTCTCACCCCCCCCCCCCCCCCCCAACCCTTGCTTCCTTTTCTGAAATCACTGAAGAAGAATGTGCATATTTTCTTTCCTCGTCCTCCAAACTTACTACCTGCTGCTCTGATCCTATTCCTACCCATCTACTTGCACTATCTCTTCTACTGTCATCCCTTCTATCTGTCATATCCTCAGACTTTAACTTTCCACTGCAACTGTTCTGATGCCTTCAAACATGCCATAGTTACACCACTCCTCAAAAAACCTTAATTGAACTCAACATGTCCTTCTAACTATCACCCCATCTCCCTTCTCCCTTTCTTGTCCAAGATACCGGAATGTGCTGTTCACCGCCATTATTTTGACTTTCTTTTATCTCAAGCTATTCTTTATTCACTTCAGTCTGGCTTTCGCCCTCTTCAGTCAACTGAAACAGCGCTAGCTAAAGTCTCCAATGACCTGTTCTTGGCCAGATCCAAAGGTCTCTATACTATCCTCATCCTTCTTGATCTATTTGTTACTTTTGACACTGTTGATCACCGCCTACTCCTAGATACACTGTCCTCACTTGGATTTCAGGGCTCTGTTCTTTCCTGGTTTTCTTCTTTTCTCTCTCTTCGCACTTTTAGTGTATATTCTGGTGGATCCTCCTCTACTTCCACCCCACTATCAATTGGTGTACCTCAGGGCTCTGTCTTGAGACCTCTTCCTTTCTCCATCTATACTACTTACCTTGGTGCTCTGATCTCATCCCATGGTTTTCAATATCACCTTTATGCTGATGACTCCCAGATCTACCTCCCCACACCTGAAATCTCAGCAGAAATCCAGGCCCAAGTATCAGCATGCCTGTCTGATATTGCTGCTTGGATGTCTCACCACCATCTGAAAATAATTATGACCAAGACTGAGCTGTTTGTCTTTCCCCCTAAACCCACCTCTCCTCTTCCCCTATTCTCTATCTCTGCCATCCTCCCTGTCTGATCAGCTCGTAACCTTGGGGTTATCTTTGACTCCTCTCTCTCCTTCTCTGCACATATTCAATAGACTGCTAAAACCTGTTGTCTCTTTCTCTATAATATCACCAAAATTTGTCCTTTCCTTTCTGAGCACAATACCAAAACCCTTATGCACACTCATCACCTCTCAATTAGACTACTGCAACTTGCTTCTCATAGGTCTCCCACTAAGCCATTCAATCTGTTCAAAAATCTGCTGCATGACTTATATTCTGCCAGTGTTGCTATGCTCATATTAACCCTCTCCTCAAGTCACTTTATTGTCTCCCTATCCGTTTCCACATACAAACTCCTCTTATTGACTTACAAGTGCATTCATTCTGCAGCTACTCAGTACCTCTCCACTCTTATCTCTCCCTACACTTTTCCCTGGGAACTTCATTCACTGGGTAAATCTCTCTTATCTGTACCCTTCTCTTCCACTGCCAGTTCTACACTCCGTTCATTTTATCTTGCTGCACCATATGCCTGGAATAGACTTCCTGAGCCACTACATCAAGATCCATCTCTGGCCATCTTCAAATCTATGCCTTTTTGATGCTACTTTTAACTCCTAACCCCTATTCACTTCTACACTACCCTTATATATTTTATCTTTACCACCTTATTAATTCCCTTATCCCTTATTTGTCCTGTTTGTCTGTCCTGATTAGATTGTAAGCTCTGTTGAGAAGGGACTGTCTCTTCATGTTCAAGTGTACAGCGCTGTGTATGTCTAGTAACGCTTTAGAAATGATAAGTAGTACTAGTTGTTTGTAAAATCACACTATCCACGTGGTTTTACTGCACCAATTTCTAAGGTGCCATATATAGAATTTCCCCCTTACTGTGTGGTAATTTGAGCACTTAGTGCACCATAAATGTGCTTTAGTAAAAAGGCCCATTAGGCCAGTTTGCGATCTACACCATCTTGGTGAATGGGTCTGTTATGCTAGCATGTGGTAAAATTAAAAACTGCTCAATAAGAAAATGTAGTTAACAAATGTAGAAAGGGTTGGTGAGATTTAAATTAAGGGAGAAGTTACTAAGCTGAATAAAATATGGCAATTGACTGCATCTTATTTTAACCCATTTTTGCTCAGTGTTTCAAAACTGGTTTAAAAATCTAGGATGAAAATTTTTTTTTGAGCAAAAACAGGTTAACGCAGGATTCTCTAATCTGTAGTAACTCAGTAGCACAGGTTAGTGATTCTAGGGGCAGCGGAACATCCTGTAAGCTGGAGTGTCCAAATCAGCCAATCTCTAGCCCTGCCCCTAAGATCTTTCGTTGCTGATGTTGTATTGGTGAGGCCATGGTCCCTGTGGTTCATTCCATTACACTACTTATGAATAACTACTGTAGTAAATGAAAAAGACATGAATAACTCACATTGTAAACAGTTATTCAATTTGCAAAAATGAGATGTTTTGCATTCTTTTGTATGTTTTGCATCTCATTATTATGCAGCCCACAATGACTTACACTAACATGCTTTATGGTAAGATAATACAAGATAAATTGCCATTTAATACATGTTAAGAAGCAAATATCCTGTGTTATTCCCTTAACACAGTTTAATAACACATTAGCAAAATATCATATATTGTGAGAATCAGTATTAAAGGACAACTAGGTTTGGAAATGCAAAGAACAGCTGCAGAACAACATTAAATATAAGAATCTTAGACGAATCAATTTGCCTAAATTAGTCTATAAACAATGCTGGTTTTCTCAGATTGTGTGTATTGGAAGTATTGAAACTGGATGAGAGCTTCTTCTGCTTGAGGCAAGAGTCTATTATATTTCTCACTGAATCAATTACTAAAAGATTGTGAGGTGAATCTTTCTAATACCTCAGGTAGCTTTTTTTTAATTAAATCATTCTAAAGCTACTTTTTTTTTTTTAACAGAAGTTGAATTTATTTTTCAATTTGAGAAAGAATAGACCTTGACAACCTTTCTGTAAGCAAAAGAAATATCTTTCCTGAGCATAAATGTGCAAATGCTTTTGGATGTATCTAATATGTTCTTATATTACACTGTACCAACAGGTTGATGTTTCCTTCTAGATATAAGATACCTTAACCTTGTTCTGATAATATATATATCTTCTCCTGGTTTTAACTATGTATTTTTAAAATCTTGAATAGCTAAAAGTATTTGTTGATTCATATACCCTTATACAGGTCATTGGTGAGGCCTCACTTGAACTACTGTGTTCTATTTTGGAGGCTGTATCTCACTAAGGGGGTCTTTTACTAAGGTTTTCTAGCATTTTTAGCTCATGCTAAAAATCAGCTGGCGCTAAATGCTGAGATGCCCATTTATTCTTATGGGTATCTCAGTGTTTAGCGCCAGATTATTTTTAGCATGAGTTAAAAACGTTAGCGCACCTTAGTAAAAGACCCCCTAAGGATGTAAAAAGGTTAGAAATAGTCCAGTGGAGAGCAACCAAAGTGGTGTGGGTTCTACACCAGAAAACATATGAGATGCAGTTTGAGGACCTAAAAAAGTAGACCCTAGAACATGACACAAACTTTTAAATACTTAAAAGGTAATAATGAGTAAACAATTCTTTTCCAAAGAAAGCAAAGCTGGAGAAATAAATGGCACAATATGAAGCTGCAAGAAGGCAACCTTAAAAGTAACACCAGGAAATATTTTTTTCATAGAACTGTGGCTGGATGCTTGGAATGTCCTTCCAGTAGAGGCGGTGAAGACAGGATCAGTGCAGGGATTCAAAAAGGAGTAGAATAATCATATAAGATCCCTAAATGGCAAGAGGATGGAAATCAAGCACAGAGCACTTCAACTCAAAGCAGTTGTTAAATGACTTTAAAGAAAGCATAGGAGGAGGAAATGTAATCTGCATAGTGCATCAGTTGCTAGGCACACTGGATGGGCTCTGATGGTCTTTGACTGCCATCATTCGTGATGTTAACTAGAGGCATAATTCCATAAGTGTGCTGACTTTTTGTTATAAATTCCTAGTGTAACAGATGAAATATGTGCTTATAAGTTAGGCACAAGCACTTACACCAGCTGTAGAGCTAGTGTAAGTTCTCACACTTAAATGCTAGAAATACACACATAACTTTTTGTATTCTATGTTAGGTGTGGAAATGTAAGTCCTGCCTACACTCCGCCCAGATTTCACCTACGTGTATGTCTACTTGTAAAATACACACTATGTAAGATACGTGTGTAGTGCTTAGGTGGAATTTTGGCATTTATGGGCATATGTGGACTGTAAATTAGGAGTGGAGAGTTGGTGTAGGGTGGGTACCTTCTGCTTTTCAATCAGGATGAGGGATTGGTAGAGTGGAGGGTGATTTTGATAAGCTCAACTTGGTTACTATGGTACTATTAACTTGGTCACTGAGCACCGGCTCAAGAATTAGTAGGTCAAGAGAAAGTTAACAACACCTCTTGAGGTTAATGTTCAGTGAATAATGCAGCTTGTGAAGTTTAATGCAAATTGTGTTATGTCTATGTAGTACCATTTTAGAGAAGTTGTGGATGTTGATATATAGACTTTTTAGGCAAAATCTCTAGAGCCTGTGATGTATTTTACAAATGCAGGCCCCTCCCTGAGCCTGTCTGCAATTCCTTGTAGTCTAGTGGCGGTGGAGGGGACAAGAATAAGACTATTATGAGAGGTTGTGGCAGCCACTTTAGAAAGGAAGCTTCTGGGGTAGGGGTGGGCAATCATGGTCTTTGAGGGCCGTAACTAGAGGCACACTAGCGTTTTTAGTGCATTCTAACCATGTAGATGCCCATAATATTCTTATGGGCATCTACATGGTTAGCATGTGCTAATTTTTAGCACACACTAAAAATGCTTGTGCACCTTAGTAAACAGGGCCTTTAATCTTTTGAGGTACCCATCTATTAGTTACACCTCTGCACAGAGACATTATTTCCATGTACTACTTTCTAAGGAGGGATTATAGAATTCTCTTTCTCTTTTAGCTTTCTACCCTTGTCAGTAGGATGCTTTCAGCAATAACTTTGCTACTGTGTTCCTATGTTATTATATATCTCTCTATTGGCATTTTATTAACTTTCTTTATAAAGAAATTCAACGAAGACAATGTACAACAGGTATAGCTTTACATAAAATTTACAACTGTATTAACTGCATAACAATAGTAAAATGGTCAAATGTAAGCATAAATACAATCAGAGGGAAGTTATCAAGGTGCAGGAGTATCTCTGTAGCACAGTTGCTGACTCCTATGGTAATGGACGGACACTGCTTGCGATCCAACACTGTGACCTTTTATACTATGCCCTGTATTCCACTAAGGACTAGATCTAAAATAGCTCCCCCTCTTGTCAGTTCCTGTACCAGTTGCTCTATGAAGCAGTCATTTATTGCATCTAGGAACTTTACCTCCTGAGCACTCCCATATGTAATATTTATCCAGTCAATAGTGGGGTAATTGAAATCACCCATTATTATACTGTTGTCAAGTTTGCCAGCTTTCCTAATTTCTGTTAACATTTCTTCATCTGTTCATTCTGTCCTGGCGAACGGTAGTAGAGCTCTACCCAGTATTTCTTTCCCTTTCAAGTTTAAACCTATGGAGGAAAAGGGTTTTACACTATTTAAACTAGTTAATAAATAATGTTTGTCTTAAAAAAAGCTGATGTTATCAATAAGCCTACAATTTATCTTTTATCCTAGTCTTTAAATAATCAAAACACAGAGCAAAATAATACTCAGTTACCAGAGAAATGTCCTCTTCACTTAGAACTCCTCAGCAAAGAAGGTTACCTGGGACCTTTCCTCTCTATATAGCTTTGTTTCTAAAAGGACTGCTTCAAATAGAGCCTTGAAAGTTAACAGAGTAATCAGATTGCCCTAGTGACCTTTGCAGCGATTTTACCTTCCTCACAGTACCTTAATTAACACCTAATTCAGGTCAGAAACACTGCTTCTCTCCTTCTGGCAAAGAACAGAAAATAACTTTTTCTTTTCAAGTGAGAAAATTTGAACCCTGCTCAGCTACTATCCTTTTTAATGCTCTAGGCTATAACAGCTAAATTTCGACCTCTGGCAGAAAGTTCAACTTTAAAACTATAGTGAAAAGAGTTTTAAACTATTTAATAAAGGTTGTCTTTTTTTAAATCAATAAAGCCTACAATTGTTTTTATCCCAGTCATTAAATCACCAAAGCATAGAGCAAAATAATATTCACTTACCCAGAGAAATGTTCTCTCCTTTCAGTACTCATCAGAAAAGGTTCTCTTATGCATATTAATTACCTTGTTGTATTTACTTATCATGCTTTTTACTTTGGTTATCAGGCATATTTTAGGCATTTGTCATTGCAGGGGTTGGGTTAACTCTTGGGCTGATGGTGGATACAGTGGTAAAGAGATTTTGCAGACACAGTTGAGAGGAAGGAAGGAAAGGAAGAGAAGGAAAAGAGAAGGAAGGAACGCCCTAAGTCCTGGCCAGCTGGGAGAGAGTAAATGGGCTAGTTAACCCAGGGCGTTGAGGATCCCGAAGTCCAAGCTGGACCAGAGTCAAGTATTCTCTAAAGGCAGTGGAATGCAGACCTTGTGACCCTGACGCAGGCAACGAAACGCTGGCCAATGTTGGTCCTGGTCGCGCCACGAATATAGACTTACTTTAAGAAGAATCGGACCGTATTAAGTTAAGTAGCCGTTATACACTGACTTTACTAATGCCCTTCATAAGTTTAAATTGAAAAATAGAAACTAAAAGATAAAAAAAAGTATTTGACCGATGTAGGGCACAGACTGCTGTATATATAGATATAGGTTAGCGTTGCCGATGATGAAGCAATTTCGGCCCCGATGAGCTCTGTAGAGATTTATATTAGAGCCAGGGGCTTCTTGAGGCAACGTTTTCCTGAAGTTCTTAAGGGTATTTTCTGAGCTGATGATACATTGTTTATATATCTCCTCCCTTTGATAAATTATTTGTGTAAAAATAGAAGGAGGTTTCCTTTTGTTTTGTTTATAATTTGCCGGATACAGTGGTAAAGCCCCAGGTTGCCCCTACCACCGGTAGGTGAGTTTTCACTCCCAGTTTTGGCTGAAGAGTAGCTCTTAAAAGAGCTCTTGGGGCAGGCCCAGCAGAACCGGGACCTGGGATGGTTCTGAAAAGAGCCCTTGGGGGCAGGCACGGAAGAACTGGGACATAGGATGGTTTTCAAAAGAGCTCTTGGGGGAGGCCTGGCAGAACTGTGACCTGGGATGGTTCTGAAAAGATCTCTTGGGGGCAGGTCCAGCAGAACCAAGACCTGGGAGTGACTCAGGAGATAGCAGTGCTAAGGCTAGGGCAAAGACAGGAACACTGAGACAAGGGCTGGAGACAGGAACGCTGAGGCGAGGACTGGAGACAGGAATGCTGAGGCTAGGGGCTGGAGAGAGAGGAATGCTGAGGTCAAAAGGCAAGGCAAACACACAGTTAGGCCAGACATTGCAAAGGCAGCAGGAGAGGAGGAATGACCACCTAAAATGAGACTGTGCACCTGATGACATCCATGTGCACCCAGCCCATCTCTACGCAGCAGGCCCTTAATATGATCTTCTAGCGCATGCGCATACATGCCTAGGAACGCCGGAAGGGAACAGCACCATTCTGGGGCAGAAGGCTACAATGCAAGTGGCCCCTCTTGACAGACAGCAAACTGGACCTACTTCCTACAGGTAACTCAGGTGCAGGGCATGGCCCAGGGCCGTGATAAGGGCCCCCCTACTGTGAAGTTGAGGTTTGGGTTTATAAGAAAATATATGATGGAATTTCCTGAGGAGACGTGGAGCATGGATTTGGCTTATTAACTCTTAGGAGTTTTCTTCAGGTCTATAGCCTTTCCAAGTGAGGAGGTATTGGAGCCTGCCCCATATTCTCCTGGAGTCAAGGATCTCTTGAGCTTCATATTTGGCATCCAGGTCCGCAGATTTGGTGGTCAGTTTCAGCGGGGTTCTGCTTCTCCCTCTTAATATGAGTGGCTTAAGAAGAGACACATGGAAGGTGTTATGCATGAGTAAGGTGGAGAGTAACTTCAGTTGGTAAGTTACAGGACCCCAAAAGCATGGATTAATGAGACAAAGCCAACATTGATTTAGTGAAGGGAAATCTTGCCTCACCAATCTATTATATTTCTTTGAAGGGGTGAACAAACATGTAGATAAAAGTGAGCCAGTTGATATTGTGTATCTGGATTTTCAAAAGGTGTTTGATAAAGTACCTCATGAAAGACTCCAGAGGAAATTGGAACGTCATGGGATAGGAGGTAGTGTCCTATTGTGGATTAAAAACTGGTTAATAGATAGAAAACAGAGAGTAGGGTTAAGTGGTCAGTATTCTCAATGGAGAAGGATAGATAGTGGGGTTCTGCAGGGGTCTGTGCTAGGACTGCATCTTTTTAATATATTTATAAATGATCTAGAAATGGGAGTAACTAGTGAGGTAATTCAATTTGCTGATAACACAAAGTTATTCAAAGTTGATAAATCGCAAGAGGATTATGAAAAATTATAAGAGGACCTTACGAGACTGGGAGACTGGGCATCTAAATGGCAGAGGACTCTTAATGTGAGCAAGTGCAAAGTGATGCATGTGGAAAAGAGGAACCTGAATTATAGCTTCGTAATACAAGGTTCCACGTTAGGAATCACCGACCAGGAAAGGGATCTAGGCGTCGTCGTTGATGATAAGTTGAAATCCTCTGCTCAGTGTGCTGCGGCGGATAAGAAAGCAAATATAATGTTAGGTATTATTAGGAAAGGAATGGAAAACAAAAATGAAGACAAAATGATGCCCTTGTATCGCTCCATGATGTGACTGCACCTCAAATATTGTGTTCAATTATGGTTGCCGCATCTCAAAAAAGATATAGTGGAATTAGAAAAGGTAGAGAGAAGGGCGACAAAAATAATAAATGGGATGGGATGATTTCCCTATGAAGAAAGGCTGAAGCGTCTAGGGCTCTTCAGCTTGGAGAAAAGACGGCTGAGGGGAGATATGATAGAAGTCTATAAAATAATGAGTGGAGTGGTGTGGAACTGGTAGACCTGACTCACTTGTTTACTCTTTCCAAAAATACTAGGACTAGGGGGCACGCAATTAAGCTACAAACTAGTAAATTTAAAACAAATTGGAAAAATGTTTCTTCACTCAACGTGTAATGAAACTCTGGAATTCGTTGCCAGAGAATGTAGTAAAAGCATTTAGCTTAGTGGGGTTTAAAAAAAGTTTGAATGGCTTCCTAAAGGAAAAGTCCATCAACCATTATTAAAATGGACTTGAGGAAAATCCACTGCTGGATATACCAGCTTGACACCCTGGAACCCAAAGGACTTAACACATATATCCACTGGGGTTGTTTCATGTGAGACACCTCAGTGTGGAACCGGATACCGGATACACGCAGTAGGGCTACCATTTAAAAGCATCATGTTCATCCACTCGCTCCTGAATAACAGGAGGAGGGTTTAAAGGCTATTATACTGTAAGACTGAAGTTATGTTGTTCCTGTACGCCAATAATTTTTCAGTGAATGATTGTGCTGACAAGTCCGCTATTTTTTGCTTTGTTCCAGGCCCAGAATGTGATCAACCCCTTGAGAAAGCCGCGTTGAGCGAAACAGGCACCTGTCGGGGTGTAACCTGCACCTGGAAATTTAAGCTAAGTTAAATTTAATATTCAATACCAATATTGAGACAGCTGAACCTGATTTATTCAACACAGAAGTTCCCTGTATTCATATGAATGTTAAGCGCTGGAAGATAGTAAAGACATACCTCCATGCTCTAACATTAAGTGTAAGAAGTAGAAAATCAAAAAAGTAAAAACTCAAACAAAAATTAAATAATATATATAACACATTGGTAGAAGGGAGGGAAGCGTCAATGATGAGAACTGTCACAAAATAGAGGGACACCGGCAGTGGTGAATGGTGAATAAAATCCCAGGCAACTAGATCAGATGTTCCCTTAACACAAGGCGCACATGTTTGTTTTTCTACTAGTCTATGTATTGCTATTAAAAAGAGTCCTAGTAGATAATTGCCACAAGAAATTAGCAGTATTTCTAGGATAAGCAGCATAAAATACATTTTTGGGATCTTGCCAGGTACTTGTGACATGGATTGGCTATAGTTGGAAACAGGATGCTGGGCTTTATGGACCTACGGTCTGTCCCAGTATGGCAATACTTATATACTTACGTACTTATGCATATGCACTTGACAGACAACAGGGAACGAAATTGTTGGAAGGCATCTTCAGGAGTAAGTTCCAAGTGGATAACCAGACAAAGTCCCAGGGACTGAATCGCAGAGCCGGGCATCTCTTGCCCACTTGTCTCTTGTACCTCTCCAAAGCCTGAATCAAGAGTTCCCATATGAGTTTCTAGAGGTTGGAGAGGGATTCAGTGGCAGCCTCTGCTGCCTGCAAAGTGGAAGTTTGGGGTACAAGTAAGGGTACCCTGGGGTGCCATCCAAATACGAGCTTGAAGGGTGATTCCTCGGAGGATTCATTTACGTGGTTATTATAACAGAACTTTGCCCATGGCAACAGCTGTGACCAACCATTGTGATGCAAGGAAACATAGCTTTGTAAGAAGGACTTCAAGATCAGATTGACCCTCTCCATCTGGCCATTAGTTTGGGAATGATATCCCGAAGAATAATTCAGCTAAATCTGCAAGGACCCATAGAGGTTACGCCAGAATCTTGGTGTGAACTGTACCCCCCAATCTGAAGTAATGGATTCCTGCAGACCATGTAGTCAGAAGACTTCCTTGAAAAAGTGTCAGGCCAGAAGAGGGGCAGAAGGTAGTTCAGGCAAGGGAATGAAGTGAGCCATCTTTGAGAACCGATCCACAACAACCCAAATGATGGTGAATGCACCTGATTCAGGGAGATCCATGATGAAAGCCATGGCTATATGACTCCATGGTGCTGCTGGTATCAGAAGCAGCTGGAGGAGGCTCCATAGATGTGAGTGGGATGGCTTGTGCCTGGCTTTGATGGAGCAGGGAGCTACATAGTCCCATACATCCTTTTTCAACAGCGGCCATCAGTATAATTGATAGATGAACACCAACGTTCCTCACATTTCGGGGTGCCCAACGATCTTGGACTCATGTCTCCACTTCAGTACCTTGTTTTCTGCATGCGCCCATCCCATACCTATGCAGCAGGCCATTAACAGGATCTTCTGGTATGTAAGTGCCTAGGAATTCCAGCAAGGGAGAGTGTCATTCCAGGGCTGAAGGCTGCAATGCCGGTGGCCCCTTGTGCTGAACCGCAAACCTGACTCCGCTTCCTGCAGTTAAGTTGGGCATGCGCGCTGGGCATGGCCCAGGGCCGTGATAGTAGTCTTTCCCTTTCTTGAACCCTAGCATAGATCTATTTCCATGTAGGCCAGGAGATCAACCACCAACTCCTGAATCTTTTGCTCTCTCTCTCTTGCCTTTCCTCTTCTGTTTCCTGATCCATATTAATTTCATTGTTCATTTGTTCATTTTAATAAATATGAATTAATGTTTTAATATTTGTTATATTATATATTTTTGGGTCAAGGTTCTTATTTTGGTAATTCTCCTTTGGGTTGTGCAAGAAGTTTCCCTGTTTTGATTTTGTATATTATTTTTTACATTATTCTCATCCTGCTTTACTTCCATATTATTCACTGGGTTATCTTGTGTTTCTTTTTCATTGTGATCCCTGTTCTTTCCTGCATTAATCTTTCCCTCTACCATAGACATCTTACCTTTTATCTCTTATGATTGCCCTGGCTGTGTTTTTAATTGTTCTGGCTGTTGAAATATCTCTCTTTGTGCACTTCTTCCTTTAAATCTCTTTTCTTTCTCCATTTCTTTTTATGCATCATTGCTCAGCTATTTTAGAATATCCTTCCTCGGAAATTTTTCTTGAATTTGTTCAGAGATCCAAAATTTGCATCAGTTGCCTTTTGCAGCTTTTCCTTCAATTTTTTTCCTTTTCATCTTTTTTTTTTTGGTGAGCTCTCTTTGTACCCACTGTAATAAAAGTGGAAATCCCAAAGAGAAAACCAAACATCTTCCACAAACAATCCAATAGAACAACTACAAGGGTAGAAGGAAAAAATGTATCAAGACACTCCAAAATGCTTAAAACACATTTTCTGCCTTCCGAAGTTAACATTCATGTGATGCGATCAATCGCTGGTGCACTCACCAACTGAGTATACTCTGTCTTTTCATAGACAATTTAATGACTTTTCACACATCTGGTCAAGTCTCAGCAATTGACTCCTGATGAAGGCTCGTTTAGCTGAAACACAGACTGTGTAGACTCTATGTATCTGGATCTTTGGGAGGTGGGGATAGTGCTGGGCAGACTTATACGGTCTGTGCCAGAGCCAGTGGTGGGTGGCAGGGCGGGTGGTTGGGAGGTGGGGATAGTGCTGGGCAGACTTATACGGTCTGTGCCCTGAAAAAGACAGGTACAAATCAAGGTAAGGTATACACAAAAAATGACACGTGAGTTTATCTTATTGGGCAGACTGGGTGGACCGTGCAGGTCTTTTTCTTCCGTCATCTACTATGTTACTATCCAGCTTCTAATCGAAAGAGAAAAACGCCTATATTTCGACCCAAATCGGGAGATGGGCGTTTTTTTCGCAAAGGCGCCCAAGTCGGTATAATCGAAAGCCGATTTTGGGCGGTTCCAACTGTACTCAGTCGTGGAAACGAATAAAGTTGATGGGGGCGTGTCGGAGACGTGGTGGAGGCGGGACTGGGGCGTGGTTATCAGTCGAGGAGAGATGGGCGTCTTTAGCTGATAATCGAAATAAAAGGCGTTTTTACCGCGATTTTGGGTCACTTTTTTTGGACCCTTTTTTTTCACGAACAAGTCCCAAAAAAGTGCCCCAACTGCCCAGATGACCACTGGAGGGAATCGAGGATGACCTCCCCGGACTCCCCCAGTGGTCACTTAGCCCCCCCCCCTCCAAAAAAAACCCACTTTAAAAATCATTTTTTCCAGCCTGTATGCCAGCCTCAAATGCCGTACCCACTTCCATGACAGCAGAATATGTTCGATCCTGTCACAGCCTTTCCCTGGGTCAGATGTGGCTCTCGGGTGCACTACAGGGTCATATTAGCATTGCATTGTGGTGGGTGTAGGGTATTGGGCTCCGTGATTTCTTTAGCTTGTGTTACAGTCTCACATGTTGGTAGTTGGTAGGCTCTCTCCCATGGTGCTTTTCCCCCTGCCTACTGGGTCAGAGTGTGCCCTGTTGTGTTTCCGGTAGTCCATGAGGTAGTGGCCATTTTTGTAAGCCAGTTTTAGATCCCTTCCATGTGTTAGCCACATTAGAGAACTTAGTTCTTACCTTGAATGTGGCTGAAAGAGGGCATTGTACAACATTCTGCCAGCTCTGACCTACTGCTAATCTCACTACCAGGGAGACTCGTTGCCAGTGGTGGGGCACCGCACAACCTCTGATCTGCAGTTAACTGTGAGTAAGCGTGCTTATTCCAATAAAGGACGTTTTCGGAGAGATTAGTCTTCAGGTGTAAACTGGTGTGCCAATGTTATACAGCAGTAACAAGTCCTAGAGGCCTGCGTGTATGCAGGTCCCTGGAGCACTTTTAGTGGGTACCGCAGTGCACTTCAGCCAGGTGGACCCAGGCCCATCCCCCCCCCACCTGTAACACTTGTGCTGGTAAATGGGAGGGCTCCAAAACCCACTATACCCCCCCTTCACCCCTAAGAGCTATGGTAGTGTTGTACATTTGTGGGTAGTGGGTTTTGGGGGAGGGGGGTTGGGAGCTTAGCAACCGTGGTAAGGGAGCTATGCATGTGGGAGCTTTTTCTGAAGTCCACTGCACGGACCTAGGGTGCCCAGTTGGTGTCCTGGCATATCAGGGGGGCGAGTGTACTACCAATACTGGCCCCTCCCACAACCAAATGGCTCGGATTAGGACGTTTTTGAGCTGGGCGTTTTTAGTTTCCATTATCGCTAAAAAAAACAAACGCCCAACTCAAAAACTTCCATTTTTTCGAAAATACGGTTCGGCCCGCCGATTCAGGGACCCGTTCTCTGAGATAAACGCCCATTGAGATAGGCGTTTCCGTTCGATTATGCTCCTCCACGTTATGTATGTTTGCTTATTAAAACCACATTTTCAGCATGAATGTCAACTTTGGAAGGCAGAAAATTGCTAGTTAGTTGTGACTGGGAAGGCTGGTTCTGTTGTGAGGCTTACAATAGACTGTTTACGGTACCCGGTCAACATAGCCCCGACAAAATAGCCCTGACAAAAAAGCTCCAAACAAAAAAAGCTCTCGATATAATAGTCCCTGACATAACAGCCACTGTCAAAACAGCCTGCCCACAATATAGCCCTTGACAAATTAGCCCCTGGACAAAAGGGCCCGATCAGGCTGCCCAGAATATGGCACTGCATTTTGTTAAGGGGGCTATTTTGTCAAGGGTTATTCTGTGGGAGATGCCATTTTGTCAAGGACTATTTTGTTAGAAGCTGTTTTGTCAGGGCTTTTCTTGTTGGGGCTATTTTGGCAGGGCTATTATGTTGGGTACTGCTGTTTACTATTTTAAATAGCTGCTTGGTTGAATTTGCAGCTTGGAAAAAATATTGTTTTTTGGCTGTTGTTATGGCCTGGCTGTACATTGTCATGTATTTCTTACAGTTGAGCTTGTCTTCATCTAGATTTTCTTCATTTTCTTTCATGTTGACGTCCTTGACGCTTAAGGATCTGCAGTTCTGGGGAGAACCATGGGGAACATTTTTTTTGTGAAGCATAGGACCTTCTTTAGAGGGGCTGTTTTTTCTATATTGCTAAGCATTCATTCCAGATATCAACCTGTTCTGACACTATCATCAACTTTTCATCCACATGGGGGTAGGACAAGGCTACTAGGAAGTTTTCAGCAGGCAGATTTCTCATGTCTCGGATTTCCTTCCAAATTTTGATTGGACCCATCTGTTTTATGTAGATCTTAATAAAAAATTTGATTAGGAAATATTCAGTCCTTGATAGGGGTGTTACCACACATACAGAATACCATTTAGTTGGAAACTGCTCATTTATCTGCATATGTGTTCACATCAGTGGCGTAGCTACGTGGGGCCTGGGGGGCCTGGGCCCCCGTAGATTCAGCCCTGGACCCCCCTGCCGACGACCCTCTCGACCCCCCCTCCCGCCGTCGCCTGCCTTTGCTGGCAGGGGACCCCCAACCCCTGCAGCCGAGATCCTCTTCTTTTCGCAAAAGGCTTCCTTCTGTTTCTGACGTCCTGCACGTACAACGTGCAGGATGTCCGACTCACAGAATGAAGCCTTGCAGATCAGCTGATCTGCAAGGCTTCGTTCTGTGAGTCTGACATCCTGTACGTACAATGTGCAGGACGTCAGAAACAGAAGGAAACATTTTGCAGAAAGAAGAGGACCTCAGCTGACGGGGATGGGGTCCCCAGCCAGCAAAGGTAGGTGATGGCGGGTTGGCGGCGGTAGGGGGTCAGAGGGTCATGGGGGGGCAAAGTTGGTGGTGGCGGCATCAGCAATGGTGGGGGCAATGGCGGGGGTTGGCAGCGCCAGGGGGGGCTAAAATGTGCCCCCTCACCTCGGGCTCTGGACCCCCCTCCCGCTGAAGTCTGGCTACGCACCTGGTTCACATACATATATACATGACTAAAACACTGAGAGTTTTGTGTTTTCTTGCTGTATAAAACTAGGCAGCTTCTTATAGAATTATCCCTATTAGAACAATTTTATAACAGGTCAAAACAATTTAGGTATCTGAAGGGCATTTTACAGATTGTTCAAACTGCAGCAGCTTGCATACAGGGAGGGGCATAATCGAACAGAAACGCCTATCTCCATGGGCGTTTATCTCCGAGAACGGGTCCGTGAAGGGGCGGACCCAACCGTATTTTCGAAAAAATTAGACGTCCATGTTTTATTCGCCAAGTTGTGAGCTGGGCGTTTTTGCTTTTCAGCGATAATGGACAATGAAATCGCCCAGCTCAAAAACGAATAAATCCAAGGCATTTGTTCGTGGGAGGGGCCAGGAGTCGTAGTGCACTGGTCCCCCTAACATGCCAGGACACCAACCAGGCACCCTAGGGGGCACTTTTACAAAAACAGAACAAAAGGTAAAAGAGCTCCCAGGTGCATAGCACCCTTCCCTTGTGTGTAGAGCCCCCCAAATCCCCCTCAAAACCCACTGCCCACAAGTCTACACCATTACTATAGCCCTAAGGAGTGAAGGGGGGCACCTACATGTGGGTACAGTGGGTTCGGGGGGGGGGGGGTTGGACGACTAAGCATTAAGCAGCACAATTGTAACAGGTAGGGGGGGGATGGGCCTGGGTCCACCTGCCTGAAGTCCACTGCACCCCCTAACAACTGCTCCAGGGACCTGCATACTGCTGCCAGGGAGGTGGGTATGACATTTGAGGGTCAAAATAAAAAGTTGTGAAACATCATTTTTTGTGGTGGGAGGGGGTTTATGACCACTGGGGGAGTCAGGGGAGGTCATCCCCGATTCCCTCCAGTGGTCATCTGGTCATTTAGGGCACTTTTTGGGGCCTTATTCGTGAAAAAAACAGGGTCCAGGAAAAGTGCCCTAAATTCTAGCTAAAAACGCATACTTTTGTCCCATTATCTGTGAAATGCGCCCATCTCTGTTCGGCAGATAACCACGCCCCAGTTCCGCCTTCGCCACACCTCTGACACGCCCCCATCAACTTTGTCCGCATCCGCGACGGAGTGCAGTTGAAAACGTCCAAATCGGCTTTCGATTATACCGCTTTATTCGTTTTTGTGAGATAAACGCCCATCTCCCGATTTAGGTCGGAACTTGAGCGTTTTTCTCATTCGATTATAAGCTGGTTAGGGGCATAAAGAGATTTGAGCATGTTTCCCCCTTGTTGAAATGCTTGCATTGGTTGCCAGTAAGATTTTGTGTACAATATAAAATTTTGACTTTGATCCATCAATATATATATGGTAAGATTCCGAATAATTTGTGGATGTTTTGCTCATATATAAACCACAGTGAGATTTACATTCTGTGACAAAGAAACAATTAGTTGTTATCAGAAACAAGGAATCGTGCTTTTTCGGTAGATTGGGGGGGGGGGGACTTGTGGAATCACCTGCCAAGTTATTTAAGACTTTGTACACATTATCAACAATTTTAAAGCGAGATATAAATCCATGAAATAAATAAATAAATACTAGGGTAACTGGGTATCAATATGCTAACCTTTTAGGTGTGATCACTTATGACAGCTATAAAGCTAGTACCTAAATGTGAGTACCCAAGCGTGGTATCAACCTGCGTAACTTACAGTAGTCTCTAAGTTACGTATATGAGGGAGCCCTAGCTATGTCCTGTCCATGCTCCATCCCTGTTGTGACAAGGCAAGCCCCAGAGATTCCCCAGTGAAGCAGTTGAGCCCAGAACTACGGGTCCCAGAAGTCCTTGCAAGAATGAGTGAGGAGAGTAGTCCTAAAACGATGGCATGGATTCCCAGTCCCAGCAGGGGGAGCAATGGCTCTAGGCAGGGTGAGCCTGTTACTCCCTTCCCCACTAGAGAGCAAGGGAAGGATGAAGCTCAGTTTCCCTGGCTTCACCATCAGTATATAATTCCCCCCACCTGTGAGAAGGGGTGAGCAGATTTCCTGAAGGCTCTCAGTCACCAGGAGAGGGGGGAGATGAATGGAGAGAGAGATTCCATGGAGTATGTGGAGGAAGGAAGTAGCCTGCCACTAGAGCTGCCTAAGGGAGAGGAGCCAGCTACCATGGAGTGGGAGAATTCAAAGGTTGCCCTGCCCAGCACTTGAAGGCAATGGAGGAGGCCACACGGCGTAGTGCTGGGAGATGGGAGAAACTGCCAACCCTGTTCCTTACAGGGTTCCCTCTGTGCTGTGAAAAGGCAGGTGATTTGTGGTATTGGTTTGATGTACAAAGACTGTCCATGAAGATTTGTTCTGAACTGTTGTGCTATATTGGAAGTGTGTTGAACTCTTACTAAACCCTTCTGAAGGAGGGGGGAAGGGAAAGCTAATGCCCTAATGGAAGACCTGTGGTCTTGAGGAGCTGAGTGTTTGCTGAGGGATTTTGGGACCTGGACTGTACCTTTTTTCCTTTTGAAGATTATCTTAGGAGAACTGTAACCATAGCCTATATCTGCAAGGGGACATACACATGGGTGGAGTGTGAGAGGTGCATGGGTATGTCTCCAACTTATGCATATAACTTATTTATGTATCTACATTTTTATATACCGCTTACTTGCATCCATAGAGGCAATCGAAGCAGTATATAATCATAAACTCATAAAAATCAAACTATCATAAAAATACAGAAAGGAAAAAAAAAAACAAGAATAACCTCAAAAGTTTCACCTGATTCCTCTCATTACTCATTAACAGCTAAACCTGACATATTGTCCTTTCAGAAGCACCCAAATACAGCATATTCCTTCATCTGCTGTGATGGGAAATGCCAGGTTTTCAGCCCTTTCTTTTTTAACATTCTTTGTTATCACAGTGCTCTGTGGAGTAGTAAATTAGACATGGAAAAAAAATCAATGACACAGTAAAGTTAGCTAGGTGTTGCCCAGATAACTAGCAGTCACTGGGCCCAGTCAAAATCATGTCTGACTCTCTCAGCATTATCAGGAATTTTCTTTCTTCAGAAGTTTTTTTTTTTTTTTTTTGCTCTAGAGCAGGGATTCCCAAACCTGTCTTAGAGGATCCCCAGCTATCTGGGGTTTCAGGGTTTCACTGAATATGCATGACATAGATTTGTATGTTCTGCTTCCATTGCATGCAGATCTGTGCCATGCCTGTTTATTGTGGATATCCTGAAGCCCAGCTGACCAGGACAGGTTTGGGAACCACTCTAGGAGATTTATTTTAGGTTTCATGTGGCCCTGAAGTGCTGTTGCCTCTGTGGCATATGTCTGTCAGCAATTTTTTTTCACTTAAAATTTTTCCTTTTTTTTCCAACTAAAGATCAATGAACCCCAATCGTGCTATACAGTTTGGTGAGAATACTATAAATGACACTCAAAAATCAGCACCAGGAAAAATAGATGCTAAGCAGTATTCTATAAAAGGTACTCCGAGATGAGCGGATTTTCATGCCTAATGTTGAGTGCTGGCATTTACGCCAGCTGGAACCTGGCATAAATGCTGGTGCATAAATGGTGCTAGTCTGTAAAACTGCATTCAAGTTTTCAGAATGCCCTGACCCACCCATGCCGCTCCCCTGGCCATGTCCCCCTTTGAGTTGTGCACGGAGATTTAGGTGCTCAGGGTTATAGACTAGCACAGAAGCAGATGCATGCGCAAATCCAAATTAGTGTCAGTTAAGTGTGTTATTGATAGGCCTGTTAATTTATAATGAGCCTATTGATTGCTCATTAGCTAATTTAGGTCCCATTTTACCAAGCCTGTGCTGGCATCAGCATGTATTGAAAACAGGCACCGAGGCCCTCTTTTACTGCTGTGGATAAAAGGGAAGTCTCTCTTTCCTGCAGGAAATGGCCATGCAGCAAGTAAAGCACTTGCCGTATGGCTATTTTGGGGGGCAGCCCTTATTGCCACCAATTGAGGTGGCAGTAAGGGCTTCCGCTCTAACCCAGCGGTAACCAAGCAGTGCCTGGCACTGCCCAATTACCGCCAGGTACACTCCGGCACTACAAAAATAAATATTTTTTGTAGTGCCGGATATAATGGCGCTAGGGGTGGGAAGTACCGCTGGGCTGCTGCGGTAGCCTGGCAGTATTTCCTCTTTAACAAGCGGTAAGCCCAATGCGGGCTTACCACTTGTTAAAGAGGAAATACCGCCATTGGGCTTACCGCCGCTTAGTAAAAGGGGCCCTTAGTTGTGTACACATAGATCCATGCTGAAATTTTGGCACTGATCCTATATAATAATTCTCACCTCCAATGTTCTGACTTGCCTGGGACCTTGACTCATTCCGAGTTGGTCTGCTAGGCTCCGTAGATCAGGCTGACATCACCATAGCCATTATGATGTCAACTTCAGAACCTGGTGGGGGGGGGACCCATGCCTCACAGCTGATCCATGTCCAGAGGAGGGTGGCTGGACATGGGGGGCAGGGGAGAGAGGAGGGTCGCTGGACATGGGTGGCTGGAGGGGGGCAGGGGAGACAGGAGGTTCGCTGGACATGGGTGGCTGCAGTGGGAACAGGGGGAGAGGAGGGTCGCTGGACATGGGTAGCTGCAGGGGAGCCGAGGAAAACCTTGCTAGTGCCCGTTTCATTTGTGTCAGAAATGGGCCTTTTTTGCTAGTATATATATAGAATCCAGGGGATTATACTTATAACAACAGAATGTTTTTGTAGTATTTTCTGTTGTTTTTTCTCCTTTTCTCCCTTTTTTCTTTCTGAGTCTACCACCTAATTTTAAGTATTTGATTAAAAATAGATGGCAAACCCCACAGCGTAAAATTGCTTATCCCATTAACATTAATAGACCCCGATGATTCAAATAATATAGAATTTGAGAATTAACCAAACAACTGACTGAACCAAACATGAACTTTCTGTGCACAACCCTAGTAGATACTGTAAGTTCTACATAGTACAAAGCAACCCCTTTCCATTGGGTTTGTACAAAGGAGGTGTCTCTTCACACAGGATGACTCTGCTCAACTCAGTAATCTGAATGTAATTCTGATATTGGACTGCATTATAATTCCCATACATTAAACTGGTACCTATACTATATTTCTTTTTTTGGGGAGGAGGAGGGAGGGACTGTCAAATTGTTTGTTATATATTAAAAGATTGTGCCTTTTCTAGATTGTTTCATCGTCTAAGATACTGAATATATAACATTTATATAATTATTTTATTTAGTTGGAATGTCAATAAAGCTAATATTAAGGTATATTTGTGTTTTGTTTCCAGTCAGCTCCAACAGTAGCAGTGCACATAAGCTTCTTAATTGAGGTGAATGTTTACAGAAATATTTTCTTCACAAGACAGATCTTCCATTTTCAAATGACACCATGACAAGCATACACCAAGTGCCGAAGCAGTTCAAAGAAGATTCCTTGGGCTTTGATTTCACAAGGGAGCCAAGCAAATGCTCAAGCCATTAGGCCAACTTGTGCATTATTTCATTTTCTGCTAAGTGCACAATTCCTAAACTTTAGAAAGCAGAAGCATTCAGTGATAAAACCATGCACTCAGCAAAAACAGGTACCAAAATGGTTGAGAAAAGCAGGCAGCTCATGAGCATTTGTTCAACTCCCATTAGAAAACAAAACCCCAAGGTCAGTTACAGTTAGTGTGATCAGTTACAGTTAGTGTGAAACAAACCTTGTTGCCTTTCCATAAACTGCATATGTTTTGCCATTATTTGAACATAAGTGTGTTTTGCAGGAAAATCTCTGATGAGGTGAAACAATATAACCAATAATTATTGTAACTCAACCTTGAAAATATTACACACACAAATGTACAAATGGTCAATAGTTTATTAAAAAAAATTATAGCCATCTCGGGCTTTTTATTCAGCACCGTGTCATACCTAGATCTGATGCTGAATATCTAAATATGAAGCAGCTTCTGGCACTTATGCACATACCGGAGATATTCAGACTGGTATTTGGATAAAAACATAAGCGTTGCCATACTGGGACAGACCAAAGGTCCATCAAGCCCAATATCCTGTTTCCAACAGTGGCCAATCTAGGTCACAAGTGCCTGGCAAGATCCCAAAAGAGTAAAATTTCATACTGCGAATCCTAGAATTAAGCAGTGGATTTTCCCAAGTCCATTTTAATAATGGCCTATTGACTTATCTTTTAGGAAATTATCAAAACCTATTTTAAACCCTGCTAAGCTAACTGCTTTTACCACATTCTCTGGCAACAAATTCCAGGGGCTCTTTTACAAAGGCGCAGTAGTGTTTTTAGTGCATGATAAATGCTAGAGACACCCAAATAAATATATGGATGTCACTAATGTTTAGCACGTTCTTATTTTTAGAACATGTTAAAAACACTAGCACGCCTTAGTAAAAGGACCCCTCAGTGAAGAAATAGGCAGTCGTATGCAAAAATCCTAATTAGGGCTCATTAATTGTTAACAATGATTGCCCTTAGCTCATTAATCAAATAAATTGCTCACGCATCTCAGGATCGTACCCAAATTTTGGCACATAAATTTGGGTGGCCTTTATAGAATCCGGGCATATACAGTGGGGGAAATAAGTATTTGATCCCTTGCTGATTTTGTAAGTTTGCCCACTGACAAAGACATGAGCAGCCCATAATTGAAGGGTAGGTTATTGGTAACAGTGAGAGATAGCACATCACAAATTAAATCCGGAAAATCACATTGTGGAAAGTATATGAATTTATTTGCATTCTGCAGAGGGAAATAAGTATTTAATCCCTCTGGCAAACAAGACCTAATACTTGGTGGCAAAACCCTTGTTGGCAAGCACAGCGGTCAGACGTCTTCTGTAGTTGATGATGAGGTTTGCACACATGTCAGGAGGAATTTTGGTCCACTCCTCTTTGCAGATCATCTCTAAATCATTAAGAGTTCTGGGCTGTCGCTTGGCAACTCGCAGCTTCAGCTCCCTCCATAAGTTTTCAATGGGATTAAGGTCTGGTGACTGGCTAGGCCACTCCATGACCCTAATGTGCTTCTTCCTGAGCCACTCCTTTGTTGCCTTGGCTGTATGTTTTGGGTCATTGTCGTGCTGGAAGACCCAGCCACGACCCATTTTTAAGGCCCTGGCGGAGGGAAGGAGGTTGTCACTCAGAATTGTACGGTACATGGCCCCATCCATTCTCCCATTGATGCGGTGAAGTAGTCCTGTGCCCTTAGCAGAGAAACACCCCCAAAACATAACATTTCCACCTCCATGCTTGACAGTGGGGACGGTGTTCTTTGGGTCATAGGCAGCATTTCTCTTCCTCCAAACACGGCGAGTTGAGTTCATGCCAAAGAGCTCAATTTTTGTCTCATCTGACCACAGCACCTTCTCCCAATCACTCTCGGCATCATCCAGGTGTTCACTGGCAAACTTCAGACGGGCCGTCACATGTGCCTTCCGGAGCAGGGGGACCTTGCGGGCACTGCAGGATTGCAATCCGTTATGTCGTAATGTGTTACCAATGGTTTTCGTGGTGACAGTGGTCCCAGCTGCCTTGAGATCATTGACAAGTTCCCCCCTTGTAGTTGTAGGCTGATTTCTAACCTTCCTCATGATCAAGGATACCCCACGAGGTGAGATTTTGCGTGGAGCCCCAGATCTTTGTCGATTGACAGTCATTTTGTACTTCTTCCATTTTCTTACTATGGCACCAACAGTTGTCTCCTTCTCGCCCAGCGTCTTACTGATGGTTTTGTAGCCCATTCCAGCCTTGTGCAGGTGTATGATCTTGTCCCTGACATCCTTAGACAGCTCCTTGCTCTTGGCCATTTTGTAGAGGTTAGAGTCTGACTGATTCACTGAGTCTGTGGACAGGTGTCTTTCATACAGGTGACCATTGCCGACAGCTGTCTGTCATGCAGGTAACGAGTTGATTTGGAGCATCTACCTGGTCTGTAGGGGCCAGATCTCTTACTGGTTGGTGGGGGATCAAATACTTATTTCCCTCTGCAGAATGCAAATAAATTCATATACTTTCCACAATGTGATTTTCCGGATTTAATTTGTGATGTGCTATCTCTCACTGTTACCAATAACCTACCCTTCAATTATGGGCTGCTCATGTCTTTGTCAGTGGGCAAACTTACAAAATCAGCAAGGGATCAAATACTTATTTCCCCCACTGTACATGTAAACCCCTACTCCATCCAACACTGCCTTCAAGAATACTTACTTTATACACATCTAAAAATATACATGTATATTGTATACATTTTACATAATGTGCTTTCTACATGTAAAAATGGGTTTTACATGTGGAAGGGCATTTTTGATATGACATCAAAGTCGGACTTTCGACGTTTAGGGGGAAATTCTACATATGACACCTAAAAAATCAGCACAGAAATCAATGCCAATTAAGCATATTCTATAAGTTGCACCTAGATTTAGATGCAGTATATGGAATATGCTTAGTTGATATAACAACGTCTAAATCTAAGTGCCTCCATTTACACCAATGAAAACATGGTGTAAATCGCACCATGTAAATTTAGGCGCACTGGGCTGTACTATATAACTACGTGTTTAAATTTCAGAAAGCCCGTGAAATGCCCACTTTCACACCCATAACCACATCCCTTTTTCTCTGCACTTGATAGAACTTTGTCGCGCTGCATTACAGAACGCGCTTAGTGACTTGTGCGTGTAAATTCTAATTATTAGTGCTTATTATTACTTGTTAAGAGCAGTTATCAATGCTGATTAGCTTGTTAAGCCAATTAAGTTATACGTGTTGTTATAGAATATGCTTGGAGTTTGGTGCGGATCTCTAGGCACGCTATATAGAATCTGGGAGTTAGCACTAAACATCGCAAATCAGTATAATAAATATAGCCATTTTCAAAACAGCAAAACATCTTTTTTTTCTAAAATGGCCACATGCTAGATGGCTTTGTGCTCTGTGCGTTTATTTTTTGTTCCATTTTAGAAAAAAAAAAAGTACAAGCACAAAACGCACAAAATCAAGCCATTTGGATATAGAAGGAGTAAGCAATCTTAGGAGACTAGCCACATAGACATCCCAGAGGAGCAATGGGGTGCCCTATGGGCCACTGCTGTGGACTTCATATAAAAGTTCCCAGTTACACATCTCACTGCTACCCCCTTATCTTGTCTGCTGAGCCCTCCAAAAACCACTGCCCCCAACTATACTGCACTACAATAGGTCTTATGGGTGAAGGGGGTCACCTATATGTGGGTACAGTAGGTTTTTGATCAGTTCTGGAGGGCTCACACTTTCCACCACAAGTGTGACAGGTAGATTGAGATATGGGCCTGGGTCCCCTTCTCTACAGTGCACTGCACCAACCACTATACTACTCCAGGGACCTGCTTGCTACTCCAATAGAACTGGCTATAACATCTGAAGCTGCAATAGAGGTTGGCAAGTACTATTTTTATTCACACCTTTGGGGGTGGATTGGGGTCAGTGACCACTGGGAGAGTAAGGGGGTCATCCCTGATTCCCTCCAGTGGTCATCTGGTCATTTAAGGCACCTTTATGTGCTTTATTCATTCTAAAAACAGGTCTAGATCAAAACGTTGAAGTTTTAGGCCTAGGCAGTTTTCTTTTTGTTCCATTATGGCTATAATACATCCAAGTGTTAGGAACGCCCTAATCCTGCCCCCGAAACACCTCTGAAATAACCCCGACACATCCCCATGTGATTTGGACGCCATGAAGATGAATTACATAGATAGGTCTGCAAAATAGGTTTAGAAAATACTGATTTGGACGTTATGAGAATAAATACGTCCAAATACTGCTTTATGACACTTTTTGGACATTTTTCTTTATAAAATGATCTTCAATCTGAGCACCTATAAAGTATTATGAAGGAGCCATCATTCATCCAATATTTTTGACCAGTATCTAGTTCATTCTATTAAAAACAGTAGTCATACACTTATGGATTTATATTTGAGGGAGAAAAAAATCTTTAAATTGGTAAAAAAAAAATTGAACCTTTCAAATTGCTAGGGAATATTATAGGACTCCTAATCCATAGCAGTTTAAGCCATTCAAACGTTAACTCTGCAGTTATTGAGGTGCATCCGAGTTCTTTTCACTTACAAAGTCTCAGTTTAGGATTTTTCCTCTCTTGGTATCTCAAATTAGATACATGGAAAAAGCTGCAAAAACTCAAAATACTATTGCAATGGAAATCTGAATTTGCTGTGGTTTTTGGTGAAGCACAAGAATTGTCTTGGTATGTTGTAAACCCTTGAATTATGGATAGAATATGTTTTTAATAAACTGTTTAAAAAACGTTGCCCAATAATCAGGCTAAATCCCAGGATGGAGCTGTGTTAATGCTTTGTATAATACAGGACGTGGGACTGAGGTTCATATAACTAAAGTACTATGACTAATAGAATCAAAATCCAACAACATTAATGTCATAAATTCTGCAAGGTATGGTAATCATGATTATAGATTCAGATAAACTTAGAAGAGCTAATGCAATGTTGATTCTTTTTTCATATTCTTAGTGGGTTGGGCACTACTGATTATAATAATAAAAGGACCCTTTTACTAAAGGGTGTAAAATCCTAATGCACAGTTATCACACCCAAAAAGGCTTACTTCAAAACATATTTAAGTATTTTTTGGTAAATTGCCTGTTCCTGCACGCTCACCTTGTGTTACTGATTGATTGATTGATTGTTGTATTTTTGGGGGGGGGGGAGAGGGCATGGCATGGGTGGGGAATGGATGTTCCAGAGTTATCTAGCTAGTGCATGCTGATTAGCACACAATAACTAGATAATGCTGGCTTAATGCGGATGCACCCAGCATTTCCTACAGTAAATAGGAGGTGGTAAGTACTCCCATGTTAATATTTTTGTAGGCTTTGCACATTAATGGAAAAATTAGAGTGGGATCTGCAAAAGGAAAAAATAAAAAGCCATTTTTTAGGATGCAGTAAAAATGGACTTAGCATACGGGAAAGTCCCGCGATAAAATGCACTAAATCCCATTCTATATAGTGCGATTTGAGTTATGCACCAACTCAACTGATTAACAAGCCAATCATCGCCAATAATTGGATGTTAACAAGCAATTATCAGCACTAATTAGAATTTATGTGCACTACTCACTAAGTATAAATTCTACCAAATGAATCTCAAAAGGGATCATGGCCATGAGAGAAGCATGGGTGGGTCATGGACATTCCTAAAATTTACATGCAGTGCTATAGAATAACCCATTCCGTGCCTAAAATTAGGTGTGAGCATTCACACCAGGTTTTCATTGTGATGGAATTCAAAATGAAATAAAAGTATATAGCATTTCCACTCTCTGTAAATGTCACGTCTGTGGCCGTGACCACCCTCAGACTTACCTCATTTCTGGGGGCCAGCGGCTGTGCTGGCTTCTCTCTGTGTTTGTGTTAGTCTTGTCTCTGTCCTGGTGTGCTGGCTGCTTCCAGCATGAACCTGATTGCTTCACTAGACCTCACCTGTGAGGGCTATGCCTCTCTAGGGAGCCAGCATCTAAGATGGCTGCCACCGGTTCTATGCCAGCTTCCAAGATGGCTCCGGCTTGTCTTTCCTGTGGGTTCACTTCCTATGTGTGTCAAGCCTCTCTTTGGGGTCAAGGTACTTCCTGCTTCTGTCCTGCTGCTGGTGACCTCATCAGTGAGAGCCTTCATAAGGAAGTGCTGTGCTTGCAGTCAGTGCCTTTGCATTGGTGTTATGCTCTTAGGCCAGGTCAGGTTAGTAAGTGTCTGCTGCACTACTGCTTAGCCTCTCTCTTGGTTCCAGCCCAGCTTCTTTCTGTGTCTGTGTGTCTGTGGACTGCGGGTCCTTCCTGGCTTACCCTGTGGTTGAGGTGAAGCCTCTGTTCCTGGCTTGCCCTATGTTTGGGGTGAAGCCTCTGTTCCTGGCTTGCCCTGTGTTTGGCGTGAAGCCTCTATTCCTGGCTTACCCTGTGTTTCGGGTGAAGCTTCTGTTCCTGGCTTACCCTGTGTTTCGGGTGAAGCCTCTGTCCGTGTTTGTCTGCACTTGAAGTCTCAGCCTTTGTGAGTTCCCAGTCGGTGGGTGGAATGGCTGTGGCTTCAGACCCTTGGCTTGATATTCCTGGTTTACTCTGTTTGCTCTGCTGCCTGCCCAAGACCCTTGGCCTGTTCTTCCTGGTTTACTCTGTGTGCTCTGTTGCCTGCCAAGACCTTTGGCCGCTATTCCTGGTTTCCTCTCCCTACTCGCTGTCTGCCTTGAACCCTGCTTGTATATCCTGAGTGTATATCCTGAACCCTGGTTCTGGCTAGCTAGTGTTATCCGGTTTTCCACTCTGCCTAGCTAACATATATCCTGAGTGTCTATCCTGAACCCTGCTTGTTTATCCTGTGTGCATATCCTGAACCCTGCTTGTATATCCTGAGTGTATATCCTGAATCCTGTATCTGTCTAGCTAGTGTGTATTTCCTGGGTGATTATTCCTGTATCCTGTCTCCACCTAGCTAGAGGGTTTACCCTGTGGGTATTCCCGGATCCCCGTTCTGCCTAGTGTGTATGCTGCCCTAGTCCTTGCTCCTGCTAAGCTTCTGTATGCCTTGTGTTCCTTGGTCTGTCTGCTGGGTCTTGCTAGTGGATGTGCAGCAGCACACTATCTGAGTTTAGTTCCAAGTCTAGTCTTCCTCGTGTTTCCTAGACCCAGGGTGGGTCCTCTGGTTCTCCAGTTCTGGTCCTGTCCTGCAAGTCCTGCCGGCCACCTGCACGTTGGAGCTCAACTCTAGCGGAACGGTGGCCAAGCGCAGGTGAAGCGGATCCTGTCCTGCCGGTTCCAGTTGCCTACTTCCAATCCAGAGTTCCGGTCCTTCCGTATGCCCAGCTCCAGGGTGGTCTTGCCTGCTGCTGCTGCTCCTCGGCAGTGGCCCAAGGGCTCACAAATTTCAGTTCCGCCTCGAGAACCTGATAGAATGCCAAGGCCCATACATGTCACAATTTAAAGAAGAAAAGGCATACAAGAGGGTAGACCCTAAAGACAAAGGGAGGTAACCTACCTAGAGTCACAGGAACAACCTTGACCATCTTTCAGGATGGACTGGATGGGCCATGCTAGTCTTTATCTGCCATCATTTACTATGGGGCCCTTTTATTAAGATGCACTAAGAAATGAGTTTAGGGCCAGATTCTATATTTGTCGCTGAAAAAATTGGTGCTGATGGAAAATGCAACTACACGTATTTTATAAACTGACCTTAATGTTAGACGCATTTTACAGAATACATGCAGTGCCATGTGACTAAAATAAGAACATAACAGCCATACTGGGTCAGACCAATGGTCCATCTACCCCAGTATCCTGTTTCCAACAGTGGCCAATCCAGGACACGGGTATCTGGCAGAAATCCAATTAGTAGCAACATTCCATGATACCAATCCCAGGGCAAGCAATGTCTTCCCCATGTCCATCTCAATAACAGACTATGGACTTTTCCTCCAGGAATTTGTCCAAACCTTTTTAAAACCCAGATATGATAACCGCTGTTACCACATCCACTGGCAGCGAGTTCCAGAGCTTAACTATTCTTTGAGTGAAAAAATATTTCCTCCTATTTGTTTTAAAAGTATTTCCATGTAATTTCATTGAATGTCCCCTAGTCTTTGTATGTTTTGAAAGAGCAAAAAATCGATTCACATCTACCCATTCTACATCACTCAGGATTTTATAGACTTCAATCATCGTCCCCCCCCATCACTTTTCCAAGCTGAAGAACCCTAACCTGTTTAGCCGTTCCTCATCTGGGAGGAGTTCCATTCCCTTTATCATTTTGGTTGCTCTTCTTTGAACTTTTTCTAACTCCGCTATATCTTTTTTGAGATATGGGGACCAGAATTTTATGCAGTACTCAAGGCGAGGTTGCACCATGGAATGATACAGAGGCATTATAATATCATTGGTCTTATTTTGCATCCTTTTAAATTTAATTGAATAACGAGGCAATTAGTGCCAAAAATTGGCTTTTTAAACATTCATTGGTGCTAATTGGAATCAATTAGGATGCATGCACAAAAATTTAGGTGTGTGATCCATGCCTAAATTTTACATGTGTCCTGAAAAAGGGGGCACAGAAATAGGAGGGTCATGGGTGATCCGGGCAATTTGTGGGCATGGTTTTGGGCTACACGTGCAATTATAGAGTAAGGGGGTTCCATGAATAAATTTAGGTGGGCATTTGCACCACATTTTATGTGGTGCAAATGGATGTGCCTAAATTTACGTACGACCCCTGGGACTTAAGTGCTATTTTTTTCTGCAACAATTATTTAAGCACAATTTATAGAATTTATTTTAACAGCTAGTTGTGGAGGTTAAATTAGTTTGTATTGCCAGCGCCAATTATTCTATAAATATGAGTCTTAAATATATGGATAGTAGGATAGTGCAGTCACTGTGCTGTCACTGTTAGTTTTGTTTCGGCTCACTATTCAGCAGGCCAAAATGTAACTAGTCTGCATAGTGGCTGAATATCACTGCTATCCAAATAATTGTTTGCACACCCTCACTCCACCCTAGCCCAGTCCCTTTTTGTTCAGATAGTATCAGGCCATTTAGTGATTTCAGCAATCTGATACTATGAATATAACTCTTACAGATATACAGATGGGGCAATTATGCATTTGTCAGCTGCTGGTGAATTGAATGTCGGCCAGAGGTTGGAATCTTTGCAGCATTCCATGAGTAATTAGCACAGTAATATATTATAATGATTTGCCATGTGCATTCCTGCTGGCAAATATCAACAGAGGATAATAAAGGCTATGTTCCTGGAAGATGTGATACTCAGAATAAGCTGAAACAAGTTGTAAAGTCCCTGTGAGAAACACTGCGCAGTGGCATACTTAAAGGTCACTTCTCCCTTTTCCTTTCCATACCTGGGATCACAGGATTGAAGCAGCTGAGAAGTACTGGTGGTGGTGACATAGATGGTGATTGCCCACCTGCTCTCCTACTAAAACAGCTCCAAAGTAAGACAGGAAGAAGGAATAGCATTGGTTGTGGCAGAAGGCAGATGTAGGTATAGACTTTCACTGTTCAAGTGACTCTCCTTTTTGGTTCTTGTTTCCTGATGTGCAGTGTGTACAGTCACTTCACTAAGGGGGCAATTCTGTAATAAAACGCCTCCATTTAGATACCCAGTGCTGGGCAGGGAGCGCCTATTTTATAATGGCATTTGGGTGCCCAGATACCAATATAGAATACTAGCATAAACCCATGTTAGTGTTTCTACATTTAGGCACAACCATTTACTTCAGGCCAATGACAGGCTTAAATGGGTGTGCCTAAGTATGCCATTCAGTATTCTATAAGTTGTACATGTACATTGGAAACATGCCCATGCTCCACCCATGTTTTAGAATCTTGTTTTTATCATCGTACACAGTCAGCCTGTTGGAATCCCTATGAAGAAAGACTAAGGAGGCTAGGGCTTTTCAGCTTGGAGAAGAGACGGCTGAGGGGAGACATGATAAGAGGTATATAAAATAATGAGTGGAGTTGAACGGGTAGACGTGAAGCATCTGTTCACGCTTTCCAAAAATACTAGCACTAGGGGGCATGTGATGAAACTACAGTGTAGTAAATTTAAAACAAATTGGAGAAAAGATTCTTCACCCAATGCATAATTAAACTCTGGAATTCGTTGCCAGAGAACGTGGTGAAGGCGGTTAGCTTGGCAGAGTTTAAAAAGGGGTTGGACGGTTTCCTAAAGGACAAGTCCATAAACCAGTACTAGGTGGACTTGGGAAAAAACCACAATTCCAGGAATGACATTTATGGAATGTTTGTACATTTGGGAAGCATGCCAGGTGCCCTTGGCCTGGATTGGCCACTGTCATGGACAGGATGCTAGGCTCGATGGACCCTTGGTCTTTTCCCAGTGTGCCATTATTTATGTACTTATGAATCAGGAACTTTCCTCAAAAAAGATTTTGGAGTGAGGAGTTTCTCAGGGTTCGCTCTTCCCAACTATCCTTTTCAATTTATACTTGGTTACTTTAGCAAAATTAATTGATAGCTAGGAAATTGATTTTTACTTTTTTGTAGATGATATTCAGGTGCTTATTTTCATGGCAGTAGTAAAGAAAGCAATGTAAACAACTTCTTAGTAACACAATAGAAGGTGAGACTCAACAAAAAACTATACAGAAGATGAGACTGCCACTGATATGTAGCTGGAAAGCAATGACCACAAATGCTTGCAGTCTAAGCAACAAAGTTCTTTATCTGCAAGACCTGATGTTAGAGTCAGATTTAGATATCGTTGCTATCATGGAGACATGGTTCATTGACTCCCATGATTGTGATGCGAACATACCAGGCTATAATCTAGTTAGGAAGGAAAGAGATGGTAAAAAAGGAGTAGCTCTATATATGAGAAACAATATCAAAGCAACTGAAATGAAGGGGTCCTGGGGGAAGGAAGAAGATATACGGATTGCCTTGAAAAGAGAAGATGGAACCTCTATCTACATGGGTGTTGTCTACAGACCTCTGACACAATCAGAGCAGCTTGATAAAGATCTGGTTGTAGGCAGCCAAAAGTTGGGAAAGAAAAGGGAAGTATTGTTACTTGGAGATTTCAACCTGCTGGATGTAGATTAGAAAGTTCCATCTGCAGAACTGGAAAGAAGTAGAGAGATTGTGGATGCCTTTCAAAGTGCTATGCTCAGACACATGGTGACGGAACCCACAAGAGAAGGAGCAATGCTGGATCTGGTGCTCACAAATGGAGAAAGTTGTCTAATATCGGAGTGGGTGCCCACCTGTGCAGTAGTGATCATCAAATGGTTTGGGTTGATTTAACAGCTAAAGCAGAAGGCATCCATTCAAAACTCTAAGTCTTGGATTTCAAACATGTTGACTTTAGTAAAATGGGGGAGTACCTGAAGAAAGAGCTGATGGGATGGGAGGGCATATGAGAAGTGGAAAGACAGTGGTCTAGGCTTAAAGGAGCTATAAAAATGGCTACTTAACTTAATGTGAGGAGAGTAAATAAAAGCAAGAGAAAAAGGAAATGGTTCTCCAGACAAGTGGCTGAGAAAATAAAGACAAAAGAGTTGGCATTCATGAAATACAGAAACACTCAAGAAGAGAAATACAAAAAAGAATACTGGGTAAAACTGAAAGAAGTCAAGAGAGATATATGTCAAGTGGAAGAACAAATGCCTAGAAATGTAAGAAGGGGAGATATTTTTTTAAGTATATTAGTGAAAGGAAGAAGGCTAAAAATTGAATTGTGTGACCGAAAGATGCTGTGGACCACTATGTAAAAAGTGATGAGGAAAAAAATCAAACGTGCTAAACAAATACTTCTGTTCTGTGTTCACGGACAAAAAATCCTGGAGAAGAACCATGATCAGCTGGCAAAGATATATATGAGAATGGAGTAGATATTGCACCATTCATGGAAGAAAGTGTTTATGAACAACTTGAAAAATTGAAGGTAGCCAAAGCCATGGGACCAGACAGAATCCATTCCACGATATTGAGGGAGCTTAGGGAGGTTCTGGTGGGCCCTCTTAAAGATGTGTGTAATAAATCTTTGGAGACAGGAGAGATTCCATGGCAATGGAGAAGAGCAGATGTGGTCCCTCTTCACAAAAGTTTCAACAGAGAAGCGGGAAACTACAGACTGGTAAGCCTCACTTCGGTTATTGGAAAGTAATGGAAGTATTCTTTAAAGAAAGGATAGTGAATTTCCTGGAATCCAATGGGTTACAAGATCTGAGGTTTTACCAATGCCAAACAAATGTGGTTGAAATTTTTTGCCTGCTCAATTTTGCTAAAAGGGCGCATTCTCATGGGGGAAGGGGAAATCAAGGCAGGCAGCGCAGCTGCAAATAATGACGCAGGAAAGCTTCTGCTGGTGGGCTTGAAGACCCCTGCCAGTCAAACCAGCAAACCTTGGGGGGCCCTGAACCTAAATTGAGGGGGAGGCCAGGCTTCCAAGACCCCCGTGGCTATGCCACGTCTATGCCTAGTGTTACTGCATTAAAGGCACATGCATATAAGCACACCAATGCTGGGTAATGTTAGTGTTCTATAGCAGAATCTGGGCACCAGGATGTCACTGCACAGCATTGTGGCACCTAAAAGGAGGCTCCCACTTATAGAATTATCCCTTCACATGATTATGTCCCTTGGTGCCACTTAAGGAACGCATTGCGTTCAAGATCTGCATGATTGTACACAAAATCATTCATGCAAACACCCCAATCTACATGCTAAACCTCGTGGATCTGCCTCCCAGAAATGCCACAAGATCATCTGCACTACCCCAGCTGCAAAGGACTTAAATACAAGCTGATGCATGCCACTACCTTCTCCTACATGAGCATGCAGTTATGGAATGCACTACCTACAGACTTGAAAGCAATAAACGAAACATCTATCTTTCGAAAATCTCTGAAAACATTCTTCTTCAACAAGGCATACAATGAGATCCTAGTACCTCACTAAATCACCTCACCAACCCACTCAATTATGAACGTCCACCTTCTATAACTACCCTAATCACTCTCTTCCTTCTTCTCTCTTCCCTTCCTTGATCGCTACACATTACTAAATGTATCTGAGATCCTGAAATGACAATGATAACAAATCTATGTAAGCCACATTGAGCCTGCAAATACGTGGGGGAATGTGGGATACAAATGCAAATAATAATAATAATAATAATAATAATAATAATCCAATGGGACATCTCAAGCTAAGATGTTTTTTTCATTTCATGATGCTGCTGTTGTGTTTTTAGTATTTGCATTTAATTTCAGCAATGAAATGAGATTAATTGCTGTTCCAGGCTTTAAAGAACACTCTCAACCTGCCCTTCATAACTCATTACGTTGGCCGTGTTTTTGCTATACAATAAGCTACTAGAGCGCAGTGTCCCCTTTTAACTCAAAGTGGTTCCTAAACTCAGCACTGATTGACTCACTGAGGTTCACCAACCTCCATAGGTTAACTCCTATTTTCTATGATGGTATTTATCCACCATAATGATAACAGCCATTGTCATCTGTAACTGCAGCTATTTTGCTCTATTTTTCCTGTACTAAATGTTTCTGTTACAGACTACAGTACAATCTGTTTTAGGATCTAAGGGGGTCTTTTACTAAGCTGTGGTAACGTTTTTGGCTCACAGTACAAATCAGCTAATGGTCAATGCCGAGACGCCCATAGGAATATAATGGCATCTTGGCGTCTACCGCCACCTGATTTCTACCACAAGCTAAAAACGCTACCGCAGCTTAGTAAAAGACTCCTTAGGGGAAGAAGGAGAGAGGAAATGCAGGTGTAGCACCATGAGTACATTTTAGTATCACTAGGCCCGATATTCAAAAAAAGCAGGGCTCCTAAATTTTTGCCCTTTTTTCAGCTGAAAGTTAATCTTAATTTAGGAGCTTAACAGTTATTCCTATAAATGTTGGACTGTCATTCATCTGCCTAGCCTAGTGCTGAAGATCAGCGCTAGGCTTCTGACTTTTTTCCCCACCCTAAATCTACCCTTGTTACCACCCACTTAGTATGTACCTAAATGTAGGCTTTTAATGAAATTTTGGATATAAATTTATGTTTTCAGCTCTAGTAATTTTCAAAGATGCCAATTTAGGAACATTGGGCTTCTTTAACAGAGCTGCACCAGCGATTCCTGCGTGGTAAATGAGAGGAAGCCCTTAGGAATTGAATGGGTTTCCTATCATTCGCTGCACCAAGAATTGGTAGTGCAGCTTTGTAAAAGAGGCCCATAATTCTCAAAGGGTGTCTTTTACTAAGTTGCGGTAAAAGCTGACCTTAGCATGCCCTTACCCAGGTTTTTCTCATGCTAAAGACATTTTAAATGCAGCCATAAACCGCTGGATTCTATATATTGTGCCTAGCATTCTGCACCAAAATCCATGCTTATTCTGTAACCAAGCATGTAACTTAATTGGCTTAGCAAGCCAATCAGCATTTTTAACAGCACTTAATAAGCAATAATGAGCATTAATTAGCACTAATTAGAATTTACATGCATAACTTGCTAAACATATTCTGTAACAGAGTGCCTAAATTCTAATACACAGAGCCAAAAAGGTTATGGGCTGTGTTAGCATTAGGGCACAGCAGCCACTACATAGTAACATAGTAAATTACAGCAGATAAAGACCTGTACGGTCCATTCAGTCTGCCCAACAAAATAAACCCATTTTACATGGTATGTGATACTTTATATGTATACCCGAGTTTGACTTGTCCTTGCCTTTCTCAGGGCACAGTCCGTAGAAGTCTGCCCAGTACTGTTCTTGTACTAGGTTCTGAAGCTAATGTTGAAGCCCCATAAAATTTACACTCCAGCCCATCCCTATCTATTCAGTCATGATCAGGGCGTAGACCGTAGAAGTCTGCCCAGCTCCCATTTTTGTTTCCCAATTACCGGTGTCGCCACCCAATCTCCACTAAGATTCCATGGAACCATTCCTTCTAAACAGGATTCCTTTGTGTTTATCCCACGTGTGTTTGAATTCCATTACCATTTTCATCTCCACCACCTCCCGTGGGAGGGCATTCCACATATCCACCACCCTCTCCATGAAAAAATACTTCCTGACATTAGTCCTGAGTCTGCCCCTCTTCAACCTCAATTCATGTCCTCTAGTTCTACCACCTTCCCGTCTCCGGAAAAGGTTCATTTGCGGATTAATACCTTTCAAATATTTGAACGTCTGTATCATGTCACACCTGTTTCTCCTTTCCTCCAAGGTATACATGTTCAGGTCAGCAAATCTCTCCTCGTACAGTTTGCAACGCAAATCCCATACAATTTTTGTAGCTTTTCTTTGCACCGCTTCCAGTCTTTTACATCTTTAGCAAGATACGGCCTCCAAAACTGAACACAATACTCCAAGTGGGGCCTCACCAACAACTTGTAGAGGGGCATCAACACCTCCTTTCTTCTGCTGGTTATGCCCCTCTCTATGCAGCCTAGCATCCTTCTGGCCACAGCTGTCACCTTGTCGCATTGTTTATTCACCTTCAGATCCTCAGACACCAACACCCCACGGTCTCTCTCCTGAGTCGAGCTTACTAATCTCTTCTCTCCTATCAGGTATCTCTCTTTTGGGTTTTTGCACCCCAAGTGCATCACTCTACACTTCTTGGCATTAAATTTGACTGAGTGGATGACGCTGTGAAAGGCACGTGGAAGTGAGTTACATGGGAACCGAGGGTTATTTTGAACAATGTATGCATATATATGGGTAACAATAAATGTATCTATGTTTGTTTGAATTTTTTAGTGGAGTACTTTATGACTAACAATAGAGATTGAACGTACTCCAATATAAAGCTATATCCCCCTGTGTGAATAGAAATTAAATTTTAACTGCCAGACCCTCGACCATTCTTCTAACATTCGGAGATCCCACTAGCATGGCTTAGTAAACAGGGGGGTAAATATTTTAAGTGGCAGTATTCATAGCACATGATGCATGCTAGGTATCCCTTTCTATTTTATTACATTTGTATTAAATATAGAAACTAGACTCTTATTTTTAATATTAAATTAGTTCAGGAAAGTTTGACCCTAAAATAATTATGGGTAGTATTTTACAAGGAACTCATAAATCTATTAGTCATTTAGAGCACAGAATGCTGCCTCAGGAAATTTTGGCCATAAGCTGTTGATAATTTGTCAGACAAGATTTCCAAATTATGCCTTGCTCAATTACTGTAATATAATACAAAGATGTTTAGCAACTGCCATATGTATTGCAATGGACTTATATAAAGTGGTTACTCCATTCTGCTAATGTCAGTGATTTTCTGCAACATCAGTTGCATTTCACGTGACACAGAGCTTTTTATTTTTTTAAATTTCTTTCATGTTTCAGAAGGCTGAAAGTTTCTTCTGTGAATATTTTTGTTTGATGACTTTTATCCATTAAGCTATTTCCTTTAAGATGTCCTTTTCTACTAAAGTTAGAGTTGCCTCTCTAGATTGCAGGTACCCTTGTACGTTCTGTGGATCAATAAAAAAAAAAAAAAATTATCCACTGCTAAAGTGGATTTCTTTGTTGCTTTTCAGTGTCCTCTGTACTGAAATTGACTGAAGATTTTAAGGGGGTCTTTTACTAAGGCGTGCTGGCATTTTTAGTGCACGCTAAAAATAGGTGTACGCTAAATGCTAGAGATGCCAATGTATTCATGTGGGCGTCTCTAATGTTTAGTGCACGCCTATTTTTAGTGTGCACTAAAACTGCCAGCGTGCCTTAGTAAAAGACCCCCTAAGTGTATTATAGACCTCATCACTGGCCATTGGGAGGCCCACAGGAAATGTCTTGAGTAGTGCCCTTAGCAGTATACTGTATATGGTAGAACAATTATGACAAGTAGCATATTAAAACATCAATAATTTTACCAGCCTTCTGTTTCTTTATTGTACTAGTAAGACTTTTAAAAATATATATTTTACCAATCAGCATCCTTTTATTCAGGGCTGTTTATGATACTATCAGGCTTATTTTCGAAAGAGAAAGACGCCCATCTTTTGACACAAATCGCAAGATGGGCGTCCTTCTCACAGAGTCGCCCAAATCGGTATAATGGAAAGCCAATTTTGGGCATCCCCATCTGCTTTCCGTTGCGGGGACAACCAACGTCCCTGGGGGCGTGTCAGAGGCGTAGCGAAGGCGGGACTTGAGTGTGCCTAACACATGGGCGTCCTTAACCCATAATGGAAAATAAAATGGCGTCCCTGACGAACACTTGGACGACTTTACTTGGTCCTTTCTTTCTTACAACCAAGCCTCAAAAAGATGCCCGAACTGACCAGATGACCACTGGAGGGAATCGGAAATGACCTCCCGTTTCTTCCCCAATGGTCACTAACTCCCTCCCACCCTCAAAATTTTTTTTGTAAATATTTTTTGCCAGCCTCTATGCCAGCCTCAAATATCATACTCAACTCTATGACAGCAGTATGCAGGTCTCTGGAGCAGTTTTAGTGGGTGCAGTGCACTTCAGACAGGCGGACCCAGGCCCATCCCCCCCTACCTGTTACACTTGTGGTGGTAAATGTGAGCCCTTCAAAACCCACCACAAACCCACTGTACCCACATCTATGTGCCCCCCTTCACCCATAAGGACTATGGGTAGTGGTGTACAGTTGTGGATAGTGGGTTTTGGGGGGGGGGGGTTGGGGGGCTCAGCACACAAGGTAAGGGAGCTATGCACCTGGGAGCTTTTTCTGAAGTCCATTGTAGTGTCTCCTAGGGTGCCCGGTTGGTGTCCTGGCATGTGAGGGGGACCAGTGCACTACGAATGCTGGCTCCTCCCACGACCAAAGGGTTTGGATTTGGTCATTTCTAAGATGGGCGTCCTTACTTCCATTATCACCGAAAATCGGAAACAACCAAATCTAAGCATGGCCATCTCTAGGGACGACCTAAATGTCAAGATTTGGGCGTTCCCGGCTTTATTATTGAAATGAAAGATGGATGCCCATATTGTTTTAATAATACAGGTTTCCCCACTCCTTTGCCTGGACATCCTGCGAGGACATCCTCAGGAAAACTCGGGCGCCCCTTTCAATTATGCCCCTCCAGGTTAATTAGTTCCTGGGTATTTCTAAAAGACAGAGATTTATTAGATACATTCCATGGGGTGGGTGGGAGGGAGATTCTCTACAGCCTGTATTTTAACCCACATTGTACTTGCTTTAATATATTCAAGGAGCTGGTATCATTTCAGAAACAGAAGATCAAATTTTGACCTTTTACCACATGTAGGAGTTTCTGTAATAAGTAATGGTTGTTTCTAATTTTGAAAGGTCAAAATATATCTTCCTTTGCCTGAAAGTCCATCAAACTCTGTGAAAACATGCAATTAAATGCAAATGTACAGAGAAATCTGCATCAAATGGGAGATGCCTTTGTCTCTGAAAGACCTTCCTAAATTAAAAGTCTTTTTTCAACTTTTTGGCTTGGCAGATTTTCACTTTCTCCGTAAGGCTTCCACTTTCAGCCTCTACTTGGAAATAGCACCATAATCCTTCATTTGGAACTATCGAGGGAAGAACAAGATTTCCATTTTTTCATAGCCTCCTCTTTTGCCCGTCTATTACAATCACCAGAACTGTCCTTGACCAGAAGCTATACAGCTTGGCTCTATTTGGAGCAAAGCATATGTGCATACTGAATCTGGCCACTAGGCAGGGTGACGTTTACCAATGGGCAAAGGTGGTAGCTGCCCCAGGCCTAGCATATCTGGAGGCCCATAAGCAAAAGTAACACTGAAGTCAGGGCCCACTCTGGTTCAGCATCTTCTTCCCCTCCCTTCCCCTTTCCCAGTCCAGTTGCTTTCCAGTGATAAAAAGTAACATAAATTTATGATTCACCATTGGTTCATAACACATCTGTGTCTGTTTTGTGTATGTATAAATCTATCTATCTATTGCATATTTTATATCCAATGAACTAAGGCTTGATGTGGATATTGAACAGAATAGACAACAATATTGATCCTTGTGGTACCCCAAAAGTCAGTGCCCATGATGGTAATAAGGTGCTGCTGAAAAGTTGGACTGTTGTCTATATGATAGCTAGAATCTGAATCAAGCAAGCACTATGTCACTGATACTTCTGTGAGTCATACTAGCTTGATTTTGTGGTCCACAGTGTTAAAAGCTGCTTAGAAATCTAGCACATGAAAAGCATCTGTGATTACTAGCATAGCATTTCAGAGCGGGGCAGTTTTGGACTAACTCGAATAAGAGGACCCATTTTCTTAGCTGAAAATTCAAACAATAATTGGTAAGCATTTGTGTTTCTAAATGTTTCTTTCAAGATCTATGATTTCTGTTTTCATGAATGCATTGTTATACATCTGAATTTTATGCTCTGTATTTAGATTACAACCATTGAAAAGTCCACTCTCTAGCTATTAAGGCTCACTGTAGCATTTCTTTGTCCAAACTTTTCACTTTGATCTTATTGTTAGTTTAACTTTCAACAGAATTTCTGTTGACAATATTTTAAACAATTTTACTTAGACATGACATTTATGTGTGCAATTGACATGGCAGACCCTGAATAGGTATGAAATATCATATTTCAGAGGGAAAACAACAATCCTTAATTAGACCTTCACCTTACTTCAGACATAGCTGCAAGGCAAGATGTACTGATAGCAAGGACAGCACTGGCTTGGGCCAAGATACAGATGCTCAGTCCATGAGTAATAGATTCAGATGCAGATAGGCTGAGGTATCCCTGGAGGTAAGAAAAGAAACATAGTGGCTGGAGACTGATGTGTAAGCTTGGCATTTGGTATGTGTCAAGCTCATGAATGAACCTGAAAGATACATTTAAACAACACAATATATGCTTGTTATATCTCTTGAAAATGTCAACATCAACATTACAAAATTGTCAGTATGTTGGTATGGATACATAAAACTGTGTTTCTTTAGAATCAGGAATGGCCCTGGAAGATTTGAGAAGGGCAGAGGTGGTCCCTTTCCACAAAATCAGAAGTTAGTCTGTCCTCTGTGGTAAGTGCATAGAAAACATAGACAAATGAAGGCTGTCTAATCTGCCTTTCACTCCCTTAGAGATCCTATATACTTCTCCCAAGCTTTCTTGAGTTCAGATGCAGTTTTCGGCTCCACCACCTCCACCGTGAGACCATTCCACAAATCCACCACCCTTTCTGTGAAGAAGTATTTCCTCAGGTTACCTCTCATTCTGTCCTCTTTCACCTTCATCCTATGCCCCCTCAATCCAGAGCTTCCATTCAACTGAAAGACACTTGTCTCTAGATATATCTAAATTCCTTGAGTCATCACAGGAGCCCATTACTAAGAGAACCACATTGTTGGTCTCTTTTCAAATGGAAGAACATAAGAAGTTAATTGTGAATGCATATTTTGCTAAGAAAATGGTTGAATATTATGATCTTCACAGATGTTTCCAGACCCACTCAACTAAGTCGTAAGGCCTTCCTACAGTTGGGACCAAAAGTCTTGACTTTGGGGGCCTCCTTTTTCCTGAAATTGAAAATAGTTCTTATATCTTCTGAGAGATGGAAGAGTTAAAATAATTGTTTTTATTTTTTTGTTTCATAAGGCAGGTAAATAGGATTCATTTAATAATTTGTGTTTCTCGCTGTGCCTGTTTTTAATTGGTATTTATGACTAATATGAGATGTTTGTTGCTCATTTGGCTCTCCATAATGTGGACTAATATTCGTTGTTTGATGCATATTTCTGGTTATGATTTGAGAAGTTGCATTGCTTTGGTATTGCAGCCTGCTCACTTGATCACCACAGACTGCTCACAGAATAAAATACTATAGATCCTTTTAGATTCGTATTGGGTAAATTAAACTCTTTATTTGCACTTTAATTGGAGAGTGTATAAGTCATTATTGTTACTGCATCACAATGATTAAGAAATACACACACTAATCGAGTACATTACTAAAGGAAGGCTATAGAAAAGTAAAATAAGAAAGATATATATATACATACATCATCATCACTGGTCAGGAATGACATCATTCAGGCCCTTATCTCATCAGCTGGAAGGCCCGTTGCAACAAAAGCCTGAAGCGTCCAGACCAGGAACAAGTCTTTTCTGCACGATGCGTCCATCCGCAGAATGAGCCCCAGAGTTCTGCCGCAACAAGCCCCCTTTTAAAGCTAAAACTTATCCAGAAATGTGCATGGGGATGCCGTCACACTCTCTTGGTTCAAGAAAACAAACCACTGGCCAGGTGACTTATTTACCGAACCTCAAGAGTACCCACCCCCCTTCTGCACAAGCTGGCCTCAGGGACATACATTGTTCTTGAGAGGTGCCTTATCTCCTACACCTCCCTTCTGCACAAGCTAGCTTCAGGGACATACATTGTTCTTAAGATAAACCAGGAAAGTCACTTTTGGGTCAAAGACGGGGGATTTTAAAAATGTATTATCGATTAAAGCAAGACTGAAAAGCACATTTTAATATTTTCCATCACAGAAGTATAAGCCAAGGTCAGTCAATACTACTACTACAATTTGATATGTCATGCGTCTTCGACCTGGTAGATCACACAATACTAATGCATGCTCGACAACATAGGAATAACTGGAGCAGTAGCAGCCTGGTTCAATGGTTTTCTAAGAACTAGATCCTACTTTGTTAAGCTGTCCAATGAATTTTCAGCCTCATGGATCCCTGAATGTGGGGTCCCTCAGGATTCCCCGATATCACCAATATTATTCAATGCCCTGATAGCTCCACTTGGCAAGAAACTGGAAAAATGGGTTTAAACCCATTCATATATGCAGACAATGTCACCACACTAGCTCCATTTAACTATACTATCACCTTGTATTTGTTAACACCGGAGTTCGTAATCACCTCTCTGGAACAATGTAAGCCACATTGAGCCTACAAATAGGTGGGAAAATATGGGATACAAATGTAACAAATAAATAAATAGCATCACAGAGATACTGGATAAGGCCAAAAAAAGACTCAACCTCATGGAAAACTGGGTCTCAATTGTCAAACTTAAACTGAACCAAGACAAAACCAAATTCTTTGTTTTATCCAGCCAGCACAATCCCACTACTTACCAAAACCTCATAATAGATCAACAATCTTACACAATCGAAACACAAATAAAAATACTAGGAATCATTCTCAACAGATATCTGACCCTTGAAATCCAAGTTGCTGCAAACACATCAAAAAGCTTCAGAACACTAAGGAAACTGAGAATCAGAGACTATTCCCGCAGACAATCATTCCATCTTATAGCACAGATGCTGATATTGTCCCAACTAGACTACTGTAATGCAGCATGCATTACATGTAATGTAACCTGCAAAGAAAACCTACTGCAATTAATGCAGACTGTCCAAAACACAGCAGCGAGATTGATATTCAGAAAGTCAAAATATGATAGAGCAACCCCACTACTCATAATGCTACATTGGCTCCTGATCATGGCCAGACTATTATTCAAAACCAGCACAATCATCTTCAAAATACTGTTCGGTATGTCACCAACTGATTGACATGATCAAACTATCACCAAGAAATGCAAACCCAGGAACCAGAGGTTATCTACTACTTCACATGCTCAACTGCAAGAATGTACTATACAAGTCCACCTACATGGTGGGATTTAGCTGCCTGGCCTCAAAATGATGGAACTCAGTTCCCATTCCCATAGTCATCACAAAGTACCTCCATTTCAAAAAAGATCTAAAGACCTACCTTTTCAGGAAATTCTGTGAGTAAAATATGCACTAATCATTCTGGAACAACAATATACAACACAACCTCTAATTGTAATGCATCTTTTCATTTAAGAAATGAACTAAGACATATCTTCTTAAGAAACCCAATGACTATTCCATACTAAAACACAGCATCATACAACCTTGTAAACGTAATTGAATCAATGTAATCCACAATGTAGGCCACATTGAACTGAAACTTGTTTTTGGATAATTGTGGGATACAAGTATGAATAAATAAATAAATGCAAATTGAAATTTTCAATAAAAAAGAAAGAAAGAGACTTGCCTCCTGTGCACTTATGCTCAGTAGGTATTTAAATGTCTCTATCATATTTCCCTTCTTTCGCCTTTCTTTCAAATTATACATATTGAGATCTTTAAGTCTGTCCCCATATGCTTTATGATGAAGACCTGCAACCATTTTTGTAACTGCCCTTTGGACTAACTCCATCCTGTTTATATCTTTTTGAAGGTGGGTCTCCGAATTGTACACAATATTCTAAATGATGTCTCATCAGAGTCTTATACAGGGGCATCATCACCTCCCTTTTTCTACTGGTCATTCCTCTCCCTATGCACCCAAGTATCTTTCTAGCATTTATCATTGCCTTTTCTACCTGTTTGGCCACCTTTAGACTATCACATATGAACACACCCAAATCCTCTTCCTCTTTCATGCACAAAAGATCTTCACCTTCTAACGTGTATCATTCCCTTGGGTTTTTGCAACCCAAATGCCTGACCCTCTATCCTATCCCATTCCCCTCCCCTCCCCTTCCTTGCTTTCCTTCTACTCTACTTTTATTTTTGGTCCTTACCTCTTGCATTTCTTTTCTAGGTTTTGTCTGTCCCTGAATGATTGCAGATTCTTTCCTATCAAAATTTTGTAGTTTCTTCTTTTAAAGTTTTGTTTTAGATTGTAAACCACCTAGATCTGCTAGTTAGTTGAGGTGGTATAGCAAATTTTATTAAACTATAACCATGCATTTTTAGCTTAAATCTTGACTGCCAAATTCCAGACTATTCCTCAAGCTTTGTTAGGTCCTTTCAGGGGTGTCTACTTTATTGCAGATTTTGATATCATCTGCAAACAGTCAAATTAGACAGCCCTTCAGCAATATCACTTACAAAAAATGTTAAAAAGAACCAGCCCAAGAACCGAACCTTGTGGCACACAACTGGTAACATCTTTTTACTGAGAGTGAGCCCTACTTACCACTACCCTCTGTCTTCTTCCACTCAAAAAAGAGCAGTGGTTCACTCTTTGCTTAAGAAAAACAACCTTGACCAGGACTCATTTGGTTTTCCTCTCCTACTTAATTTTGCAATATTGTAAATCACTTAGATGTCTTTTAGAAAATTTGCAATATATCAAATAAATTGAAGTTGAACTTGACAGTGAGAGAGCAAGAATCTGAGGGAGTGAGGGAACCTGCTCCTACTTATGCAAGTTCCTGCCAATTATTAAGTCAAGACTCACATAAGTGTCTTATTTGGGTCTTGGCTGAATATGAGCTGGGACCTGCATAAGCTCCAGCAGCCAGCACGTGTAGAATTAGTCTTGAATAATAAGTGCTAGGAAGATTCATTGTAGGCCCAGGGAGGCTTATGGGACTGGGGGCTCGGGCTAGGGAGAGTAGGGAGGAGGAATCTGAGCCAGTTCTGCTACTGGGATGATAACCAGGCACCAGTCAATATTCAGACTCCATGGCTCCATGGCTAAAGTTAGGACAGCATTCCTTTCCTAACTTTAGTCACTTCTTAACTTGTTAGTGGTATAAATATTGCCGCTAACCAGTTAAGTACTCGCTTCTCCCAGGCTTTACCCAAGTTCTGCCTACAGACTGCCCTAGGACTAACCGTACAGGTGGTTAGTGCTGATATTCAGCTGCACTGTCCAGTTAAGTACCACTGAATGGCACTATAATCTATTTAACCAGTCAAGAGGAGCTCCTGCCTGGTTAAATAGCTTTGAATATCAGGCAGTTTATATATACTCCTGATCTAACACTGTGTGGAACTGGTTCCTGTATGCTTTCCCCTTTGAACCACACAAAGAGTTTTGTTCACTTTTAAACCGTGATCTGGCCACATTTATGAAGACTCCTTACCCTACACCTGCTTATGCTATCACATCCACATTGTATAGATCTCAGTCTCAGCCAAAAGTACAAAGAGGGTCTGTCTTCAGCTCATAATTCAGACCTTGTGTTTGAACAAAAATAGCCACGCATAGTTTACAGGCTGCTTCACTATATACCTAAATGAAGGCACTGCTGTGGTGACTTTCCACTGGCATAAAGTACACAATCTGCTAGGCATGAGGTTGTCTGCAGATGAAAGCAAGTTAGAGGTTGCTTTAAAAAAGGGATGTGATAGTGTCAATTTAGTAAAAGTATGGGTTTGGACAAAGCAAGGTGTCTAAAAGTGTGGTATTTTACCATGTTGGGGAGCGTACACTCAGCAATGTGTGAGTTAACCAGCATTCTTAGTAAGTCCTTTGGCTTTTGTTTCAAAGTGTTTTATCATCTTGGAATTGAATGTTTTATATTTTTGGGCAGTTCTGAGGTTCCCTTTAAGGATCCTGATTATAAGGTCATTAAGGGAGTGATCTGCCCTGGAAATATATTTCCCCACATGGTGTCACTTTGTTTCTCTCTGAAATGTTATTTTATGTTTCTGGAATTCATAGCAGCAGTAAATCTCTAGTGTTGTAAAATGTTTTTTATAATAACCTCACTCCCTCTTTAGCTACAACCCTGTGTTCAGATATTCTCTTTTTTTTTAACTTGTATATCTCATGCTTTTAATTAACACAATTTTCTTTCCTCTACTCTTTCAAATACTGCACACCAATTTAAATATTGCCTATCTGCCTCAGAACACCACAGATAGTGGAGGGTTTTCCATAGCCTGAGAAGTCAAGACATATTTTCTCATCTGCTGGAATAGAAGGCAGCACACTCTGTTTCCAAATGGATCTCTCACAGCAGGCATCGGGTTTCTATGCAATTAAAATGGTATTGCATTTCTGTATCATGGTCATTATTTCTGCTAGAAACAAGCTTGGCAGTCCAAGTGGTGTACCAAACAGTGGGTGAGGACAACTACCATTTTTCTTTTTCTAAGTCAGACAGTATCAATTAATTACCGTGGCAATTAAACATATTAAGGCACCAAACAGCGATGTTAACACAAAATGCAATGTCTGATACCTACTGTAGTAGACATGTTCCTACATCAAAGTCTATGCATCTATAACTATGGATAGCAGGAAAGTACAGCAGTAATATATTCCTAGTTAGGAGCAATAGCTACTGCAGATAGAATTCATATATCTTTATCAGCGTCTTATTTACAGCACATGTTTTGCAATCTCTTTATTTCATAGTTTATATAACATTAAGGAACCCCATTAAACTTCAGAGAATTGACGTTAACATCCAATAGATTATGATTGTATAATCGTGAAATTGGGCTCTTTGAATATATGGGGGACAATGTAATAAGCTGCATGGTTTACTCCTGATTTTCATGGACTACTCCTGGTGCAGTACTACTTGTTAGTGGGGGAAAATCAGAAGTAAAACTACTGCAGTAAAAGGTAGCACATTGGGCATGAAAAATGCATGCAATAGGCTACATTTGAGAACACACACTCACATTTAGGGGGCAATTCTATAACTTGGTGCCAAGATGTAGGTACCACAATGAGGCACACTTAGGGGGAGATTCTATATATGGTGCCTAAAAAATCTGTATTCTAGAAGTGGCACCTAGATTTAGGCGCAGTATATAGAATATGTTTAGTTGATATCCCAGCGCCTAAAATTATGTGCATTCATTTTCACCAATGAAAATATGGTGTAAATCCGGGCATGCATATATAGGCGCACTGAGCCATATTCTATACCTATGTGCGTAAATTTTAGAATTCCCACAAAATGCCCATTTCCCTACCCATAACTACGCCCCTTTTTGCCTGCGCATATTACAATTTTAATCGCTTTACATTACAGAATATGCTTAGCGATTTGTGCATGTAAATTCTAATTATTGTCAATTAGTGTTGTTTATTGCTTCTTAAGTGCTTTAACAACTCTGATTGGCTTGTTAAGCCAATTAAGTTACTCACGCTGTTACAGAATCTGCTTGGATTTCAGCGCAGGACGCTAGGCACGTTATATAGAATCTGGGGGTTATTGTCAATTCTATCACTGCTTCAGGGGCTGCCTAAGGTGTTATGGAATACTTGCAGAAAGCTGCATTGATGTGTGAAATTTAGGCATGCCCCCTCACAGCAGGTCAATGGCTGGCATAAGGGGTCCTTTTACAAAGCTGTTCTAAAAATTTGCCTTAGTGTGCCCTTATGTGGGTCTTTCCCACTCACTAAGGCCATTTTTACCATGGCCGTAAATCCCCAATTTTCTGTTTTTTTTTTTAAATTAATATTGCCATTAGCATGTGGCCATTTAAAAAAAATTACTGTGAGAGCTCTTACCACCATCTATTTTGTAGGTGGTAAGGGCTACCGTGTTATCCATGTGCTAACCAGTTAGCATGAACTAAAGTAGATGCACTAATTGGTTAGTGCAGGAATGCCCACTCTCTGCCCCTGACATGCCCTCTCAAAGAATAAAAGAAATTATTTAGCATGCAATTAATGCAAGCAAATGCCAAAAATATGGTGATGCTTTAGAGCATCCCATGTGAATGCAGTTTTTGTTGTGCTAGACATATGTTAGCACCTAACACAGCTTAGTAAAAGGAACCCTAAGTACACAATGCTTGCAATTGACAGTATCCTACAAGTTGAACATATTGCTTGGTGATATACCGATGGCCTGACTGTGTGTATGTTCCTCTTGTAGTAACATGCTAAGTTCATGTTCTTTTTATTTGACATACCGCCTAAGTCAATGAACCTCAGTTTACAAGACTAAAAGAATAAAAGGGGGAAAGGGAGATACAAAGACAGGAACAGGCAGTGATGTGCTGGAGCTGACTTGTACTGGCTCACACGAGCCATTTGTTAAGTTTTAAAGAATTTTCAGAGCTAGTTGTTAAAGTAGGCCCCCTGTGGCTACTTTAACAACTGGCTCCCAAAATTTGGGCTCAGGTACCCTCCTGAACTCCCTTTTACTTTCCTGGTGGGGATGCTGAGCCCTGCCAGCCAAACAAAAATAGATGCAGCCAGTGTCCCCTGCTTGTTTCTGGTTCTGAGCAGCATGCCGGGACTTCAGAGAATGTGCAAGAAGTCCCAGCATGCTGCTCAGAGCCAGAAACAAGCAGCAAGGAACAGCAGCAGTTAATTTATTTGCCTGTTGGAGCTCAGCATCCCTGCCACCAAAGGAAGGACCTGTCTTAGGCAGGGGCAACAGGAGCAATCGTAAAGGGCCTTGCGTTCCCAGGGGCCCTGCGGCCCTCCCCAAACTTGCCTTAATACAAAGCACACTGATGAAGTGTCGTACTAAGGGTGGGGCGGTGGAGATGGTGCACCCCGAGTGCTGAAATGAGTGCTAGTTCCCTCCCCCTGACTGGTGCGGTTCTCCTTCCTCTCTCCACACCTTCCCCAATCTCTCACCTGCTTGCCTGCTGTACGCAGTGAATCAGTGATGTAAGCACCACCTTCAGCCTGCCCCTGAAGCTGCCTTTGTACAGCATCCCACCTACATAAGAACAGGAAGTGGCTGTACAGAGAAAGCTTCCAGGGCAGGCTGAAGGCAGCGCTTACATCGCAGCCACTGCCAGTGGTCTGGAAGTTTGGAGGCCTTCTCCTGCCCTGGGGCTCTGGCTGCTCACTACTCAACTCTCAGGGAGGGAGGCCGAGGCTGTGGGACACTATGCTGCCTCCTTCCTGTGCTCAGCTCCAGGCTCCAGGTTCATTCTGTGCACATGGGGGCAGTAATGAACCTCACTCCTAAGCCAGCTATGCGGAGTATGATCTCAGTCTTTCAAATTTACTGTGTATGTGTGTGTGTGTGTGTGTGTGAACATGTGTGCCTGTCTTTGTGTGTTTGTATGTGTGGATCTTTCTGTGTCTCTGTGTCTCATAAGCCAGGTGCTCTTTTTCAAAGCACATAGACTTATAAAGTTATATAGTAATCTAGGTAACTTTGTAAGTCTTTGTGCTTTGAAAATAAGCCTCAAACTTTGTGTATGAGTGTGTATGAGAGTCGGAGTACAGTAAAGGACTTGCTGTATTTACCTGTAGCAATGAGTGTTCTTTTCTTCTGTATTTGATTTGCAGTTTAAGATATGTTTGATTAACACACATTGAATACACAAAGTTCTACTTTTATGCAATATCCTCAGAGATCAGAATTACGATATATTTGCTTTTTACAGGATCATGGCTATTAGATACAATATTGTTTCAACTAATTATGACCATTTTCACCTCTCTTGTCTGAGGGGCAGGGGAGGGGACTGGTTATAAATAGCAAAATAAACGTCTTGCTCCTGAGTCAAAAGAATATAGAAATGGATGATACTATGGAGGCATTGTTGGTAGGTAGTCAGATGTTGATTTTGCTTGGTTTATTGTTCAACTTGTGTAAATGAGGCTTTAATATCAAAACTTATAAGTAGCTTAATCAGTACAAGGAATGGTTTAGGTATGTTAGTACAGGCCTTGACAAATTCTTTTTTCAATTTAGGAGCCAGAGTGACATCTCATCATTCCTCCACTTACTCATTACCCCAACCAAAGTTCAAGAGCAGAGAGGGCATCCTCCCATTGGGGCCTAATTTACAAAGACTGTTTTCCCAGTCTGTTTCCATCAGAAAAGCAAGATTAGTAAACTAGACTCAACTGCACAGCACTACCAGAAGCCCTTTCACCAAGCATTGCTGTCAGTAGCAAGCCAGTGTCTCTTGTTAACTGAACCAAATCATCTCTGGTACAGCTATTAAAAGTGGGATGGGGTCTTTATCAGCTCTCTCCTTCTCTTTCCTCACCACGGTCCTGCTTTTCTTTGACAACCCTCTTTCTCTCATCTCCCAAGGTGCATTAAGGTAGATTCGGGAAGGGCACCCTGAGGCTCGGTGGGGTGGAGAGGAGAGGGAATGGCACAGCACGGCACCCTGCGGCTCAGGAGGGCAGAGGGCAGGGTCCTCTGAGACTCAGGGTGCCCCCCTGGTAGAGGGGAGAGAGGGAGAGAGAGAGGGCAGAGTCCTCTGAGGCTCAGAGGCCCCCCAGCGTACTCATATATTTAAAAAAAAAATCTTGTCAGAAGGGGCGGGGCTAGGTGTGGCATGCTAGGTAAGGAGCCGGGGCAGGACTAGGCAAAGAGCTGGTGAGCCCCACTGAACTGGTCTGCACAAGGCCCCACAATTGCTAAGACCAGCCCCGAGCAAAGGTATGCCTAGAATGTATGCATGGGGGGGCATTGACCCCCCCCAGTCCACCCCCTTGACCCCTCCAAATTGCAGGGCTGGCTATGCCCTGAGAGAGACTGTTGTTAAAAAAAATTTAGCAGCACACCACTGGACACAGGACAATTTAAGAAACTTATGGAAATAGGGAAGGAGGAGAAGATTTAATACAACATTACACGAGGGAGAGAATTAAAAAACATTAGGACAGAAAAAAAATAGCTTTCTTACTGTAAGCACAGGGTATACAAAGTGATCAGGCATGTATCCACTCACTTCAGGAGGGAAAGCTGTGGAGAAGTAATGAGCCAGAAAATTAGATTTGAAATTAGAGATTGAGGGTTGTAATCTAAAGTAAAGGGGGAGGTTGTTTCATAGAACTGATGCTGCAACTCTGAAGCAGGAATGGCGTATGAATTCCCAGTGAAACTGGTGATATGAAGGAACAACCAGTAGACATTGATAAATGGATCGTAGAGGTCTCATGGGATTATGCAGTATGAGGAGGCATTATAAGTGACTTTGGTGTGTACATTATAGAACAGCACCTAGAATGTATGCACATAACTGCCAATTACTGGTACCTCTGATGTGCATAAGTACCAGTATTCTTTAACTTATGTGCATACTTGGGGCCAGATTCAGTAAATTGCACTCAAAATTAGGTGCTGGGAAAAATTTGTGCTAAGCGGTATTCTATAAAGAGCATTCGGGGCTGAGCAGCCTTTATAGAATAACACCTAGCACTGATTCCCGCACCCAACTTTGGCCACAAGGACTTATGCCTGCTGAAACCTGTTATAAATATAGGCATGCAAGTTGGGCAAATAACCCTGCTATTCAACAACATTGCACCTGTTTTGGGAATGCCGCAGATCCACCCATGGCCATGCCTCCTTTTGGATTGCATGCGAGATAATTTCGGCATGCAATGTTATAGCTCAGGAAAGGATGAAAGTGTTTTCCCCCTGTTGCATAAGGACTATTGATTGCCTATTAGATTTTATGTTTCCTTTAAAATTCTTATGCTGGTTCATAGGGTCCTTCATGTGAGGTGGGATTTTCAGTGCTTATAGCTTCTCTCAGCCAGGGGCTAGTATTTGGTGATAGTGACCGAGATGGAGTAGCCCCAATCAGAGAGAGAGAGAGAGAGAGTGAGTGAGGAAAAGCAATGAAGTTGTCCTTAATTTTGGTATCAACCTCCTTTTATCCATATGTTCAAAGTTTATAGAAAGACTCCTAAAGAAGGCCTCCATGCTAAAGCACAGTCTGTGTTGGGTCTTATTCTTTTATCAATTATGGATGAATAAACTTGATGAACATTATTATTATTATTATTGGACTGTCTATGTTTAGAGTCTTGAACATTTGCAATTTGTTGACTTCCACTTTTGCTTTGTTTGTCCCTCCATTTCTTTCCATCTTTTTATTTTTTTTTATTATTTTATTTATGAATTTTACAATTACATTCCAAAGCTGTACTTTGTCAAGAAAAAAAGGCAATCAAACTTAATAAGGAAATATAGTTTGAGAATAAATTCTCATCAAACAAGTGTCATTTTTGTAGTCCTCAAGTAAGGGGGAGACTTTAACAATCTTACAAGAGGATAAGAATATCAGGTAACATATAAATTTAAATCAAGAAAGGCATCAGGGTTATCACTACTAAAAAAAAATAATTAAAGCCCATTACATTGAATCCTGTGGTGGTTTTGGTAACCTTGCATTTAAAAAAGATCGCAATTGCAAAACATCAAAGAAATGATATGTCTTATTTTCATATTGCACTATGCATTTACAGGAAAATCGAAGCTGAAACTTAGCTCCCAATTGTAAAGTCTCTTGCCTCATCATCAAAAACTTTTTTCGACGCTCTTGTGTAGTCCTTGACACATCTGGGAAGATTTGAATTTTCTCTCCCATAAAAACAACAGATGAAATTTGTCTTAGATATTGCCTCAAGATCGCTTCTTTATCAGTAAGGAATACAAAAGATACTAGTAAGGTAGACCTAAATTCTACCTCTTCTTGTGACTGTTCTAGCAAGGCTGAAACATCCAAATTTTCTACTATAGTATTTCCCACAGCTTTATCTTTTCCTTTAATATCTCGAGAAGGTAATAAGTAAAGTTTTTGTATGGGAGGAAAATTTGTCTCAGGATATTTAAATACTTCTTTTAAGAACTTATGAAACAATTCTCTCAGTGGAATAAATTTAACACAGGGAAAGTTCAAAAATCTCAAATTTAAATTTCTGAATCCATTCTCTAAGTTCTCAATCTTCCTGTGCGTCAGGTCTGCATTTTGAAGCAATTTAGAGTCTTGTTCTTTTAATTGTAAAATAGAAGATTCACATTGTTTCAAATTATTCGCTTGGGAAGCCAGTTCAGACTGAAGCATTTCTGTCTTTAAAGTGTTAGTTTGCAAAGTAGAAACTAAGGAAAAACATATTTTATGCAGGGATTCCATCGCCCCCCATAAAGATTCCAACGTCACCTTTGTTGGTTTCTCCAGAGGCTGTAGTTGCACCAAAGGTTCCAACCGTTGGTCCGCCATTTCCTGAACGGACCGGGCTTCTTCCTGGGTATTAATCGGGCTACTGCTACCTCTGGGGATGAATGTTTGACACGGTTCCTGACGGGAAATTCCCGACTGTTGCAGCACAACGCTAAGGGAGTGCTCCTTCCCCGAAACCGCAGCTTCCAGCTGTAGGGCGGGACTTCCTTTCGCGTCGTCACCTGCTACTCGCGGCAAACAGGGGCTCCTTGGGCTGAGTGATAGTTCACTCCCCTGATCGAGGCTCCTCTCCGCCTCAGTCTGCGGGACGCCCGGTGTAGTGAGAGCGACTGTGAAGTCCGTTATCGGAGGTTGCCGTCTAGAAGGGTCCATAGAGGGTAAGGAGCTACCTCCCCTTGTTTTCCCCTTTCTTTTGGGCATAACGATAGGAAATAGTGAACGAAGTTAAGAAGTTCCTCCGAGGTAAGACCACACGTCTTACCCTGACGCCATCTTGAATACGTCTCCTCTTTCCATCTTTTTGATATCTTATATCCCATCATGTCGTCTTCACTCTTCTCACCAGCATTTCTTGGAGGTGACTTCTTACAAGTATGTCCAGTTTGAGGTTACTCGACGTTCCTGTTTTCAGGTTGTGGCTCCAACGTTGTGGAATGGGTTGATGTTCTCTTTTCATGAGGAACTTTCCTTTCCTGCATTTAAATCATCATTGAAGACCCATTTTTTTTGTTTGGGCCTTCAGAGTGGTTTGATGCTTTAGTGCTGGAGTCCAACTAGTGGTTTTCCTGCAGGCAGCTTCCCCTTTATTACCCTTTGGGCTAGAGTTTTGTGTTTCCCTATCGTTTCCTTTTCCTTGGTAATGTATACTTTTGCAGCTTATTGGAAATGAATTGTAACTTTTATCATTGTCTCTCCAGTATTGTTGTGTTCCTTGCCTCCCTATTTTTGTTTTATATTCTGTAAACCACTTAGATATTTTTCAGTTTGTGGTATATCAAAAAAGGTTGATGATGATGATGATGATACTAGAATAGCACGCAGGCAGAGCCGCACACAAATCCAAATTAATGCTAATTAACATCAATAATTGATTGTTACTACCTTGTTAACTTATTAAGGTGCCCTTTTACTAAAGGGTTGGTGTGTGACAGAGGCTCACTGCAAGATACAATGAGCAAATCTGCTTCTCTATGGAGGTAAGTAAAAAAGGCAAGAAGGGTACTGATACTCCTTTGCTGTGTTTGTGATGGCCACAGAGAGAAACAGAAACATCAAATGTTGATACTATGCTTATCTCAAAATAACCCCAGCTTCATCAGGTCTTTTGTATATTTATTATTTTAAAAATGTATACCGCACTTACAACCTGAGCAGTTTCCAAAACACACATATATAATAAAATCAAACACACACACATACTGTTGCAATACACACAGAACTGTAAAACCTTCATGCCAAGTCCAAGCCTGAAATTCATCTCAAAAAAGCTGCCGCAAACAGCTGTGTCTTCAGTAATTTAACTCTATTTGCACATATGCGTACTTATTTCATGTATACAGTTAACTCTCGATTTAACTGATTTTGGATTTAATGGACAAATAAATGGTGGCTATGTGTGTATTATAACAGATGATATTTCAGAATTCAGAAGCAGTAGAATTCCAAGGAAAAACAATTAAAATGCATTTATCTAATACATGATATCTAATGTTCTTGCATATAGCTAAATTTATGGGTTTTAATTGAGTGTATTGCACTTCAAAATATATAACATTTAAAAATGTTTTAAAATTTCAATTTAACAGATACTTCCTTCACCCAATTAGTCCATTAAATTGAGAGTTGAATGTATAGTATAGGCTGAATGCACTCACGCAGTGGACTGCCGACCCATTACAATATTTCCACAGACTCAAAACTGAAGGTAATTTTCTGGGATTTCTCCTGCTAGCACATCCAGTGGACATTGGTAGACAAGAGGGGTTAAAAAACCAGGACACCTGCCCTGAGTACAACACACAGCAGTATTCCAGGCTGAGAGAGGAAAACATTGAATGAGCCTTTCTATAAAACTTTGAATTTCTTTTTAAAAAGTAATAAAAGTAACCCAGTAACCTAAAACGTAATACAAATAAATCATGTTTAAAAAATACAAGACAAACACTTGATTTAATAGCCAGAATATTACTTCAGCTTATACTGAGCACCTTCAAGAATAAGCGGACAAGTTCCTGGTGGAAAGTCCATAAACCATTATTAAGCAGATAGAAAGCCCTACTTATTACAGAAGTATATGCAGCAGAGACTATATCTTCCATTTGTTTGATATCTGCCAGGTACTTCTAAACTGGGTTGGCCACATTTGGAATAGGATACTGGGATTGAAGAACCCCCTGTGGTCACTCCCTCTATGATGGTTCTTATATTCTTATTTTCCTATGAGGCGATCATGACATTCTGGCTTATTTTTGCAATAGTTTGGAGGAAGCACTTGGCTTGTATATGCAACTGTGTTCTGCTGCTGACTCATGTCTTCACTTGGCTCTCAGAAAGTTTGAGTCATTCCCTGTCCTTACTCCTGCGCTGTTCTTGTGATAAATGTCAGGAGGCACGGGAGTACAAGCACCACATGGCTAAAAGTAGGCAAGAGCTAGGGGGAGGTGGGAGTGTGCACCTGCTTCAGATAGAATGTACAGAAAAAGCAGGAGGTGGTGAAAGTGAGTAAGGTGGGCTGGGGAAGAGGGATAAGTGAACAATGGGGGCTGGAGCTAGGAAAGGAAGATCAGCCATGGGGGACTGGACTTCAGAACTACCAATTGTGGTTATGAATAAGTGGTAAGAGTGACGAATGAGTAACATGGCTGGGGGACTGAGAGTATGAGCAGTGGGGATTGTGCAAAGTGAAGTGTATGTAGGGGTGCTGGGGGAAGAGTATGATAATGTAAGCAGAGGCTGGAGAAAAGGGGTTCTAGAGAGCAGAGGGAGGTAGATGAAATGGCTAAGAATATGAGGGCTGAGGGCTGAGAAAGACTGGGGAGAGAGTGATAAACAATGGACTTGAAAAGTGGGCACAACTTGTATCTTTCTATCCATATTGAAAGGAGATCAGGAGCAGGCAGGCCCACCTGTCATGTTAAATGCATGTAAATAACCTGACAATTCCTTTGGCCTACTTATTTTGTAGTGCATTTAAATTGGTTTAAAGTTGGCGGCAACAGTGTGAGGTGATCAGGTTTTCAGATGACACAAACAATGATTTGTGTAACAGATGAGCATGAAAATCAATAAAAATATAGTTTTAAAAAACACACATAGACTGAGAACTTGCAAGAGGACCTTTTGGGACTGAGAAATTGGGCATCCAATGCCAGATGAAATTTCAAGGGGGCAAGTGCAAAGTGATGCACATAGAAAAAGTAATCCTAACCAGTCACGGATTACACATGTAAAATCTCTGCTCAGTGTGTTGTAGAGATCAATAAAGCAAACGGAATGAACACATGCTTTCTCTTTGAAAACTTGTGTAGGAACAAAGCATGCATAGTTATTTGCAACTGCTTTTCATACAAATAGAATTTTACTGAAAATGTATGTGCAAAGATTGAAAAATACCTTCTATGTTTGTACTCTCCTCCCCTAACCTGAACACATCTCCAGGAATGCCTCCTCTCAATGCAGCTAAAATATATCTTATATTAACTAAAATTTTCATCTGTCATTTGGATGCCCAGTCTTCCAATTTCCTAAGGGCCTGTTGCTTGGACTACTTCTGTCTCCTCAGCCTCCATATCATCCACACCCTGTATGTTCAAATAATACTATCACAATCACATGGCTCTGGAAAATGCAGAACTTAATAGAGGAGTGGCCTAGTGGTTAGTGTGGTGGATTTTGGTCCTGGGGAACTGGGTTCAATTCCCACTGCAGGCACAGGCAGCTCCTTGTGACTCTGGGCAAGTCACTTAACCCTCCATTGCCCCAGGTACAAATAAGTACCTGTATATAACATGTAAGCCGCATTGAACCTGCTATGAGTGTGAAAGCGCGGGGTACAAATGTAACAAACAAAACAAAAACATAATGGAAGCTCTGCTTCAAACTGCTAAAGTTCTCCCTGAATACTCAAAGCACTTTTGAGATAAACCCTGAGCACTGTGAGAGTGCTGAATTTTTGATTTATCCAGATACTTTATGTCCATGCCTCCAGAATGCCTCAAAATGTTGCTATTAGCTGAATTTCTACTGGTGGCCAGTGATGATATTTGGGCAGCTGCTGGGTGGCCGAATATTGCACATATCTGGATATGTACCAAAAGAAAAGAAAAAAGAAAGAAAAGTTATCATTGGGATAGTAGTAGCGGTCGGCTAATGAGGATTCTCAAGGCAGGCTGTATATGAGAAATGATAGCCGCCGGTTTGAGTCAGTGAGCTAACAAATTTATGACGAGCTCACTGAGGGTCTGAAGCCGACGCTTCTACGAATAGAAAAAAGAGGGGAATGTTCTTGCTGTGAATAGTAGGTTTGATAAAAGAAGATAAGCAAGTTCCATTATTTTGATTAATTTACATATCTGGATATGACAGTTATCTTGATAAGAGCAGATTTTATCTGGATAACTGCTGCCTACATTTTGATTTATTTATTTCACATGCTTGCTATACCGCTTGAGACCTAACATAGGGTTCAATGTGGATTAAAAAAAAAAAACTTAGAAGAAAGAAAAGAGGAAGAAAAAGAAGAAGGGGATTGGAAGAAAAAGAGCACACCACAGAGTTAAGAGGGAATAGATGGAATGGAGAAAGAAGGGCATAGAGTCACAATAGGAGAGCTGTATATTGACCACTATAGTTTTGGAGCAATCAAACCACACCCAGAATATGCCCTTTTCAAATCTATGCATCCAATGACATCTACTTATAAAATGCAGTACTGTAAAATACATATTTGTACATGTGTGCCATACATATATGTAAATGCCTGGAATCCTTCTAAAAGGGTCTAAGTAATTATTTTGATAGTCTAGACCATGAAATCAATCTGTTCCCTTGATCTGGGGTTGTTGGATGTTGCAGTGACTGCAGAATGTTATGAAAAATGACTCTTATTATTGTCCAGTTCCAAGCCCTGCTCAATTATCATAAAGTGGATTTATAAATGATTGATATCATGAGCAAAGGGAAAAAATAAAATACAGTACAATATATTCATATATATAACTTCCCAAGATCAAACCACTGACCCTGAATCTAATCCTACTTCATTCTCATAACTCTTGATCAATCTTTGAAAGCTTCAACTAGGCCTTTATTTCTTTTCAAAGGTCAAGAGATCTTGCACCTGGCAGCAAGCCAATGGTAAAATGTTCCAATGTGAAAGAGCATTAAAAGCAAAGGCTCAGTCTTGGGTACTTTTCAATTTAACCCCATTAGAAACAGATAAGGCTGAGATGAATGCTAATGTATTGATGAAACATATAGAATTTACAAGGTAACAAGACATGGGGGTTTATTGTGGAGCAGCACTTTAAAAAAAAAGATATACAAATCTGGGCCAGAGCTAAGGTTTCTGGTGCTCACTTATAAATTGGCACCTTCTTCCTCTTTCTCTTCCCTTCTCCCCCTACCCAGCATCTCCCTTTTCTCTTCACTCTCCTCCCCTAATCAGAATCTCCTTTTTTTCTTCCCTCCATTTCCACATCCAGTATTGCCCCTTTCTCTTCTCTAGCCTTCTCCCATCTACCTGCCTCCCTATCCTCCTGGTTCAGCATTGCCCTTACTTTACAGTTACATTCTTATTGTCCAGAATGACCACCAAGTTCTATGTGGATTAGAAAATTAAGAAGTCCAGACAAATCCTGGAGAATTACAATCTACAGTAATACCATACATCAGTTAAAATAATACAAATTTACTAAACAAACATGTTTTACAATTTTTTTTTAATTGACCATAACAAGTTGACATTCTTAGTTGGCCTGGTAAAGTATTCCAGATCCGAGCTGCTAAAAAATAAGAAGGTGGTAGAAAATACCGATTTCAAATGGACGTTCTTCAGACTTAGGTATTGTAACAGTAAAGGATTTCTAGATACCGTAAATCTGCTAGTTGCCAGTTCCAACATATAAAGTGGAGCATTCCCGTATAAAATGCTGTAAACCCTCATGCACAGTTTAAATTCAATGCAAGCCTCCACTGAAAGATCTATTAATAATTTGCTGAGAATATTAATCTAGCAGCTACATTCTGTATTGTCTGCAATCTCTTGAGAAGAAATTTAGGGCAGCCTAAATAAATTACATTGCAATAATCAAGTTGCCCTAAAGTTAAACTTCTGTCCCTCCCACCCATCCAGCATAACCCTCTTTCCCTCCCCCCTCTAGACCAGTATCATCCCTTTTCTCTTCCTTCTCCTCCCACCCATCCATCCAGCATTACTCCCTCTCTCTCCCCTCTGTACAGTCCAACATCTCTCTTCGTTCTCGTGCTCAATATCTCCCATTTATCATTCCCCCTTTTCTTTTCTCTCCCCTCAAACCCACCCACCTGTCTACCATCACCCTCTCTCTCTCTCCCTTCCTCTCACCCACCTACCTGTCCATTATCACCTCCTTTCTCCCCCCCTGTTCTAGCATGGCATCTTCTATCTTTTCCTGCCACCCACCTGACCCCCTATCTCTCCCCTCCAACTTCCATCCAGCATTGCCGCATTCTCTTCCCTCCCTCCATCTATCCAGCCTCACCCTCCCTTTCTCTCCTCCCCTTCCAGCCCAGCATCACCCACCCTCCCTCCACCTATCCAGCCTCACCCTCCCTTTCTCTCCTCCCCTTCCAGCCCAGCATCACCCATGCTCACCCACCTAGCATCATCCTTTCTCTCTCCCCTCCCCATCTAAATTTGTCCCTACTCTCTTTTCTCCTTCCCACCCATCTAGCATCACCCCCTCTCTCGCCCTCCAATCCCTTCAGTCCAACATTGCTCTCTCTCTCTCTTTCCATCTCCTTCCAATCTGGGAAAATTCCCATGCTTTTTGTGTGGTTTGGGTCAGAAATCGGTCAGGCCATGGGTGAAGATAGGGCCTTAAGAGGAGATGTTAAGTGCACCCACAGTATAGGGAGTAGTTAACATGGCCTCATATGCTAGAACATCAAATCCATCTGATCCTTCTAGCAGAATCCTGACCCTTCCAGTCTCTCACCCCTGCACCATAAGTACATAAGCATCGCCATGCTGGTACAGACCAAGGGTCCATCGAGCCCAGCACCCTGTCACCAACAGCGGCCAAAAGAACAAGCAATTTGTCCTTCCCCCCCCTAGAAATAGTGTATTATTCCCTCGTCCATTCAATAACATTCTATGGCCTTTTCCTCCAGGAAGCCGTCCATCCTTTTTTTGAAGTCTGCTAAGTTAACTGCCTTAACCACTTTTTCCAGCAGCAAATTCCAGAGTTTATCTACGCGTTGAGTGAAGAAAAATTTCCTCCGATTCGTTTTAAATTTACCACACTGCAGCTTCATTGCATGCCCCCTTGTCCTAGTATTTTTGGAAAGCATAAACAGACGCTCCACATTGAACCATTCCAATCCACATTCTATCATATCTCCTCTCAGCTGCCTATTCTCCAAGCTGAAGAGCCCCAGCCTCTTCAGCTTTTCCTCATAGGGAAGTCATCCCATCCCCTGTATCATCTTTGTCGCCCTTCTCTGCACCTTTTCCAATTCCACTATATCTTGTTTGAGGTGCAGCAACCAGAATTGAACACAGTACTCGAGATGCTGTCTCACCATGGAGCGATACAATGGCAGAATAATATCCTTATTTTTGTTTTCAATCCCTTTCCTAATGATACCCAACATTCTATTTGCTTTCCTAGCCGCAGCAGCACATTGAGCAGAAGTTTTCAATGTATCATGATGACACCTAGATCCCTTTCTTGGTCCATGACTCCCAGCGCATAACATAGTTATAGTTTAGGTTCCTCTTTCCCACATGCATCACTTTGCACTTGTTTACATCTGCCATTTAGACGCCCAGTTTCCCAGTCTCGTAAGGTCCTCTTGTAGTTTTTCACAATCCTGCTGCGATTTGATGACTTTGAATAACTTTGTGTCATTGGCAAATTTGATTACCTCACTAGTTACCCCCATCTCAAGGTCATTTATGAATATGTTAAAAAGCATAGGTCCCAGCACAGATCCCTGAGGGACCCCACTAACTACCCTTCTCCATTGCGAATATTGACCTTTTAATCCTACTCTCTTTCCTATCTTTCAACCAGTTTTTAATCCACAGTAAGACACTACCTCCGATCCCATGTCCCTCTAATTTCCTCTGTAGTTTTTCATGAGGGACTTTATCAAATGCCTTCTGAAAATCTAGATACACAATATCAACCGGCTCACCTTTGTCCACATGTTTTTTTACTCCTTCAAAGAAATGCAGCAGATTGGTGAGGCAAGACTTCCTTTCACTAAATCCATGTTGACTTTGTCCCATTAGTCCATGCTTTTGAATGTGCTCTGTAATTTTGTTCTTGATAATAGTCTCTACCATTTTGCCCGGTACCGATGTCAGACTCATCAGTCTATAATTTCCCGGGTCTCCTCTGGAACCTTTTTTAAATATCGGCGTTACATTGGCCATCCTCCAATCTTTCGGTACCACGCTCGATTTTAAGAATAAATTACAAATCAATAACAGTAGCTCTGCCAGCTCATTTTTTAGTTCTATCAGTACCCCGGGGTGAATACCATCTGGTCCAGGAGATTTGCTACTCTTCAGTTTGCAGAACTGCTCCATTATGTCTTCCAGGTTTACAGATATTTCATTAAGTTTTTCCGATTCTTCAGCTTCGAATACCCTGTCCAGCACCGGTATCCCACCCAAATCTTCCTCTGTGAAGACCGAAGCAAAGAACTCATTTAGTTTTTCTGCTATTTCCTCCTCCAATCATTCCAAATCACAACAGCAATCACCCTCTCCTGCCCTCTCAAACAGGCCGCTGACTCTCCCCCACCCCTTGAATCCTTGACATTTATTGGGGTTTCTATGGTGAAATAGTGGAGTGGAGGGGCAGGCGTGTTTCATTGACAACTTGGCCCCATTATTGCCTAGGTTCAAAATGGTGTCTACAACTTCTAGTGGTAGTCTCTTGGTAGAACCACTAGGGGTCATGCTACCAAAAAAAGAGTAACTGACGGGAGGGGGAAGAGAGGGAGGATCAACTGCATCTTTGGGAGGATGGGAGGGGTGGTGGCAAATGTGACTTTGGGAAATTGTAGGAGGGGTGATGGTGATATGACTCAAGAGGATTGCCGGACTGAGGGGAAGATCAGAAGGATCAGGATACTGCTGAGGGGATTCGGTGGTTTCAGTGTTCTAGCAGTGGGCCGCAGTAAATGCATCAGATAGTGCTGATGTACCCATGCTATCTGCAGAAGCATTTAATGTAGACCATGAGTGTGTCATGTGTGGTAAATACAGAAATACAGGACAAATGCTGACCAGGCTACTGACATTTACTGTACAGGCTTTGCACTTATTGCATGTTAAGTTTTAGCATCATAGATTTGTTACACAACAGATTTTTAAATGCTTTAGTGCAAAGGTGAAGGCTCTGTTTTATTCAGATACTTTTGGTATGAATTGATGGTCATGCTTCTAGGTGACATGGAGGGCCATAATCGAAATGGGCCGGCCATCTATAAGGGCGGCCATCTCTAACGCCGTCCCTGTCAAGCGGTGTACCCAACTGTATTATCGAAAAACAAGATGGCTGGCCATCTTTCGTTTTGATAATACGGTCGGGGCCGGCCAAATCTCAACATTTGGCCTGCCCTTAGAGATGGCCGGCGTTAGATATGGCCGCCATTGGTTTTCACCGATAATGGAAACTAATGGCGGCCATCTCAACCCGGCCAAATCCAAGGCATTTGGTCGTGGGAGGAGCCAGCATTTGTAATGCAGTAGTCCCCCCTCACATGTCAGGAAACCAACTTCACAAATTGCACCCAGGTACATAGCTCCCTTACCTTGTGTGCTGAGCCCCCCAAATCCCCCCTAAAACCCACTCCCCACAACTGTACACCACTACCATAGCCCTTAGGGATGAAGGGGGGCACCTACATGTGGGTACAGTGGGTTTTGGGGGGGGTTGGAGGGCTCCCAAGTGTAACAGGTGAGGGGGGGGCGATGGGCCTGGGTCCGCCTGCCTGAAGTGCACTGCACCCACTAAAACTGCTCCAGGGACCTGCATACTGCTGTCATGGAGCTGGGTATGACATTTCAGGCTGGCATAGAGGCTGGCAAAAAATGTTTTTTTATATATTATTTTTGGGTGGGAGGGGGTTGGTGACCACTGGGGGAGTAAGGGGAGGTCATCCCCCATTCCCTCTGGTGGTCATCTGGTCAGTTGGGGCACCTTTTTGAGGCTTGGTCGTGAACAAAAAGGGACCAAGTAAAGTCGGCCAAATGCTTGTCAGGGCCGGCTTTCTTTTTTCCATTATCTGCTGAAGCCGGCCATCTCTTAACCACGCCCCCGTCCCGCCTTCAGTACACTGCCAACACGCCCCCTTGAACTTTCGCTGTCTCTGCGACGGAAAGCAGTTGAAGCTGGCCAAAATTGGCTTTCGATTATACTGATTTGGACGGCTTTAGGAGAAGGCCGGCCATCTCCCGATTTGTGTCGGAAGATGGCCGGCCTTCTCGTTTGAAAATAAGCAGGTTATTCTCCCGTTTGCCTTCATTTAGTTATTGTACATGAATACATCAAAGTTTCTATTATTGTCATTTTGTGCAATGTCTATTGTTAAGTTTATTGGTGTCATAAGTCCATTCATTTGATGTTATTGTGATTGTTCGTGCCATTTGCTCTGTAAATTTAATATTATTGTAAGTTTTGAAGGATCTGTGCTAACAGATCATAATCCAGTAAAAACAAGTCATTTAGATTTGCAGGCTACAAATATAGGGCCCTGTTTACTAAACCATGCTGTAGGCGCACTAACTTTTTAGCACGTGTTAAAAATTAGCATTTTCCCAAGCCAGTAATGGGCGGACATCTACAGTCTGTGCCCTGATCATGGCTGGATAGATTTGGATGGGCTGGAATGAAACTTTTCAAGAGCTTCTAGGATAACTTCAGAAGTTGTAGAACAAGGACAGTGCCAGACAGACTTCTACAGTCTATGCCCTGAAAATGGCATGGACATATCAAGATCAGGTGTTTATATGTTGTATCACCTCATACCTTATATACTGTGTTTATCTTATATAGTGTGTTTATCTTCTTGGGCAGACTGAATGAACCGTAAAGGTCTTTATCTGCCATCATTTACTATGTATGTCACACATGTATGTTATTTTCCTCCCTCTCCAGAGGAGAACCTGAGAGCACAATGCTTCCCCCCCTCCTATCAGATCAACAACACCTTAGGATTCATAGAGCTAAATACCCTCTTCCTCAACTTTGTATCACTAGCTTATAACCCTTCCATGCCCAAAATGTTCCCTGGTACAGCACATAGAACAATGAAATAACACTGAAGAAGCTCAAAAGATCTGCACAAATATATTGGGGTCTCCTGTGACCACACAGCCAGGCCAGTCAGGTTTTTAGGATTTCTCTTCTCCAGACACAATTATCTCATGTGGATACATGAGATAATTGTGTCTGGAGAAGAGAAATAAGAATATAAGGGGCCCTTTTACTAAGCCGCGTAAGTGCCTATGCGCGTCAATTTTGAACTACCGCCCGGCTACCACATGGCCCAGGCAATAATTTCATTTTATACTTGTGTCCACTAAGTGCATATGAAATTTTCCAGCATGCAGCGCTAACCAGGTGGTAATCAGCATTGTACGCTCATAGACCACTACTGCACAGTTAACTCATGAGACCTTACCGCTAAGTCAATGGATGGCGGTAAGGTCTCAGGCCCAAAATGGACACATGCCAATTTTTATTTTGCCACACATCCATTTTCGCCCCCCCCCCCCCCCCCCGAAAAAAAAGGCCTTTTGTGCAGGTGCACTGAAAAATGGACCTGCGCGTGTCCAATACACCCGTCTATACTAGCACAGGCCATTTTTTGGCGCACCATAGTAAAAGGACCCCTAAGTGTTGCCATACTGGGACAGATCAAAGGTCCATCAAACCCAGTATCCTGTTTCCAACAGTAGCCAATCCAGGTCACAAATACCTGGCATGATCCCATAAGAGTAAAGCAGATGTTATGTTTCTTATCCTAGAAATAAGTGGTGGATTTTCCCAAGTCCATCTTATTGACTTTTCTTCTAGGAAATTATTCAAATCTTTTTAAAACCCTATTAAGTTAAGTATGATTCTACCTGGATAACTGAGCATTGCCATTGCCTTTGTGGGTAAAAGTATAAGTGTTTTTAATGGAGAGGACACTTTTGCCAAGGGAGTAGGGCTATGTTCAAAGTCCTTGGGCACAGAAGTATCTGTGGCTCCACTCAGACCTCATCATTTCACAGGAATACTGCATGGGGAATTTGCTTCTGAAAATTTGCTTACAGGTCTGTAAGTATTGCAAGCAATGTGAATGTTTTACAAATTTCACCATAAGGAGTGCAGTTTATGCAAATTTATCTCATGCATATTCATCACGAATAGCCTGAAAACTTAGGTGTTTCTTTTTATCTAGATATTATATAACTGTATCTCCTTTGTAATTAAAATTACTATGATTAAGCGAAGAATCCAATATCTAAAATGACAGGTAAGTAATTTTCAAAATCTATTTTGCAGTGTTTACTTCTCTTTAGCCCTCCTGGAACTTGTATTACAAATGGTTCATTCTATTCTTGTCAGTACTGTAGCTAATTAACTGATCATCCCTTCTAGTCTCATTAGATGAAGTCCACCTGGATCAGAGAGAGTAATAAAGTAAATGTCAGTCAATCATACATTTTCAGTTCAAGTGAATGGGCTGTGAGCATAAAGACATTGTTGAGGCCTAGCAATCTCTGGTAGCCTTTGGTAAAAATAGAGTAAAAGGAGAATGCTGCTGAGTATTGCTATTTACATCTAGAGAGACTTGGATAGTGATTTTTTTTTTTTTTTATAGAGGAGCCATATAGGTATTTTGCTTTAATTAATGGTATCAAATAACTGAATTTTCTATCCATAGTCTTTGTATTTAATTATAGGGGGGGGGGGGGGGTCTGGGTCTAGTGGTAAAAGCCTGAAACCTTGAGTCTGCAGTAGCTCTTGTGATGTGGTTCATGACTTTTCCAGCAGCCCTATATGGTACATTGGGCAAGTGTGAATCTCCATCTGCTTCAGTTTACCCAAATGTAACTGAGTAATAGGAACAATAATATTGTTCTTACTCTCTTCCCAGTTAAAACGTATATGCTGCTCAGTTCCCTATAATATTTTGCCAGACCATTCTTCCTCTGTTTTTTTTTAAGTACTAAAATTGGTACAACATGTAATGCTGTTTAGGTGTAAAATGCTATACAGGGAATTTTATAATGGCATTTAAAAAAATCTATGATTAGTGAGCTTAATTTATGCTTCTTTTATAAAGGATATGAATGAACATAAAGGGGAAAAAAAATCCCTTAAATATCCAGAGCACAATTGTGAGGAAACACATAATAAAATTGCTCTGTAATAAATTCATGAATATAAATAGGGACCAGAAAAAATGTTTATCATGCAACTAGTACATACTGTCTTATGTGGTACACTTATACTTTATCATTCTTCACTTCCCATACAGTCCATGAAGTTAAGTGACTATAATAATTTTCTTTTCTCTTTTCTATATATGAACCTAGAACTGTGAGCAAAAATGAAACCAAACCTGACATCAAACACAATTGAAATTTGTTCTCATCTTGAAAAACAGATCTGAGTTGTATTTATCTCAGAATTTATTTGTTAGGACAAAGAATTCTTGCCAACATCGCCTGACTCAGCATGGAGTTTCACTGACATTGTATCAAGGGCCAGGCCTCCAGAGTCCTTCTGTCTACTGCAGAACAAATGCCAATGTGCTGTATACTTTAATGTACACACACATTTATATCTTCTTCAGAGCTGGGCTGGATCTAGGTGCTTATTTTGTAAAGATAGGGTTACCATATTTGCTCCTCTCCCCTCAAAAGAGGACACATGCCCTGCCTCCTGACATATCCCACCCTGCCCCCTGTTCTATCCTCTCATCCCCTCCTTTATCTTACTGTAGTGCCCTGGTGGTCTAGTGACCTCTTTGGGGCAGGAAAGAGCCCCCTCTTTCTTGCCTGGTGCAGCTGCAGACTGTCTTTCTGCCTCCCGTCCTGGTGCCGATTCAAAATGGCTGCTGAGAGTTCAAGCATACTTCCATTCACCAAATCAACCCACAGAATGCTTATCTCCATGGTTTCTTCTTGCTGTGGCTGAACTATTGCAGCTGTGAATACTGAGTAGAATGGCACTGGGTTTGTGAAGATCCAGTACAGTAAAATTAGGTTTCATTGCAAGATCATGGATACGAGTTGTCTCAGTCACTTCAACCATGAGAGGGTCAATGTTGGGGCTCAGCTTCCCAGATTGGGATCTTGTGGCAGCAACAAGGAAATGATACACAGTTGTATAATAGTTTTTGTATTCTTATTTTCTTGTCAAAAAAATTTCAACTCATTGAATCCATTGTGAATAAAACATTATCTTGAATTTTTTTCTGGTTCTTTTCAGGCCTATGGTTCAATGAATGAGATATCCAGCATTACAGTCTATTTGTTTGGTGCTTTGCAAAGACCTGGGCTTGATCAGAGAATGGCACAGTATAGCATATGAAGTTCTAAGCAGAGGACAGGGATCTGGGGGTGATCATAGAATAAACATAAATATAAACATAAACATAATAATCTGATCTTAAGGTGGCCATATAGGTAAATAAGGCGCTAGCAAAAACCAGAAGGAAAAATCAGGAAAAAGGTGAGATTACCTTTGTATAAGTCTCAGGTGAGACCCTGTTTGGAGTATTGTGTACAATTCTGGAGACTGCACAATCAGAATGATGTAACCTAGATGGAGTTAGGCCAGAGGGTAACTACTAAAATGTTCAGTGGTCTTTAGCATAAAACATATAGAGACAGACTATAAGATCTAAAATGTATATCCTGGAAGAAAGACAGAAAAGGGGAGATATCATAGAAATATTTAAATATTTTAAGATGTTAACAAACAACAAATTTCTTGCAAAGGAAGAGGCTCATAGGATGAAGGTAAAGTGGGTAGACCCAGACGTAATATAAGGAAATAGTGCTTTACAGGAAGAGTGGTAAATGTATGAAACAGTCTTTCAGTGGAAATTGTGAATATAAAGACAGCTTCTGAATGCAAGAAAGCTTCAGATGAATAGAAACAATCTGAGGGAGAGATAGGGATTGGAAAACTCAGCAAGTGGAGTTAGTAGGCAGACTACATAGGGTGAATATTGAAAAGCATATACATGACCAGCATTGGATCCTACTTTTTGTTTTGTTTTCTAGCATTGTAAAGAAAAACAAATCTTTTTAATTCAATAGATAATAATAGTTTTTATTTTCTAGCCTTGATTTGAGGCCACATTTTTAAGGAACATCTGTCAGGCACAGTGAACTGTTTTGATGTCTTACAGTGGTGTATCAAGTTTATAAACATGAGTATCAAACATGAACTAAATGTTGGCTGTATACATCAAATATGGCCAAAATGTATGCAGATATCTGGAAGAGGGATCAAAATCATTCCAAGGGTGGTACCTAATATTATATGGATAAAAGAATTATTCAGCCGCATTCTATATGTTAGATTTCAGAAATAGCAGACTTATTTATTTATTTATTTATCTATCACATTTGTATCCCACCTTTTCCCACTGATTGCGGGCTCAAAGTGGCTTACAATAATACTGTGGTAAAGTTACAATGCAAGAAGTACAATTTTTGCAAATTGAGAGCAATTACTTATTTGAAACCCACTTTTGCATTGCATACCAGGTACTGATAGAGGACACCCAAAGTTAAGATACCATCTGCTGTGCATTCCTAAAATTTCCACTGTGCATGTTCACAGTAAGCAGGACAGGAATCTGGGTTAGGAGTTTTTGCTTGGCAACAAGCATTTGCTTCTAAATTCACCTTCACTGGGAGAGAACACCCTTACAGAACGACATTCATTTTCTGCACTATTGTATCTGTTCCCATGTTCATATCACCATGTTACATAATAGAATTGCCTCTTTATAATGGCTGGAACAATATTAAATTGAAAACATTAATAGAGAGTCATTACACATTGTATTAAGGTCAGAAAATGAACAACTTATTAGCTTTTTTCAATTGGATAAATCAATGCGACCCTAACATTGTCACGTCGTTGGCCGTGACCACCCTCAGCCTTACCTTCTTTCTGGGGGTCAGCAGCTCTGCTGGCTTCTGTCTGTGTTTGTGTTAGTCTTGTCTCTGTCCTGGTGTGCTGGCTGCTTCCAGCATGAACCTGATTGCTTCACTAGACCTCACCTGTGTGGGCTATGCCTCTCTAGGGAGCCAGCATCTAAGATGGCTGCCACCAGCTCTGTGCCAGCTTCCAAGATGGCTCCTGCTTGTCTTTCCTGTGGGCTCACTTCCTATGTGTGTCAAGCCTCTCTTTGGGGTCAGTGTACTTCCTGCTTCTGTCCTACTGCTGGTGACTCATCAGTGAGAGCCTTCATAAGGAAGTGCTGTGCTTGCAGTCAGGGCCTTTTGCATAGGTGTTATGCTTTTAGGCCAGGTCAGGTTAGTAAGTGTCTGCTGCACTACTGCTTAGCCTTTCTCTGGGTTCCAGCCCAGCTTCTTTCTGTGTCTGTGTCTCTGTTGTCCTTCCGTGGGGGGTTTTCCCTGCCACTGTCTGTCTGTGGACTGCGGGTCCTTCCTGGCTTACCCTGTGTTTGGGGTGAAGCCTCTGTTCCTGGCTTACCCTGTGTTTGGGGTGAAGCCTCTGCTCCAGGCTTACCCTGTGTTGGGGTGAAGCCTCTGTCCCTCGCTTGCCCTGGGTTGGGGTGAAGCCTTTGTCCTGGTTTTCTCTGTCTGTTCTCCTGTCTGCCCAAAGACCCTTGGCCTGTTATTCCTGGTTACTCTGTTTGCTCTACTGCCAGCCCAAGACCCTTGGCCTGTTCTTCCTGGTTTGCTCTCTTTACCCTAAGTCCTGCCTTGCCTAGCCTGTGTGCCTACCCTGCTTGTATATCCTGAGTGTATATCCTGAATCCTGTATCTGTCTAGCTAGTGTGTATTTCCTGGGTGGTTTCCTGTTTCCTGTCTCCACCTAGCTAGAGGGTTTACCCTGTGGGTATTCCCGGATCCCCGTTCTGCCTAGTGTGTTGCTGCCCTAGTCCTTGCTCCTGCTAGCATCTGTATGCCTTGTGTTCCTTGGTCTGTCTTCTGGGTCTTTCTAGTGGCTGTTCAGCAGCACACTGTCTGAGTCTAGTTCTGTACCCTGTCACCCTCGTGTATCCCAGACCCAGGGTGGGTCCTCTGGATCTTCAGTTCCTGCCTTATCCTGCAAGTCCTGCCGGCCGCCTGCACTTCGGAGCTCAACTCCGGAGGAACGGTGGCCAGGTGCAGGTGAAGCTGTTCCTGTCTCATCTGTTCTAGTTGCCTGCCTTGTACTACTCCAATCCAGAGTTCCAGTACTGCTCTTCTGTGTTTCCAGTCCCAAGGTGGTCTTGCCTGTCGCTGCCGCTCCTAGGCAGTGGCCCAAGGGCTCACAAACTCCAGTCCTGCCTCAAGGACCTGACAGAATGCCAAGGCCCTCGAGAACATGACAAACATACACTTCACATTGCAATATTCCCAACAAAAAATTAATTTTTTGGATGTATTAGTTACACAAGAACAGCAACACTTCGCAACAGAAGTTTAGATTAAAGACACTGACTGGAACTCTTTACTGCATTTTCAAAGTAATCACCCTTTAGCAGTGAAACAAGGGCTACCCTTTCCCCAGTATTTACGGTTTAGAAGAATATGTTCCCAGGCAAATACATTCAAACAATATTCAAAAAGGCTTTCAGCAAAAAAGCAAATGAGAGGCTATCCTGATAAACTACTGAAACAGACATACACTAGAGCAAGAAAAACAAACAACAACGGAAACAGAGATACAAACTTGTATCGCACAATATACTCAAGGAATGTCACAAATGGTGAAAATTCTTAAGCAGCATTGGAGAATAGTACAGACATACCCAATATTTAAACAACATGCTTTACAGATAGCTTATTCTAGGAGAAAAATATGAGAGATATTACAAACACCAAATCTAAAGGAAAATAAAAGAGAAGACAGTAAAGGACATCAGGCTTGTGGATCGTGTAAATATTGCACAAGTATGTTAACAATCAAAATTTTATTAATCCTATTGATCGTAGACAGTACATGATTAAGGCAGAAACAAACTGTAGAAGCACTCATGTGGTATATATACTGTTATGTCCATGTTCCAAAATTTATGTAGGAAAAACCACAAGATCTCTTAAGCAACGTCTCAGCGAGCATAAATATAACTTGAAATATTGAAAAACAGAAGCCCCAATTGTGGACCACAGTATTAGATACCAACATAAATTTACAAATTATAAATGTGTGGTTATAGACCAGATAAAACTTTCAGAATGAGGACGAGACCTGGACCGTCAATTAATTCAGCTAGAACAATGGTGAATTTATAAATTGCAGGCTTTGATTCCAAAAGGTCTAAATAATAGAATTGAGTGGAAAGTGTTTTTTAAAACTCCCTCCTTTTTAAGGTTTTTACAGTCCTAGGTACCAGAAAAGGAAGAGAGTGCTCAAAACTTACAGCTGATTGGTCAGCAGATATTGGCGTCCCTTTAAAACAAATCGGCGCCATATTTAAAAAACTGACACAAAGACGCACAGGGATATATCAATTAGGGTAAGAATATATCAAGACGACTTGACTCACTGCTATAATGGGATAGGTCCATCAGCTCTTATGGTTTGTTTTATTCTTGGCAGGACACAGAAGATATTGTTGGGCATGGTTTATCTCCTGAAAAAGGAATGAAACAGAGGCACTTTGTTGAGAAAAACTCTGCCAGCAGCAGATATGTGAAGCTCAGTATCTGTGATGCCCTTAAGATAATTATTGCTAAGATTTTGTAAAGTTGATTGTAGAAATATATTAAAAAGAGAAAAAGAACTAAGAAAATAGCATATAAAAGAGAAAAAATAGTAAAGTGGTTCTGGAGGTTTTTAAGGCTGATGAGAAAGCCTACCCTACAAATTGAAAAAGTGCAATTTGCATAACTAAATAATTAGCTGAGCATCTGAAGCCTTTTCCTTCTAACAATAAAGAATCTTTATATGCAAAACCATAAGAACGCAAATTATTCTCTGGAGTTTTGAAAATGGTACATTAAAAAGAATACAAGAGAAAAAGGGAGAATTTTGATGAAATATGTTGGATTCTATGGGATTAATTTTGGATGATTGTCGGCCTTATTTTCGAAAGTGATGGGTGCCCATATTTCGACCAAAATCGGGAGATGGGCACCCATCTCGCAAAGGCGCCCAAATCGGTATAATCGAAAGCCGATTTTTGGCGCCTGCAACTGCAATCCGTCACGGGAACAAACAAAGTTGATGGGGGTGTGTCGGAGGCATGGTGAAGGCGGGACTGGGGTGTGTTTATCCGCCGAGCAGAGATGGGCGCCTTTGGCCGATAATCGAAAAAAAATGGCCGTTTTTAGCGAGAATTTAGGCCACTTTTTTGGGACCCTTTTTTTCATGAACAAGTCCCAAAAAAGTGCCCTAAATGACCAGATGACCACCGGAGGGAATCGGGGATGACTACCCCTGACTCCCCTAGTGGTCACTAACCCCCTCCCACCAAAAAAAAACACCTTTTTTTTCCAGCCTGTATGCCAGCCTCAAATGCCATACTTAGCTCCATCACAGCAGTATGCAGGTCCCTGAAGCAGTTGTTAGTGGGTGCAGTGGATGTCAGCCAGGTGGATCCAGGCCCATCCCCCCCTACCTGTTACACTTGTGGTGGTAAATGGGAGCCCTCCAAACTGCCCCAAAACCCACTGTACCCACATCTAGGTTCCCCCTCTTCAGCCCTAAGGGCTATGGTAATGGTGTAGAGTTGTGGGCAGTGGGTTTTGGGGGTGATTTGAGGGGCTCAGAACCCAAAGGAAGGGAGCTATGGACTTGGGAGGTATTTAACTTTTTTTTTTACTTGTTACAAGTGCCCCCTAGGGTGCCCGGTTGGTGTCCTGGCACGTGAGGGGGACCAGTGCACTACGAATCCTGGCCCCTTCTTTGACCCAATGCCTTGGATTTGTTGGTTTTTGAGCTGGGCACCTTCGTTTTCCATTGTCGCTGAAAAACGAAACCGCCCAGCTCAAATCCGCACATATCCGATGCATTTGCCCGGCACAAACCGTATTATCGTAAAAAAAAGATGGGCGCCCATTTTTTTGGGAAATACAGTCTGTCCCGCCCTTTCATATACCCGTTCTCGGACATAGACACCCATGGAGATGGGCGTTCGCGTTCGATTATGCCCCTCTGTGTGTCACAATAGTAACTTGCCAGGTTAAAAGGTATGCCATAATGCTGTCCCTTTTACAATTCACTTTTTGTCAGAAGCCAGTAATATGCAGAAGGATGACTGAATTAGCACAAGTTTGAAACATGTGAGAAGTAATACCGTTGTTATCCTTGATTAGCATTATTGCTTTCAAGTTCAAATATGTGCTAATTTAACCAGTTTGCCACATGCTGTTGTTTGTCTTAAACATGCTGTGTAATTACAAGAAGGGTGTAAAGATCATATGTTAACAAACTGAATGCAAACATCTTATATCATTTTATCAGAAGAGGAAGGCTTACCAGGGTTACAATCTAATAGCAGGGTTAAAAAACTTCCTTCAGCTTCTTCCCACTTGGATTGCAGCCTAGATTTATTACACAGGCATACAAATTTTTATTCACTATCTTCCAATTTCAAATGAGTTTTATTAATAGAAATCAAACAAAATAAAACATGGAAAAGAAAATAAGATGATACCTTTTTTATTGGACATAACTTAATACATTTCTTGATTAGCTTTCGAAGATACATAACTTAATACATTTCTAATCAAGAAATGTATTAAGTTATGTCCAATAAAAAAGGTATCATCTTATTTTCTTTTCCATGTTTTATTTTGTTTGATTTCTATTGATAACCTTAAGAGTGGACTAACACGGCTACCACACTCCTCTACTTAAAATGAGTTTTAGATTTCTCTGTTTGCCAGACTTAGGTTTCATAGATGCTCATGGCCATGTTTCTATATATCTCTTCTATCTTTCTTTTGTTTATTTTTGTTGTTTCAAGTCGCGTTAGTTGGCTTATCTTTAGTTAAGCTCTTCTCCAACCTCTAGCTACAAAAACAGCATCTTAGAGTGAACTAATACCTTTTTCTTAAAAGTCAGTACTACAGATTAATAAAGTGAAAAAAATTATAAACTTATTTTTACCTTGGGAGAGATGGGCTTGAGCTTGTGGCTCTTGAGGATTGGTGCACATCTCATGCCAAGGCCTGGCCAGCAGAAGCATTGGGCAGCTCCATAAGTAAGGCAGTGTTGCCAGTATTGGAAAGCCCATAGTGTCAGGACTGCAGGCTTAGAGATGACTGTCATGTATAGAAGAAGCCTTGGGACAGAGGGTCAAATTATCAGATAGTTGGGAGCAAGATTGCATGTTTCAAGTTGGCCAGCATGCAGAGGGAGAGAACCCCGCTGTGCACATGCAAGCATTTTATTTATTTATTTATGTAATTATTTAATGATGCTTGATATACAGCCTAAATGCACAATGTGCCACTAAGTGGTTTATAATTAATGTAATAGGACTCTAGAAAAGAAATACACCAACTGATATTCAGCCTGTGGTAGTTAGCATTTTTTTAAACATTGACAGCTGCAGGCAGAACTAGGCACAGATGTTCAGTACTGGGCCATGTCCAAGCATTGTCATTGAATATCTGGGCCTAATTGAGATGGCTGTGGCTGCCAGAGCTTATGTGGGCCCTGACTGATATTTAACCAGGGTCTTGACAGTTGTGAGGGCCTTGGCTGAACATCAGCTGGGACCCACATAAAATGTTTTTTAAATTTCCCTCCAATCCCCCTCCCAACCTTTGATGAGGTCCAGAGGCCCCCTCCCGACCCCACTGATGTGGTCCATAGCCCCCTCTCACAACTCCCCCCCCCCACACACACACACAGGTCCACACTCCCTCCCATCTTTTTCACAGACAGGGTAGTGGATGCCAAGAAAGCTCTTCTGGTAGAAGTGGTGGAGACAAAAACAGTGAGGGAATTCAAACATGGATAAGCACAGGAGATGCCTAAATAGAAAAAGGATAGAAGTATAACATGGCTGTTGAGGTGTTATGTTGGGCATGAGTAGTTGGGAACTAAAGTCAGTACCAGATAGACGTCTATGGTCTGCTCCCCACAAATGGCAAAAGACAGATGAAGATCAAGTCTGTATGTTGTATGTCACTTTATTATCATATGCTACGAGTGAGGGTGCTGTGCATCTCAAAGGGGAGGGGAAGATGTCTTAATTTGAAATTAGCAAGTTAAATACTGTTAGCAATGCTTTTGATTTCATCATATATTGTTCCAAGACAATATATGATACATGAATGACAGAGTGGTGGGTGTGGCTCTGGCCATCTTATTGGGCAGATTGGACCATGTATGTCCTTATCTGAAATCATTTACTGTATATGCATGGATATGAGAGCAGAGTCATGCAGTGAAAGCATGCCTGGGACAAATGGAAAACTGAGAACTATTAAAAGAAGCTGGAATCGGTGCTAGTGGTTACTACCAAGTGAAGTTGAGTGTCGCAGTGAAAATGTGTGTGAAGTGTGGAAGGCAGAGGAAGCAGAGCCTGCATGGGAATATTACTGAGAGATTGTCAGTTTTGGAAAGTGCTGTGTCCAAACTGACCAGATGACCACCGGAGGGAATCGGGGATGACCTCCCCTTACTCCCCCAGTGGTCACTAACCCCCTCCCACCCTAAAAACTTTAAAAACATTTTTTCCAGCCTCTATACCAGCCTCAAATGTCATACCCAGCTCCATCACAGCAGTATGCACGTCCCTGGAGCAGTTTTAGTGGATGCAGTGCACTTCAGGCAGGCAGATCGAGGCCCATCCCCCCCAGCTGTTACACTTGTGTTGGTAAATATGAGCCCTCCAAAACCCACCAGAAACCCACTGTACCCACATGTAGGTGCCCCCCTTCACCCCTTAGGGCTTTGGTAGTGGTGTAGTTGTGGGGAGTGGGTTTTTTTTGGGGGGGTTGGGGGGCTCAGCACACATGGTAAGGGAGCTATGCACCTGGGAGCAATTTATGAAGTCCACTGCATTGCAGCCTAGGGTGCCCAGTTGGTGTCCTGGCATGTGAGGGGGACCAGTGCACTACGAATGCTGGCTCCTCCCATGACCAAATGCCTTGGATTTAGTTGTTTTTGAGATGGGCGTCCTCAGTTTCCATTATTGACGAAAATTAAGGACGACCCTCTCTAAGGTCGCACATCTCAACATTTAGGTCGATCGTCTATAAGGTCGACTTAAATGTTGAGATTTGATGGATGCCCATCTTGTTTCAATAATACGGGTTTCCTTGCCCCTTCGTGGGGCTGTCCTGCGAGGACGCCCTCAGGAAAACTTGGGCACCCAGTTCGATTATGCCCCTCTTTATGGGCTATTCAGATGAACATGGTACAGAAAATTTAGTGCCAGCTTTAATGGATGATATTGAAGATTCTCAGCCACAAAACTCCTGAGTTGAGCTACAAAACATACATAAATGTTTGGTAAAGGCAGAATTGCATGCAAGTATGTTGGTGCACTATCTAAAGAAGGCTTTGATTCCAAGAGGGTTGTAAGTGATGAAGGAACCCAAGACTTTCACTATGGTTAAAATATTTATAGAGAAATGGACATTAATTTTCAGCCAATGTAATAGAGTTCTGATGGTCTTGATAGTTGAGACCACTGCAGAAGTGGAAAAGGATTTAAACTAGACCCAAGGAGGCATTTAGTTGTCAGTAGTTGAACAGCTCCATAACATCCGTTGTTGAAGAATAAACACTTTATGGTATTCATAAAAATTAGATAACTTTATACCACCTTTATCTTTGTTATTTTGTAATTTAAGTAATATACCAAAGTAACAAACAAAAAGGGAAAGCTCACTTAAAGTCAACGTAACAATGTAGCAAAAAGTGAGCTTGTATCTTAGTATAGATTGACAACACAAAAGTAAAAAAATGGAGGGAAAAGACCTCAGAAAATAGTGACCATCAGCTATCAGATTAAAGTGGTCAAATCCAACTAGTCACAGTTCTTCTCTGTAATCATCGGTCAAAAAACCCCCAACCAACCTAAATATGGTTATACAGGTTTTTTCTAATCTTTTTCTAATCTTGTTCATTTTTCTTTTGAAGTTTCTTATTGCATTATGTAAAAAAGCAAAAAGTCAAATGAAAACACAAAAAAATAAGGGAATGGGAATGCATCCAATCACCAAACAATCCCCACCGCAATGCTGTAGTTATTGTTTAGGTTTTAAAGTACTACTATTACTACTTATTATTTCTAAAGCGCTACTAGAAGTACGCAGCGCTGTACACTTGAACACGAAGAGACAGTCCCTGCTCGACAGAGCTTACAATCTAACTAGGACAGACAAACAGGACAAACAAGAGATAAGGGAATATTAAAGTCCAACTTAACTGGCTGAGCTTGACTGCATGCAACTGTCCCAGGAAGGCATCCAGACCTGACGGACCCATTTCACCGTGGGGCTTCTTCAGGGGATGTAGGACACCAAAACTCCTCAGTGCAGATTTCAACTCAGCAATGGCGCTCAATAGGTGTTGCAAACCTTTTTTAAACCCATATATGCTAATTGCTGTTATTATAGCCTCCAGCAAAGAGTTCCAGTGCTGAACTATTCATTGAGTGAAAAAATGTTTCCACGAATTGGTGGACTTTCCCAAGAATTCTAAACTGCCAAATTGGGCAGTTGGGTGGGTATCATTGTATGAAACAGACATGCATCTGGGTGCTGTGTGAATGGGCCTGGATTCTGAGTTAATTTTGGAGAGATTTTGATGCTGGTGTGTGTAGTTTGACGAAATTAGTTAATTGCTGAAGTTTGCAGTGATTTTTGGCTTCAGGGATTAGTGTGCTCGTGTGACTGACAAAGTTTCCCTAAAGTAAATTTTCCTTACATCTTTGATGCTTGAGAACATAGAGATCACTTACATGCCGCAAGAGATATATTTGGTGATGCATATTTAAACTATAATTTTCTTTGACTGAGTCAGGAGAAAGAGCAGGTGCTTCATATAAATGGTTATCTGAAATAGCCAAGCTGTTGTTGAGAGAGAATTGAAAGCTCACTGCCACTAAAAGAAAATTGTTATTTAAAGCCTATTATGTGTCAGTGAAATTTTGTAAAATGTTCATAAAACATTGCAAGTCCTGGACTGAGAAATGAATATCAGGACCATGGAGAGAAGGAATAGTTCCTTCAAATTAAGAAACTGTGTTTATTATTTAAAGTAATTTTCCTATCATACTTAGAGGAGGGAGAAAGTGTATCTCTCAAGTGAGGAAAATAATTAGGAGCTCTGGAATTATTTTGTCAAGGTGCAGTATGACTGAAATGTTCCATAGCTGAGTAAACACTGAGGTCAGGACTAAGTGATTGATGTGTAAATGCTTTAAAGAAAGGGAAAGCCTCTGTGGGAGGGATATAAATACTGATTTCAATTATCAGGATTTTTAAAATAGCTTTAGGGATAATACCCAGTGTCATCTGCTAAAGACAGTTAGATTAGTTTTAGCGTTTTGCCTATTTTGAGTTGTATAAAGAGAAGAACACAGAAGAAGAGAGCCCCAACACCAAGAAAGGAGAAGGCAGAAGCAATAAAGAAAGGTTGGTGAGACTCCACTGACTCAGAAATAGATAGAACAGACAACACACATAAAAGGAAGGGAGAAAAATAAACACAAAGGGGAAAAATGCTTACTGGTTGTTCTATTTTCATTAGGACTTTTACCTGTAGAAAAAGAATAACAAAGAATCAGTCCTTCACAGAGAAGGGTGTCTGCAGCTTTAAGTTATAGTTATAGGGAAAAGTAAACTTATAATAATATCTATCTGATAATTGTCTTTGTTAATTTACGGGCCCTTTCCGAATGGGAAATCGTCCCTACCACAAGGCTTGCTCAGGAGAATGGCAGTAGTTCCAGCTTCTGATACCTGCTGTTTTTATTTATATCATTTATACCCCACAATTTCCCACCACTGGCAGGCTCAATTAGCTTGCAACATTAACTTAGCAAACAGGAAAGTACAATAAATGGAAAGTGATACGAGGGCTGAAAGGTACAGGGTTAAGAGAAAGTAGGTAAGTCCACAAGATCTTTAGAGGAGTTGGAGTCCAGGAATCACAGAGGCAGGATGGGATCTTTAGGGTAAGCTTGCCCAAATAAGTAGGTCTTGAGAGACTTCCTGAAAGTCAGATGATCCTGAACCGTTCTTACATATTTAGGTAATGTATTCCACAAATGAGTGCTGATATAGGAAAATGTGGAAGCATACGTGGTTTTATATTTGAGACCAGAGCATGCAGGGTAATGGAGGTTTAAGTATGAATGAGAAGATTGAAGCGAATTCCTTGGTGGTAAGTTGACTTTGGGCATCCATATATGTTGGAGCTGCTCCACACAGCCATTTACTAGCTCTTTAAAAAAAAGCCCTTTCACTAACAGTGTTTGGCAACAGGACTGCTTGGTTTGTAAGCAGGATACAGTTAGAGTATTCTAAGAAAAAAAAGCAAAATATAAACAGTTTATTTATATTTAAAGCTTTGGTGTTCATTCTTTAATAATTTAACTCATTTGTTAAATGATAAAAAGTTTGACACACTTAGGTCATTACCGCCCATATTCTTTACCACTAGGTCTATAGCTGGCACTAAAAAATGGTTCGGCGCACACCCAAAACCCGAGCCTACTGTAATTAAGGGGTTAAAAAGAAATGCAAAGGATACTTACCTGGGGTCCGTTTGAGGCTCCTGGATCATTTGGGGCTGGTTTTTAGGGAGAACAGGAGGTTGTGGCGTTCCGGTGCTGGAAGCGCGATCGGGACGCGTGTGTCCAGTAGTAGGGACGTTTGGGCTGTCAGGGGGGGCGTTGCGGGTGGCATCGGGTCGCGGAGGGAGGCAGAAGGCAGGTCGGGGAGGCAGAGAAGATGTCAAGGGGGTTTTTGGGTCTGGGGAAAGGGACGGACTGTTTGGGGGCCTGGGGATGGTTAGGCACGTTCTCGGGCCTGAAGATGGGAAAGGGCGCCGGAGGAGAGGCTGGGGAAGCAGCGGAGCATCCCTGGGCGGGGCAGGTTGGACCGCTGCTGGTTTTGGCTCAGTGGGGCCAGTCTCGGGGGTCGATAGTGAGGAGGAATGCTACGAGAGGCAGCACCGAGTTCTCTTGTCTCCCGGGGACGATTGAGCACATCCCCGGGAGCGAAGAGGTGCACCGGTCGGGTGCGGTGTTTTGGGGGTCTGTTTTTGGGCCGAAGGCGACTGTCGGTGCACCGGGACGCTTCAGGCGTTTTGGTGGCGAAGTGCGGGGTGCTGGCGTCTGCTGCGATCGAGCGGGACACTAAAGAGTCCGAGGAGCGTGCCTCATGCACGAATCGGGATCGCATGGCTTTGTTTTTGTTTTGGAGCTCCGACAAGGCCTAGAAGCCTGGGCCTCGATTTTTAAACCGGAGCTCCAGGGAAATTGCGGTTTTTAGCCCAGAATTTTAATTAGTTTATTTTTAAAATGTGAATTTTGTTTTTTTTATTTTTTAAAAAACAGGGATTTGTCGGATTTAAATTTTTTTTGCATATTTGGGTTCAGGGGATTTTTGGGGATTTTTCTGATGACTTAGTTTTTAAATTTAAATATTTTTACGGGGAGTTTTGAAAATGGGGGCGAAAAAGGGGTTAAGTTTTAGATTTAAATTTTGAATTCGACGGCACAGGTGCGGGGGAGGTCAAGGTAATTTTTAAGATATGTGTAAACTTTATTGAGAATTTTATTTGGGTTTTATAGCAGAAAATTGTAAAAAGGGGTTTAAAAATAGGTAAATTTGAAAAATAAAATTATAGGTCAATGAGGGAAGTAGCGCTTAGCGGTTGGGGTGATTTTGGGACAATTTAGGTGAATTGTGTTTTTTAATTTGGTTTTTAGTAATTTTCCCATTATAGTCTATGGGAAAAATAAATGTAAAATGGAGATTTCAGTTGGGCTGTGCAGAATTCCATCACTTAGAAAAAAAATTGGAATTTTGAGGGGGATCACCAATTGGCTGGGGGTCTCTGGAATTCCAGCCGAGGTTCCATAACCTAGGATACGGAGTGGCTTGGGTCTAGTCAGAGAGGTTATAGCGCTGCAGGAGACAGGTTGTGTGTCTGTGGCCTCTGCGCAGGAGAGTGTGGAAAAAAAGGTTAAAGGTATTTTGAAAGGGTTTGGGGTGAAAGTGGTTGAATGAGGATTAATGTAGGGGTGATTTGGGAGTGAGTATGATTAAGGGATGTCGCTGTGAGGGAAGGGTTTGAAGAAAGAAAGGAGAGTGTCTGAGGTAGGAGGGGAATAAAACTGTGGATGATTTTGGGAAAAGGGTAAAAGTGGGTTTAAATGGGAAAACGGTTACTAATCCTGGATGAGCTGAATGTGGGGTTTATAGCTGCGGAGTGAGCCACAGAGGGATTGAATGTGGTGAGAGACTGATTCTGACCGGATTGTTGGTAAATTCAGCGCTGACGCTACCTCTCCAGCTTTCAAGAATAGGGACTGCTAAGTGAGAAATAGACTTAAAAGAATAGAAATATTTTAATTAATTTTGTTTCTGTTAGTTATCTGGCCCAGTTTACCATAACGTCCCTAAAGCCTTCCAATTAGGATCGAAGAAGGAAAGGAAGTCAGGGTTCTGCTTCCTAATTTGGTTGTTTATTAGAGAGGTTTAGGAGGAAGAGAAGTTCTGAAATAAGGAACCGAGAGGAATTGGTGAAAACGCCGGACCAGCAGCCAAAGGGCAAGAAAGACCAGTTGCCAAAACTGTTTCCAACGTGAGGAGAACCTGAATTCAGCTGAGTTTGCAGAAAGCAAGTATATTCCGAGACAGAAAGAGTAAAAAATAAACAAGGAAAAGAGACAGAGAAAGAAAAATACTTACCTGAAAGTTGGTCTGAGTATAGGTGGCTCCTGAAAAGTGGTAACCTGTAAGACAGGAGGTTGAAACAAAGAATCAAATACTTTATAGAGGAGTTAAAGTGTGATACAAATTTTAGAAGTAAAAAAAATGACTCTTTTTGTAAGACATATGAAAAAGTAGATCATAAATAGAATACTTATCTGACAGAGGTTCGGGTGAAGTTTTGTCCTGTGGGGAGGAAAACAAACAAAAGTAAACGTGGGTTTTTGCAAATTGAAATGTTTACGAAGCTATATTGTGTAGTGTAGTGCACTGTGTTAAAGCATGAATGTTTAATTATTGGTACAGTTTAAAGAAAAAGGGAAAAAAACTATTATTACTTTTTTGCATTAAGTTAATTACTTACAATTAAATGTTTTTTTATTTGACTGGAGTCTATTGTGTTTCTGCCCTAAAATCAGGGAAAATCCCTACAATTAGTTTATTTTCCTCTCGTGTCCTTTGAGGGCACGAGACGTGGTTAGTATATTTGTTCTCCTTCCACTTCTGGGAGCTGGATTCAGAGCCACGACTACATACAAAGGCAAACAGAGTCCAGCATTTACCACACATTTCAACCAGAAGTGAGGGGGAGATACACTACACTACTACAAGCCATTTTTCAGCGCGCCTTTGTAAAAGGACCCCATAGATCCCTATTAGAATTTCTTTACCCTTTTCCCCATTCTCCATTATTTTTATATGCTCCATCCTTTGAAAGAAGCACACACCTGAGGTAACAGCCAATTAGATGACAGGTAAAGGAGGGTGTGGTTGGCTCTTAGAGAGCAGGGCTATACTGGTGCAGTATGTGGTCTGAGGCAGTCGATAGGGGGATACCCCCAACCTAGTCATGACTCCATTTCATTCCATTCCTGTATTTTTATCCTGCCTTTATCCACTAAAGAATCAAGGCGGGTCATATAACACAAAGATTAAAAACCCCTAACTTCTCTTATAAAATATCAATTAATAAACTATTTATAAATCAAAATGTTTACTAAAAAAGTCTTCAATGATTTTCTGAAAGATAAATAATTAAATAAATACTGTTCGTAAAGATATAGGTATCAGATTCCATATCCTACTAGATTGATAGCTAAATACAGCCCTACTGCCTGCTGCCAAGCATCAGTAGTAAAATTGTAAATTGCATACAAAGCATCCCTTGGCTGAAACCTAAGGATGAGAGATTGAAAGTTGCAGCTCAGGACAGAGGATTACAGACAAGATGGTTCATAGTGAGGATAGAAAAAACTGGTACGAGACATTTGTAGATCCTTTAATAAAGAGCTGGAACAGTTACTCGTCTTGTTGCTTGCTGTGAACTGCTGATGGCAGAAAACCTTTATACAGAAAGGCACAACATGGCACGTCTCACTCGTTGGAAACTCAGTAAACATTACATCACTCTACTGGAAAAGCATTGGGTTCATGATCCTAAGAGAATTGTGGGAAATAAAGTTATGATCACTTGAGATATCCCTATCCCAACCGATAAAAAGTTGGATGCAAGAGAACTGGACATAGTGGTAAAAGAGAAAAACAACAGAATTGCATTAATCTTAGAGATGTTAGTCCCAAGTGATTACTTTGTGAATCACATTGAGAGAGAAAGAAGATCATCAAGTAGCAAGAAATGCAGTATGAGATGAAGAAAATGTAGCAGAAAAATATTGAAATATTTCTCATCATTTACACTACCCTACAAAATGATTCCAGTACATGTTTTTACAAACTTCTACTACTTGACATTTCTAAAGCGCTACTAGGGTTACACAGCGCTGTACAACGGGCCCCTTTTACTAAGCCGTGTAGGCGCCTATGTGCGCCCAACGCGTGCCAAAATGGACTTACCGCCCGACTACTGCGTAGCTCTTGTGGTAATTTCATTTTTGGCATGCATCCAATACGCATGTCTGAAAAATATTTTTTATTTACTGGCATGCGTAGTGAACGTGCGCCAAGTGGCATCTGACACACGTAGGTCATTACTGCCCAAATTCTTTACCGCTAAATCTATGGAATCACAGAGGCAGGATGGGATCTTTAGGGTAAGCTTGCCCAAATAAGTAGGTCTTGAGAGACTTCCTGAAAGTCAGATGATCCTGAACCGTTCTTACATATTTAGGTAATGTATTCCACAAATGAGTGCTGATATAGGAAAATGTGGAAGCATACGTGGTTTTATATTTGAGACCAGAGCATGCAGGGTAATGGAGGTTTAAGTATGAATGAGAAGATTGAAGCGAATTCCTTGGTGGTAAGTTGACTTTGGGCATCCATATATGTTGGAGCTGCTCCACACAGCCATTTACTAGCTCTTTAAAAAAAAGCCCTTTCACTAACAGTGTTTGGCAACAGGACTGCTTGGTTTGTAAGCAGGATACAGTTAGAGTATTCTAAGAAAAAAAAGCAAAATATAAACAGTTTATTTATATTTAAAGCTTTGGTGTTCATTCTTTAATAATTTAACTCATTTGTTAAATGATAAAAAGTTTGACACACTTAGGTCATTACCGCCCATATTCTTTACCACTAGGTCTATAGCTGGCACTAAAAAATGGTTCGGCGCACACCCAAAACCCGAGCCTACTGTAATTAAGGGGTTAAAAAGAAATGCAAAGGATACTTACCTGGGGTCCGTTTGAGGCTCCTGGATCATTTGGGGCTGGTTTTTAGGGAGAACAGGAGGTTGTGGCGTTCCGGTGCTGGAAGCGCGATCGGGACGCGTGTGTCCAGTAGTAGGGACGTTTGGGCTGTCAGGGGGGGCGTTGCGGGTGGCATCGGGTCGCGGAGGGAGGCAGAAGGCAGGTCGGGGAGGCAGAGAAGATGTCAAGGGGGTTTTTGGGTCTGGGGAAAGGGACGGACTGTTTGGGGGCCTGGGGATGGTTAGGCACGTTCTCGGGCCTGAAGATGGGAAAGGGCGCCGGAGGAGAGGCTGGGGAAGCAGCGGAGCATCCCTGGGCGGGGCAGGTTGGACCGCTGCTGGTTTTGGCTCAGTGGGGCCAGTCTCGGGGGTCGATAGTGAGGAGGAATGCTACGAGAGGCAGCACCGAGTTCTCTTGTCTCCCGGGGACGATTGAGCACATCCCCGGGAGCGAAGAGGTGCACCGGTCGGGTGCGGTGTTTTGGGGGTCTGTTTTTGGGCCGAAGGCGACTGTCGGTGCACCGGGACGCTTCAGGCGTTTTGGTGGCGAAGTGCGGGGTGCTGGCGTCTGCTGCGATCGAGCGGGACACTAAAGAGTCCGAGGAGCGTGCCTCATGCACGAATCGGGATCGCATGGCTTTGTTTTTGTTTTGGAGCTCCGACAAGGCCTAGAAGCCTGGGCCTCGATTTTTAAAACCGGAGCTCCAGGGAAATTGCGGTTTTTAGCCCAGAATTTTAATTAGTTTATTTTTAAAATGTGAATTTTGTTTTTTTTATTTTTTAAAAAACAGGGATTTGTCGGATTTAAATTTTTTTTGCATATTTGGGTTCAGGGGATTTTTGGGGATTTTTCTGATGACTTAGTTTTTAAATTTAAATATTTTTACGGGGAGTTTTGAAAATGGGGGCGAAAAAGGGGTTAAGTTTTAGATTTAAATTTTGAATTCGACGGCACAGGTGCGGGGGAGGTCAAGGTAATTTTTAAGATATGTGTAAACTTTATTGAGAATTTTATTTGGGTTTTATAGCAGAAAATTGTAAAAAGGGGTTTAAAAATAGGTAAATTTGAAAAATAAAATTATAGGTCAATGAGGGAAGTAGCGCTTAGCGGTTGGGGTGATTTTGGGACAATTTAGGTGAATTGTGTTTTTTTAATTTGGTTTTTAGTAATTTTCCCATTATAGTCTATGGGAAAAATAAATGTAAAATGGAGATTTCAGTTGGGCTGTGCAGAATTCCATCACTTAGAAAAAAAATTGGAATTTTGAGGGGGATCACCAATTGGCTGGGGGTCTCTGGAATTCCAGCCGAGGTTCCATAACCTAGGATACGGAGTGGCTTGGGTCTAGTCAGAGAGGTTATAGCGCTGCAGGAGACAGGTTGTGTGTCTGTGGCCTCTGCGCAGGAGAGTGTGGAAAAAAAGGTTAAAGGTATTTTGAAAGGGTTTGGGGTGAAAGTGGTTGAATGAGGATTAATGTAGGGGTGATTTGGGAGTGAGTATGATTAAGGGATGTCGCTGTGAGGGAAGGGTTTGAAGAAAGAAAGGAGAGTGTCTGAGGTAGGAGGGGAATAAAACTGTGGATGATTTTGGGAAAAGGGTAAAAGTGGGTTTAAATGGGGAAAACGGTTACTAATCCTGGATGAGCTGAATGTGGGGTTTATAGCTGCGGAGTGAGCCACAGAGGGATTGAATGTGGTGAGAGACTGATTCTGACCGGATTGTTGGTAAATTCAGCGCTGACGCTACCTCTCCAGCTTTCAAGAATAGGGACTGCTAAGTGAGAAATAGACTTAAAAGAATAGAAATATTTTAATTAATTTTGTTTCTGTTAGTTATCTGGCCCAGTTTACCATAACGTCCCTAAAGCCTTCCAATTAGGATCGAAGAAGGAAAGGAAGTCAGGGTTCTGCTTCCTAATTTGGTTGTTTATTAGAGAGGTTTAGGAGGAAGAGAAGTTCTGAAATAAGGAACCGAGAGGAATTGGTGAAAACGCCGGACCAGCAACCAAAGGGCAAGAAAGACCAGTTGCCAAAACTGTTTCCAACGTGAGGAGAACCTGAATTCAGCTGAGTTTGCAGAAAGCAAGTATATTCCGAGACAGAAAGAGTAAAAAATAAACAAGGAAAAGAGACAGAGAAAGAAAAATACTTACCTGAAAGTTGGTCTGAGTATAGGTGGCTCCTGAAAAGTGGTAACCTGTAAGACAGGAGGTTGAAACAAAGAATCAAATACTTTATAGAGGAGTTAAAGTGTGATACAAATTTTAGAAGTAAAAAAAATGACTCTTTTTGTAAGACATATGAAAAAGTAGATCATAAATAGAATACTTATCTGACAGAGGTTCGGGTGAAGTTTTGTCCTGTGGGGAGGAAAACAAACAAAAGTAAACGTGGGTTTTTGCAAATTGAAATGTTTACGAAGCTATATTGTGTAGTGTAGTGCACTGTGTTAAAGCATGAATGTTTAATTATTGGTACAGTTTAAAGAAAAAGGGAAAAAACTATTATTACTTTTTTGCATTAAGTTAATTACTTACAATTAAATGTTTTTTTATTTGACTGGAGTCTATTGTGTTTCTGCCCTAAAATCAGGGAAAATCCCTACAATTAGTTTATTTTCCTCTCGTGTCCTTTGAGGGCACGAGACGTGGTTAGTATATTTGTTCTCCTTCCACTTCTGGGAGCTGGATTCAGAGCCACGACTACATACAAAGGCAAACAGAGTCCAGCATTTACCACACATTTCAACCAGAAGTGAGGGGGAGATACACTACACTACTACAAGCCATTTTTCAGCGCGCCTTTGTAAAAGGACCCCATAGATCCCTATTAGAATTTCTTTACCCTTTTCCCCATTCTCCATTATTTTTATATGCTCCATCCTTTGAAAGAAGCACACACCTGAGGTAACAGCCAATTAGATGACAGGTAAAGGAGGGTGTGGTTGGCTCTTAGAGAGCAGGGCTATACTGGTGCAGTATGTGGTCTGAGGCAGTCGATAGGGGGATACCCCCAACCTAGTCATGACTCCATTTCATTCCATTCCTGTATTTTTATCCTGCCTTTATCCACTAAAGAATCAAGGCGGGTCATATAACACAAAGATTAAAAACCCCTAACTTCTCTTATAAAATATCAATTAATAAACTATTTATAAATCAAAATGTTTACTAAAAAAGTCTTCAATGATTTTCTGAAAGATAAATAATTAAATAAATACTGTTCGTAAAGATATAGGTATCAGATTCCATATCCTACTAGATTGATAGCTAAATACAGCCCTACTGCCTGCTGCCAAGCATCAGTAGTAAAATTGTAAATTGCATACAAAGCATCCCTTGGCTGAAACCTAAGGATGAGAGATTGAAAGTTGCAGCTCAGGACAGAGGATTACAGACAAGATGGTTCATAGTGAGGATAGAAAAAACTGGTACGAGACATTTGTAGATCCTTTAATAAAGAGCTGGAACAGTTACTCGTCTTGTTGCTTGCTGTGAACTGCTGATGGCAGAAAACCTTTATACAGAAAGGCACAACATGGCACGTCTCACTCGTTGGAAACTCAGTAAACATTACATCACTCTACTGGAAAAGCATTGGGTTCATGATCCTAAGAGAATTGTGGGAAATAAAGTTATGATCACTTGAGATATCCCTATCCCAACCGATAAAAAGTTGGATGCAAGAGAACTGGACATAGTGGTAAAAGAGAAAAACAACAGAATTGCATTAATCTTAGAGATGTTAGTCCCAAGTGATTACTTTGTGAATCACATTGAGAGAGAAAGAAGATCATCAAGTAGCAAGAAATGCAGTATGAGATGAAGAAAATGTAGCAGAAAAATATTGAAATATTTCTCATCATTTACACTACCCTACAAAATGATTCCAGTACATGTTTTTACAAACTTCTACTACTTGACATTTCTAAAGCGCTACTAGGGTTACACAGCGCTGTACAACGGGCCCCTTTTACTAAGCCGTGTAGGCGCCTATGTGCGCCCAACGCGTGCCAAAATGGACTTACCGCCCGACTACTGCGTAGCTCTTGTGGTAATTTCATTTTTGGCATGCATCCAATACGCATGTCTGAAAAATATTTTTTATTTACTGGCATGCGTAGTGAACGTGCGCCAAGTGGCATCTGACACACGTAGGTCATTACTGCCCAAATTCTTTACCGCTAAATCTATGGAATCACAGAGGCAGGATGGGATCTTTAGGGTAAGCTTGCCCAAATAAGTAGGTCTTGAGAGACTTCCTGAAAGTCAGATGATCCTGAACCGTTCTTACATATTTAGGTAATGTATTCCACAAATGAGTGCTGATATAGGAAAATGTGGAAGCATACGTGGTTTTATATTTGAGACCAGAGCATGCAGGGTAATGGAGGTTTAAGTATGAATGAGAAGATTGAAGCGAATTCCTTGGTGGTAAGTTGACTTTGGGCATCCATATATGTTGGAGCTGCTCCACACAGCCATTTACTAGCTCTTTAAAAAAAAAGCCCTTTCACTAACAGTGTTTGGCAACAGGACTGCTTGGTTTGTAAGCAGGATACAGTTAGAGTATTCTAAGAAAAAAAAGCAAAATATAAACAGTTTATTTATATTTAAAGCTTTGGTGTTCATTCTTTAATAATTTAACTCATTTGTTAAATGATAAAAGTTTGACACACTTAGGTCATTACCGCCCATATTCTTTACCACTAGGTCTATAGCTGGCACTAAAAAATGGTTCGGCGCACACCCAAAACCCGAGCCTACTGTAATTAAGGGGTTAAAAAGAAATGCAAAGGATACTTACCTGGGGTCCGTTTGAGGCTCCTGGATCATTTGGGGCTGGTTTTTAGGGAGAACAGGAGGTTGTGGCGTTCCGGTGCTGGAAGCGCGATCGGGACGCGTGTGTCCAGTAGTAGGGACGTTTGGGCTGTCAGGGGGGGCGTTGCGGGTGGCATCGGGTCGCGGAGGGAGGCAGAAGGCAGGTCGGGGAGGCAGAGAAGATGTCAAGGGGGTTTTTGGGTCTGGGGAAAGGGACGGACTGTTTGGGGGCCTGGGGATGGTTAGGCACGTTCTCGGGCCTGAAGATGGGAAAGGGCGCCGGAGGAGAGGCTGGGGAAGCAGCGGAGCATCCCTGGGCGGGGCAGGTTGGACCGCTGCTGGTTTTGGCTCAGTGGGGCCAGTCTCGGGGGTCGATAGTGAGGAGGAATGCTACGAGAGGCAGCACCGAGTTCTCTTGTCTCCCGGGGACGATTGAGCACATCCCCGGGAGCGAAGAGGTGCACCGGTCGGGTGCGGTGTTTTGGGGGTCTGTTTTTGGGCCGAAGGCGACTGTCGGTGCACCGGGACGCTTCAGGCGTTTTGGTGGCGAAGTGCGGGGTGCTGGCGTCTGCTGCGATCGAGCGGGACACTAAAGAGTCCGAGGAGCGTGCCTCATGCACGAATCGGGATCGCATGGCTTTGTTTTTGTTTTGGAGCTCCGACAAGGCCTAGAAGCCTGGGCCTCGATTTTTAAACCGGAGCTCCAGGGAAATTGCGGTTTTTAGCCCAGAATTTTAATTAGTTTATTTTTAAAATGTGAATTTTGTTTTTTTTATTTTTTAAAAAACAGGGATTTGTC